>NC_138210.1:53141674-53741674 GCF_964194415.1 Vipera berus | reverse complement strand
TGTGCTTAGCAATAGCCTTCATTCTATGTATATGCCTGCTTATTAGGGCTTTTGCCCCCCCCCCCCAAGCGGCATTATTACAAAGTCAGCTTATTGCCCCCAACACTCTGGGTCCTCATTTTACCTACCTCGGAAGGATGGAAGGCTGAGTCAACCTTGAGCCTGGTGGGATGCGAACCTGCACTAATTGCAGGCAGCTGGTGTTACTTAAGGAGGCATTAGCCCACTGCGCCACCAAGGCTCCTTTTTCCCAAGTTAATAATAATGCATTTCTAATGTAGTGGTTTTGGAAGTATTTATGTATTTTATTTTTTCCGTACCATAGAAAAGCATGCCAACCAAGTTGCAGGTCATGCCCCTCCAGATACAGCAATCTTTTCGTTTTAAGAGTTATCCATTCTTTTATCCATGTTAACACTGATGCTTGATAATATAAAACCCAATCTGGCAAACCAAAGCCTCCATTTCCCTTGGCTTCTTGTAACATTTTCAATTTAATTCCAGCTTTCTCTCCTTGCCAGATAAATTTTTGAATTAGAGAGTTTAAATCTTCAAAGAATTTTTTTCTTCAATTTTATAGGTATTGTTTGAAATAAAAATAATATTTTTGGTAATATATTCATTTTCACCGTAGCAATTCAGGAAGTTCTTGTTTCAAAGACCATTCACAGTTACATCAATGATGACATTAGTGATGACAAAATAACTTTGTGACTGTAAAGGCCTTTAAAGGTCTGTAAAGGAAAAGAAACTAAAGTAAGATCTTACGCACAGTAGTAGATTCATTTAGTGACCACTTTGCTTAATGATTGTTGCCAGTCCCAACTGTGGTCAATAAAGAAGGATTACCTGTACATGACAGGCATTATTTAACTACAGTGAGTTGAAGCCTGAATAATTCACCCCAGGGATTTTAATCTATTTGTTTCCTCTTTACACAGACATACTGTTTCAATATGAATGTGCATTTGCACAATGGCTTAAATACAAAAAAATATTTTTAAAATGCTGTAGAATAAATCAGCAAATTTGAAGAAGGGAGGACAGAGTACTAAAACTGTGCTTACAAGAAAGTCAGGGATACACAACATAACGCTGTTGTTTTTAATCAGTGTAAACATTTTATTTGGAATACTGCATGTGTATTCAATGTCAGTATGTCTCAAAGATGCTTTTTTTTTTTTAAAAAAAAGGCACTGTTTTTTTCTTGAGGAAGAAGAAGAAAACATTTCGCTTCTCATCCAAGAAGCTTTTTGTTGTGTCAGTAGTTAATAAATGAGTGGTTTCTGTGAAGCGGGAAACACGGGTGCAATTATTGGTTGATGTTTAAACGGCGGGAAATTCCGGGCCGGGGATTGGCTACAGTTCAAGCGTTCCGGAGTATATAAGCCGAAGTTTAACTGACAGTTGACAGTTGACATATGTGTATTAATAAACGTTCTTACTGTGAAACCTCACTGAGTCATTCGTCTGTCCGAACTTAACAAGTGGCGACGAAGGTGGGATAGACGGCGGACTAGTGAAGGAGCGGCGATAATCAGCTGTGCGTAAGGCGGTAAAATTTAAAACACAGTCAACCGTCGGCGGCCGCAGCGGAATTCAACAAACCTCCGAATGGCGCAAGTCGGCTCTTTGAAAGAGTTCGATCCAAACTACCCAGAGGATTGGGAAGAATACGTTGGCCAGGTCGAAGGGTTTTTGCTTGTTAATGGCATAACCGATGACCGGAAGAAGGCTGCAGCTCTATTGACTATCAGCGGCACACCCGTTTACCGGGTTGCCGTCGGCCTGTGCCAACCAATGCCGGTATCAAGTGTCTCCTACGCTGACTTACTGGCCAAATTAAAAGTGCATTTTACGCCAAAGAGATCTGAACTGTTTTGGAGGCGTATATTTGAAAAGCGCAATCAGAGACCCGGCGAGTCCATCACGAAGTTCGTCGCAGCGGTCAGAGAGGCAGCTTTGCGCTGCAAATATGATAACCTCGAAATCAGAATTCGAGACAGAGTAGTGCTGGGCTTGCGTGATGAACAAATCGAATTATTGCTAAGCCCACCGGTGATCTACAAGAAGTCCTCGACGAATTACTAACGTACGAATCTACTGGAAGTGGAAGTCGAGACCCCCCCCGCAATAGCATGGGCGCTTCAGCCGAAATAAATCTGGAAAGCCATGTGGACAGTGGGGAGGTGGATCAACAATGGGAAGCCGACATAGCCGAAGTCGCCAGAAGATTCGGAAAAATGTCGGCAAGACCTTCTCGCAACGAAGCACCAGAACCGGGACGCAGATACCAGGCAACAGCACCGCAAAGACAACCGAGGGACAACCCGACCAGACCGCGCGACACAGACACCAGATGTGGAAGCTGCGGTGGCAACCATCCCAGAGCAACTTGCAGATTCCGTTCCGCAAAATGCAGGATGTGCGGAAAAACGGGCCACATCCAGGCCATTTGCCGTAGCCGACCTTGCGACAATCGCCTCCATGAAATTGACGTTTGGGCCGAAGGTAAGGTAACCCCCTACTGTCGTGGCATTGAGACCCCTAGACCTTTGGCACGTAACCCCAACCGCGGGAAGGTGGCTAGAGTCAACCACATAGGGAACCCAAAAATTAATCATATTCTGAGGCCTAAACTAAAAATTGTAGTCCATTTGCAAGGAATTCCCTGCAAAATGGAAGTTGATTCTGGGGCCTCAGTATCAATAATTTCTAGTGAAACTTTTAAACATATTGAGCTTAGTAGTGGCCGTAGAATTCCACTTAATCCGACTAAGATACAATTAGCGGATTTCCAAAAAACCCCAATACATATTAAGGGGAAAGTTACCATTAAGGTTAAATATAAAGGATTTAATGGCTTCTTAGACTTATTAGTCACCGAAGGCCAGAGGACTAGTTTAATTGGCCTTAACTGGTTCCCAGCCCTAGGAATTTGGGTCGGGGGAATAAATACTATTAATACTAAGACCCTCAAGTCTGTCTGCGATGAGTTCACAGACGTATTTGATGGGTCTTTAGGTAAATATAAAGGGCCCCCTATTAATTTTAATCTAGACCCTGCAGTAAAACCCATTAGGCTTAAGGCCCGACGGGTGCCTTTTGCCCTTAAACAAAAAATCGAGGCCGAGCTCGATAAGCTTGTAGGCCAAGGCGTACTAGAACCGGTCGAGGGAGGCTTGTGGGAGACACCAATCGTCACACCCCTAAAACCTAATGGGGATGTGAGGATTTGTGCCGATTATAAAGCCACCCTGAACTTAGGAATGAAAAAGTATGCTTACCCGGTCCCGACGGTGAAGCAGGTCCTCGCGACAATCCAGGACGGCGCCATCTTTGCCAAGCTTGACTTGGCGCAGGCGTATTTGCAACTCACTGTTTCCAGGGAAGCTGCTGAAGCTCAAACAATTGTTACCCACAAGGGGGCGTTCCGAGTCCACAGATTGCAATTTGGCATTGCAGCAGCTCCAGGCATCTTCCAGGAGGTGATGGAGAGGACATTAAAGGGCATACCTGGTGTATGCCCTTACTTTGATGATGTCCTGATTGCTGGTAAAACTGAAGAAATATTAGCTGAGCGTCTGGAACAGGTACTGGGGAAATTTAGAGAGGCAGGACTAAAATTAAAAAAGGAAAAATGTTTTATTGGAGTTAAATCCACTGAATTCTTAGGGTTTAGAATTGATGAAAAAGGGATACACCCTACTGCAGAAAAAAAACAGAGCAATTAAATTAGCACCTGAACCTAAAAACAAGGCTGAATTACAAGCCTTTTTAGGGTTAGTTAACTTTTATCACACATTCTTGCCACACAAAGCTGCTATTGCTGAACCATTACATAGATTGTTAGACAAAAAAAACCCTTGGCAGTGGCAAGAAAAACATAGAATTAGCTTTCAAACCTTAAAGGATCTTTTATCTAGCCAATCCACGGTTACACATTTTATAGAAAACAAACCAATCTATTTAGCGTGCGATGCTTCACCTTATGGTGTTGGCGCTGTCATAAGCCACATGGATAATCAGGGCCATCAAAAGCCAATTGCATATTATTCCAGGACGCTCACCAAAGCTGAACGGAATTATGCACAAATAGACAGAGAAGCATTAGCTATAGTGGCAGGGGTTAAAAAGTTCCATGATTACCTTTATGGTAGGAACTTTACCATATTCACTGACCACAAACCATTACTGGGACTGTTTACCACAGATAAACAGACACCCCAGATAATGTCTCCCAGGATGCTTAGGTGGTCAATTTTCCTGTCAGCATATTCTTTCTCCTTGAAACATAGACCTGGCAAGGAAATGGGCCATGCAGATGCCCTTAGCAGGCTACCCTTAAATGACACTGAGGATGACCCTGCGCCAGTAGGACAAATTCTGTCTTTACAAGAAATACCTGAATGCCCTTTAACAGCTAGAGACATTGCTGATGCCACTAAAAAAGACCTAATCCTCAAGAGAATTACAACATGGGTACAAGGTGGATGGCCAAATAAGAATCCTGACCCTAATTTCACTCCATATTTTAGGAGAAAAGATGAATTATCATCTCATTTGGGGTGCATCTTGTGGGGTAACCGAGTTGTCATTCCTGAACATCACAGGAATACTGTAATTGCTGAATTACATGAGGGTCACCCAGGGATTGTCCGCATGAAGGCTTTAGCGAGAAGTCATTTGTGGTGGCCGGGGTTAGACAAGGCAATTGAAGAGTGCGTATCTGTGTGTTATCAGTGTCAGCGCTCTAGGCCTGAACAGGCACATGCACATACCCATAAGTGGGAGATGGCCAGGAACCCTTGGTCTCGTATACATATTGATTTTGCGGGGCCATTTCAAGGCATAACATTCTTAGTTGTGGTAGACAGTTTCTCCCGGTGGTTGGAGGTTGTGCCTGTTACCACTATGTCATCTGCTAAAACAATTCAGGTTTTGAGGGGCCTCTTTGCCACCCATGGGTTACCTGATGTGATTGTATCTGATAATGGGCCCCAATTCACCTCTGCTGAATTTCAGGATTTCCTCAAGGCCAATTGGATTAGGCACGCGATGTCGGCACCCTTTCACCCCTCCACCAATGGCTTGGCTGAACGCAACGTCAGAACCACAAAAGACGCTCTGAAGAGGATCATACGTGGCGATTGGCACCAGAGACTTGCCAAGTTCTTGCTGGCTCAGCACACGACCCCCTGCATGGCTACCGGTAAAAGCCCAGCTGAGATGAGGTGGGGCAGAAGACTAACCACTAAATTGGACAGGTTACACCCTGACAGATTGCACACAACTGCTGAACCTGACATACCAAACCGGTCTCTCAACATTGGAGACTTAGTTTGGGCCAGGAACTACGGACTTGGGGACAAATGGGTTCCAGGGGTAGTCACTGACATAACGGGGCCGTTATCTTACACCATTGAGGGGGAAGGGAATAGAGTATTCAGAAGACATATTGACCAATTAAGGAAGAGAGCAACCGAAAATGTGTTAGACAAGGCGGGTCAAAATGAACAATTGTGCGACTCTACGTTTAGGCACAACCAGTCTGATACTACAGTTGTTGAGGGGGGAGTGGGAACTCAACCCAGGTTAGCAGAAACAATTCCACAACAAGGTCAATTCGATTGGGAGTTGTTTCCAATGGAAAGACCAGCTGTGCCTGCGCAACAACAACAACAACAACAACAATTATCAGATAGAGCATTACCAGAGCCAGTGTCCCAAACATCTAGGCCCATAACAAGCAGCCAGTCTGCAAACACAACTGTAAGTTGCAAGGTCAATAGATATCCTTCAAGGGTTCACAAGCCACCAAAATATTTGAAAGATTACGTTAATAAATAACATCATCTGGGGGGAAAGGGGTGTTGTGTCAGTAGTTAATAAATGAGTGGTTTCTGTGAAGCGGGAAACACGGGTGCAATTATTGGTTGATGTTTAAACGGCGGGAAATTCCGGGCCGGGGATTGGCTACAGTTCAAGCGTTCCGGAGTATATAAGCCGAAGTTTAACTGACAGTTGACAGTTGACATATGTGTATTAATAAACGTTCTTACTGTGAAACCTCACTGAGTCATTCGTCTGTCCGAACTTAACACTTTTATCAATTCTGATGGTGGGGAGATGGAAGGATAGGTACTGACAGTTGAGACTGGATGGTGAGGGAATGTAAAGATAGGTTTTGAAAGTGAGTGAGCGTGTGTGTGTGTGTGTAAGGATTTGCAGTCATCTCGTCCTTAGCACTCTCTCTGAGAGCCTTTGAGGCCACTTGGGGTTTATCGGTGCCCTGTTGAGGGAGCGGTGTTCAATTCTAACACAGATGGATTCTTTTATCCCTCTTTCAAATCTATGGTCCTCTCTATGCAAAATGTGGACTTCCTAACACAGATAGAAAGTCCATATTTAGACAGACATAGATAGTCAATACATACAGGCACTTTGGCACAGATTAACAAATACATTTTAAAAACTAAACATGTTTTTGGGGTCAGATTAGATTAAAAAGTAGAAGCCACTCCCCCCAAAGAAGCAGACAGCACAGGTATCAGATTCTGCCTGGTACTGTAGCAAGTCGTTAATTATTTCTTACTGATGGGATTATCTGGTTTATGCACCAAATTACTACATTGCCCAGAATCCTATTGGCAGCGTAAAAAAAACAAAAAACCACAAGCCGCCGGTACGGTGGCCTTCGACGGACAGCTCCGTACGCGCTTGTCTCGCTTCGTCGGGCTTGGCTTGGGAGTTCACTGGTGCGGAAGAGCCGTAACACCGGGATAATTCCTAAAAGTTCCAGACGTTAGTATTACAGCAGCAGCAGCCTCCTAAGATGACAAAAGTAATTTGTGCCCTTAAGATTTTTTTTTTAAAAAAGACATTCAACGGCCTTCCTGAGGACACTTACACGGATCTCTGTTTTTATACGTGCCCACGCGTGTCACTAAGCTTGCGAGATGATGTTTAGCCTGCTCTCATTGCTTTTCCGGACTGTGTTCGGAGAAGTTGGATGACACGCCCCGCGGCTGCAGTCCCTCCCTTCTCTCCCCCACGGCCGGTGCTAAATAAAAGTCGCCTTCTGAGCAAAGTTTGGCAGGGGGTGGCTGTGTTCACGTTCGCGAGCCGCCCGTCCACTCATAATCCACACTGCAAAAAATGGGCATCGCCTGGTCACGCTTGTGGCGCCATTTGACAGAAGGTGAGCAACCTGGGGGAAGGGTTTGTGTGTTAAAACCGAGGTGCTGGGCTTAGCTGGCTTTTGGGGGTGACCCTGATTGCTACTCATTCCAACCGGTTGCCGTGCAGGAAGAAGATGCTACGGTAATTGTAGCGGCTGTAACGTTACTGTCGCAACGGGGCAAGCAACAGCTGGAGTCATTTGGATTATGAATGTTGAGTCTAATGCTGCTTTGAGACTGGATACAGAAGCTTAGAAAGTAGAGCTTGGAGCTTCCCGATCTCCTTTATTACTGAGTTTATTAGGGCAGAATCTTTTGGAATATGGTATATTGAATTGTTTCTTCTTGAGCTTTTTGCTACCTGAATTTTTTATTATTATTATTATTATTATTATTATTATTATTATTATTATTATTATTATTATTATTATTATTATTATTATTATTTTAATTATTATTATTATTAATTTAATTCTCCCGAAGGACTCAGGGCGGTGAACAGGGCAATACATATTAAAAAACAAGATACAAAAATGAAAAGCGATTAAACAACAGTGCCCATGAATAAATTAGTACACATTAAAAAGTTAAAACCGATTTATAAAACCCAACCCCATCCCATCAGGCCAGGCCAGCTTGTTCAAAAAGGTAGGTTTTGAAATCGCGCCGGAAGGAGCGGAGGTCAGGCGCCATCCGGAGCTCGTCCGGAAGATGGTTCCATAAATCCGGCGCGCCCACAGAGAACGCCCTCCCCCTGGGGGCCACCAGTCAGCATTCTTTGACCGGTGGCACCCCGAGGAGGCCCTCTCTGTGGGAGCGTACTGGGCGGAGGGAAGTTGACGCCGGCCGCAGGTGCTCCCCAAGGTATTCCGGACCCATGCCATGTAGGGCTTTGTAGGTCATTACTAACACCTTGAATCTCACCCGGAAGACAACTGGAAGCCAATGCAGCTCGTGGAGCAGAGGTGTAACATGGGAGTGTCGGGAAACTCCCAACACAACTCTCGCGGCTGCATTCTGTACCAGCTGGAGCCTCCGAGTGGTCTTCAAGGGTAGCCCCATGTAGAGAGCGTTGCAGTAGTCCAGACAAGAGGTCACGAGCGCGTGAGTGACCATACATAAGGCATCCCGGTCTAGATAGGGCCGCAACTGGCGCACCAGGTGGACCTGGGCGAAGGCCCCCCTTAGTTCCCCTGTCTGTGATAAAACTGCTAACCCACTTTCCTTCTGTCTTTTGGTTGTTCATATCTAACATTCCTACTGTTACCCTCCCTATCTCTCACAGAATGCTAACAAGGCAGCAACGGCTTAAGAGCTGGAATAAAAAACATTTTAGGGCTTCCACCCTTACTGCCTTTAACTGGGCTCTGCATGGGGCTGGGGGCTGAGGCTGAAAAGGGGTGTTGGGTGAAGGAAGATGTCTCCAGCCGAAGTTTGCCTGAAGAGTATTTAGGCAACCTTGAAAAAATGAGTAGATTAATCTGCACTTTGTTTTGTCACCATCATCTCCCCCAAATAACATTAGTTACTTTCATTTTCATACTATTTTATTAGTACTTACATTCTTGTTGTTTGTGTGCCTTTCCATTGGGCATTATCAGTTTCACTTTTGCCCATGCTTCCTGATCCATTCCTGCTTTCTATTTTGGTGTTTTGAGTTATTTGAGGCCTGACAGAGCTGGGGCAAATATCCAGAACTGGCTTCAGCTCAAGCTGGCAATCCTAGTTGTTTAACAATGAAAGGTTGGTTAAGTGAGTTTTGCCCCATTTTACCAGTTTTGCCCAATTGTTAAATGAATCATTGCAATTGTTAAGTTACTAACATGGTTATTAAGTGAATCTGGCTTCCCCATTGACTTTCCTTGTCAGAAGTTTGCAAAAGGGGATCACATGACCTCGGGACACTGCAATTGTCATAAATGTGAACCAGTTGCCAAGTGTCTGAATTTTGATCACGTGACCCTGGGGATGCTGCAATGGTCATAAGTGTGAAAAATGATAAGTCACTTTTTCAGTGCTGTTATAACTTTGAACGGTCACTGAATGAATTGTTGTAATTTGAGGACTATCTGTATTGCTTTCATTTTATTCATGGGGGTAATGAGGTTTGTCATGCAAATTCACTTACAGATAGTCCTCAAATTATAACCATTTAGCGACTGTTCAAAGTTACAATGCCTCTGAAAAGAACGACTTACAACCATCCTTGATCTTACAGTAGCATTCCCACAGTCATGTGATCAAAATTCTAGTGCTTGGCAACTGGCATGTATTTGTGACAAGTTGCAGCATTCCAGCATCATGTGATTGCCATCTGTGATCTTCCCAGCTGGCTTCCGACAATCAAAGCCTATGGGGTAAGCTGGGTTCGCTTAAGAACTGCATGATTCACTACTACTGTTGTGATTCATTTAACAACCGTGGCATAAGGGTCATAAATTTGGATGTGACTCACTTAACACCTGCCTTGCAGAAATTCCAATCCCAATTGTGGTTGTAAGTTGAGAACTACCTGTATTATTCTAAGGCACGGGTGTCAAACTCGGCACCTCACGTGACGTGTCGTGATGTATCGCAACTCTTTTTGCATTGCCGGCAATGGGGTGGGCTTAGCTTCGGTATGATGAAACCGACCCGCGGGCCAGCAGTTTGACACCACTGTTCTAAGGGATCAGAGCTCACAAAGTTTGAGAAGCCCCAACTACACTGTTTTTATAGTAATTTTACTGAAGATTATAATTGCAACAGTAAAAACTAATGCAAACTAAAAGAAGAATAAAAAAAGAGTAGAAGGTACAGAAAACAGAGGAATTGAAAAGGAAGACTATAGTAAAGAAAGTGAAAGAAATAAAGATGTAACTGACTTCTCATCTTCTTTCCAAAAAATGTAAACAATTTTAGCAACTTATCACCTCTTAAAATACCACAATGTGTCTATATATGAGGGTTATGTGCTGATTTTGGGCTTCGGGTTCTTTAGCCTGGCTTACAGAAATTAGAAAGTGAAAGTGACTCCGCAGGAACATTTGGAAATAAAAATAGCTGTGGGGATACAGTAGAAGCATTTAGATGCCAGGTGTTTATGAAAGTACGTGAAATATTTGTTTTCTTCCAGATCAGATATTGTCTCTGTTCAATCTGGGTTAGTCTGAGATTATTTCCCTTGGTCAGATCACTCTGTACAGGTAGTCCTCAACTTACAACAGTTCATTTAATGACTTTTTGAAGTTACCACGGCAGTGAAAAAACTGACTTATGACTATTTTTCGCATAGCCATTTCAGCATTCCCCATGGTCATGTGATCAAAATTCAGACGCTAGGCAACTGATTCATGTTCATGACAGTTATAGTGTCCTGGGGTCATATAATCTCCTTTTGCAACCTTCTGAAAAGGAAAGTCAGTGGGAAAGCCAGATTTACTTAACAATTGTGTTACTAACTTAATAACTGCAGTGATTCACTTAACAACAGTGGCAAGAAAAGTCGTTAAATGCAGCAAAGCTCACTTAAGAACTGTCTTGCTTAGCAACCGAAGTTTTGAACTCAGTTGTGGTCATAAGTTGTGTGGGAACGGCCAGAATTTGGTCTCCCAAGAATTTGGCTTTTCACCTTTCAGCCTTTCCGTGTCTTTCCTAGTTGGGCCTCTCTGTAGCTTCAGTGAGAGCACACTCTTCTGGCTGGGAGGGGGGCCTGGCATGTGGGAGGTTTGGGAAATGCTATGATAAAGACTTCACATGCATCTTATGCTATCTTGTTTTTGTGTGATCTCATAGGCACCTGAATAATCCAATTATTTCTATGTATCCTATTTGGTATGAGACTGATGTAACTTTTTGTAAGATTGGAGGTGAATAAAAGTTCAGCGGGCAGTGCTCGGGGGAGTTCTTTTTCTGGAGATGAGGCTGCCTGGCTGGTTCAAAGCTCTCTATCGACTCAGGTCGGAATTCTTTTTCCTTCGTCTGAATTCCTGTCCCTACATCTGAATTTCTTTCCCCTTCATCTGGTGACCCCGACGTGATGCCTGTGCCCGACGTTATGCCTGTGAGGGTGTGATACATGTGCGGCTGTGAGGCAAACTGTAACTTCTGGCTTACCTCCGCTCGGCAGGAGCTAAACGAACGCGTTCAACTAATTCATCCCGTTTTAAGGGGTCAACGAGGTAAGACCAACTTATTCATTCCGTTTCAGGAGTCAACGAAGTCAGTTCAACAATTCATTCCGTTTAAGGAGTCAACGGGGTAAATATGGGGACTTCTCTTTCAACAGGACAGGAAAAACAGGTATCTGACCTTTGCAATTTGTTGACAAGGACTAAGCAAACAGTTAAAGTTTATAAAGAGGATGTAGAAGAGCTGGTTAAGATTATTGGTAAATTATGCCCTTGGTATCCTGCAGATGGATCTCTTAATCCCTATGATTGGCAAGAAATTGGGAAAGATTTGCATCAGGCTGCAACCACTCCAGTATCAGTACTACACACTTGGCAACTCTGCTATAAAGCTATTACTGAGTGGTCCAATCCTCTCTTGTACCCTCCAAAATTAATAACTTCTGAGGCACCAATCTTGTATCCTCCAAAATTAATAATTCCTGAGGCACCAATCCTGTATCCCCCGGACCCTCAGCCACCACTGTCTTATCATAATTCTTCACGGCAATGGAGCTCTGAGAGTCAGCAAAATTTGGACTTTCAACAGCCTCAAACACAGACTGTTATTCAGCAAATGGTACAGTCTGCATTGGTCTCTGAAAATTCAGAGGACGTCCAGGAGGCATTGCCATTAATGGCTGTCTGCCCTGTGGTCCAAAACGCTCAAAATCAGCAAGTCCATGAGTCTGTTCCATCTGCAGTTCACAAAGAGCTGAAAGGAAGTGTTACAGAAAATGGGTTGCAAAGCAGTTTCACCCAAGAGCTTCTCCCTGAGAAGGCTAAAAATGAAGCTGCTGCTGACGTTCTGATGAAACAATTGGCATTTGAAAATACTAATCAGAACTGCAAAACAGCCCTGGAAGCAATTGATTCCAAACCTGAGACAACTATTGCTCCAATGATTAATTTGTGTCAGAACATTGAAACTGAATCTCCTAAGACAAAACTTTTGGCCACAGCTCTTGCAGCTGTATTTCATCCAGCTAAAGACAAAAAATGCTTTGCTTACCATTTTATGGATGATTTCTTGCTTGCTAGAAAGCCTTTACCTGTTAACTGTTTCCTAACCTTACAGGAAATCTTGACTAAATCGGGACTTGTCATTGCCCCTGAGAAGGTTCAAAATAAACCTCCTTTTTTATATTTAGGTCTTCGGATGCTTCAATCTTCTTTTTCTCCTTTTGTTTCAACTCTGTGCATTCCATCTCATTTTACTCTGGTACAATTGCAAAAGTTTTTAGGAGATCTGAATTGGGCTAGACCATTTTTAGGGTTAACTACTGCTTTGTTGCGTCCGCTTTTTATTGCCTTGCAAGGTCATTTAACCCCTGACACGCAGATTCCAGTCTCTACGGCCATACTACCCTGAACGCGCCCGACTGTAAAATTACTCCCTCAGATCTTAAATCCTTGATTCCAGTATTGCTATTTACTTTGAATCATTTAACTATCACTAATCAAGCTTATACTCCTGCAGAGAGACATTTTAAGAAGGAGCTTTCCCTGGAACGACCACGAGTGCTACATAAGGAGCTGCCCGAGCCAACCTGGAAGGGACCAGCTGAATTGATTACTTGGGGAAGGGGTTTTGCATCTATTCTGACTCCTACAGGACCGGTGTGGGTGCCTGCCAGGTGTGTGAAACCATTCCGAGCCAAACATGAGCTGGCACCAGAGGCTAAGCAGTCCGCTCCCAGAATTCAATCCAGCCCTGACATTCAACCCGAACCCGGTGGGTGAAACACCACGAAGGCGTAAAAGACCTTCGCGGCCAGCAGGAACTCAGCCACCAGTAACATGGGGAATGTTAAAAACACTCGGCGCAGATGCCCTTTGTGACCTTACAACTATTCCTGTCGGCATTTATTGCTCAACTTAACACCAATTCAGCACTTGGACTGTTGCTGTGTTTTTTTTGGTTGTTTTTTTATTTTTTCATCTGTAGGAATTCATGAAGTTTTAGCGAATAGAGGACAATTCAATTTGTAGCTACAACTGGCCAACATTTCTAGTCACAGTAATTTTTGCTTATAAAAACGTCTGCCTCTGCTCATGAAGTCACTAGCTCTTGCATTGTTCCTGTCTGTGCTCCAGCTACTACTATTCAAAATTATACTCTTTTTACCAATTTTAATATATCTACTACCTATAATACTATGTATTCTTGGGGCTTTTCAACTTATAGACTTAGGAAAATGCTTTTTCTATGGCTACCAGATTTAGCTTCGCTTAAACATTTATTTGTTTATGGTATTTTAACTATAGTTATATTGATTAGTTTGTGTTGCTGTATTCAATGTATTCCCTCTTTGCTGGCATTGTGCCGTTTGCTTTTTGTTAAACGATCTCACACCTCTACCTTCAATGCCAAAGATTTACATGTTATGCAAGCTTATCTCAAGCATTCTGCTTCTGTCATTACACAAAAAAAGGGGACATGTGGGAACGGCCAGAATTTGGTCTCCCAAGAATTTGGCTTTTCACCTTTCAGCCTTTCCGTGTCTTTCCTAGTTGGGCCTCTCTGTAGCTTCAGTGAGAGAACACTCTCCTGGCTGGGAGGGGGGCCTGGCATGTGGGAGGTTTGGGAAATGCTATGATAAAGACTTCACATGCATCTTATGCTATCTTGTTTTTGTGTGATCTCATAGGCACCTGAATAATCCAATTATTTCTATGTATCCTATTTGGTATGAGACTGATGTAACTTTTTGTAAGATTGGAGGTGAATAAAAGTTCAGCGGGCAGTGCTCGGGGGAGTTCTTTTTCTGGAGATGAGGCTGCCTGGCTGGTTCAAAGCTCTCTATCGACTCAGGTCGGAATTCTTTTTCCTTCGTCTGAATTCCTGTCCCTACATCTGAATTTCTTTCCCCTTCAAGCTGTCCTGTAGTTCTCCAGCTGTTCATGAAAAAAATCACTTAGGATAGTTTGAGTATCACTTGAGAGTCTTTCTAATCTACATAAATTGGTCTGTGAAGTGGGAGGCATTTTAAAATGGGTTCCTTTTCCCTGGCTGTGCATTACCTCCTTTTTGGATAGGCAAACAATCTGGTCAGTGCAATGTTTCTCAACCTTAGCAATGTATGGACTTTAAGGTGAATTCCCCAGCCAGCATTGTAGCAGTTCACATCCACACATTTTAAAGTTGCTGAGGTGGAGACGATTGTTTATTGTCATTTTTTTTACTATAAGCACATTGGCCCACATTAAAAATGAAATTCGGTTGTCTGCTCTCAAAAGAAAGTATATATCTACCCATACACAACACACTTATACACATGCTGTACACACGTATACATACACATACCATATATATATATATATATATATATATATATATATATATATATATATATATATATATATATACACATACATATTAATTACTGTCCATTTTGAATACATAGCGGAAAGAGGAAAGTTGAGAGTTCACAAGGTTGAAGCTATATGGAACAAAATTGTGACTGAATCCACAAGTCTCCTCCCAGAAGGTAACAAGGAAAAAAGGTTGTGAAGAGGATGTGTAGTGTCCCAGACAATCCTGTGGACCTTGCTCAAGCAGTGCTTATATACCACATTCTGGATAAAAGGGAGTGAACTACCAATAATCTTTTCTGCTGTCCTCAACACTCTCTGCACCGTGTTCCTGTCTGAAGCAGTGATGCTTCCAAACTAGACAGTAATGCACTATAACAAGATGCTCTTCATCGTCCCTCTGTAGAAAGTGGTCAGGACAGGGGAAAGAAGATGTTTTTTTCTCATGCGACGCAAAAAATGCAGGTGCTGCTATGCCCGCTTCACCAGTGTCTTGCTGTTGAGCGACCAAGCCAGCCTACTCGTTAGCTGCAAACACTGGACAAGTAAATAAATCATTATAGTAATTATAGGGAGTCCTCGACTTATGATCAGTCACTTAGCAACCATTCCAAGTTGCCATGGACAACCCCCCCCAAAAAGGTACTTATGATCCAGTTCTGAAGTTCAGATGGCCAGGATGTTTCCCTTGGTCACATGATCACATTTTGGCAGCCAGCCCACGTTTACAGCCAAATTCAGGGTGACGGAGATTTAATTAACTTTCCTTAACTTGTTAACTTGTTTTAAACACTATCAAAGCCTGTAGCTCATCATTACATCTTGTGGCCGCAACACTGTGTTTCAATTTTTTGGGGGTGGGTGGGTGGTGTGGGTGGGTGGGGAGGGGGCGCAGCATGGTTGTTTGATTCTATTGTGCATAACTGCATTAAAATAATAGTCCCTTATCCTTGCCATCAGGTTCTGAATTGTTGCATTCAAGATTAGTCCTGACCTTTCTGCTTCACCCATCTGTATCATGCTTGTCTGTGGTCCAAAACCGCTGGATCATTTCCTATTTTCCACTTCACCAAAATCATCTTTAAGGCCAACGCTGTGGCTTATGGTACTCTGTTTATGGCAGCACTTTCAGCATTTGTGACTGTAACTAGCTTCACTCTGAATCTTTTGGCAGATACAATTTCATCTGTTGGGATTGCTTACACAGCATTCCTGTTTGTCCCAATTCCCATTGGCTTCTTCTTCAAGAAAAGGGGTAAGTGTTAAGATTGCTGTGCTCTTCGTTGGAAACTGTCCTGGGTTTTTAGGCCAGCAGTACTTTCCACTAGCTTGCTGACTTAAAAATTCCAGATAAAGACTGAAATAAGTCCGAGAAATAAAAAGAATTCCAGATAAAGACTGTAGTGTGGCCAGATTTATTCATACTCAGCAAAGACTTGTTTTAATCATGGCTTGCTAATTAAGCCACAATGGGGATGTTCACACATTATGCAAAGCTTTCTGATGTCAGAGCTTTTGAATAAGCGACATAAAGCTAAATCATAAAATGTGATTCACAGGCCATAATGTCTGCATTTCATATCACACAGAGCACATTCTAGCCAAAATCATATCATTTGGTATAACATGTGAGACCACCCTCTGGGCCTTAATCTTAAGCTTAGTGGTGGATAGTTAGAACTGAGTGATATTTTTTTCCATCCCAGATAACTGGTTTGCTTTAAAAGGAAATTCTGAAGAGTGAGGATGGCCACAATCTCTATGAGTTTCTGCTGTCTCTAGATTTTAAAGATTATGACTTCAACCTGGCTAGTGTGGAGTCCTTGGTGCTCTGAGCTTGGTGGCTCTCTTGCAGACATTTCATTACCAGCGCTGATGATGTTAGCTAATTTGGTAATGAAACAGCTGCAAGAAAACCACCAATCTCGGAGAGCGCCAAGGATTCCACAGTTCAATCCTGAGCTACAAATCTTCTCTTCTATCGGTACTTGGCTATGAATTTAACACATTTTCCCTGAAAATAAATTACTGAACCATAAAGTAATCAAACTCTCTGAATTTCCCAGCAAACTAAGCCTTTCAGAGAAATCAAAAGCCATTAAAGTAAACTTGTTGCACAAATCTGGCTGTTACCAAGTTTCTAATTTTCACACCCACAGTCTTAAATTCTCAGACTGGTGTCTGGATATTTGGTGATGGACATTTCTTTCCCTTTCTTTTTCTGTAGGATTGAAGTTCAAGAAATATGGGGCAGCTGCCGTGGGTCTTGGGCTTACACTGGCTGCTTGTGGCATCCACACCATTCATTCCTTTGCCACCATCATGGGGACATGGATTATCATCAAAATCTCACCAAAGTAAATGGACCAAAAAACCCGCATCTGGTTAACAGAATATTACAGGGAGCCGCATGTGTTTGGTGGTTGTGTCTGAAAGGCTGGGAGGTTTTGAAGGTTTGGGAAGTCTGAAGAGAAGAGTAGTCTGCAGGGCAGCTGTAGGAAAATGAAATGAAACTTGAAAGCAAAATGAGATTTGACTTCCCAATGTTCCTAGTTCTAAATCCTAAATTCAATTATCAGGGAGCCTGGGAAACGTATAGGCAGGGATTTTGGAGAAGGAAACTTTAGCTCTTTAGGTGTGGGCCTATGTGGCAGGATGTGTGGATGTAATGGAATGTGTGGATGACCTTGGGGGTTGAAGAGAAGAAATGATGCCTAGGAAACAATCAGAGAAGAGAGGCATGAGGCTCCAGTAGCTTAGTGGTCAGAGAAAAAAAAAACACCTTAGGACAGACATGTCAAACACAAGGCTTGGGGGCTGGATCTGGCCCGCGAAGTGGTTTCATGTGGCCCGCGAAGCCATCCTGGAAACAGTGAGGGAACGGCCCCCACTGCCTTGGCCCTGGCCCAGAGACCCTCCTTCTGCCAGAGACCCTCAGATCTGTCCCACTCCTGCCCAGGCCCCATAGGCACCCTTGATGCGAACGATGTAGAGCTGGCCACGCCCACCCAGTAGGCCATACGCACTCTAGCCATGCCCACCCAGTAGGCCACGCCCATCCTGGCCATACCCACCCAGCCCCCTGAGGGCAACTGCAATGCTGATGTGGCCCTCAATGAAATTGAGTTTGACACCCCTGCCTTAGGACAATCTCTTCTTAATGGACCAAGCAGTTAAAAGTGGTGGTGAGAAGTTATACTTTCACACTTGCAAGTTTCTGTTAATGTAGCCTTGCAATAAAGTAGAATTAGTTTATCTAGTTGTGTTTCCTGTCTGGTGTACCTGGGAGGGCTGACAGTTGCTGTGATGAATTTGGATGATGCAGTGAGCTCAATGTTAAAGGGTCTTGGCTGGAGGAGAGGGGCAAAATCAGGCTGAGTGTTATATGGACAGTAACAAGCTTAGTGTCTAATAAAAACACCTTGCTCACATCTATACATCTATAAGTAGTGGTGGAGGAGGTGATGTTGGGTATTCCTAAAGTTGTTTTGGTATGGTGTTGGACTGGTGTACTGTATATATCAAGAAGGAGGGAGGAAAGTTGGAAATCCAGCAGGATCACACATACCCCAAAATAGAGATCTGCTGACCAAAGGGGTTGGTGGCAAGAACTGCAATTTTTGGAGAAGGGACCCAGATGTCAGCAAGGGCAGCTTAACAAAGAGACTGGCATGCCAGAAGCTCAGAAAAGGGTTACTTTCCCCTCTTCTTATTCTCTCTGGCCACCTGGTTCATACATGACACTAATCAATGGTTTGAGACTTATTGAATAAGCCATTGTTTCTTGGGTTTACTTAATCCACCAAGCTGTTTTCACAAACCATGCTAAGTCAAAACCAAACAATGCAGATTATGGCATTATAGTCCAAGTGTGAACCCCACCTCAACAATATGAAAATGCATGTTTGGTTAGAATATAAGTGAATATAAGAACAGAGGTATATATATAAACTGGACGTTTTTAAGAAGAGACTGGACAGCCATTTGTCCGAAATGGTATAGGGTTTCCTGCCTGAGCAGGGGGTTGGACTAGATGACCTCCAAGGTCCCTTCCAACATTATTATTATTATTATTATTATTATTATTATTATTATTATTATTATTATTATTATTATTATTATTATTATTATTATTATTATTATTATTATTATTATTATTTGTCATCATCGTCATCATTGTCATCATCATCATCTTAACATTGTTGTTGTTCTTAGTTGCAAAGTCATGTCCGACCCATCGCGATCCCATGGACAACGTTCCTCCAGGCCTTCCTGTCCTCTACCATCTTCTGGAGTCCATTTAAGCTCACGCCTACTGCTTCAGTGACTCCATCCAGCCACCTCATTCTCTGTCGTCCCCTTCTTCTCTTGCCCTCAACCTTTCCCAGCATGAGGCTCTTCTCCAGTGAGTCCTTCCTTCTCATTAGGTGGCCAAAGTATTTGAGTTTCAACTTCAGGATCTGGCCTTCTAAAGAGCAGTCAGGGTTGATCTCCTCTAGGACTGACCGGTTTGATCGCCTGGCAGTCCAAGGGACTCGCAGGAGTCTTCTCCAGCACCATAGTTCAAAGGCTTCAATTCTTTGGCGCTCAGGTCTTAATATTATGATGTAGATAATTTCTTAACCATTACATGTTCTCTTTTTTTAAAATAGGCATTCCCACTCTCTCACATTAGGATGGACTTTTTTGTACCTGCTCTATTTCCACAAATTTACCTTCTTCAAGTTTCCTCAGACAACACATCTGACCAAGTCTGTGCAACGTTTGCTCACTCTCAAGGTAGGTAGTGCTAAATTGTGGCTGGTTAAGGGTAGGGAGAGTTCTTGGGTTAAGGGGAAGTAAGTCCTTCCTCCCATACTTTAATTGATGTCTCCAGATGGTGAGCATAGCCAATGAGGTGCAAGAATTCATTCAGCTGAAGGAACAGGAAGTGACATCAGGGACCAAGTCCCCTGCAGTTGGTGTGATTCCTGAAATACCTGGATTGGCAGAGATACTGTGCTACAGTTACTGCTATGTGGGACTTATGACAGGTAGGTGAACTATATAATAGAAAGTGAAGTATATCTACAAGTACAAAACCCAGTCATGCATTTTCCTTTTGACAGCCTCATGAGTGATGGACAGAGGTGGGATTCAAATAGGTGAACAACCGGTTCTCTGTGTGGATGCCGCTTCGGGAAGTCGATTCTGGGCCTGGGCAACAAAAAATTAGCTACCGGTTCTGCCGAAGTGGTGCGAACCGGCTGAATCCCACCACCGGTGATGGGTTTATGGATACTTTAAAATGTGGGCACTTTTTTTGCTACATAATATAAGCATGAGGGGCTATCAAAAAGAAGAGAGGAACAGCCTATTCTCAAAAGCATCTGAGGGCAAGATAAGAAGCAATGGAGGGAAACTTATCAAAGAGAGATTCAACCTAGGACGAAGAAGAACCTTCCTGACAGTTAGAACAGTTATTCAGTGGAACGACTTGCCTTCAGATGTTGTGGGTGTGCCATCACTGGAGGTTATTAGGAAGAGATTGGACAGGCATTTGTCCAGAATGATATAAGGTCTCCTGCTTGATCAGGGGATTGGACTAGATCAGGGGTAGGCAACCTCGGCTCTTTGATGACTCATGGACTTCAACTCCCAGAATTCCTGAGTCAGCATAGCATAGCTGACTCAGGAATTCTGTGAGTTGAAGTCCATGAGTCATCAAAGAGCCGAGGTTGCCTACCCCTGGACTAGATTGATTTCCAAGGTCCCTTCCAACTCTATTATTCAATTATTCTGTAATCAATAAGAGAAGATCCTGGGCTGAAGAGCTATGCTTCGTAACAAGACTTTCTCTTTAAAGGAAAAGGTAGCGATCAGAGCAAGGTAAAAAAAGAATAATAAAGCCCACTCCAGCTTTGCCCTCTGGTCTGCTTTTTTATGTCGGCCATCTGTTGATCTTGCTGTGATGCCTAGTCGTTTTGTGTAAGTGTGGGCTCTCTTACAGATCCTCCTCAACTTATGACCATAATTTAAGCCATTATGATCATCACTGCAGTCGTAAGTTGAGGCATCACGTGACCAAATCCAAATTTTTGACATTTTCTTTGTGGCAGTTGCGATGTGAATGCCACATCATTAAGCAATGGATGCACAAACCCAGTTACAGGATTCACTGGGCAACTAGCTTACCTGTTCAGCTGGACATTGCAAACAGCAGAAAAGGTCAGCTAGTTGCCCATTGCCCAAATAGAGTCACGTGACTGGGTGTGCACGTGTGGTCATCATAACTTTGAAAATGGGTTATAAGTAGCTTTGGGGAGGTCTGTTCTAACTTCAAATGGTAGTTAAGCAACTGGTCGTAAATCAAGGACTACCTGTATTTTGACAGAAGTGTGTTTGACACTACCTTGCTTATCAAGAAAAAAAATAACTATACTTTCTACTAGTCCAGGGCTGTCAAACTCAGTTTCATTGAGGGCCGCATCAGCATTGCGGTTGCCCTCAGGGGGCCAGGTGGGTGTGGCCAGGGTGGGCATGGCCTACTGGGTGGGCGTGGCTAGAGTGCGTATGGCCTACTGGGTGGGCGTGGCCAGCTCTACATCGTTCGCATCAAGGGTGCCTATGGGGGCCTGGGCAGGAGTGGGACAGATCTGGGGGTCTCTGGCAGGAGGAGGGTCTCTGGGCCAGGGCCAAGGCAGTGGGGGCCGTTCCCTCACTGTTTCCAGGATGGCTTCGGGGGCCGCATGAAACCACTTTGCGGGCCGGATCCGGCCCCCAGGCCTTGTGTTTGACATGTCTGTACTAGTCTGTATGTCTTTCATCAATTTTCCACTTTTGTAGCTTCTTTTTCGCTTGGTGAGAATTGCATAGAAAAAAAGATAAACTAGCAGATAGGGACGCGGTGGCTCAGTGGGTTAGGACGCTGAGCTTGTCGATCAGAAGGTCGGCAGTTTGGCGGGTCAAATCCCGAGTGCCGCGTAACAGAGTGAGCGCCTGTTACTCGTCCCAGCTTCTGCCAACCTAGCAGTTCGAAAGCACGTAAAAATGCAAGTAGAAAAATAGGGACCACTCCGGTGGGAAGGTAACAGCGTTCCGTGCGCCTTTGGCGTGTAGTCATGCCGGCCACATGACCACAGAGACGTCCTCGGACAAGCGCTGGCTCTTCGGCTTTGAAACGGAGATGAGCACCGGCCCCTAGAGTCGGAAACGACTAGCACGCATGTGCGGGGGAACCTTTACCTTTACCTTAGCAGATATGATGTTTCTGTTGTCAAATCCTTCAGAAAAACGAGTTGTGCAGTTAGGAAATCCTGGCATTCTTCCCAAGTCACACACAACCTTAGCGGAGTCTTTCCAAAATAGAAGCTCTCCAGATATGTTGGATGCTGTTTCCCATAATATCCAGCCAAGATACTGGCTCTGAATTAAGGGAATTGATGTTGTGGAAAGAGCAACAGTATTCTGGATTATTAAAATGTGCATCTTCTCCTAGACCAGGGGTGAGCAATTATGACAATTTGATGACCTGTGGATTTCAACTCCCAGAATTCCCGAGCTGGCCATATCATTAGTTATTTATTGCCCACCCCTGTCAGGCAGATATCTCTCATTGATCTTGGTTTGATTCATTGCTTTCCTTTCTGTGTTTTTAAAACCCAGGCTTATTTTATCGCTATCGTACATATCATGATTGGTTGAATCAGCCCAATCCTTCTGAAATTCCTACATGGAAGCCACTGCTTTACAGATTGATGATGATGCCTCTCTTTGCGACTTCATTTTTGGCCGTCTCCCACATCTTCCCCCCTGAATATGTTGAAAATGCTGCCTTCTACGAAAAAGGGCTCTGTTTCCGCCTTTTCTACATGGTGCCAGTATCCTTTGTCTTCCGCATGCGTAACTATGTGACCTGGTATGGCGCAGAGAGTGCCTGCATCACTGCTGGCCTTGGAGCGTATCCAACTTGTGCCAATTCACGACCGGGCAAAGGACCAACGGTGGAATATGAATCTCTGAGCCAGTGAGTTTAGGAAACATTCTCTCTTCCTTGGCTAAAAAAAAAAATCTTTCCCACTACAGGTGGTCCTCCACTTTCAACCATTCATTTAGTGACTGTTTGAAGTTACCACAGCAAAGTGACTCATGATCATCCTTCACACATAGGACCATTGAGCACACACACACACGGTCACGTGATCAAAATTTGGGCACTTGGCAATTGGCATATATTTATGACCATACTACTATACTAGGGGTAGGCAACCTTGGCTCTTTTATGACTCGTGGACTTCAACTCCCAGAATTCCTGAGCCAGCATGGCTCAGCATGGAAACCTCTCCATTTCTCCTCAGCATGGCTGGCTGAGGAATTCTGGGAGTTGAAGTCCACGAGTCATAAAAGAGCCAAGGTTGCCTACCCCTGCACTACACTATCCCAAAGTCTTGTGATCACCATTTGCCACCTTCCCAGCCACCGTCCAACAAGCAAAGTTAATGGGAGAAGCCAGATTCACTTAACAACCACATGTAACAACTGCAGTGATTCACTTAACAACTGTGGAGACGTGGTGGTAAAATGGGGCAAAACTCACTTAACGAGTGCCTTGTTTAGTAATGGAGATTTGGGACTCAATTGCGGTCATAAGTTGAGGGCTAACTGTGCAGGCACTCCTTGTCTTGCCATCATTTGTTAGCAACTATTTAAAGTTGCAAGAGCACTAAAAAAACGAGGACTTGCACATGGCCCTTGCATTTAACGATCATTGCAGCAGCCCCACAGTCACACGATCCAGATTTGGGAGCTTAACAACCAGCTGGTGATTGCAGTGTTTCAGGGTCTTGTGATCACCATTGGTGACCTCAGCTGGTTTCTTTTGACAAGCGAAGTCAGTGGGGAAAGTTGATTTCTTAACAACGGGTGTAATTCACTTAACAGCTGCAGTGATTCGCTTAACGACTGTGGCAAAATCAGGTGTGACTCATTGAAACAACTGCTTGGCTTAGCCACAGAAATTCTGCCTATTGTAGTCGTAAGCTGAGGGACCACCTGAATTGAGTAGACCAGGGGTCCTCAAACTTGACCACTTTAAGACTTGTGGACTTCAGCTCCCAGCTGGCTGGGGAATTCTGGGAGTTGAAGTCCACAAGACTTAAAGTGGCCAGGTTTGAGGACCCCCAGAGTAGACTAAGGATATATTCTGACAGCTGTGGCACAAAAGAATGAGCATTATTTGCACTCTCCCATCCTCTGATTTCTCTTCTGCCTGATACTAAAACCAGTGAATGGTGGGGCCCTGCTGTATTTTCCTTAACCAGTCCTGGTGGATTTTTGTGCAGGCAGGAAAAAGATCCACCCGTCACTCTTCTTAATTTGGGCTGGGGCTGGATATGACTTTTGACAGATGGTTTACATTCCAGGGGTTCCATCACTAGTCAGAACTCGATCTGCCTTGGGGCCAAGGTTGAAAGAAGACAGAAGATGCTGCCTGAATAAGAGGCTCAGATAAATGCAGCCTGAGCTCTGGATAGGGGATTTTATGACCAAGACTGAATCATGAGGACATGTCACTGTGCTTTAGATGCCTAAGACATTTTCACAGGGCAGTTGGGGGAGGGGGAATGTGCGAATGAACCCTAAATTTAGAAAAACCTTATTTATATTAGTGGTTAAGGTACCAGGCTACAAGCCAGGAGACTGTTGAGTTCTAGTCTCGCCTTAGGCGTGAAAGCCGGTTGGGGGACTTTGGGCCAATCACCAGGAGACTGTGAGTTCTAGTCCCATTTAGGCAGGAAAGCCAGCTAGGTGACTTTGGGCCAGTCACTCTCTCTCAGACTAACCCACCTCACAGGATTGCTGTGCAGGGAAAAATAGGAGGAGGAAGGAATATCAGATATCTTTGCCACCTTGAGTTATTTATAAAAATAATAAAGGCAGGTCACAAGTGAACACATTCCTGTTATAAGAATGTTGATCTCTTCTTGGTTCAGATGACTGCAAGCCTGCAGGTATTTATATAGAGGTCTGCACCCTTTTCCCCTCCAGAAGGTGAGCAATTCAAATCAAGTGACAATTTTTATTTGTTTGTTTGCTAACTGAACATTTCAGAGAGACTCTGGTCAATCCAGTGTGGAAGGCATGCCACCTCCAGTCAGTTCCAGAGCTGAAACATATGCAAAGTATTTTCTTTCTCTTTCTTTTTTTTTTACAAGCAGATCAGCTGATGGGAAAGCATCCAGTGTTGCCTATGATTATGAGACAATCAGAAACATTGATCCATACGGTACAGAATTTTGTATCAAGGTGAAGGATGGCATTCGCTGTTGGAACATGACTGTCCAATGGTGGTTATACCAATACACCTACAAAAATACGCCTTTCCTCCCCTATGCCATAAGGTGAGTCCTGTGAAATTGGATTAAAATAAAGGAACACTTAGGGCAAGTGATATCTGGAAGTGAGGTATGATGTTAAACTGGGTTGATATGAGACTGTTTTATGGAGAAGATAGAAAGGATAATTCTAGACAAGTATTTCTCAGATTTGACGCTTTTTGACACGTGTGGACTTCAACTCCCAGCATTCCCCAGCCAGCAACTCCCATTGTGGGAGTTGAAGTCCACGTATCTTAAAAGTTGCCAAATTTGAGAAACAATGTTCTAGACAGTGATTGGTTGTTTTGAAGGCAAGCAAGGAAGGCTGTTCAATGATGCAGATCTGAAAGGGGAAAAGTGATGCAGGATTGTGGGACTAATTGGGTCTGATATTAATATGCAAATGAGAATTGCAGGAAGCAGCAATAAAAATGTAGCACAAAAACATGATTGGTTTCAGAGTTGAAACCAGTTATAAATTAAGGGGATGGAAAATGAGGTAGTTGACAGAGATGATTATAAAGTAGAGGGCACTGGTTAATACATACGGACATGCATGGAAAATGTGGGTAATTAAATAAATTTGGGATGGGACATAAGTAGCAACCTGTAACTTGAAAAAGAGGAAATCAGAAAGCCAAATTGGGCCTAAGAGAACCCACAAGGCACTTTGAGCTTGAATGAAAGTTGCATAAATAATCATCTCCCAACCTTGTGTTTTCTAGACAAGTGTCAGAGACGAAAGACAGGGCTACATGTTAAATTTCAATTAAGCTAATTCATGCTGTGCTCATGCTTGCACAGCAATCTAATCCACTAACAATTAGCACTATTTTGATGCTAGATATGGTGTTGAATAGTGGGTTCTTGGTGCAGGAATGACGATGCGAGGCTGAGTACAGGATAACTCATACTTTTATTTCTTGCTGGAACTGTACTGAAGCAAGGGCTGCAACCAGCCGCAATATATAGTCTAGCCCCTAGGCGGCAGCCAATAGGTTTGAACCAACCATTGCCGCCTGGGGCTAGCCAATTGCAGGACAGGAGATAGTTAGTCTGGGTTGCTGGAGAGCCGTTAGCTGCTCCAGCAACCCACGTGGTGTATCACAAGAGCCCAGTACATAACACCCCTCCCCTCTTAGATCAGACTATGACAACAACATTTAGTCTTGACAGTTGTCAAGACTTATTAATCAACACACAAACAATAAAGTGATAATAATAAAAATAATAAAAATTACTGTGGAATACAATGAGATTAAACAACGTCTAAATGATCAGGCTTCCATTTGCAGTAATAGGCAGTTACACAAAGCACTAGTTTCTGTAGTTTAGTGGCAACAGGTTTTACAACAATATATATATCTTTATTTTACAATGTAATCTGTAAGGTAGAAAGGAGGCTTGTGTGCCCTAGAGGAACGTCTCGGCGTTCCAATCACTTTGTGGTCTACCAGCTTACCCAGTGGGCTGGGTAGATTTGTGTCCCTTTGTGAGTCAAGGGGATTCAAAACACTCTGGCTGGCCTCACCAGGTTGGCCCACCCCAAAGTCAGTCTGTTTGGCAGAGTAGGCACAGTGGTTGCTGAAGTTTGGTTGGCTCGCTTCGTTAGGGGGTCCATGTTGCACTCCAGAGCTCCCCGGTTCTCCCTCTGGTTCCATCTCCGCTGAGAAGGAAAAATCCTGGTAGTCCCTGTGAGGGCTGGCTTGGCCGCAAGTTTGAGGACCTTGGGAGGGACTTATGACACAGTCTTCACTTAGTGGCCATTCTGGAAACCTTTTCCTGAGCTGATCAATGTGTCTTCTGACAACTTGCCCTCCCTCCAACCCCACTTCATAAGATAGGGGTCCGGATGAACCCACAGATTCCCACGGACCATAGTTCCTGGCCCAAACCCAGTCACCCATGTGCAGCCCCCTCGGGGGTTTTGGTCGAGAGGCTTCTGCTGCCACTCTGTCTGTGTTCTGTACCAGCCTGCTACCGGCCTTGCAGAAAGGCAACCCCTGTACAAACGGCAGAGGCTGGAAAACGTCTGCCAAATTTATTAAACAAACAACAAAACATGAAACAAGATACCGGAGCTTTGATCCTCTCTTTGCCTCCTTCCGAGAAGTCCCACAGCCTTTCTCTGCTTGCTCCTACTTGACTGCCTCCTGCGTCGGGCGTCCTTGAACAGGGCCAGCTGTGGGTCATCTTCATCCACACTGTCGGGCTCACACAGCTGGGTCTCCACCAAGTAAGAGGGGCCTGGCTGGGGGCTCTGCGGAGCCTCCAAGCCATCATCAGCAAGTTCGTCTTCAACACCCCCCTCCTCCCCCTCGTCTGAGTCATCCGAGTCATCCGACCCAACTGCCGAACCCACAGGCTGACCCTGAATCACAACACTATCCCGCACCGCAGGGCCCTTCCCCCGGGGCTGCTGATCCGGATGCGGTCGGGATGGGAATTGTTCATGAAAAGCAGTCACCAACTGTTCTGAACCAGCCCTCTTCTGGCCTTGTAAAGGCAAACCCCTATTTAAGAAGAAGAGACTGGAGAGCTTCCAAGGCTAAAAGGCATCTGCCAAGATTTAATTACGCAGTTAACAAAAACACAAGAGCTTGTCTTCTCAAGCGGAAAAGTTGCTTTCAGCAACCAGCCCCTCCCCAAACACTCCTTTTATAGAGAGCTCAGGGCGTGGTCTCCCTGTGCCTCCTCCCGAGGAGTCTCACAGCCTTTCTTTGTTTGTTCCTGCTCGACTGCCTCCTGCGTCGGGCGTCCTTGAACAGGGCCAGCTGTGGGTCATCTTCCTCCGCACTCTCGGGCTCACGCAGCTGAGAAGAGGTCCCCGGCTGAGGACTCTGCAAAGCCTCCAAATCATCATCAGCCGGTTCGTTTCCCTCCTCCCCCACATCTGAGTCATCCGATACATCGGAGCCGGCTGTCAGACCCACAGGCTGGCCCTGAGTCACAACACTATCCCGCACCGCAGGGCCCTTCCCCCGGGTCTGCCGATCCGGATGCGGTCGGGATGGGAACTGTTCGTGAAAAGCAGTCACCAACGCAGGGGCATGAACGGCGGTCGCGTCTTCCCATGTGAAGTCCTCCGGCCCGTACCCTTTCCACTCGATCAGGTACTGGAAGCGACCTTTCAGCCAGCGGGAATCCCTGATGCTGGCGACCTCGTACTCGGGGGTGCTGTCGCCATCACGAGGTCCTGATGGGGGAGGTTCCGCTTGGCGAAGTGGACAAGCCGGTTGTTCGGGGACCAACAAGGACCGATGGAAGACGGGGTGCACGCGCAGGGAACGTGGCAGAGTTAAACGATAGGCGACCGGGTTGATGACGGCCTCGACTGGGAACGGTCCAAGGTAACGGTGGTCCAGCTTCCTCGCCGGCCGAGTGGATGGTAGGTTCCTGGTGGACAGCCAGACCCGATCCCCCACCGATAATGGAGGCGTATCCCTTCTCGACCGATCGGCGAACCTCTTGTAGTCGGCCTTGGCCTTCTCCAGCTGCCGTCGCACCAACCGATGGATCGCCTGTAACTCCGCCATGAATTCGTTCGCTGCCGGCTCCGGTGAGTCCACGGGAGAAAGGGGGAAAAACCGGGGGTGATAACCCACGTTGGCCAAGAACGGTGTCATCTGCGTGGAGGTGTGCTGCGAGTTGTTAAAGGCAAACTCGGCTATGGCCAAATAGTCCACCCAATTGTCCTGCTGCAGGTTAACGTAGCAGCGCAGATACTGCTCTAAGATGCCGATGACCTTCTCGGTACCCCCGTCGGTCTGAGGATGATGCGCGGACGAGAGGCAAACCTTAATGTCCAACGCCCGCATCAACTCCTGCCAGAAGCGGGCTGTAAACTGGGCCCCCCTATCGGAGACGACTCTATCGGGAAGGCCGTGCAGCCGGAACACCTGTTGGATGAACATGCGACTAGTGGCGCGAGCTGACGGTAAGCCGCGACAGGGGATGAAGTGCGCCATCTTGGTCAACATGTCCACCACCACAAACACTGTCGTGAAGCCGGAGGATGGGGGTAGATCCGTCAGAAAGTCCATGGACACAGCCCCCCAGGGTCTCTTGGGCGTTGGCAAAGGTTGCAGTAAACCAGGCGGGGCCCCTGTCGCTGACTTGGCCTGCCTGCATGGGACGCAGGAGGTGACATAAGACTGGACATCGTGTCGGACTCGGGGCCACCAGAATGTACGGGAGACCAGGTTCAGAGTCTTGAACAGGCCAAAATGCCCCGCAGCCGGGTTATCATGACATTGGCTGAGGACGAGTCCCCTGAGTGGCCCTCCTGGAACATAGAGCCGGTCACGATAATACAGGAGTCCATCCGTGACCGACCAAGGCGAATCTGGCCCCACCTCTTCCTTCCGCTGAGCCACCCACGCCTCCTGCTGCTGCGCCTCCCGGATCCGAGCCCGTATATCCACCGGCTCCCGCACCGCAGCAAAAGACTCGACGGGGATCACTGTCCTGGGCGGAAGCTTGTCTTCCACTCGGGTGTACTCGGGCTTCCTGGACAGAGCATCCGCTCTCTGGTTGTGCCCGCTTGGTATGTACCGCACCCGGAAGTCAAACCTCGCAAAGAAGAGGGACCACCGGATCTGGCGTTGGTTCAAATTCCGAGCGGTCTGCAGGCTTTCCAGATTCTTGTGGTCCGTCCGGACCTCGATTTGATGCCGCGCCCCCTCCAGATGATGCCTCCAAGCCTCGAACGCCGCCTTGATGGCCAGCAGCTCCTTCTCCCAGATGGTATAGTTGCGCTCCGAGGGATTCAATTTCCGAGAGTGATACGCGCAAGGGAAAAGGGTACCGTTGGGCGTCGCTGCCTGGAGTAACACGGCCCCAATGGCAATGTCGGAGGCGTCCGCCTCCACGACAAACGGCCGTTGCGGGTCAGGATGCTTCAAGATGGGCTCCTTCATGAAGGCGTCCTTCAAAGCTTGGAACGCCTGTTGTTCGGGGGCGTTCCACTGGAACCGAGTCTTCTTCTGCAGGACCCGGGTGAGGGGGGCTGTCAAGGCAGCAAAGCCAGGGATGAATGTCCGATAGTAGTTGGCAAATCCAAGAAGTCGCTGAACATCCTTCACGCGACGCGGGGGTTGCCAACTCTGCAACGACTCAACTTTACTCGGTTCCATGGCGATGCCCTCAGGAGAAATGCGGTGGCCCAAGAAATCAATGGTCACCTGGTAGAACTGGCACTTCTCCAACTTGGCAAACAGCCGATGTTTCCGGAGGCGCTGCAGGACCTGACGGAGATGCTGATGATGCGCTTCACGCGACGGGGAGTAAATCAGGATGTCGTCCAGGTAAATCACAACAAACTGGTCCAACAGATCTCGAAAGATGTCGTTCATAAAATGCTGAAACACAGCGGGGGACGTTGGTCAGGCCAAACGGCATCACCGTGTACTCGAAATGTCCATAGCGAGTACCAAACGCCGTCTTCCACTCATCACCCGGCCGAACCCTGACGAGGTTGTAAGCTCCACGCAGGTCCAGTTTCGTGAAGATCTTAGCCTCCCGGAGTCGGTCCAAGAGCTCGGGGATGAGGGGCAGCGGGTAGCGGTTACGCACCGTGATAGCGTTGAGTTTCCGGTAGTCACAGCAAAGTCGTAACTCGCCCGACTTCTTTTTGACGAAGAGCACGGGCGCAGACACTGGCGAGGACGAGGGCCGGATGAAACCACGAGCCAAGTTCTTTGTCAGGAAGTCCCGCAATGCAGCCAACTCGGGCTCCGACATGGAGTACAAACGCCCCACTGGGAGAGGCGCATCAGGGACTAGGTCAATGGAGCAGTCGTAGGGCCTGTGCGGGGGTAATTGGTCCGCCTCTGACTCGCTGAACACGTCAGCAAAGTCGGACAGTTCGGGAGGCAAGGAAACCCCTGGGGAACCCTCCACCTGGCCGGCACAGATATGGCGGGTGTGGTCCACGCACTGCAAACTTGGGAAGGTGACCAAGTTCTGAGACCAATAGATCTGTGGATCATGCGCCCGGAGCCACGCCAGTCCCAAGACCACGGGGAAGTGCAGTTCCGAAGTGACGTAGAACTGAATGGCCTCCACATGGGTACTGATGGCCATACACACGGGTTGCGTGGCGGCCGTAATAGGCCCGGACAGGAGCACTCGACCATCGATGGTCTCCACAAGCATGGGCGGATCCACTGGACACTGGGGAACAGCCCATTTGGCCACAAAGGCCGAATCCATAAAGTTAGTGGTAGCCCCAGAGTCAATTAAGGCATGGACCGGAATCCCCTCTGGCTTGCCAGGAAGGATCAGACGTGCCTCCAAAATCAAATGCCGTGAAGGTTCACAGGCACCGTCGGAACGGCATCGCTCGGCGTGGTCGTTGTGGGTCGCCCGATCTTTCACACCGTCTAGATCGGGCTCGGGCCGTTTCCCGACAGCAAAGCAGGGGACTTTCTCAGGGCCGGCTTGGTCACTGATGCCCGCTGACGCTTCTTTGGACAAGAAGCAGCCAAATGTCCAGGGTCCCCACAGTAAAAACACAACCCCTCCGATCGTCGTCTGTCCATTTCCGTCACCGATAGACGGGACCTGGCGGCACCCAGCTCCATTGGCTCCTCCCTCTGGACTGGGGGCTCACGCACAACAGGGGCGGCAGGGGTCTGTGGGGTGGCACGGCGACTCTTTCGCTGCTGCAACCGGGCATCGATCCGCAGACAAAGATGGATCAGCCCATTCAGATCTGAGGGAATGTCCACGCGGGCCAGCTCATCCAACATCTCCTCTGACAAGCCATCCTGAAAGGCATCCACGAGCGCAGCCTCATTCCAGGCGGAATCCTGGCTAAGCAGCCGGAAATCGCTGATATAGGCCTGTAGAGGGCGCTGACCCTGCCTCAAAACTTTCAGGCGTCGGGTGGCAGTCTGCGCCTTAATCGGGTCCTCGTACATGAGGCGCATATGGTCACAAAACCCCCCAAAGTTATCCAACAAAGGGCTAGGCTGTGCCAACAGAGGCGTGCCCCAACGAGCTGCATCTCCCGACAGAAGGCTCAACACGAATCCCACCTTATCTCGGTCAGTGGGGAAATCAACTGCTCTCACGCTGATAAAAAGCTGGCATTGTCCCAGGAAGGCAGGAAACAGTTCTGGATTACCAGCAAATTTATCCGGCATAGCTATCTGACATTTCCTCCTGGGTGGGGGTGCAGCATGTACCTGAGCTTGCAGTTGAGCCACCTGAGCTGCCAGCAAAGTAAGTTGCTGAGTGAGCTGGGCATTCTCGGCAAGAAGCTGCTCCATCGTAGTAATAAGGGGTGGGGGCTGAAAGCAAACTGTTCTGAACCAGCCCTCTTCTGGCCTTGTAAAGGCAAACCCCTATTTAAGAAGAAGAGACTGGAGAGCTTCCAAGGCTAAAAGGCATCTGCCAAGATTTAATTACGCAGTTAACAAAAACACAAGAGCTTGTCTTCTCAAGCGGAAAAGTTGCTTTCAGCAACCAGCCCCTCCCCAAACACTCCTTTTATAGAGAGCTCAGGGCGTGGTCTCCCTGTGCCTCCTCCCGAGGAGTCTCACAGCCTTTCTTTGTTTGTTCCTGCTCGACTGCCTCCTGCGTCGGGCGTCCTTGAACAGGGCCAGCTGTGGGTCATCTTCCTCCGCACTCTCGGGCTCACGCAGCTGAGAAGAGGTCCCCGGCTGAGGACTCTGCAAAGCCTCCAAATCATCATCAGCCGGTTCGTTTCCCTCCTCCCCCACATCTGAGTCATCCGATACATCGGAGCCGGCTGTCGGACCCACAGGCTGGCCCTGAGTCACAACACCAACGCAGGGGCATGAACGGCGGTCGCGTCTTCCCAGGTGAAGTCCTCTGGTCCGTAACCTTTCCACTCGATCAGGTACTGGAAACGACCTTTCAGCCAACGGGAATCCCTGATGCTGGCGACCTCGTACTCGGGGGTGCTGCTTCCATCACGAGGTCCTGATGGGGGAGGTTCCGCCCGGCGGAGTGGACAAGCCGGTTGCTCGGGGACCAACAGAGACCGATGAAAGACTGGGTGCATGCGCAGGGAACGTGGCAGAGTTAAGCGATAGGCGACCGGATTGATGACAGCCTCGACTGGGAACGGTCCTAAATATCGGTGATCTAACTTTCTCACCGGCCGTGTTGACGGTAGGTTCCTGGTGGACAACCAGACCCGATCCCCCACCGATAGTGGAGGCGTATCCCGTCTTGACCGATCAGCAAACCTTTTGTAATCGGCCTTGGCCTTCTCTAACTGACGTCGCACCAATCGATGGATCGCCTGTAACTCTGCCATGAAGTCGTTCCACGGGAGAAAGGGGGAAAAATCGGGGGTGATAACCCACATTGGCCAAGAACGGTGTCATCTGTGTGGAGGTGTGCTGCGAATTGTTAAATGCAAACTCAGCTATGGCCAGATAGTCCACCCAATTGTTCTGCTGCAGATTGACGTAGCAGCGCAGATATTGTTCCAGGATACCGATGACCTTCTCGGTTCCCCCGTCAGTTTGAGGATGATGCGCGGACGAGAGGCAAATCTTGATATCCAACGCATGCATCAACTCCTGCCAGAAGCGGGCTGTAAACTGGGCCCCCCTATCGGAGACGACTCTATCAGGGAGGCCGTGCAGCCGATACACCTGCTGAATGAACATACGACTAGTGGCGCGGGCTGACGGTAAGCCGCGACAGGGGATGAAGTGCGCCATCTTGGTCAGCATGTCCACCACCACATACACTGTCGTGAAACCAGAGGATGGGGGTAAATCCGTCAGAAAGTCCATGGACACAGCCCCCCAGGGTCTTTTGGGTGTTGGCAAGGGCTGCAGTAATCCAGGCGGGGCCCCTGTTGCTGACTTGGCCTGCCTGCATGGGATGCAGGAGGTGACATAGGACTGGACGTCGTGTCGGACTCGGGGCCACCAGAAGGTACGGGAGACCAGGTTCAGGGTCTTGAACAGGCCAAAATGCCCCGCTGCCGGGTTATCGTGACACTGGCTGAGGATGAGTCCCCTGAGTGGCCCTCCCGGAACGTAGAGCCGGTCACGATAATACAAGAGTCCATCCGTGACCGTCCAAGGAGAATCTGGCCCCACCTCCTCCTTCCGCTGAGCCACCCACACCTCCTGCTGCTGTGCCTCCCGGATCCGAGCCCGTATATCAACCGGCTCCCGTACCACAGCAAAAGACTCGACGGGGATCACTGTCCTGGGCAGAAGCTTGTCTTCCACTCGGGAATATTCGGGCTTCCTGGACAGAGCATCCGCTCTTTGATTGTGCCCGCTAGGTATGTACCGAACCCGGAAGTCAAACCTCGCAAAGAAAAGAGACCACCGGATCTGGCGTTGGTTCAAATTCCGAGCGGTCTGCAGGCTTTCCAGATTCTTATGGTCCGTCCGGACCTCGATTTGATGCCGCGCTCCCTCCAGATGATGCCTCCAGGCCTCGAACGCCGCTTTGATGGCCAGCAGCTCCTTCTCCCAGATTGTATAATTGCGCTCCGAAGGGTTCAGTTTTCGTGAATGATATGCGCAAGGGAAAAGGGTACCGCTGGGCGTCGTTGCCTGGAGTAACACTGCCCCAATGGCAATGTCGGAGGCGTCCGCCTCCACGACAAACGGCCGTTGCGGGTCAGGATGCTTCAAGATGGGCTCCTTCATGAAGGCTTCCTTCAAAGTCTGGAAAGCCTGTTGTTCTGGTGCGTTCCACTGGAACCGAGTCTTCTTCTGCAGGAGCCGGGTGAGGGGGGCTGTCAAGGCAGCAAACCCAGGGATGAAAGTTCGGTAATAGTTGGCAAATCCAAGAAGTCGCTGAACATCCTTCACGCGACGCGGGGGTTGCCAACTCTGCAAAGACTCAACCTTACTCGGCTCCATGGCGATGCCCTCAGGAGAAATGCGGTGACCCAGGAAATCGATGGTCACCCGGTAGAACTGGCACTTCTCCAACTTGGCAAACAGCCGATGTTCTCGGAGTCGCTGCAGGACCTGACGGAGATGCTGATGGTGCACCTCACGCGACGGGGAGTAGATCAGGATGTCGTCCAAGTAGATCACGACAAACTGGTCCAACAAATCCCGGAAAATGTCATTCATGAAATGCTGAAACACAGCGGGGGCGTTGGTCAGGCCAAACGGCATCACCGTATACTCAAAATGTCCATAGCGAGTACCAAACGCCGTCTTCCACTCATCACCCGGCCGAACCCTGACGAGGTTGTAAGCTCCACGCAGGTCCAGTTTCGTGAAGATCTTAGCCTCCCGGAGTCGGTCCAAGAGCTCGGGGATGAGGGGCAGCGGGTAACGGTTGCGCACCGTGATGGCGTTGAGTTTCCGGTAGTCGCAGCAAAGCCGTAATTCGCCCGACTTCTTTTTGACGAAGAGCACGGGTGCAGACACTGGCGAGGACGAGGGCCGGATGAAACCGCGAGCCAAATTCTTCTCCAGAAAGTCCCGCAATGCAGCCAACTCGGGCTCCGACATGGAGTACAAACGCCCCACTGGGAGAGGCGCATCAGGGACTAAATCAATGGGGCAGTCATAGGGCCTGTGCGGGGGTAATTGATCCGCCTCTGACTCGCTGAACACATCAGCAAAGTCGGACAGTTCGGGAGGCAAGGAAACCCCTGGGGAACCCTCCACCTGGCCGGCACAGATATGGCGGGAGTGGTCCACGCACTGCAAACTTGGGAAGGTGACCAAGTTCTGTGACCAATAGATCTGTGGGTCATGCGCCCGGAGCCACGCCAGTCCCAAGACCACGGGGAAGTGCAGATCTGAGGTGATATAGAACTGGATGGCCTCCACATGGGAACTGATGGCCATACATAATGGTTGCGTGGCGGCCGTAATAGGCCCAGACAGGAGCACTCGACCATCGATAGTCTCCACTAACATGGGCGGATCCACCGGGCACTGGGGAACAGCCCATTTGGCCACAAATGCTGAGTCCATAAAATTTGTGGTGGCCCCAGAGTCAATTAAGGCATGGACTGGAATCCCCTCTGGCTTGCCAGGAAGGATCAGACGTGCCTCCAAAATCAAATGCCGTGGAGGTCCACAGGCAGCATCGGAAAGACGTCGCTCAGTGTTGTTGTGGGACGCCCGATCTATCACACCGTCTAGATCGGGCTCGGGGCGTTTCCCGACAGAAAAGTAGGGGACTTTCTCGGGGCAGGCTCGGTCACTGATGCCCGCTGTCGCTTCTTTGGGCAAAAAGCAGCCAAATGTCCAGGGTCCCCACAGTAAAAATACAACCCCCCCGATCGTCGCCTGTTCATTTCAGTCACCGATAGACGAGACCTGGCGGCACCCAGCTCCATTGGCTCCTCCCTTTGAACTGGGGGCTCACGCACAACAGGGGCGGCAGGGGTCTGTGGGGTGGCACGGCGACTCCTTCGCTGCTGCAACCGAGCATCGATCCGCAGGCAGAGATGGATCAGCCCATTCAGGTCTGAGGGAATATCCACACGGGCCAGCTCATCCAACATCTCCTCCGACAATCCATCCTGGAAGGCATCCACGAGCGCAGCCTCATTCCAGGCGGAATCCTGGCTAAGCAGCCGGAAATCGCTGATATAGCCCTGTAGGGGGCGTTGACCCTGCCTCAGAGCTTTCAGACGTCGAGTGGCAGTCTGCGTCTTAATAGGGTCCTCGTACATCAGACGCAAATGGTCACAAAACCCCACAAAGTTGTCCAACAATGGGCTAGGTTGAGCCAGCAGAGGCGTGCCCCAACGAGCTGCATCACCCGAAAGAAGGCTTAACACAAACCCCACCTTATCCCGGTCAGTGGGGAAATCAGCTGCTCTCACGCTGATAAAGAGCTGGCATTGTCCCAGGAAAGCAGGAAACAGTTCTGGAGTACCTGTAAATTTATCCGGCATTGCAACTTGGCATTTTCTCCTGGGTGGGGGTGCAGCATGAACCTGAGCTTGCAGTTGAGCCACCTGAGCTGCCAGCAAAGTGAGTTGCTGGGTGAGCTGGGCATTCTCGGCACGTAGCTGCTCCATAATATTAGTAAGGGGTGGGTGGCTGAAAGCAAACTGTTCTGTACCAGCCTGCTACCGGCCTTGCAGAAAGGCAACCCCTGTACAAACGGCAGAGGCTGGAAAACGTCTGCCAAATTTATTAAACAAACAACAAAACATGAAACAAGGTACCGGAGCTTTGATCCTCTATCGGAGCGGTTGCTTTCAGCAAACCAGCCCTCCCCCAAACACTCCCTTTATAAGAGTTCAGGGCGTGGCCTCTCTTTGCCTCCTTCCGAGAAGTCCCACAGCCTTTCTCTGCTTGCTCCTACTTGACTGCCTCCTGCGTCGGGCGTCCTTGAACAGGGCCAGCTGTGGGTCATCTTCATCCACACTGTCGGGCTCACACAGCTGGGTCTCCACCAAGTAAGAGGGGCCTGGCTGGGGGCTCTGCGGAGCCTCCAAGCCATCATCAGCAAGTTCGTCTTCAACACCCCCCTCCTCCCCCTCGTCTGAGTCATCCGAGTCATCCGACCCAACTGCCGAACCCACAGGCTGACCCTGAATCACAACAGTCTGGATGCAACCTGTCCAGTTTAGTAATCAAACGCCTTCCCCAACGTAGTTCTGCAGGACTTTTACCTGTGGCCGTGCAGGGCGTAGAATGCTGGCAGAGTAAGAAATCTGCCAATCTGTGATGCCAGTCACCTGTGACAATGCGCTTGAGTGCCTCCTTTAGGGCCTTATTTAATGTCCATTTATAGTCAGCACAAATGTGAATTTCCCCGTTGGCTTTATGTGGAGTGACAATAGGAGTTTCCCACTCCCCCCCATCAATAGGCTGTAACACGCCGTGTTCTACAAGCTTATCAATTTCGGAATCAATTTTATGTTTTAAAACAAAGGGGACCCTGCAAGGTTTAACCCTGATTGGGACAACGTTGGGACAACGTGGACTTCAGCTCTTAATCAGCGAAGCAGGATCCCACCTTCGTAGCCACTGTTAAATAGTGGGTTCTTGGTGCAGGAATGACGATGCGAGGCTGAGTACAGGATAACTCATACTTTTATTTCTTGCTGGAACTGTACTGAAGCAAGTGCTGCAACCAGCCGCAATATATAGTCTAGCCCCTAGGCGGCAGCCAATAGGTTTGAACCAACCATTGCCGCCTGGGGCTAGCCAATTGCAGGACAGGAGACAGTTAGTCTGGGTTGCTGGAGAGCCGTTAGCTGCTCCAGCAACTCATATGGTGTATCACAAGAGCCCAGTACATAACATAAGGGTTAACGGAATTTAAGCTGGGTTGGGCTTAGTCCGCTTATGGGAACGTAAAGAGACTAGGCCAGGGGTAGGCAACCTTGGCTCCTTTATGACTCGTGGACTTCAACTCCCAGAATTCCTGAGCCAACATGGCTGGCTTAGGAATTCTGGGAGTTGAAGTCCACGAGTCATAAAAGAGCCAAGGTTGCCTACCCCTGGTCTAGGCTAATTCCTCTTTTGACTCCTCCCGCAGGCTCTGCCACTTCTTCTCCTACCTTAGGTTCATTTTCAATCCCCATATCATTAAAGTCAACCTGAAGAGTTTTAGAGCGTTGGCTGGAGGCTTCTAGGTGATGAAGTCCAATAGCTTTGTAAGTTGGGAAAGGCTGAGCTAGATTTAACAACAGCCATGACAGTGTTAGAAATGATCATGGGACATTGGAAGGATTCTGAGATAAATGGATGCTTGAATTGGCATGAGAAAAAGATTGTAGGATTGACAAGACCTTTTTCTTCCTAGGTCTGCCTGGACTATGGCTATCTCAGCCTACTGGCATGGACTCCGCCCCGGCTATCACCTCAGTTTCTATACCATCCCATTGTGCCTAGCAGCTGAGGGGGCCATGGAGGATGGGTTGTTGAGGCATCTCTCTCCCTCTAGCCGTGCTTGTGTTAACAGTACACACTGGTTCCTGAAGATGAGGGCATATGACTATGTGTGTGTGGGTTTCCTCTTGCGTAGCTTTGAGGGTACCATTCGCTATTGGAACTCAGTGTATTATTGTGTTCATGTGGGGGCTTTGAGTTTCTTTGTGGCTGGGAAAGCAATGGGGGCCCTGAGGAATCGGGATTCCCCAAAGGGCAAAGATGACCAGAAGCGGGAATGAGAAGACTGTATTCCTTTGTCTTAAATAATCAGTGGGAAAGCTAATCTGTTGCTTGGATTGGCAATAACTAAAGGGGGTCATTGTGTATAGGTTCAAAATGGCCTCAAAGAGGAGTTTGCTATGTATCATTACGAAGGAGGATGGGGTGTTCCAAATTTCAGATTGTACCTTAAAGCGGTTCAGCTTAAACTCATGGTGCCTTTAATAACAGAAGGTCAAAATAGATGGTGGCTGCAATAAAAAAAATACAGTATTAAGATGTAGGTAGTCCTTGACTTACAGCCATTCATTTAATGACTGTTTGAAATTATGTCAGCACTGAAAAAAGTGATTTATAATCTGTTCTTGCATTTACGCAGCGTTCCCCCAGTCGAGTGATCAAATTTTGAGGGAAGTGGTATTCGCTTCATGACTGCATGGTTCACTTAACGACCACGGCAAAAGAGATCATAAAATCAGGCTCACCTAATGAGCATCTGGCTTATTTGTAAGTCAAGGACTTCCTGTAGTGGTAAACCTTTATGTAAAATAGTGTTTTTAGCAAAGTTGCTCCCAATTGGTAACGGATTTTCTATATAGGGTTTATACAGTATATAGATTTATTCAATATAGCTTTAATACATGAAAATTATATATGGTTCTTGGAAGGCCAAATATTCTCCTAGGCTCTTTGCACCATTTGGGGGTCCTACTAAGACTTTCAACTCCTTCTTGAAGAACATGGGCTGGCTCTTTTTTGGAAGATCCTTCATCCTGTGTACCAATTGCAGTTTTTTCTGGATTAGGGGGTCGGGGTGCTACTCATCATTACTGATACCTTGGATCAGAGGTCCCCAACCTTTTGGGCACCAGGGACCGGTTCTGTGGAGAAAGGTTTTTTTCTGCGATATGGTTTTGTGTGCTGCCTGCATCCAGCAGATGGTGCTTTGCTTGTTTGTGCGGCCCAGTTGCTGGCATGCCACAGACCGATACTGGTCCACAGACCAGGCACTGGGGACCCCTGCCTTGGATAACTCTTGTTTGGATTGTTGCAACATACAGGGAGGTGACCAGAAGCTAAATAAAGCCTTTCCATCTATAGGTTCATCCAAAAAGACCTTACACAGAGCCACCGGATGGCTGCATCTATGGATGCAATAAAAACAGAATGAACAACTGCATTTTGCCACTGTTATCATCATCGCAATATAACACTGAAAGTCAACTCTTACTCCTGTTCTTCAATTTCAACTTTATTCAAACGAAACAGAATTTACATAAAAAACTTTTTATATCAGCTGGTCCTTTTTCTTTCCCGCCAATACAGTCTCATTTTGTATTTATTAAAAAAATGCAGGGCGGAGAAGTATTTGTTCACTCATTCACTGACATAACTTCAAATGGTCATTAAATGAATGACTGTAAGTTGAGGGCTAACTTAATACTGTATTTTCTGTGTTCACTCACTCACTTTGTTAGGGCTATCCATTTGCCAAGCAACTTTGGGTAGCTATTTAAAAGTTTGAAAAGAAGACTGCAGATCTCACATAATTATAAAAGGTTCGTGTACCATTCCATTCCACTGCCTGAAGGAAGAATCAGGTTTTCAGAGTGTTCTTAAAAGCCAGCAGGGTCTGGGCCAGCCAGATCTTGGGGAGAAAGTGTTTTGTAGAGCAGAAACAGCACAATTCCTAGTTTCCATAAGATGACACTTATGGGACCCAGAGCATGCCAATGTTGCTGGATCTTTAGGATGGCAGAGTTGTAGCCAGAAGCCATTTGTAACCAATGCAGCATATGCAATCACAGATGGCATGCCCATATTGGGATATACTCATACTTACTCGTACTACTGAAAACATCGGAGATTTTTGTCATTATTTTCTGATACGAATACAAATACGTAAAAAACCACAGTCTTTTATTAATAATTACTGGATTTGTAATAAGTAGTCATGGGTCTAATAGGAGCACTTAAGAAAAAAAAAAGGTACAATAGTATACTCTTCTTGTCACTTAACCAAAAATTAGCATATATATTGAAACCAGTAAAAGAAAATAATGATTTTTTCCTGTGGTATGATTTTATAAAATATTCTAATGATTGAAATGATAATAAACCACCTACTGTATGCCCTATTATGAGAAACAGTAGCAGAAAAGAACATTATGTATGTTCTTGTTTTGTGTGATATCGATTCACACTTGATCAATGATGATATATATGTTCAAAAGCTGTTATGATCTCAAAAACCTTATGTTTTAGCCTCCACTCCCCTAATCATCCTTGTTGCTCTTCTCTGCATTTATTCTAGAGCAGGGGTAGGCAACCTTGGCTCTTTTATGACTCGTGGACTTCAACTCCCAGAATTTCTGAGCCAGCTGTGCTGTGCTGTGCTGTGCTGTGCTGTGCTGTGCTGTGCTGTGCTGTGCTGTGCTATGCTATGCTATGCTATGCTATGCTGGCTCAGGAATTCTGGGAGTTGAAGTCCACGAGTCATAAAAGAGGCAAGGTTGCCTACCCCTGTTCTGGAGTATCAACATCTTTTTGGCATCACAGTGACCAAAACTGGATGCAGTATTCCAGGTGTGGTCTTACCAAGGCAGTATAAAGTGGTAGTAACCCTCGGTTCATGTAGCCTAGGACTGCATTGGCTTTTTTGTGTTCACGTCAACCTTTCTTCTCCTGAAAGCTGGCAGAACCACTTCTTTAGGAAGCTGAATTTATCTGATTTTCCATCTGGCTGGTCATAGGGTGATAGGGTGATATCAGGATATGTGCAATATTTTGAAGGATATTTAATTTTTTTCTTATCAAAGCCTCTGGGCTGCTTAACACACAATCCCCATAGCCCAATGTTTCTTTCTGGACTCAAGAATGTGAGCAGCATGAAAAAGAGAAAGAAAATATATTCATAAGAGGGATGGCTAGATTGAAACTGCACACCACGTGTGACAACTGAATTTCCAAAAATCCCTACTTCAAACGCTTGTTCATACTTTCATTTCTGAAGCTGCAGCTATACTTTTCAAAAGAAATGCGTTAAAGTGAAAGCTTTATAACTATGCATGTTTGCAGGACTCTTAAGATATTGGTTGCCTGGTTACGACGTTGGGGCATATTGCCTGGAAGAAGCATTAATCCATGCCCAGCCTTCTATTCTACTTCCTTGTTCCTTGTTCAGTCTGTTCACAACAAGAAATGCATTGAATGATATGGCTGGATAATTTGCAGACATGGAAGAAAATTTCATGGAAAGCAGTTTAAGGAGCCGAGAAGACGAAAGAGGTAATTGGCCACGTTCTTTTGCCGTTTTGATCTGGGGATAGCCGTTAACCAAAAATCTCCAGCATTTTCTTTTTCCTTAGCAAAATTCCTTCACCTGCAACGCTACCTCCTCTGATCTTGAATTATTACGCTGTCTGCAGACAGAATACTAAGAAGTGATTGTTCTCTGATTTTGATAAAAATGTGAAGAGTTCTGATGCAAATATTGTTTCGGAGCGACTTTTTATTAATCTGGGGAAACTTGCTTGGGAAAGTTTGACTATCGGATGTCTGATCCCTCTTATCTGGACATTTTCTAGAATGTGTAGCATACCCAAGCACATTATAATAACTGAAGGGCAAATTTAACACTCTGAGTAATCAGCAGCCACACTTAACTTGCAACAGAAGGGGGCAAGGATAGGATGGTAAAGCACCATGACAAAGTCAAGACACAAAACCTTTCAGGGTTTCAGAATAATCTTTTGATGAGTTGGTTTTTTTTTTTTGCACTCTCTTTGGGGTGTACGTTACAGGTTTGTTTCTTTTTTCATTATTTCATTATTAAGAAATGAAACAAGGTTGCCTACGCCTGGCACTTGCTGTACAGTATTATAATTTGACACCACGGTTAGAAGAGGCTCTGAAAATTACAGAAAAAAATATTCCGTATTATTCAATAATATTATTGAATTGAGGCTGTAAGTTGCCAGTCCTGCTTAGAGGAATCCAAATGGAAGTGAAAAAAAGGAACAACAATGGGAGCATTTAGAGAAGAAAAAAAATGGCGGCCTTACAAGTTTCTTCAGGAGATTCAAAGTGGCACCTAGAGAAAGAAGAAGAATATTTTATTATTTATTTATTTGAAATTTAAACGACATATTAATTTTCTTTCAAATCAGATGGATTACTTCCCTCCATTCAATCTAGCCTACCCTGAGATGAATTCCTTTGGTTGGGTCATTCTGTGACTGTATAATTATGAAGAAGGCCTTAATAAGCTTTAGGCTCTATCTGATTTGCTTAAATTGATCTCCCAAGTGAAATGCGTTTTAAAATGGAAATGAAGTGCTTCTCTGTGAATTGGGTTTGCCTAACTCTTTTGACCAATGAATGTATTTGAAATTAACAGTGAAGTTTGTGGGTGTTCTTACAAATAAAGCAACCCCAATCTTCAGAACATGGGGAAGGGATATTATGTATGTACAAGACAAAAACCAGTCACCTGCAACTATTTGGTTTTTTAAGAATGTTTGGGATACCCACCTAGACTTCAAGGATGTTTTTGTGAATAAAAATAGGGAGTGGCAACTTGTTTTACTCTAGGACACCTTTCTACTTAATTTTTTGAAAGTAAAATAACATTTTAGAAATACCAATTTATTATTCATAGGCACCATGTTGACTCCTATGGTAATTGTACATATTTATTTAAAAATTGACCAGTGATTAATCTAGCTAACCAACAGTTCTGGAGCCCTTAAACTTCTGAAAATGTGACAATCAGCAATAAGTTATATTTCAATTTGCTCTCATTCGTAGATGATGATAATGATGATATAATAATAATAATAATAATAATAATAATAATAATAATAATAATAATAATAATAATAATAATAATAATAATAATAATAATAAAGTTGGAAGGGACCTTGGAGGTCATCTAGTCCAACCCCCTGCTCAGGCAGGAAACCGTATACCATTTCAGACTAATGGCTGTCCAGTCTCTTCTTAAAAACTTGCAGTGTTGGAGCATTCACCACTTCTGAAGGCAGGTTGTTCCACTGATTAATTGTTCTAACAGTCAGGAAATTTCTCCTTAGTTCTAGGTTGCTTCTCTCCTTGATTAGTTTCCATCCGTTGCTTCTTGTCCTGCCTTCAGGCACTTTGGAGAATAGCTTGACTCCCTCTTCTTTGTGGCAGCCCCTGAGATATTGGCTATGTTGAATCAACCCATGAACTTTAAAAGATCAGATTGTTTTGTACATTTTTGAGAATGACAGGAAATTTATCACAGTCTCAAGATTTCCTCCATGGTAGGATAGGCTGCAAACAAAGCACTCAACAAATGCAGCTCACTATGACTTTATAGAACTTTCAGTAAATTTTCATGGACAAAAATGTCAAAGGGCAGAGATCAATAGGCAATATACTTGTATTTTCCTGATATAAGGTTCAGTGTATATTGCCAGGCCAAATAGTGAATCTACCTCATGGCCTTCTTGATAGTTCTTAATATTCATCTGTGCAGGAAATAGCCTCAAAGTCCTGAATTCCTATTATCTAGACCAGGAGTAGGCAACCTTGGCTCTTTTATGACGCATGGACTTCAACTCCCAGAATTCCTGAGCCAGCCGCGCTGAGGGGAAAGGGAGAGGTTTCCAAGCTGAGCCATGCTGGCTCAGAAATTCTGGGAGTTGAAGTCCAGGAGTCATAAAAGAGCCAAGGTTGCCTACCCCTGATCTAGACTATGATGAGAACAAGTATCCTTGGTATTGGATCCAATGTGTGGGATTCTTTGTTATGGCAGCATTAAAGTTATATGCCAGTTAGTTATCTGAAACATATGAAATACAAACAGGTTTTCTCAACCTTGGCAACTTTAAGAGGTGTAAACTTCAACTCCCAGTCCCCCCCAGCCAGCATAGAAGGATACAACAATTAAAAGGTGCCTCACGTAGCACGGTGAATGCCGTGTAATAACCATAAGGATAAATGTTGATTCTGCTTGCCATGTAAACTTGGTGGAACAGCCTATAGGTGCACACTTAATCAATCTCAATTTCAACAAACAATTGTAGTTTATATTCAGCTTTCTGAGTGCATATGAACTGCTCAGGATGACTTGCTCTGGACTAATGTCTTATTCCGGATCCTGTTGGCAGGGTCTGATGGGGGCCACCAGGTCTCCCCATCTCTCTTTCTCCAGCTACCAAGCAATCAGACACTACGTTTTCGTGGCAAAAAGGCAGCAGCTTGGGAAGCAGCTTGGGAAGGGGTGTCGGTGCCCACAGAGGACCCCCATGGATTGCTGGAAGAAGAAGGGGAAGACAGCAGGCTTCTTAAGGAGATGCCTCTCTGCCTGGAGGAGAAACGCAAGCTCAGGTAGCAAAGCTCTTGATTCTTGCCGAGAGACTCTTGAGGAGGAGAACGTTGAAAAGTGTGCAATTAAAATGACATTCCCAGCTCCATGTCCTCAGAGAGCACAATGAGTGCTAATTACGGGCTTTGCGACTGAAGGGCACCCTCTCAAGAGAAGCATCCTTAATTGGGCTCCATCTTTTCTGGAGACTCTTGTGGAATAGAACAAAGGCAGTTGGTGTTCTGAACCAGCCAACTACCGGCCTTGTAATAAGACAAACCCCTGTTCAAGCAGTAGAGACTGGAGAGCGTCTGGGGCTGCAAAGCGTCTGCCAAGTTTAATTCACAAGCAAGACAACAGAACAAAAACACAAGAACTTGAATCCTCAAGCGGAAGGGTTGCTTTCAGCAACCAGCCCCTCCCCAAACACTCCTTTTATTTAGAGTTCAGGGCGTGGTCTCCCTGTGCCTCCTCCGGAGGAGTCCCACAGCCTTTCTTTGTTTGTTCCTGCTCGACTGCCTCCTGCGTCGGGCGTCCTTGAACAGGGCCAGCTGTGGGTCATCATCCTCCGCACTATCGGGCTCACGCAGCTGAGAAGAGGGCCCCGGTTGAGGGCTCTGCGAAGCCTCCAAGCCATCATCAGCCGGTTCGTCTCCCTCCTCCCCCTCATCTGAGTCATCCGATACATCTGAGCCGGCTGCCGCACCCACCGGCTGGCCCTGAGTCACAACAGTTGGGAATCCAGAACATTTGGGAAGAGATCCAATGATGTAGTCCAGGGATGGCAAGCCTTTTAGAAACCGAGTGCCCAAACTGCAACCTAAAACCAACTTATGTCAGGTGCTGGGAGGGTGTGGCCCATTGGGTTGGCGTGGCTGCGGTGGTAACCGCAAACTGGGTGGGACTAAAAAGTTCAATCAATGAATTCCAACTTTGCGAGATCTGTTTTTTTCCTGTGAGAAGATGAAATTGATTGATTGATTGAACCTTTTTTTTTGCACATGGCGGCAGAGGCCTAAAGTGAAAAGGTTTTATAAAAAACAGCTGAAGGCCTAGGACTGGGGCGATGGCGTGCGTGCCCACAGAGAGGACTCCGCGTGCCACCTGTGGCACGCATGCCATAGGTTCACCACCACGGATGTAGTCCTAGCTGGGGCGGGGGGGGGAGATGATGTAGGAAAGGACAGTTGTTTCTAAGTGAAATGCAGCCCTATTGAATAATATCTTGTTCAAAGCAATTAGGAGCCCTAACCGTGGATTAGATTTCTCCATGTTGATGGAAGGTTTCATAAAACCTGTGGGGTTGGACACAATGGGGGGGGAGGGAGGAAAGGGAAGCAATGCTACACACTGTAACTAATGTATCTAATTGCAGTTATCTTAGCTTCTCATTTAACCGTCCTTTGCTTCAAGGATGCTGCAGAAGGAGGCGGTCAAGCAGCTCAGTGGTTGGCAACTTTGGCGCAGGGAGAAGTCAAAAACCCTGCGCCGTCTCCAGAGTCAGGCAAGCATAGCCGTCTCCTCTGCTGGGTTGTGGCGAGGCACTCTGCACCACATCGAAGGTACGGGCAAGGCACTGAAGGACTATTTTGGAGAGAACAATGTCTTAGGAGTTTGAGCTTGCCTTATGACTATTTGTATTCTGTCTCCAAAGGCCATTTTGGAACAGGGATCCAATCCTATTTCAACTTCTTGCGTTTCTTAGTCCTGTTGAATTTTGCTGCTTCCTTGCTGGTGGTGGGATTCGTGATTGCTCCAAATGCTGCCTTTGAAGCTCTACAACTCAACTGGACAAGTCAAGCAAACAGTAGTTTGGGTGAGTGAGTGACCCACGGCACCAGATCATGGGTTTTGAGCCCTCAATGTAGAATGTATTTGATTTATTAGTATGCCAGTGCAATCGAGAATGGCCTTTCAATGGCTCACCCTGAAAAAATACAATATCAAACATGCCCCCCTACAAGGTCCACTGCTTTTCGACATTTAAAAAAACTCACCTAGTCCAGTGATGGCGAAACCTTTAGTGACTGAGTACCCAAACAGCAACCCAAAACACACTTATGTATTGTCAGGTGCCAGGTGGGCGTGGCCCATTGGGTGGGTGTGGCTGCAGTGGGTAGCCATGGCTGCGGTGGTAACGGCAGACTGGGTGGGACTAAAAAGTTCAATCAATCAGTTCCAACTTTGCGAGAACATTTTTTTTCCCGTGAGAAGTTGAAATTGATTGATTGAACCTTTTTTTTTGCACACGGCGGCGGAGGCCTAAAGCAAAAAGGTTTTATAAAACCCAGCTGAAGGCCTAGGATTGGGATGATGGTGCGTGTGCCCATAGAGAGGGTTCTGGGTGCCACCTGTGGCACGCGTGACATAGGTTCGCCACCACAGACCTAGTCAAAGGGCAGAAAGATGTTCAGCACAAAGCTGAGATAGGATTGGACACACCTAAGAGGATGGACTCAAGTTTCGAAAGGGTCTTGGTAGTCTTGAAAATCCAGCCTCTTTGTAACAAAATTCAGTTTGGTGGCAAAAATTGTAGGTCCTGCATTTAGGTAGGAAAAATCAGATGTACAGGTATGGGATAAGTTATTTGGATCTGGGCATCCTAGACCACGGATTAAAGATGAGCCAGCAGTGGGCTGCAGCTGCCAAAAATTATGGGATGTGATGGTTCCACTTTATGCTGCACTGGTCAGTATTCCAGATATGGTACAACCAGCGCAGCATTGAATGTTTAAATCACTTCCTATGATCTCCACCTTATTCCTTTGTTGATGCAGCCCACAGTGCTGAAAAAGAAGTACGGAACACTCTCAAAAATAGTGAGGGTCTTGGAGATTGAATTTTAAGATGAACTACAAGAATTGAGGTTGGAACTCTAAAGAAAGAAGCTTAAGAAAAGACACGTAAAATCTTCCAGTACTTGAAGTGCTATCATAGGGAAAAAGATATAGATTTATTCTATGTAATACCTAAAACTAGAACAAGAACTAATGGGTGGAAGCTTTACAGAGAGTAAGGCAAACTTGAAATAGGCAGGAATTTCCCAACTGTGAGAGTTATTAAGCCGTGTAATAGCCTACCTCTTGGAGTCCATCACTGGAGGTTTTCAAACAAAGATTAAACACCCATTTGTCTGGGATGATCTGAGGATTCCTGCTTTGGGCTGGACTTCAAGGTATTTTTCCAACCCCATGGTTCTATTATGCCTTGCGGCGGAGGCAGAAATTCAACAGGCGTAGCAGACCACCTTGCTTTTGAAAATGCCAGCCACAGTTGCTGGCAAAATGTCAGAAATCTGTTGTCTACATCAAGGTCACTAAACCCTGAAGACCAACCCTGCCCAACATTTACTGGCTGTGAAAGGCTAATCAGTATAAGACATAGCTTTAATCACAGTGCATTTCAAGGAGAGAGAATCTGATTGAATTTCTGCTTGCCATTTGAGCTCTCATCGATAAAATATATTTGTGATGCTTCCAGGGAAGACCTATAGAGCAGATACACTGGGTACTCTTGTATAAGTAATAAGAAATGTACATTTACCACATCTGAAAGTAAATAAACTCAATTTTGAGGAACAGCACACAAATGTTTAAAACATCCCTCCTTCGATCAGTCAATCAATAAAGCATTAGTTACTACATTTTGAAGCGAATTAGATAATTACCCCCTGCTTTTCAAAGAGCTGGGATGGGTTTATAAGACAATTTGAGATAGGAAATGAAGTGCATTGCCATCTAAAGGAGTAATTACCCTAAAACCGTTAAGGTCAAAGACTAACATTACCTAAATGACATCACTAAAAGGCTTGTTGGAAGAATAGGCTGCAAATGTACTGTGAAGGAGAATTTAGATGAGTTGTTGGAAAAAGCAATTTCAGCAACCAAGATCCTGCATTTCTGATTGAAAGTAGCAAGGTGGACCCAGGGGGAGGGCATTCTCAGTGGGTGCGCCAGCCCTCTGGAACTGCTTGCCTACCGAAATCCGGATGGCCCCCGACCTCCGCACCTTCCGGCGCGACTTAAAAACTTACCTGTTCCAGCAGTCCGGCCTGGCCTGATAGCTCTTGGGGTCTCAGTTGTTTTTACTACTGTTTTTTACTATTGTTCAACTGTATACCTACCTTACTCTGTACACCGCCCCGAGTCCCTCGGGAGAAGGGCGGTATATAAAAACAAACAAATAAATAAATAAATAATAAATAAATTTTTTCCAGGAATGGTGCTAAGAGCGGCTGGTATTTTGTCCATATTTTTATTTTATTTTTTATTTCCTGAGCAGGACTAGGTTATGTGCTGTGACCCACCCTTGCAAAAATCAAAGGCCTGCATGTTGGAAGGAAAGCTAATTCTTGCTTTCTAATTCCTTCCAGTGAATGCTGTATGTCAAAAATACAATCCCATACCTCAAGGCTTGGTCAGCTATTTTTCCTATATTATGGATCTTCTGTCAGGCAAGGTAAGAAATTATATCCCCAAGGATATATTCCCAGTACCTTGGGAAGTAGCTACAGTGACCAGCACGTATGATGTGGATGTTTATTTCCCTCCAGGGATTCATAGAACAAACCTACCTGTTCTATGGCTATTATCCAAATATGGCTGCCAGCTTTGTCAACTTTGCCTATGACATCCCTCTTGCTTATCTCCTCACGACACTCTTCTACCTGCTCTTCTGCCTGGCCTGGATTGTTCAGAGGTGAGCACTGTTGCGGCCTCTATAAGGTGGAATCAAAATGCAGGATCCAAATTAAATAATCAAGGTTCAGTACAGTATTTATTAAGCAACACACACTGGAGGGACTCCCTCTCAAGAATGAGAGCCAGTTTGGTCTAGTGTTTAAGGCTCCAGGCTAGAAAATGGGAGACCATGAGTTCAAGTCCCACCTCAGCCATAAAAGTCAGCTGGGTGACTTTGCACCAATCACGCTCTCTCAGTCCAGCCCACCTCACAGGGATGTTGTTGTTGTGATGTGGAAAATAGGAGGAGGAAGGTATGTTGGATATGCTCGCCATCTTCAGTTATTTGTGTAAATAATAAAGGCAGGATAAAAATAAATTTTAAAATATTAAAAAGGATGCACTCGTATTTATACATCTCAGAAAGGTGAGAGAGACTAATGCATAAGCCACAGATGATGTAAGCAGACATACTTTTAGCTAAGGGATTTCAAGTTACTGCAGGTCATCTTCTACCACACCTGAGCCCAAAATTTGTGCTGCTAAGTGAGACAGTTGTTAAGTGCGTATTGCCACAGTTGTTAAATGAATCTCTACAGCTGTTACATTAGTAACAGGGTTTTTAAGTGAATCTGGCTTCCCCATTGACTTTGGTTTTCAGAAAGTTGCAAAAGTGATCACATGACTCTGGGACATTGCAACTGTCATAAACATGAATCAGTTGCCAAGCATCCAAATTTTGGTCTTGTAACCATGAGGATGCTGCAACAGTCATGTGAAAAATGGTCATAAGTCATTTATTCAGTGCTTCGAACGGTCACTAAATGAATGATTGTAAATCAAGGACTACCTATATAGCTGATGGACTGCAGATAACTTCCTGTGCCTGTTTTCCTTCAGAAACGGAAAGGCAGGAATTAAATAATAAAATGGAGCAAAGTATCTTCCTTAAATCAAGAGGAAGGGGCATGTAATGTATTGGGTCTAATTACTTAAACTGTTTTCACTGTCTTTGAATGCTGCTTGAGATTGCTTAATCAGGTGGTCTGTGTAACGGTCGCTGGCTGCCCAGACATGCAGTCTCCAGGACGATCATTGGTTGGCTCTGGGGCGGGAATAGGTTCCTTCAAACCTATTAGCCGCCGCCTAGTGGCCAGCCATATAAGTAGCTGCGTAGAAGCCTGGGTTAAAAGTTCTGTTCCTGTTACTACAATAAAGCAATGTTCCTGTTTGAACCCTCTCGTCTCGCCTCCTGCTTCCAAGAAATGCACTACACAACAGGGCAGTTTTGGGAATGCCAGATGCCCGAAAGGAAAACTTCTTCCAGTGGCATAGTGAGATATGGAGCAAACCTAATCTATTGGAATTGTTCTAGTAAGATTAACAGCCTGCGGGCTTATATCTCTATATATCATCTCAATTTAGTTGATTCTATTCATTTAAGAATTGTTTTTCCCCACAATAAGCAGCCATCTTGATCAGGGGTCCCCAACCCCTGGTCCGTGGACCGGCATACCAGCATCTGGGCCGCACAAACAAGTGAAGCCCCATCCGCTGGATGCAAGCAGCACACAAAACCACACCCTTTCTGGGCGCGGAAAAATCTTGCTCCACAGAACCAGTCCCCGGTGCCTAAAAGGTTGGGGGCCTCTAGTCCAGATGGATCCACTTGCTAAGAAACTCCTGTTGAAATATTTCTTGTCTTCTGTTCATCTTCAGGTCAGTCGTCTGTCTGAAACAAAGCCTGGTTAGTGAAGACACATCCCTTGCATTGTACAGCAACAAAATCTTTGCTGGCTGGGATTTCAGCCTGATGCAAGATAACATGGTTATGTTAAAGCACAAAAGCATCCGCTATGAGCTACGGGTAAGGACAGATGCTAAGACCAGATGTCTGGTGGCAGGTGAAGCGGCTTTTTTAATGTGCCTTGCTCCAGATGGGTTGGGCCAACCATTTCCCTGCCAGAAAGGGAAAAAAAGAGGTGCTGCCATTTATCCTGAGTTAATGTGACGTCCGATAGAATTATTTTTTTCTGAGACCCAAGTTCTAATGGGAATTATTTTTCCAAACATTTATTCATAGCCTAAGAACGGCTGTCTTCTTAACCTCTGCAACCTTTCAGCCCTCTCTGTTGCTAGAAGCTAGCCAGGAAAAAGGTAATAAGACTCAGGTAGTCCTCAGCTTACAACCATTTGTTTAGTGACTGTTCAAAGTTACAACGGCACCAAAAAAAAAGTGACTCCTGATGTTTTTCACACTATCGCAGCATCCCCCTGATCAAAATTTGGATGCTTGCAACTGGCGTGTACTTATGACAGTTGCACTTCCTTGGATCATGTGATTGCCATTTGGAATCCTCCCAACTGGCTTATGACAAGCAAAGACAACGGGAGAAGCCAGATTTATTTAACCACTGCTGTGATTCACTTAACAGTTGTGGCAGAAAAGGTTGTAAAACAAGGCACAACACTTAACAACTGTTAACAGAAATTTTGGACTCAATTGTGGTCTTAAGTTGAGGACTACCTGTAACCAAATTTCTCTCTCTCGCACAAACGCACCTTCTGTTCCACGGCTCTAAGAAACTACAGGACTGGGGTGTAGTTTTGTCCCCAGTTCTGCATCTGGATACAGGGGGAAACAAAACTTTCGGATTATTTTCAACGATCAATGAAACTGTTCTTCCCCCACCCCCACCCCAAAATAGATGCATTTGCATGATAAGTGGGATCTCACAGGGAACCTTTTTCATCTTGTTGTTTTCCAAAGGGGATGGATTTCTGATTTGTCAGGAAGGTGTAAAGAGATAAGCAGGAGCATTGCTAACTGGATTTTAATTTCTCACATGGTTGCTATGTTAATACAGGGTAATGTAACTAAGATAGGTTTTTTTTAAAAAGTAATGACAGTTTTTAGTTTGCTGGGAAAGCTACAGTTGACTGGGTTCCTACATGGCTTTAAAGACAACCGGTCAAGGTCACAAACCAACAAACTATGCTCAAAGAAATGGCTCTGTGCAATGTGCAAACATAACTCTCCAATGCAGGTTTGGGCAAAGCTAATTTTGTGGCGCCCTTGCTGCTCTCTGAGCTTGGTTGTTTGCTTGGAGACATTTCCTTACCCAACTACAGTAGGTAACATTATCAGTGTGACTGTGTGTGGGGGTTTGCTTCTTTTTTTGTATAAACTGCCCTGCCAGTTTTGGTGGAGGTCTGGTTTTCCTCCTTGGTAGTTCCTTGATATGGTATTTTTTTCCATTTGGTGGTTGTTTGGAGTCAATCCTTGCTTATCTGGGTGTACACTGCTGGATGAGATGTGTTCTGTATCTGTTTAACCTTTCAAGATTGTCTTTCAGAGCTGCTTTGATTGTGTTTTGTTCTGAGCTGCTTCAGATGCTTCTTATCTCTTCCTCCCCACTTCCAGATGGACCTGGAAGAAGCCAGTTTCCGCAAGCACCAGGCAATGTTGACCACATCCCAACGAATTGGGCTCTATGTCCTGAGAAGCCTGATCAACATTTTGGTTTTAGTGCTTTTGGGAGTCTCCTTTTACTGTATCTACCTGTCCGTGAGCCATTCCCAGGAGATGCTGGGAAAAGTAAGTATGTGGCCCTCAGTTACCCCTTAAGAGGTTGTGCTTCCCCTAATACTTAAGGCCCCACCCCTTTGTGACCAGTCCCCCATACTGTGGTAGAGGGATTTAGATTATCGCAAAAACACTTCCGGCTGGGTATGAGCAGCGATTATGGTGCTCAAAGTCCAAGCAGAGTCCTTATGGACTAAGGACTTACGTTAAGATAAGATAATCTTTATTGTCATTTTCTTTTTAAAAAATATTTTATTGATTTTTAACAATAACAATCTCTAGTGCTTGGTAAACAGAGTGTTGTTTGGGTTCATATGTTTAAAAAACAATCAGTAATAATTAATTTCCATAGTTCCAGAATCAATCTGTTAATTAATGATATATTTCTTTGATCTTCTCTTCTTCCAATAGTGTTCTCCTTTTATCAACATTAAGCAAATGTTGCTCTTAATGCTTTCAATATATACAAGGTTGAATATAAGTATTTTTCTTGTGTTTGTACAAATAACAGTAACATCAGCATATAACATCTTTTCTGATCTGCTTATATTTCAATTATATTCATAAAAGTCATCTTATTTAGTCACTATATATCCTGTTTTCAAGATTCTTATTTAAGCTTAGGTTCCCCTCTATAGTCAAACCATTCTTATCACTCATAGTTTTCTCAATGTTAATTACCTTTAAATATCCAAACCTTCCACTCATATACACCATCCCAATATTTTTATGTTTCATATATTATAAAGAATACTATACTATTTATACATCTTATCCTTCTTACTGTAGGGACCCTTTATAGCCATGATTTATCTATTCTTTTAACCATATTCCGACAAGTGTTTAATCATATATCCCATGAATCATGGGATCGTTAAGCAAATTTGGCTTCCCCCATAGACACTGCTTCTTGGAAGCCTTCTGGGAAGGTCACAAATGGCAACCACATGACTCCTAGATGCCGCAATTATTGTAAATACAGGCCGATTGCAAAGTGCCCGAATTTGGGTAATGTGACCATGGAGGTGCTGTGATGGCATAAGTGCAGGGACTGGTCATAAGTCACCTTTTTCAGTGCTGTTGTAATTTCGAATGGTCACATAAAAATGATTGTAAGTCAAGGACTACCTGTAGGAAGCCAGTTCTCTATCTCATAGGCCTTATTTGCCAAGAAAGCTCCTATTCAATACTATTTTTCTTTCTACAACATTCAGGCCCAAATAAATTCCTCTGTTTTTTTGGTACAGACGGACTCTCCTGAGAAAAGTCAGTACTTCCTGCAACTGCTGGTGGCTTATCTCCCCTCTGCTGTCATCACGGCTGCCAACCTCCTTGTCCCAATGATCTTTCAGTTCCTTGTGCCTCTCGAGAAATACCCACTCAGCTTTCAAATAAAAATCACACTTCTGAGGTACAAAAAATTAAATAGATCTGAGTATGTTTACTGTCACGACGTCCTCTGCCAGGAAACAAAAGCACTCCAAAAGGAACGGGTGACCAGGTTTATTTCTTCCACAAATCAAACCGCGGTAAAGTCAGCGTTGAGGCATCTAGCCTCAACGCTCTTTTATCATGTTACCACACCCTAACCCCACCCCTTCAAAGCAAACCGGCATCCGCCCGCCTCCCCATAAATGCCCCACCCATCACCTTGCATAGCCACCACCCACCGTGTGCACTGCTGCGGCCCGCCAAGCCCCCTCCCAGGTAAGCCTCCCTCATGCGCCCTAGTCCGTGCCAGCGTTGCGGCTGTTAGCTCCCCCCCGAGTCCATCTAAGCGCCCAGTGAGTGAGGGTGGCAACACGGGCACAGCCACACCCCCCTCCACGTTTTGCTGGGGCGGGCCTGTCTGTCCGTTCAGTCCTACGGTGCCTCCAGTCTGTTCCTGCCCGGACGCTGCCTGCAGCTCAGAGTCCTGCCGCCGAGATGTTAAAGGGCCCGGAGCAGACGCCAGCAGTAGTTCGGTGGGCGCCCGGCGCCGTCCTCGCCGACAAGGTGAACGCGCGTCCGCCGGCCGTCTGGAAGCGGACGCGCCGATCAGCTGGGCGCCGGCCAGCTGCGCGGCGGGGCTGCGGCGCGTTCTGCAGAGTTCGGGCGAAGCCACGCCCATCGACCGAATGCCCGGGGCCCGACGGAGCCGACGATCCGGAGGGGGTGCGCCGATCAGCTGGGCGCCGGCCAGCTGATCGGCGGAGCTGCGGTGCGCTCCGCGGTGTTCGGGCGAAGCCACGCCCATCATTCCAGCGTCCAGCTGATCGGCGGAGCTGCGGCGCACCTCACGGCGTTCGGGCGAAGCCACGCCCATCACGGTAGGTTCCGGGGCTCGACGGAGACAATGTCGGCGATCCGGAGGGGGCGCGCCGGTCAGCTGGGCGCCGGCCAGCTGATCGGCGGAGCTGCGGCGTGCTCCACGGTGTTTGGGCGAAGCCACGCCCATCACGGCAGGTTCCGGGGCTTGCCGGTGGCAATGTCGAGGCCCGAGTGGGCGGCGGACCGGCGGGGCTTGACAGTCGGCTTCCCCTACCACCTGCCCTCCTGCAAAAGAAGAACAACAAGATAGACCTCCGCGAAGACAAGCCGCTGAGTCCCCAGTGCTACCCCCCGGTTTGGACGGATGTGTTTGGTGAAAAGCCGTGACCAGACGATCTGCCTGAACATCCCCTTTCCTCACCCATGAAGCCTCTGCCAATGGATATCCTTTCCACAACACGAGATACTGTATCTGCCCCCTCCGTACCCGGGAGTCTAAGATTGCCTGTATTTCGTACCGGTCCCCGTGAACAGGCCCCGAAGCGTTCCCACCCGCCTTCTCTGTTATCCCCCTAGCGGGCTTTAGTAGACTACTATGGAAGACAGGGTGGATCTTCCCTAGGAACTTTGGCAACCGTAAACGGACGGTCACGGGGTTGATCACCTGAACCACTTGGAAAGGGCCAAGGAACTTAGGGCCTAGCTTCCTGCTCGGTACCCGTAAGTGCAAATATTTGGTTGACAGATACACCCACTCCCCGACCTTGGGGGTGTCGAAGGGCTCCCTTTTCCTGTCTGCCTGCTCCTTCACCCGTGCCTGGGCTTTCACCATCGCCTCCCTAGCAGTTTTCCAGGCGGCCCCCAATTGGTGCATCCACTCCTCAAGCCCGGTGGGTGTCGCCGGTCCCTGTCCACACTCCGGGACAGGGACAAAATCATACCCCGCCACCACCCGGAATGGTGTCAAACCCGTGCTGCTATGCACGGCGTTATTGTGGGCGACTTCCGCAAATACCAGGAGGTCTGCCCAGTCTGTTGGCTGGAACGACACATAGCTCCTGAGGAACCTTTCCACCGTGGCGTTGGCCCTTTCAGCGGCCCCGTTAGTGCTTGGGTGGTAACCGGAGCTGAGGCCCTGGGTAGAGCCGATGTGTCGTAGAAACTCTCGCCAGAACTGTGCTGTAAACTGGACCCCGCGGTCCGAAATAATCCGTCGGGGGACCCCGTGCAGCCGATAGATATGAGTCATAAACAGTCGTGCCAACCGTTTGGCGGACGGCAGCCCCTTGCAGGGGACGAAGTGCGCCTGTCTGGAGAAGAGGTCGATGACTGTCCAGATTACCGAGTATCCCCTGCTTTCCGGCAACCCGACAATGAAGTCCATGGCAATGTCTTGCCATGGCTGTACAGGGTCCGAAACTGTCTGTAGCAGACCCAACGGCTTCCCGACACGGGGTTTTGCTGTGGCGCATACGTGACATCTCCGGACGTGGTGTTCCACATCCGCCTTCATGCACGGCCACCAAAATTGACGGCGTGCCAAGTGTAAAGTTTTCAGGAAGCCGAAGTGCCTGGCATCGTGACATCGGCGCAAAATGGTGGGGCGTAGTGCCTGAGGCACATACAGCTTATCCCCGTGCCAGGCCAAGCCGTCGCGCATAGTTAGAAGACCGGGATGCTCCTTCAGCCAGGCGTCTGTAGCTAAGGCCTCGTCCATGGCACGGGACAAATCGTCCCCCACGCTGCAGATTGCCTGGGTCGCACTCGGGGATGCACTAGGCGGGATGAGCTCTTGTACAACTGCTTCTCGTTTGGTGTCGTATTGCGGCAGCCGTGAGAGTGCGTCAGCAAGAAAGTTCCGCCCCCCCGGTACGTACTTCAGGACGAAATTAAACTGCCGGAAAAAGAGAGCCCATCTGACGTGCTTGGGCGCCAGTTTCCTCGGGGACTGCAGGACCTCCAAGTTCTTGTGGTCTGTCCAGACCTCGAAGGGATGGACAGCCCCCTCCAGAAGATGTCGCCACGTCTCCAAGGCTGCGCGCACGGCGAACGCCTCCTTCTCCCAAATTGCCCACGAGCGTTCCGCCGACGACAGTTTTTTGGAGGAGTAGGCACATGGTTGCAGCACGCCCTCCGTGTTCCGTTGCAACAGCACAGCCCCTACCGCGACATCACTGGCGTCGACTTGGACCACATACGGACGGTCGGGATCAGGATGTACCAACACCGGCTCCTTAGCAAACAGGGCCTTCAAAGTCTCGAACGCCCGTTGACACGTGGTGGTCCACGCCAGCTTCAACCCCGGACGTGGTTTCTCCCCGGATTGCCGCGTCCGCAACAGGTCCGTCAGCGGCAGGGCTGTCGCTGCAAAACCTGGGATAAACTGGCGGTAAAAGTTCGCGAACCCCAAAAAACTCTGCAGCTGTCGCCGCGTCCGTGGCGCCTGCCATTGCAGGACGGCTTCCACTTTGCGAGGGTCCATTTCTATGCCGCTCGCAGACACTCGATACCCCAGATAATCCAGCCTCGTCTTGTGGAACTCGCATTTGGTGAGTTTCACATAAAGGCGGGCAGCCAGCAGCTTCCGTAGCACCTGGCGCACGAGGGCGATATGCTCCTCCATAGTCTTAGTATATATCAAAATGTCATCCAGGTACACTAACACCCCGCGGTACAGGTGCTTGTGAAGCACCTGGTTTATCATCTGCATAAAGACGGCTGGGGCCCCCTGGAGTCCAAACGGCATGACTCGGAACTGGAAACTGCCCAACGGACAGTTAAACGCCGTTTTCCACTCATCCCCAGCTCTGATCCGCACCCGATAATACGCCTCCCGTAAATCTAGCTTCGTGAAGATGCGTCCCGTCGACAAGTGTGCCAGAAGATCTTTCATGAGTGGCAGCGGATACAGATGTTCGACGCAGACCGCGTTGACGCCTCGGAAGTCGACACACATGCGAAGCGTGCCATCCTTCTTCTCCCGGAACAGTATTGGCGCTGCTATCTTGGATCGGGCAGGTTGGATGAACCCCCTCGCGAGATTTTTGTCGATATAACGACGTAGCTCCTGCATCTCGCGAGGCGTCAAAGCGTACATGCGCGGTTTTGGCAGCTTTACGCCCGGCTCAAGCTCGATGGCGCAGTCCGTCGCTCGGTGAGGAGGCAGAGCGTCACACTCTTTCTCGTCGAAAACCTCTGCTAGGTCGGCGTACACCTGTGGGAAGCAGGCTTCCGCCACCCCCTCTGCCCCTTGAACCCGTTCACCACCTAGCTGCTCAGAAGGACCCACATATGCGTGTGGTGCTGGTTGTGGCCCTGTCCCCAACCGTAGGTGCCGGCAGCCCTCCCCCCACCAGATCGTGGGCCCCCACTTGTCGAGCCATGTCAACCCCAGAATCACTGTCTCCGTCATTGATGGAACGACAAGGAATCGCAAAGTCTCCCAGTGGGTCCCCATCTCCAATCGAATAGGACCCGTCACCCGAGTGACTGGAGCCCCCCCCCCAAAAGGGATCCGTCCACCTGCTGGAAACGAAGGGGAGTTGGCAGGCGGCGCACCTCCAATCCCAGCCGGGCAACCACCACTTGGCTGATAAGGCACCGGGTGCTGCCTGTGTTGATCAGTGCTGGGCAAGCCTCCCTATGTCCCGTTCGCAGGTTGATGAGCACGACCGGAACTGTGAAAGGCACCACTGGGTCACTCACCATAGGGTCCTCCTCCTCCTCCAGGCTCTCGTAGGGCTCTGGGTCGTTGGCCTCGGGTGGTTCCGCGCCGATTGCTGATGTCGTCATCAGGGACGCCAGCTGGTGAGCAGCTCTTGTTCGCTCCACCGACTTTCGTGCTGTGGGGCCCTTTCCGGCGGGGGTTGCTGCGGCGGCACGAGGTGCCGGCAAGGGGCAAGTGGCCACTCGGTGTCCCGGCTGATCGCACCGGAAACATCTTATAGCTGGTCTCGGAAGCGGCACAGGTGGGTTTGCCGTTGGGGCCACGTCCTTCCGATCCTCCTCCTTTGGCCTCTCAGGGGTCCTACGGGTCCCGACCACCCCCTCCGACTTACCCCTGCATTCGCGCAGCCGGACGTCAAGTTCTACAGTGACCCGGTACCACTCCAGCAGTCGCTCGGGCACTCCACGCACCACGCACGCCCTCCGCAGCGCGCCGTCCAACCCCGACTGGAAGTGGTGTACCAGCAAGCGTTCCGGCCAAGAGCGGAGCATACGAGCCACCTGGCGAAATTCAGCGACATACTCTGCTGCGGGCCTGCCTTGTTGTCGCAGCCCCACCACCTCCGCCTCAGCCCTGTGGGTGCGGGCCACATCCTCGAACTGCGTCCGCAGTGACTCCAGGAACAACCCGACGTCAGCCAGCTCCCGAGCATGCTCGCCATACAGGTCAGCCGCCCAAGCTGCGGCCTCTCCCTGCAGGCTTGCTGTGATAGCCACCACCATGGCCCATTGGGAGGTATAGGCTGCACCGTACTGATCCAGGTGGTGAATGGTGTGGCTTAGGAACATGGTGAGCCGGTCAGGGTGGCCGTCGTACGTAACTGGCAGTGGTGGAGGGCCCCAGAAAACCCCCGGGCCCCAGGGGCCCCCCTGGGCCCTGGGCCCCCTTGTACCTGGTGCTTGGTGCCGCCCGCTCCATGGCCGGGCGGACGCCCCGGCCGTTGTTGCCCACCTGGTGGCCTCTGCCTGGTCTGACGCCCCGGGGTGTTGTCGTTCGGCCTGAACAGCTCCCATCTCCGTCAGCCGTGATGGCGGGCCCCGAAACCTTGGGCCTGCCAGGCAGAAACTGGGCTGGCCCGACTGGCCGGGTGTCAACCTCTGTAGCGACCATCGCCGCGTGTCCTGAGCCGGTCCCGCAGGCGACCAAGGTGCAGTGTCCTGATACCCAAACTCCCCAAAACGGTCCCGCAACACATCCATTGTGTAGGCCCCTGGGGCCGTAGAGTAGCTCCACTCCTCGCCTTCCTCCTCCGTCAGCCGCCGCTCCCTCCAAGCCGGCACTGCGGCCCGTGAACGGCCCTCACCACGGACTTGGTCCAAACGCTCCAAGGGAGGGCTCTGCCACCCCTCCCCGCTCTGAGCCAGAGACCCTTCCTCCCAACTATCACCAGCTTCAGCCGAGGCCATAACCCCCTTGGTCGTCGGCCGCACTGCTGGCCCCTCTGTCACGCCAGGATCAGGTGGAGTTGCAACTGCAGCCCCAACAGCCCCTTCCTCCTCGGCTGCCAAATCAAGCCCCGATGGATCCTCTGCCATACCCAAAGCGTGAGTAACAGCAGTAGGTATCCTGGAACAACGCTGACTTACTGTCACGACGTCCTCTGCCAGGAAACAAAAGCACTCCAAAAGGAACGGGTGACCAGGTTTATTTCTTCCACAAATCAAACCGCGGTAAAGTCAGCGTTGAGGCATCTAGCCTCAACGCTCTTTTATCATGTTACCACACCCTAACCCCACCCCTTCAAAGCAAACCGGCATCCGCCCGCCTCCCCATAAATGCCCCACCCATCACCTTGCATAGCCACCACCCACCGTGTGCACTGCTGCGGCCCGCCAAGCCCCCTCCCACGTAAGCCTCCCTCATGCGCCCTAGTCCGTGCCGGCGTTGCGGCTGTTAGCTCCCCCCCGAGTCCATCTAAGCGCCCAGTGAGTGAGGGTGGCAACACGGGCACAGCCACACCCCCCTCCACGTTTTGCTGGGGCGGGCCTGTCTGTCCGTTCAGTCCTACGGTGCCTCCAGTCTGTTCCTGCCCGGACGCTGCCTGCAGCTCAGAGTCCTGCCGCCGAGATGTTAAAGGGCCCGGAGCAGACGCCAGCAGTAGTTCGGTGGGCGCCCGGCGCCGTCCTCGCCGACAAGGTGAACGCGCGTCCGCCGGCCGTCTGGAAGCGGATGCGCCGATCAGCTGGGCGCCGGCCAGCTGCGCGGCGGGGCTGCGGCGCGTTCTGCAGAGTTCGGGCGAAGCCACGCCCATCGACCGAATGCCCGGGGCCCGACGGAGCCGACGATCCGGAGGGGGTGCGCCGATCAGCTGGGCGCCGGCCAGCTGATCGGCGGAGCTGCGGTGCGCTCCGCGGTGTTCGGGCGAAGCCACGCCCATCATTCCAGCGTCCAGCTGATCGGCGGAGCTGCGGCGCGCCTCACGGCGTTCGGGCGAAGCCACGCCCATCACGGTAGGTTCCGGGGCTCGACGGAGACAATGTCGGCGATCCGGAGGGGCCGCGCCGGTCAGCTGGGCGCCGGCCAGCTGATCGGCGGAGCTGCGGCGTGCTCCACGGTGTTTGGGCGAAGCCACGCCCATCACGGCAGGTTCCGGGGCTTGCCGGTGGCAATGTCGAGGCCCGAGCGGGCGGCGGACCGGCGGGGCTTGACATTTACTATAGAGCAGGGGTCTCCAAATGTGGCGGCTTTAAGACTTGTGGACTTCAAATCCTAGAATTCCTCAGCGAACCGTATTGGCTGAGGAATTCTGGGAATTGAAGTCCACAAGTCTTAAAGTTGCCATGTTTGGTGACCCCTGCTACGAGGGGGTGGGGAGTAAGACTGGTGCTTTCTTTACATTTTTAATTGGTCCACTGTGGACATACCAGATGGGAAGATATCAAGTAGAAGAAGGATTCAAGGTGATGAATGCCAATACAAAAAATCTATCAAGGTAAACCCATTTGAGTTCAAGGGCCTGCCTAGAGAAAGAAAAACTATTGATGCTTGCTTTCATAGCAAAGATGAGAAGGATAAAGAAACAGGGGAATCTAACAGTCAAGGGCTAAAAGGAAGGAAGACACTAAAATCTGGAAAGAGATTTCTTAAACTGACTTCATGTTTAGCCAGTGTATGCACAGGAGCAAGTTCCTTTCCCATCAAGGTAGATGTGGCACTCTGTTTTGAGCGATAGGCAGGACCAGACAGATCCATCATATTTTAAGAAGTTCCAGAATGGAATTATTTTTCATAATGCCATTATCAATTCCCCTTTGGAAATAGTTGGAAACCTGCCCTCATTTCTTTAGCAGGGTGAAGGACTAATACTTTTCTAGTTGTGAGCACCAATCTAAGCATCCCTGATCAATGCTATTGTTGGGTTGAGGACATCTGGGACTTGTGATTAAGCAGTATTTTAAGGGGCACTGGTGGTTCTCTAGTTGTAGGTTATAAATAGACTAGACTAGATTAAATGTATGGTAGTCCTTAGGCTTCAGAGAAGACACACTATTGTGTGGTGGCCACAGAGGTTGCTCTGCAGTCCGCTTGGAAGTATGGAATCTTAGCACTGTGTGGGCACTAGAAGTCTATTGTAGGAGCTGTGGGTGTTATTATTTGCTATTTATTTATTATTTATAGATTAAGTGTGATGTTAAGTAAACAGTTGCTTTTTTAGAGCAGTGCATCCTGCAGTTTTGAAGGACCCTGAAATTTAGAAGTTAGAGAGCATATCTAATCAATATTTTCCACTTTGCACATTGTGGAGAGTCTGAGAACTGGGTCCAAGGATGCGATGTATATGGTTGACATCTTCCATTGGTTGTTCTAATTTGTACCTTTTGATGCAGGCTGAGGTGCAAATATTAAACTATGTCTATTTCCATAGCTATTTCCAACCGCATCCTTTGTGGATCTCTACAGATCCAGCTGCTCTTAACAGACCACGTGATTTTCTTCCCCCTTCTGTCTTGGTTATTAGGCAACCTGACAGGTCCCTTCTCTTTTGACAGGAATGTCGTTCTGCGTTTTGCTAGCCTAATTGTGGTCCTTGTTACACTGTGGGGGCAGATCACCTGTAATGGGGACCCACAGAATTCCAAGTGCCGCTACTGTGGTTATAATAACCATCTTCACCCGGTAAGGGAAATAGTGGTTTTATGTGGGGGGTAGAACTGTTTAGAATTCCCAGTCAAAACAAACTGTGCTGTTATTTAATATTTTTTCTCAAAAGATTTCCTGTGGGGAAAAAAGATTGGAAAGATCTTTTTGTGGAGGGATCACAAAAAGTAGGATGGTGTCATCTAGAGTCTCATTTCCTAAAATTCAGAAAATGAAACACAGCAGTTGCCTGCTTGAAGCCAGATCTGGGCATATTTGGAATACAGCTGTTGTAATTAATGGAAGTTAAATTACACATTTAAATATGTATGACTAATTTGAGTCCCATCGATTTCAGTGGCTTCTGAGCTGCAGCAAGGTTACTTTACAATAATACAAAATCTAGGCCAAAGAAATCTAATCTTAACCCTAAATCTAAACCTGCCCCATAATTTAATCCTAATCCTATACCTAAACCCAAAATGAATGAACAGATGTAACACAGATTCCTTCATTCTCCTAACAAGAACTAAAATTTAATTTGAAATTAATTCCTGGGCTATTTGAAAGAGTTATAGCTCTCTAGAATATGGGCAAATGAGGAATGCAACTTTTTATGGGCAATTCGGTATAGGAAGAAACTAAAAAAAAACTTATCTGTCCCTCCAGTGCTGGGAGACTTCGGTGGGGCAGGAAATGTACAAGCTGATGATCTTTGACTTGGTGATCACACTGCTTGTGATACTGTTGGTGGAGTTCCCCAGAAAGTAAGTCATTAAGTTGTGTCATGTCTATTGATGGTGGAGGGGATGACTACAGGTGTTCCTCACCTTGTCACCAGTCGTTTAGCAGCTGTTCGAAGTTACAAAGACCACTCCAGGGGTATTTATGACCTGGCTCTGACATTACAACAACCGGAAACCCTGCGGTCACATGACTGCATTTTGGGTGCTTGGCAACCAGCCCGCATTTACGGCTGTTTGCAGCGTCCCGTGACTACATTTTCTTGCCAAAAATCTGCATTTGCTTTCGGTTTTCAACAAGACCGGCCTGTGACTGCAACCTTCATTTAATGATCTCTACAATAAAAGGAAATAAAATTGGGATGAAGATGGTAGAGGACAGGAAGGGCTTGGAGGAACGTTGTCCATGTGGTCGCGATGGGTCGGACACGACTTCGCAGCTAACGACAACAAAAATTGGGTTAATCTCAAGTGACTGCTTTACGACCTTCATAACTTGTGACCGTAAGAGGCAGGCTCCATTATGGTCAAAAATTAGAGGACCACCCATAGTTTGGTTACTTTCCTTAAGCGTGGGACTCTTCATGGGCCCCTATTGCTGACCGTGTAGTCATGTGACTGCTGGATGGGGCGCAAGCATCGGAACAACTCCCTTGGTCCAGGTAGGTTGTAAGTCGGGGACTACCTGGTATAAAGGAAAAAGTGAATGGCTGGAACAACATCTGGCTAAGTCGGGACTTCACCTGAAAGTCAGGAGTCGCCACAAAATCCGTACCTTCTCTCCCTTTCTTTCCTTTTCTAGGATGCTGGTGACATATTGGCCCTCCTGCCTCTTAATCAAGTGGTGGGGAGAACAGGAGTTCATGGTGCCTAACAACATTTTGGACTTGGTATATGGGCAAACCTTATGCTGGACTGGAGCCCTTTTCTGCCCTCTTCTGCCAGTGCTCAACACCATCAAATATACTGCTGTCTTCTACATGAAAAAGGTGATTCTACAACAGTGATGGCGAACCTTTTAGAGACCGAGTGCCCAAACTGCAACCCCAAACCCACTTATTTATAGCAAAGTGCCAGGCTGCATCAGCATTGTGGTGCCCTCAGGGGGAGGGGGGGGGCGTGACCCACTGGGTGGGCATGGCTGCAGTGGTCACGGCAGACTGGGTGACCATGGCCTGGGCCAGCCCCTCGCCATCTCTAGGGCATCCCCGGGGGGGCAACGCCGCTTGTTCGCTCACTTCCTGCCCTGTTGCATCCAAATGCCACATGCTCGCTGCGCTGGCAAACTTTGCTGGGGCAACGGCACACGTGCTCACAGAGAGGGCTCTGAGTGCCGCCCCTGGCACGCGTGCCATAGGTTCGCTACCACTGTTCTACAACAACTCCTAAGTGTAATTACAAGGTGGAGCAGAGAAGGGGCAATGGATGGGGTCTTGGTTGATTACTATGGGAAAATCCAGAATAGTGGCTTTCAAATTGTTTTCTGTCTTCAAGGAAACCTTTGTTTGTTGACAGGGACTTGGGGCAAGTGTTGATGGGATTGCTGGATTGAAAGCTTGAAGAAATTATAATAACAGGAAGAAGAGCCACAGCCAAGACAATAGTCAGATAAGAGAAACAAGAGCGTGGGACAGAAATGTAATTTGAAATGTCTCTTGTCATTCCCTAGTTCTTAGGGTAAAGGCAGGAAGAGGAGAGGCACATTCAGACATGCGAGATTCTACTGTAACCTTATAATAAAAGTGGAATTAGCATTCATAACTTTGGTGTTCTTGCCTGGTCTACCATGAAGGGCTGATATCCATTTAGCAAGTCTTGAATATACCTCTCCCTTCCCTGCCTTCATCCTATGTTCCCATCCTCAGTTCTGGGAGCTGAGGGACCACACATCTTCAAGCTGGCAAGGTTGAGAAACACTGCCACAGACCATTGTCCACAAATAGCCAGAAATAACAGAATACCAAGATGGAGCACCTTCATTGCAAGGATCTAATCTCACGGGCATTTGAAAAATGGCTTAAAAGGAAAACAGCAAGAACAATTTTAAAAACCATTTTGAGCATACATTTCTAAAAATATAAATAAAAAAATAATTTTGATCCAGTCCCAGTTTTATGGAAATAGTGAATAAAATGACAGCAGATGGTTTCGAAGAAATTGGGAACATTTTCAACAAAAAAAATTGGACATGATTCTAGACTCCAGTGCAGTGTTTGTCAACCTCAGCAACTTTTAAGATATAGGGACTTCATCTCCCAGAATTCCCCAGAATTGGGAAGGTGAAATCGACACATTGTAAAGTTGCTGAGTTTGAGAAATGCTGCTCTAGAGTTTTGATTGGTTTTTTTTACTCCCTTCTTCTAGCTCACCCTTTATGCCAACTGCCGTCCAGCTGAACGCACATTTCGTGCTTCAAGTTCCAACTCTTTTTTCCTTTTAATTCTGCTCCTGGGACTCATGATATCCTGTGTCCCAGCCCTATATAGCATATTCGTGTAAGTATAAGAGTGCCCTATAATCTTAACAGGGAGCAAACTCCAATAAATATTTTTGTTGATTTTCATCTTGGGACATCACAGGGAATCTATATACTCCACAGTGTAACAACGTTGACAACATCTGTAAAAGTAGAATATTAAAAGTGTTGCTAAGCCAATGCTGCTCAACTATAATTTACACAATAAACCCGATTTGGCTACCTTTAGGCCAAGAGTAAGCCTTAAGCAAGGGACGCGGTGGCTCAGTGGGTTAGGACGCTGAGCTTGTCGATCAGAAGGTCGGCAGTTTGGTGGGTCGAATCCCGAGTGCCGCGTAACAGAGTGAGCGCCTGTTACTCGTCCCAGCTTCTGCCAACCTAGCAGTTCGAAAGCACGTAAAAATGCAAGTAGTAAAATAGGGACCACTACGGTGGGAAGGTAACAGCGTTCTGTGCACCTTTGGCGTCTAGTCATGACCACGGAGACGTCCTCGGACAAGCGCTGGCTCTTTAACTTTGAAACGGAGATGAGCACCGGCCCCTAGAGTCGGAAACGACTAGCACACATGTGCAGGGGAACCTTTACCTTAAGCCTTAAGCTATGGTTTACACTCCAATAACCAATGTGCCATGGTGGCGCAGTGAATAGAATGCAGTATTATAGGCTAATTCTGCTGACTGCCAGCAGTTTGATTCTCCCCGGTTCAAGGTTGACTCAGCCTTGCATCCTTTCAAGGTCGGTAAAATGAGGACCCAGACTGTTGTGGGGCAATATTTGTAAACCTCTTAAAGAGGGCTGTAAAGCATTGTGGTGCAGTATATACGTCTAAGAGCTATTGGTATTGCTATTCACAGATCACTTTTGATTCAAAAACAAGCCAACTATGTTATGCTTTGATGAGTGAGCAAAGTGAGCAAGAGTATTATATTTAAGTAAATAAAATATGTTTTTAATTCCGTTCCCTGCTAGCTACCATCTCACTCCCAATTTTCCCTACAGACTGCCACCTTCAAAAGCATGTGGCCCGTTCTGTAACCAATCCACCATGTGGAATGTGGTCAGCAAGGCTGTGTCAGAGTTACCTGCTGGTGCCCAAGACTTCTTACGATTTGTGGGCTCACTCGCCTTTTCTGCACCCTTGTTTCTGCTTCTGAGGTGAGTAATTGTGGCTTCTACAGGAGTCTGGAGAACGGGGCATGGGAAGAAAAGGAGTTTCACATCCTAAGGATTGTACCATCTGGAGTAATATCATAATAATTATTTTCTCTCTCTCTCTCTCTCTCTCCTCATCCTTTCTTCAAGCGTCTTCATGTTCTACCTCAAGGCCCTGGCCAACTCATACAGTTCCAGGATCAAAGCTTTCAAAGGACAGCTCCGTCTCGTGAGTAGCGAATTAAAAGCAATCCAAAAGTGGGTATGAGATGGTGAAAAATTGACTCCAGGACTGGATAGCTCAAGATGGGCAACGGGCAGGTAGAAAAGATGGGGAGAGGGCAAATGATATATTTATCATGGTTCTGCGGATGCAAAGTTGATTCTCTTATATTATAATAATTGTTGGAAAGGACTTCAAATATTATCAAGCAGAAATTTGTGTTTAGAGTTTCTGGGATTAGTAGTCATTTTGCCTCATTTTGCCTTAAAAAAATTCTAATATTAACTCTGTGCAGGCTTAGTTCCTATCTTGTGAGACTACGGAAGCCAATTAGAGGAAACCATATTAGCGAGCTAGGGAAATTACCTATCTTCTTAAAGACATGCTTCCAGAATCAAAGTCACATGAAATATTAGTACCACTTTATAAAACCTCAGCAACACCACACCTGGAATACTGCATGCAGTTTTGGTCACCGCATTCCAAAAAAGATGTTGGGACTTTGAAAAAGGTGCAGAGAAGAGCAACTAAGATGATTAAAGGCTTGGAGACTAAAACATATGAAGAACGGTTCTAGGATTTGGATATGGCCAGTCTAGAGTAAAGGAGAACTAGGGGGTGACATGAGAGCAGTATTCCAGTATTTGAGGGGCTGCCACAAAGAGGAGGGGGATCAACTTATTTTCCAAAGCACCAGAAGGCAGGACAAGAAATAAATGGATGGAAACTAATCAAGGAGAGAAGCAACCTGGAATTAAGGAGAAACTTCTTAACAGTGAGAACAATTAACCAATGCAACAACTTGCCTTCAGAGGTTGTGGGTGCTTTGTCAGTGGAGATTTTTAAGAAGAGACTAGACAGCCACTTGTCTGAAATGGTATAGGATCTCCTGCATGAACAGGGGTTTGGGTTAGAAGACCTCCCTTCCAGCTCTATTCTCTTCAAAGCTTCCTGTACTTAAAAACTTATTTTTTTTTTCAATGAAATGGTGGGATGGAGGAAAGAATGCTAAATTCATACATGACACTACACTGGGATTTTTAAAATTGTTTGCTGAATTAGTTAAAATGCAGTGCTTTTTTTGTAAAAGAAAAAGGTGCCGGAGCTCACACATGTCATACAACCCGTCTTGCCTACCCTACAAGGTTCCATCCAAAATAGGTGCCGGAACTCCGTTCTGGGTGTTCTATGACAAAAAAAGCCCCGGTTAAAATAATCTGGTTGGTGCAGCATGCTATTCTACAAAGCTTTGGTTTGCTCATGCTTTTTTTTTCTGCATTTGAGTCAGTGTTGACCCTTTGATAAGTCCCTGCAGTTTTCTTGGCAAGATTTCAGAAGTGGTTTACCATTGTTTCCTTCCTAGGGTTGAGAGAGAATGACCGGGTCAGGGTTGCGCAGTTGACTTTGTCCCTAAAGTGGGATGAGGACTCATAGTCTTTAGTTTCTAGCAGTCTTAACAGTTTGTAGCCTGATGCTTTACCCACCACAACAGCTCCACAAGGAGCGGAACAGCAAATAGCAAGAAGCTGGTAGAACAGTAACAAGCCCAAATGCCCAACTTCAGTCTTAGGTTCCGAAATTCAATTATCTGCATCTGTTAGAGCAGGGGGGGTCTTCAAACTTGGCCCTTTTATCACTTGTGGACTTCAACTCCCAGAATTCCTCAGCCAGGCACGCTGGCTGAGGAATTCTGGGAGTTGAAGTCCACAAGTCACAAAAGAGCCAAGTTTGAAGACCCCTGTGTTATGAGTTTCATGGATGACAATTGCCATCTTGCCCCTCTACCCTAGGCTGTGGCTGATGCCCCACTCAAACCCAGGTGGGTATACCTCAGAAAGGGGAAGCCCCCTCCCCCCCCCACACACCTCAGGCTCATCCATATCTCTGTGGTTGTCTATGCACTCTCAGCTACTTCATCCACTCTCGAATTTTGAGAGAGACTTCATTGCTTTCAATGTTCCCTTTCTCTCAGGAGGATCAGGACAAGTTCTTCCTCGTGAAACGGATTTCAGAACTGAGCCAGTGAAAGACAAGAAATGTCTACCAGAATACACCTTCGTCATCTTAATCAGCAATACTTCAAGATAATGCTAGACGGGCAGCATATAAGTTGAATAAATAAATCAATAAATAACTTTGATGTTATAGCTTTTAAATTGCACTGCAGCAATGTACTACGGTGGCCTCCACGATCCTCTGAAAATTGTTGCTCAGTTATAATTTTTAACAAAACAGAAGGGAAAAACGATTAAATACGGAGAAATTATATTATATTATATGTCCATTTAGCTCTAATGAATTAGCAGCTGCTTGACTTTGTCTGGACTCAGGAGTGAGTTGGGTCAAATCAGCTGAATAATTAGAAAGAAGACCACTAGAGCAGGGCTTTTCAACCTTTTCACCCACTGTACCACTTTTAGGATATGGCAACATCTGAGTACCACCAGTTGCCTAGCAAGGTGTCAAAAATTGATGACCTCCCCAAAAAAAAAGAAAAAAAGTGAAGTACAGGTAATCCTCGACTTACAACAGTTCGCTTACTGACTGTTCGAAGTTACAATGGCACTGAAAAAAGTGCCCCCCAAGCCACAGCCGAGCAAGATACCTGCCTGCCCGCCCGGCGGCGCTCTTCCTCCTGTCCGAGGCTTTCATTGTTGTCAGCATTTCTGTTGAGGATTGGCAGTGGGGGTGGGGTGGGGTAGGTGTTTGGTTTTTATTTCCCCGTCTGCTGGGTGGTTGCAGCAGGTTTTGGTCACTTCACATGACCCTGGGACACTGTGACTATCATAAATATGAATCAGTTGCCAAGCATCTGAATGTAAATCACAAGACCCTGGAGATGCTGCAACATTCCAGATGATTAGTGCTTCTTCTGGGCTCAGCAGAAACACCAGGATCAGCGCCGAGCTCCAGCTGGAGCCTGGCACTGATCCTGGTGCTTCTGCTGAGCCCTGACAGCCCTGCAGCTCCAGCCGTTTCTCACTCAGGCTTGTGCGGTGCTGCCACCGGTTCAGCTTGTTCCCCTCCCCTGCTACCACTTTTCTAGGATGATTGCATACCACCTGCCAGATGCCAATGTACCACAGGTGTTACCCGTACCACTGGTTGAAAAGCCCTGCACTAGAGCAAGCATTCTTGAGCCATGGTGGCACAGTGGTTAGAATGCAGTACTGCAGGCTACTTCTGCTGACTGCCGGCTGCCTGCAGTTTGGCAGTTCGATTCTCACCAGCTCCAGGTAGACTCAGCCTTCCATCCTTCCGAAATCAGTAAAATGAGGATCCAAATTATTGGGGCAATATGCTTATTCTGTAAGCTGCTTAGAGAGGTCTGTAAAGCGGTATATAAGTCTAAGTGCGATTGCTATTCTCAAGACTGGAACCCCTTAAAATGATCCTTTGTATGACTCAAGTAAAATTAATAATTTCATCAGGAATTAGACTGAGGAAGAAAAACTGTCACCGATTAAAAGACGCCATATACAGTATACTCACATATAAGCCGATTTATGGATAACCAATCCTCAAATTTTTAAACAAAATACTATGAAAAATGCGGCACCTGTACATAAGCCAATCCTTTGACATTTTTGTTTGTTTTAATTTTCACAATTAGCTTATTCATGGATGGGTTTATACATGAGTGTTTTAAAAATGCATTACCATATACTGTAAATCAAAATCTGGTGGTAAAATAACGGAGTACTGAATAAATTATTCTTTAAATTGTTGCCAATCCATAAAACTAGAAAGCTCCTGCTATTTGTAGACCATGCATTGTTATGAAAGAAAGTCCAACAAAGGATTTATATCAAAGTATCTACGTTGAATTTAATTGTTCCTGGAGGGTGATTGTTCCAGTTTGTCGTGGTTTCACTATGTGACTTGGGACAGATTAGTATCTTTAACTTTTGTATCCCCCAACAATAATGGATGGACAATTATAGACTTGTTTGCAGTACTGTATAGATTAAGGATTACTAAATCATGCCAGAATGACTCTAAAACAGGTAGTCCTCAATTTATGACTACAACTGAGACCAGAACGTCTGTTGTGAAGCCAGGCAATTGTTAAAGTGAATCACACCCAATTTTTACAACTTTTTGCCATGGTTGTTAAGCAAATGACTTGCAGATGTTAAGTTAATTAGATGCTTGTTAAGCAACCCGATTTACTTTGCTTGCTAGAAGCCGGCTGGGAAGGTTGCAAATGGTGATCACCGGACCCCAGGAAGCTGCAAGTGTCATAGATACATGAGAATTGTCAACTGCACCAATTTTAATCATGTGACCGTGTGGATGCTATGATTGTAAGTGCAAGCATTGGTTGTACGTCATTTCTGTCAGTGCTGTTATAACTCTGAATGGTCACTAAACAAATGGTTGTAAGTTGAGCACCCATCTGTAAGCAGTCAGTGTTGCTCAGATGTGGAGGGAAGAATGCTTGGCTAAATAGGCCACTGATTTGAACTAGCTGTTTCTTTCTTATGCTTAAACATAAACTTCAAATATTTAAAGTTGATCCAAGCACTGTAGTACATGATTTAAATACTATTTAAATTTTTAAAGTCATGTTATTCTATAGCAGACATGTCAAACACAAGGCCCGGGGGCCAGATCCGGCCCGCGAAGTGGTTTCATGCGGCCCGCGAAGCCATCCTGGAAACAGTGAGGGAACGGCCCCCACTGCCTTGGCCCTGGCCCTGGCCCAGAGACCCTCCTTCTGCCAGAGACCCTCAGATCTGTCCCACTCCTGCCCAGGCCCCCATAGGCACCCTTGATGTGAATGATGTAGAGCTGGCCATGCCCACCTAGTAGGCCATATGCACTCTAGCCACGCCCACCCAGTAGGCCACACCCACCCAGACCATACCCACCCGGCCCCCTGAGGACAACCGCAATGCTGATGCGGCCCTCAATGAAATTGAGTTTGACACCCCTGTTCTATAGCATGAGGCTGATTGGCTGAAATAAACATATTTCTACTACAGTGCTGCAAAACACTATGCATCCAGTAATACATTTCAAGCTACAGTATTCTCTTTTGATATAGCGGCCATAAATACCTAAATTTTGAGCTACAAAATTGCAGAGGACTATTAGGCAACAGCAAATAGATAGAGAAAGCCAAATCTTTGCTCAGTCTTGCAGTTGTCTGGATTGTATTTGCGTATAACAGTGATCAACATAGCCTTCTGCTCGCTAACACCGGGAAAATGGTAAAAAACGGAACATAAAACCCATAAATTCAGCAAAACGATACCCTCGCTGATACAGGCCCATCATTCTCCGGATGGTCTTTGGAAGAGGTGTTTTCCTCAATTTCTGGAAAGGTACTAGCCTAGTCTCGAGAGGAATGCTATTCTATAAAATCAGGGGTAGAACATAAAAGTAAAATTTATATGCTCTGGACCACTAACAATTTTTTTTGCCCAGAAATATGCGCTAGATGGGTCAATTCCACTAGAGAAAGCAGTATTAAAACTCTAAACTGCCTCTGGAAATGTATTGGTGGCCAATTAGGGACCTGGGCCACAGATGTTCCATGGTTGACAAAAGCTTATTGAGTTTTTAAGATTTTTTAAAAATTTCACCTGTGTTTCTTTATAAGTAACTCAAGGCCGTGAACACAACTAATACTTCTTCCTGTTCCTATTTTCCTCAGAACAACCCTCTGAAGTGAGTTGGGCTGAGGTTGTGCCTGGCCCAAAGTCACCCAGATGGTTTTTCATGCCTAAGGCAGAACTAGAACTCACTGTCTCCTGATTTCTAGGCCAGCACCTTTAAGCGTTACACCAAACTGGCTTTTGCCATTGTTATGTGCTCCTGGCCACTTTCCTTCGTGACCAGAGGCAAGTTCGCCTGACCAATAACCAGTCAAGACGCAGTGAAGGCCTTTTGTTTCGTTTATTGCAATAAGCGGGGAGAGAAGCTATCAAAGCTTGGTTCTCTCCAAAGTTTCAACCCAAAATATTCCCTTTTTTATACAACCCTGTCCAGGCTGCCACATCCCTCCTCTTTCCCCATTGGATGAGGTACTATGAGGTTACACTCTTTCCGACCGCCTACCTATTTCCTGCTACATACTAAATCATACGTCACACGTACATTAATAATATAAAATATTAGACATATTCAATTGTTGGTTTGGAGTTTTGGGCCCCTTAGAACAATAGGTTCTTTCCTGTTTTTCAGTTTAGTTAAGTTTTCCTGGCTAGCCATTTCCTCTTATAGATGTTTTTATAGCTTGTCTTCTTTCTTTCCCACTCTAAAAAGGTAAAGGTAAAGGTTCCCCCGCACATGCGTGCTAGTCGCTTCCGACTCTAGGGGCCGGTGCTCATCTCCGTTTCAAAGCCGAAGAGCCATTGCTTGTCCGAGGACGTCTCCGTGGTCATGTGGCCGGCATGACTAGATGCCAAAGGCGCACGGAACGCTGTTACCTTCCCACCGTAGTGGTCCCTATTTTTCTACTTGCATTTTTACGTGCTTTCGAACTGCTAGGTGGGCAGAAGCTGGGAGGAGTAACAGGCGCTCACTCTGTTACGCGGCACTCGGGATTCGACCCGACAAACTGCCGACCATCTGATCGACAAGCTCAGCGTCCTAACCCACTGAGCCACCGCGTCCCCTTTTTTCCCCCACTATAACACCCAGCTAATTTTTGCCTACATATTTATCTTACATCCTGCCTTTATTTATTTATTTATTTATTTATTTATTTATTTATTTATTTATTTATTTATTTATTTATTTATTTATTTATTTATTTATTTTATTACATTTATATACCGCCCTTTCCCTGAGGACTCAGGGCGGTTTACAGGGAATTAAAAACCAACAATACAAAAGTTAAAACCAGTTTAAAAAGATTAAACTTAACCCTGTGCAAATAAAACCCGTTAAAATAAATTAATCCTCAGCCTGGGCCAGAGAGCTCAAAGAGCCAGGTCTTCAGGCCCCGGCGGAATGAACGGAGGTCGGGGGCAGTCCTCAGCTCCACTGGCAGCTGGTTCCAGAGGGCAGGCGCCCCCACTGAGAAGGCCCTATCCCTGGGTGTTACCCGCCGGCAATCTCTTACCGGTGGGACCCTGAGCAGACCCTCCCTGTGGGAGCGCACTGGACGAAGGGCACTTGATGCTGGCAGCAGGTGTTCCCTCAAATACCCCCGACCCAAGCCATGTAGGGCTTTATAGGTAATGACCAGCACCTTGAACTTCACCCGGAGGGCAACCGGAAGCCAATGCAGCTTGCGGAGTAGAGGTGTTACATGGGAGTATCGGGAGACCCCCATTACAATTCGCGCGGCCGCATTCTGCACCAGTTGAAGCCTCCGAGTGGTCCTCAAGGGCAGCCCCATGTAGAGAGCGTTGCAGTAGTCCAAACGGGAGGTCACGAGCGCATGAGTAACTGTGTGTAGGGCATCTCAGTCCAGATAGGGACGCAACTGGCGCACCAGGCGAACCTGGGCAAAAGCCCCCCTGGTCACGGCTCCTATGTGGTCTTCAAAATTGAGTCGTGAATCCAGGAGGACGCCCAAGTTGCGAGCCCTATCAATGGGGGGTAACACCTCACCCCCCATCGTTAGAGATGGAATAGTCTGGTTTACCCGAGATGCCGATATGCACAGCCACTCAGTCTTGGCGGGATTGAGACGAAGCCTGTTTCTCCCCATCCAGACCTGGACCGCCTCCAGGCACCGGGACATCACGGCGAGGGCATCACTGGGTTGGTTCGGGGTGGAAAGAAAAAGTTGGGTATCATCAGCGTACTGATGATACCCCACCCCGAAACCACGAATGATCTCGCCCAGCGGCTTCATATAGATGTTGAACAGGAGGGGCGAGAGAACCGACCCCTGAGGAACTCCACAAATGAGAGTTCCTCGGGGCGGATCTCTGCCCTCCCGCCAACACCGACTGCGAGCGGCCCAGGAGATAGGAGGAGAACCACCGTAAAACGGTGCCTCCCACTCCCAACCCCCTGAGACGCCGCAGCAGGATACCATGGTCGATGGTATCAAAAGCCGCTGAGAGATCTAATAGGACCAGGACAGAGGAGCAACCCCTGTCCCTAGCCCTCCAGAGATCATTCACCAGCGCGACCAATGCCGTCTCTGTGCTGTGTCCGGGTCTGAAACCCGATTGGTATGGGTCCAGATAATCAGTTTCCTCCAGGAACAGAGGAAGCTGATGCGCCACCACACTCTCAACAACCTTCGCCAAAAAGCGAAGGTTGGAGACTGGACGATAGTTATTTAAAACAGCCGGGTCCAAAGCAGGCTTCTTGAGGAGGGGTCTCACCACCGCCTCCTTCAAGGCGGCAGGGAAGACACCCTCCTTCAAAGAAGCAGTTATTACTGCATGGAACCAGCCTCGTGTCCCCTCCCGGGCCGCATAAGCTAGCCAGGAGGGGCACGGATCCAACAAACAGGTGGTGGTGCTTAGTCTCCCCATGATCCTGTCCACATCATCAGGGGAAACAGGGTCGAACTCAGTCCAGATAACATGCTCAAGACCGCCCGATTCCTCCACATCAGACTCTGCCCAGTCAGAGTCCAGACCGGTCCGGATCTGAGCGATTTTGTCTGCCAGATGATGACTAAACTCCTCGGCTCGTCCCCGCAAGGGATCCTCTCTCACCTCCTGGTTAAGGAGGGAGCGAGTTACCCTAAACAGGGCGGCCGGGCGATTATCTGCGGACGCGATAAGGGCAGCAAAGTAGTTAGACTTCGCCGTCCTTATCGCCGCAAGATAAGACCTTATAAAGGTTCTTAACTGCAATCGGTCAGATTCGGATCGGCTGGACCTCCAACCGCTCTCTAGACCTCGTCTCCGACGCTTCATCTCCCGGAGCTCCACAGAGAACCATGGGGCCCAACGGGATCTGCGCCGGGTCAGAGGTCGCAAGGGTACAACGCAGTCAAGTGCCCCGGCGGCCGCCGTTTCCCAGGCATTCACCAGAGCATCGACTGGGCTGTGGGTAAGGGTGATGGGTATAGGCCCAAGCGCCCTCTGGAACCGTTCCGGGTCCATTAGGCGCCTGGGGCGGAACCACCTGGTCGGTTCCGCCGCCCAGTGGCGGGGGGTGGCATAACGGAAAACCAGCCGCAGGAGGTAATGATCTGACCATGACAGGGGGGTGGTCGGTGAACCCCCACCCAGATCATCCAACCATTGTCCAGATAGGAACACCAGGTCGAGAGTATGATCCCCCACATGAGTCGGGCCCTCAATAACTTGGGTCAGGCCCATGGCCGTCATGGAGGCCATGAACTCTCGAGCTAACTCAGACGACCCTCCCAGTGACGGCAGGTTGAAGTCACCCAGGACTATAAGCCTGGGGAACTCCACCGCCAGCCCTGAGAGAGTGTCGAGCAGCTCGGGCAGGGCTGTTGCCACACAGCCGGGCGCCAGGTATGTGAGCAACAAGCCCAACTGAGCCCGAGGACCACATCTCAAGAGGAGGGATTCACTCCCGGCCATCTGGACAATGATGGCCTCCCGCGGACACAGAGTCTCCCGAATAACCACTGCCACCCCACCACCCCTGCCCTGAGCCCGTGGCTGGTGTAGCACCCGGAAACCTGGAGGGCATAACTCGGCCAGAGGCACCCCTCCCTCCGAACCCAACCAAGTTTCCGTAATGCACACTAGATCCGCACATTCCTCCTCGATCAGATCATGAATGAGGGGAGCTTTGTTAACGACGGATCTAGCGTTAAAATAGACCAGCCTGAGCTCAGGGACCTGATCACCCTCATCCCCGGGTAAAAGGGTGCTAACCGGAGGGTCGGAGCGCGCCACCGCTCGGAGATAGCGGGGGCGCGATCCCGGGTGTTGATATGGCCCTCCATGCAAGCACCTGCTGCCATTCCCTATCGTCGTGGGGATTTGAAGCCCCACACCAACATTCCCAGAACCAGCAGCCACCTCTCCCAACCCCGTCCCGTCAGGACCCCTAACAGGCCCAGACTGAGTGCCGGTTAAAGATTCCCTCCCCACCCTCCTACCCCTCCCCCTCCCTAACCTTTTAAAATAACCGGCTAAAAATTTTATCAGGGGCCTTAGCACGTCTCAACTCGAGGCCCCTAGTTAAGCCCAACTCGAGGCCCCTAGTTATGCTATCTTTTCCTGTTTCCCAGCCATTGTAAGCTTGTTTGTCCACTGCAGCAAATTCAATTTTAAATTTCTCTTTCAATATTAAATTTTGAAGACATTTCCTTTACTTCTATCACCAATAAAGCTATATTTCCCAACCCTAGCCATTTAAAGCAATGTGGACTTCAATTCCCAGAATATCCCAGCTAGTAATGCTGGCTGGGGAATTCTGGGAATCGAAGCCCTTTCATCTTAAAATGGCTAGGGTATTCTGGGAGCTGAAATTCACATATCTTAAAATGGCTACGGTTGGGAAACACTTCATTTAAAAGGACTGCTGTAGGCTAAGGCAGCCCCTGTAGAATGCATTGCAGTAGTCCAACTGTGCACTGAAGAGTTACTGATGTCCAGTCAGTCTTCCCTTCTGCACAGTGCTTGCAAGTGACACTAATCTAGCATGTAGGGAGAAATGGTAAAGTGTGTTTTAAAAAGCAAACACCACTCACAACCACAGATTTTTCAGCATTCAACAAACGTCATTCCCAACTCTTAGTACGGTCAATCCAAACCAACGGTTTTCCAAACCTGGCCACTTTTAACATGTGTGTGGACTTCATTTCCCAGAATTCTCCAGCCAGCATGTGGCCAAGTTTGAAGGACACTGGTCCAAACCAATCAAATAGCAGCTCCGGATGAACGGTCCGCCTGCGTTCGTGCAGGCAAACATGACTGGATGCAGTACGGTACGTAGACAACGGTAACGCCCCTAAATACAGCAAGGGGGCGGAGCTCGATGGCAGCCGGTGAAGAACGATTCAGGAAACGGAGGACATTTGTGGAGATTTTAGCACTGTCATAAGCTGCGGGGATGAATATTCTTCCTAAGAAGTCGTGGCACGTCCGCAACAAAGACAATGTGGCTCGCGTACGACGGGACGAAGCGGAGGCTGAAGTACAGCGACAAAAGAGGGAGGCCCGAGTCCTCTTAGCTGAACAGGAGGTAAATAGTCATGAAAGGGCATGCGCAAAGAGGAGCGCACTTTATGTTTTGGAATTATCGCGCGTGCGCTGTATTCCAAGTCGCACTGCGCATGCGGCTTCTGTCCATCTGGTTTTTCTGGAGGAAATATCTCAGTTCTGGGAGGGAAATGAATGTCAAATTTATTTCTTTTTAAGTCGAATTTGCGGTTGTGGTAATACTTTAGTACATGCATCTAATTAAATCCATAAAAGTTAAGTGCTTCCAAATGGACAGAACTAACTCCCTAGTGAGGAAGTGAGGTCAAAATAACTCTTTGAGTACATTTAGAGAAAAAGCTTTATATGGGATCTAAACGTTCTGTCTCCTTGTGCATTCTGCATACAGAATGATCCTCCATTCATCTCCCTGCATGTATTAATAAAGAAACCAAGCCAAACCTGAATTTTATGCAGACTTTTAGAAAAAAACCTGAAGAAGGTGGCAGGCAGTTTGGTTTTGACAAGAGTTATATTCCATTGTTGTCAGAATCAAACTGCCTGCCTCCTTGTTCAGATTTTCCCTATTCTGTAATACAGAAGCATCTTCAGTTAAAAGGAATGCATTTAAACAAATCAGAAAGATGACTTGAGCCTCTAAGTTATATTTGGAGTGTCGTTATATACTCCAAGATTGAGATTTCTTTACATTTCTGCTGGGAAGATATTCTAATGATGTGGGCCATCTGTTGAAAAGCCTGATATAGTTTTATTTATCTAATGATTCAATTTACATAACTGTCCATCTCAACAATGACTCTGAGTGGGGGTCAGTGATAAAATTAAAACAGTACACACACACACAAGCCAAAATACACAGCAGCTAAGAAAATCAACAGCCAGCCGTACCAACAGGCTGAAGAACAGCTTCTGTCCATGGGCTGTCAGGCTCTTGAAAGGGAAATAATTTTATAATTTTATGTATGATTGACTTGCGAGGCCGGTGTGTTGTGCAGTTAGCTCACATGGTGTAACAAGATGGTGGGTTTGTTGTCACCTTGAGTTGTGGTGGTGGGGGGGCACGAAGGGAGGCTCAGCCAATCTCAATGTATACATGGTTGTACTTTGACAATTCCAACGATGCAGAAGACCGATCACTTGGCACACTTGGAGCTCCAGACTCGGAACACAATGCCAGGTCTTTGGAGTTTTATGAAAGACAGCAGTTTTATCCTAGGTTATAATTGGTAGCTAATTGTGAATGTGAAACACCATTCAGTACCTGGGATTCTTCTATACATCTGGCCTGAATGGATTAAATTTGAGAAAAGGCTGATTTAAGAAAAGCCAGTCTGAAAGGCCCTAGTTTTAAACCGAGGAACTAAATTCTTTGCCAAAATTGATTTTACTTAGTCTGGGATTTGATTGAAATCAGGATATCTGCTGCTGTTATTAAGTCAGTGGAGGAAAGAAGAAAACTGACAAGGTGTCAGGACTATTTTTGTTATTTTTCTAAAGCTGGAGGATCCCACTGCTGTTTCCTTTCATCCGAGGCATAAGTTAATATGGAGGGAACTACTAGCGCTGCATCATTTATTAAAGTGCCTTTTTCTGGACTTCTACACTAAGACTCTTTTAATATTTTTTTCTTTGCCTTTAATGACACAGTCTATATCCTGAATTGAAATGATTTATCCTTACTACAACAGGAAGTCAATTATCATGCAGTAAATTAAATAGATGTGAGAAATTAAAAAGTTGGAAAAGTGATTCTTGATACATAGAGAATAATGATACAAGATGATAAGGAACATCTTCAAAATCAAGGATCTGCCATTATTTGTGTCCTTGATTGTATTATTGTAGTCCTATTAGTCTGAGGAGGGACACTGTGGCTCAGTGGGTTAGGACGCTGAGCTTGTCGATCAGAAGGTCGGCAGTTTGGCGGGTCGAATCCTGAGTGCCGCATAACAGTGAGCGCCTGTTACTCGTCCCAGCTTCTGCCAACCTAGCAGTTCGAAAGCATGTAAAAATGCAAGTAGAAAAATAGGGACCACTATGGTGGGAAGGTAACAGCGTTCCGTGTGCCTTTGGCGTCTAGTCATGCCGGCCACATGACCACGGAGATGTCCTCGGACAAGCGCTGGCTCTTCGGCTTTGAAACGGAGATGAGCACCGGCCCCTAGAGTCGGAAACGACTAGCACGCATGTGCAGGGGAACCTTTACCTTTACCTTATATTAGTCTGGGGAGGAGTCTAATTTAGAGGATAGCTGCTTTATCCACCTTTTACTTAAACACAATAATTAAATTTAGACTCTATGGCTCAAATGTGTTAGATTTGTTTTTATTACGATCTTACTTGCTCTTGACTTGAAACACACAGAGGCTTCCACGCTATTTAGGATGTTGTCTTGGACAAATAGAAGCATTGACCTAAATATGAGCCTTGGACAAATATCTGCCTTTGATTCTAGGCCCGGACTGAATTGTTACGGAAGAAAGCACGTCTGTCGGCTCCAGGAGGTGATAAGAGTGGCTCAGACCTTGTTTCTTTGGATTCAGAAAAGCCCTCAGGACATCTTAACCTCTTTCAGGGGTTGCAAGAGGTTGGCAACAAAGAATACGAGGAGGAGAAGAAGCAGGAAAAGGTAATGGTGGGGAGTAAGATTGGAGTTTGCCAAAATTCTGTTTTCTCTAGTTTACCTACTTGGGCACCGAGAACTTTGAGATAGGCAGGCTCCTGTTTATGGGTTCTGAGAACGAAGTATGGACAGTAGCATTAATATTTAGGCCTTTTAAATATGTTAAATAAATCTGCTTGTTGGTAAATAGAATCCTGATTTAGCAGGGTTTTTTTTACACTGAATGTATTCTTCCTTCCTGACAATCTAAACAACTTCAGGCTAATATGTCGATGAAAACTCTCAGTCATCCAGGCAAAGGTGTCTGCAAGTTGAAACACGGCAACTGGATTCAACTTTTGGACACCTTTGTCTGGATGACTGAGAGTTTTCACTGACATATCGCAACACATTTTGGAGAGGAAGCCCTAAGATTGTGGTACATTTCAATGACTCTCTGCCGAACTAGCTTGCTCTGACTGATGAAGCGGCTTGGAGGAGCAGTGAAATCATAGTTCATAATAGTAAAGTTGGAAAGGACCTTGGAGGTCATCTAGTCCAACCCCCTGCTCAGGCCGGAAACCCTATACCCGTGGTGGCAAACCTATGGCACGTGTGCCACAGGTGGCACGCAGAGCCCTCTCTGTGGGCACGCGTGCCATCGCCCCAGGCCTAGGCCTTCAGCTAGGTTTTATAAAACCTTTTCCCTTTAGGCCTCCGCCGCCGTGTGGGGAAAAAAAAAGGTTCAATCAATCAGTCAATTTCAACTTCTCGTGGAAAAAAAAAATCTCACAAAGTTGGAATTGATTGATTGAACTTTTTAGTCCCAGCCAGTCTGCCATTACCACCACAGCCACGCCCACCCAATGGGCCACGCCCACCCGGCACCCGACAATACATAAGTGAGTTTTGGGTTGCAGTTTGGGCACTCGGTCTCTAAAAGGTTCGCCATCACTGCCCTATACCATTTCAGGCAAATGGCTGTCCAGTCTCTTCTTAAAAACTTCCAGTGTTGCAGCATTCACAGCTTCTGGAGGCAGGTTGTTCTGCTGGTTAATTGTTCTAACTGTCAGGAAGTTTCTCCTTAGTTCCAGGTTGCTTCTCTCTTTGGTTAATTTCCATCCGTTGCTTCTTGTCCTGCCTTCGGGTGCTTTGGAGAACAGCTTGACTCTTCTTTGTGGCAGCCCCTGAGATATTGGGACACTGCTATTTCACACTAATAATAAAAAAATAGTCCTGTTACCATGATTCAACCTTCAGACAACTTCAGCTAAATTTTGTATCCTAAATAATCAGGTGCTTGTACCTTAAACCAGAGTAGCCCAATGCCTATTGGTTACTGTTAACTAAAACCTGTCAGGAGAAGGGAGGGATCATAATCAATTAATTATATTCTACATTGGATCCCAAGGAGTCCACTGAATCCACGATAAGCAGTTTGCTTTAGAGAAGAAGAATAGGGCAATACTTCTTTGGAGAGAAGTATATACTTGGATCACCAGAGTGTGCCCATAAAGATGGATGGATGGATGGATGGATGGATGAATAGATAGCATGACTAATTTCCTTGGCTTTTGATTCCTTACAGGAACGAAAAGAAAAAGCTCTAGGCATCCTGACTTACTTGGGCCAAAGTTCAGCAGAATCTCAGACCTCTATTCCCTGGTACCACGAGCTGCCAGATCGGAGCAAAGCCGTTGCCAAGGATGAGAAACTTAAGGGAAGGCTGGACCCCCTGGCTGAGATGGGGAAATATTTATACAAGAAGAAGTGCTCTCATCAAAAGGAAGAAAAGAAAGAAAAAGGAAAACCAAAGCACAAAGAAAGCAAAGGAAAGCTAGCAGTTAGGTGGGTATCCTTTTTGTTGCGCACTCGGGGAAAATTGCCAATATCGAGCAGGAAATGGCTGTTCGGTGACCGTGATGGAGATTTTGTTTTTTTAAGAGCACCCACGAGTCAACTGCTCTTTCTTTGCCAGATAGCTTTGACTTTTGGAGAAGAAGCAGGGAGAAACTGAGCTGACTCTAAACTGAAGCCCTTGCTTGGTGTAGAATAGAATATCAACCTGCAAGAAACAAAACTAAGGTTAATATTTAGGGAATCTGGATGGTTGGTTTTTTGTGTGTTTTTTTTTTGCTGATGTTGTTGGAAGAGATCTCACTCTGGAAAGCAGAATATAGAACGGTGGGCCTACTGGTGTTGGAGGATTAGGTCAGATTTTGTATATACAGGGAGTGCAGAATTATTAGGCAAGTTGTATTTTTGAGGATTAATTTTATTATTGAACAACAACCATGTTCTCAATGAACCCAAAAAACTCATTAATATCAAAGCTGAATATTTTTGGAAGTAGTTTTTAGTTTGTTTTTAGTTATAGCTATTTTAGGGGGATATCTGTGTGTGCAGGTGACTATTACTGTGCATAATTATTAGGCAACTTAACAAAAAACAAATATATACCCATTTCAATTATTTATTTTTACCAGTGAAACCAATATAACATCTCAACATTCACAAATATACATTTCTGACATTCAAAAACATAACAAAAACAAATCAGTGACCAATATAGCCACCTTTCTTTGCAAGGACACTCAAAAGCCTGCCATCCATGGATTCTGTCAGTGTTTTGATCTGTTCACCATCAACATTGCGTGCAGCAGCAACCACAGCCTCCCAGACACTGTTCAGAGAGGTGTACTGTTTTCCCTCCTTGTAAATCTCACATTTGATGATGGACCACAGGTTCTCAATGGGGTTCAGATCAGGTGAACAAGGAGGCCATGTCATTAGATTTCCTTCTTTTATACCCTTTCTTGCCAGCCACGCTGTGGAGTACTTGGACGCGTGTGATGGAGCATTGTCCTGCATGAAAATCATGTTTTTCTTGAAGGATGCAGACTTCTTCCTGTACCACTGCTTGAAGAAGGTGTCTTCCAGAAACTGGCAGTAGGACTGGGAGTTGAGCTTGACTCCATCCTCAACCCGAAAAGGCCCCACAAGCTCATCTTTGATGATACCAGCCCAAACCAGTACTCCACCTCCACCTTGCTGGCGTCTGAGTCGGACTGGAGCTCTCTGCCCTTTACCAATCCAGCCACGGGCCCATCCATCTGGCCCATCAAGACTCACTCTCATTTCATCAGTCCATAAAACCTTAGAAAAATCAGTCTTGAGATATTTCTTGGCCCAGTCTTGACGTTTCAGCTTGTGTGTCTTGTTCAGTGGTGGTCATCTTTCAGCCTTTCTTACCTTGGCCATGTCTCTGAGTATTGCACACCTTGTGCTTTTGGGCACTCCAGTGATGTTGCAGCTCTGAAATATGGCCAAACTGGTGGCAAGTGGCATCTTGGCAGCTGCACGCTTGACTTTTCTCAGTTCATGGGCAGTTATTTTGCGCCTTGGTTTCTCCACACGCTTCTTGCGACCCTGTTGACTATTTTGAATGAAACGCTTGATTGTTCGATGATCACGCTTCAGAAGCTTTGCAATTTTAAGAGTGCTGCATCCCTCTGCAAGATATCTCACTATTTTTGACTTTTCTGAGCCTGTCAAGTCCTTCTTTTGACCCATTTTGCCAAAGGAAAGGAAGTTGCCTAATAATTATGCACACCTGATAGAGGGTGTTGATGTCATTAGACCACACCCCTTCTCATTACAGAGATGCACATCACCTAATATGCTTAATTGGTAGTAGGCTTTCGAGCCTATACAGCTTGGAGTAAGACAACATGCATAAAGAGGATGATGTGGTCAAAATACTCATTTGCCTAATAATTCTGCACTCCCTGTAGCTCTCAAGCTACCTTCGTGAGCCCAGTGTTTTAGGTGTTTTATTGGGATGCATCTTTTACTTGTCTTGAATAAAGCCAGCTATGTGTAGCCATTATAGAATCACAGGGCGCGACAGTATCAGCTGTGTTGGAGTTAAGCCGATTAAAAGAACAGCCATTCTAATGCTCCAGGACTTCATTTTCTATGCCTGACATTATATTATCTGCTCGTTTGAACTGGGCCTTTAGGAAAACAAAAGCAGCTATACAGGTAGTCCGCGACAACAGTGGAGCCCAAAATTTCCATTGCTAAAGCAAGAGAGTTAAGCGAGTTGTATCCCATTTAATGATCTTTTTGCCACAGTCCTTAAGCAAATCTGGCTTCCCCCATTGACTTTGCTTGTCAGAAGCTAGCTGGGAAGGTTATAAATGGTGATCACATGACTTTGGGAGGTGTGAGGCATGCCACTTGTCAAGCATCCAAATTTTGAACAAGTGACCATGGCACTGTAACTTCAAGTAGTCACTAAACGAATGGTCGTACGTCAAGGACTAGCAATAGCACTTACATAGCATATACTGCCTTACAGCACTCTTTTAAGCCAGGGCTTTTCAACCGTTTCACCCATTGTACCACTTTTAGGATATGGCAACATCCGAGTACCACCAGTCGCCCAGCAAGGTGTCAAAAACTTGATGAACAAAAAAAAAAGTGATGAAGCACAGGTAGTCCTTAACTTACAACAGTTCGCTTAGTGACTGTTTGAAGTTACAATGGCACTGAAAAAAGTACCCCCCCAAGCCACAGCCGAGCAAGACACCTGCCTGCCTGCCCGCCCGGCGGCACTCTTCCTCCTGTCCGAGGTTTTCATTGTTGTCAGCATTTCTGTTGAGGATTGGCAGCGGGGGTGGAGTTGGGGGGTGTTTGGTTTTTATTTCCCCCCCCCCCGTCTGCTGGGCGGTTGCAGCAGATTTTGGTCACTTCACATGACCCTGGGACACTGTAACCGTCGCATCTGAATGTAAATCACAAGACTCTGGAGATGCTGCAACATTCCAGCTGATTGGCACTTCTTCTAGGCTTAGCAGAAGTGCCAGGATCAGTGCTGAGCTCCAGCTGGAGCCTGGCGCTGATCCTGGCACTTCCACTGAGCCCTGACAGCCCCGAAGAAGCACTGATCCCGACGCTTCCGCTGAGCCCTGACAGCCCTGCAACTCCAGCCATCTCTCGCTCAGGCTTGTGCAGTGCTGCCAGCGGTTCTGCTCGTTCCCCTCCCCCGCTACCACTTTTCTAGGATGGTCGCGTACCACCTGCCAGGTGCCAGTGTACCACAGGTGGTACCCGTACCACTGGTTGAAAAGCCCTGTCTTAAGCGATTTACAGATATCGGCATTTTGCCTCCAACAATCTGAGTCCTCATTTTACCGACCTTGGAAAGATGAAAGGCTGAGTCAACTTTTGAGCGCTGCCAGGATCGAACTCCCGGCTATGGACAGTTAGCTTGTAATACTGCATTCTAACCACTGCACCACCACGGCTCCTACAACTTGTAATTTCTTCCCTAAAATTCAGCACATACCTGGAGAGCCCAAAACATCTGATCATTAGGTAAAGGTTCCCCCGCACATGCGTGCTAGTCGTTTCCGACTCTAGGGGCCGGTTCTCATCTCCGTTTCAAAGCCGAAGAGCCAGCGCTTGTCCAAGGACGTCTCCGTGGTCATGTGGCCAGCATGACTAGAAGCCAAAGGCGCATGGAACGCAGTTACCTTCCCACCGTAGTGGTCCCTATTTTTCTACTTGCATTTTTACGTGCTTTCGAACTGCTAGGTTGGCAGAAGCTGGGACAAGTAACAGGCGCTCACTCTGCTACACGGCACTCGGGATTCGACCCGCCAAACTGCCGACCTTCCGATCAACAAGCTCAGCGTCCTAACCCACTGAGCCACCGTGTCCCTTTGAGGAGAGGCAATTTAGGCAAGCCATATCTTTGCCTCCCCTCACTTAGAAGAACAAGGGATTGATGAACTTTCCTGGGTCCCGTTCTCTCTTCACTTTCCTTCCTATATTTTCTCTTTTCCTTTACAGACCTCCAGCTTCTTCCACCTCACGCTCTCTAGAACAGCTCCGCCAGGAGAGGTTGCAGCGTGAACAGGCAGAACGAGCTCGAACGGAGTCTCTTCTTGCCCAGAGATCTGGAATGGGCCCACACCGGGAGGAAGAAGAGGAAATGGATGAAAGGAAACGTGGCTACAATTCACAGTTCAACCCTCAGCTGGCAAGAAAGAGGGCAGCGAGAGACAGTCGAACCGAGTGGGTGTAAAGCGGGAAATCTGGTTAGTCAAACCCACTTTCTTCAGCTGAAAATGTTCAGTCCAAAATTGCTTCATAGAATTCCTGGCCATAAACCTGAAAAATCAGGCCAAAGATTTCTTGCCGTATGGCTTCCAGGACAACTTTTACTCAATTATTATTTAGTCCTTGGAACACAATATTGAGCAGGAATATCGGCCAAGCGATTAATCAGTCTTATTTTTGCCGTTTGCCTTGAATTGCCAGAAAATGAGATAAAAGCTGGATTGATAAAAGGATACCATTTCCTGATCCAGTAACTTGCCTGCCTAATTCTTTATTAGCTTTCCTGAAGGAAAATAAAAAATGTTTTTATAAGGCACCACGTGGATGATTCTGAATTTAATTTTAAATGGCGGCAGCAGCAGCAGCAAACCCAGCTCACGCAGTATGGAGAACTGAGGCAGTGCCATGTACATCTGTCTCAAAATATTAGTTTACTGCCCTAAGAGATGGACCAAGGTATTGGTTAAAAGCACCAAACCTGGGATAGACTTTTGAGTTCTTCCAGAACGAATGGTGGAAGATCCTGGACGGATCATTCTTCCATTTTTTGTATGTGGTCCAGTTAGTTAAGAAAATTAGTATTGCCAGTTTCCTGCTGTTGTAATTCAATGCTCATCTTTGTATGTGATCTTCTGCCATTAGGGAAATGAGCATGAGAATGATTTTGGACCACTGTGAAGATTTATCCCTATAATAAGAGCACGTTGTAATGTTACAGGTACATTCTCTGGATGTGAAAGACTGGCGCACTTCACAGTAATGCAGGCTAAGCGAGGTAGGAAAGGTTACGATGTGCTAATTAGCCAAATTATATAAAAATAGGGTTGTGCAGGTCGTCCATGACTTGAAACTTCAAGGCCACATTCCTGAACAATAGTCACATACTTTTGATTGGCTTATTCCACGGTGAGAAAGATTGGTTTGCAACTCACGACTTAAAAGCTTAGCACACTGTGTCTACCGGAAACAGTCATGATTTATTGTCTGTGATCAGATTACTGCAGGATTCCCCTAGATTGATTGTGAAATAAGTGGCCACAATTTGCTTCCATTGTTGTTCTCTGGCTGCTGCTTCATTATCCAAATAAACATTTCCCTTTTAATATATTAAATTGTCGTCCTGATCAGCCATAAGCTGTATTATTTTGGAGTATTACAAACTGTCAGAAACTGGCACGTGGCTGGAAAGCATGCCAAGGAAATTTACTTTGTCATATTTATAAAAATAAATTTTCTTGGTTTAGGCTTCTAAGTAGGTTTGATAGAGAAAGGTGGTCATCAACACCACGTGCACACTTGTGGCTTCCAGCCCTTAAATGGGCTCACTGGAGGCAATACAGGCAGTCCTTGACTCACAACAGTTCATTTAATGACCGTTTGAAGTTACAACAGCACTGAAAAAAGTGACTTATGAGCATTTTTCACACTTCCGGCCATTGCAGCATTCCCACGGTCACATAACCAAAACTTTGGCAACTGATTCATATTTATGATGGTTCCAGGGTCACGTGATCCACCATTTGTGACCCTTTGACAAGCAAAGTCAGGATTCATTAATGACTGTGCTATTAACTTCACAACTGCTGTGATTCATTTAACAGTGGCAAGAAAGGTCACCAAACAGGGCAAAATTCCACCTCAGCAACGGAAACGCTGGGCTCATCTGTGGTCATAAGTCAAGGACTACCTGTATATTCCAGGGAGCCTTCAGACAGGGCTTGGATATATTCTGTGTCATTCTGACTTGCAGCTCATATCCCAAAAGATTAGGGAGTCCTTTCTCCCCCCCCCCCGCCAAGGTTTGGTGGTTTTCGTCTCCCTTCCCCCGTACAACAGAAGAAGAACACTCATATAAAACTATTTATTCATAAATATTTTCCAAAATGAAAATAGGCTTACGAAAAAATATCTTAACAGCGGCATGGGCAGGATGCTCCAGTTTAGGGGGCCGGTTGAGAAGAGAGATCAGTCCCACCTCCCCACCCCCAAGTTTTCCCAAATGTCACCCTTTCCAATTAGGAATACATTGCAAGTCTTATTGGGGAGGGGGGGTGTCTTCCTGTGGGAGGAGCAGCAGATTAGATACAAGCTCTTATCAAATTTATGGTGGCAATATTTTGGAACGTTGGAAAGGAGAAGCAGCAGCAGCAGCGTTGGGAATGGGGGAGAATCCCTAACGTCATTGTTCCAGTCAGGAAAGGGACTCTTCCAAATTAGGACAACTAATGGCAGGATGAGTGTAGATGGCCTTTAGGGTAGTCTCCTTACAACTTGCAGAAAAAGCAAGTCAAAATTATGGCAGCCAAAAGCTGAGAGGGGCCAGTCCACCAGAATTTCCGTGGTGACCGGGAGGCCTTTGTAACCTGAGGCCGACGCTCCCAAATTTGCAATCCTATTATTATTATTATTTTGCCAATGTGCCATTTTCAGCAATGGCGAGTGGACGAGGGGGTCGGAGAACGGTCACCATATAAGGTTCATGGGACCTGACATTGTCAAGGTCACGTTGGGCATCTGATGATAGCCAAACGGGGGGGGGGGGGGATGGAGTTTGCACCCAAAAATCTGGGGAGGGCTGGCAAAAGGGCGGTTGGGTGTTTTTGTGTTTGCTGCAAATAGGTACGGGGCTGAAATGTTCTTATTTAGAACACACACACACACACAAAATGGAGAATGGGGGAAGTCACTCTTTTGGTTGGGATTCTCAAATTCTTTTTTTCTCTTTTTTTCCCTTTTAATCTCCATTCCGGCGCCCAAACCTGGTTGCCCACGAAGGGCGTTTCCCCCTGTTTTCTGACCTCTTCACAGGCAGAAGAGAGCAAGGAAAAGGCAGAGGAGAAGCCTGCCACTGCCGCTGCCCCTCCTCCTCCGTCCTGCGGTCATTTTTAAAACTTGCATGCATTTGTTTGTTTGTTTTTTTAACGTGCGGCTTGCCCCCTCCCACCCCGCTTGTGATCTGTGGGGGGGCGGGAAGATGAAAGAGAGGTGAGGGGTAGGTGGGTCTTCCTTTGCCGCCGCCCCCAGCACACCACCACAGCTGTCTCTGGAAGGAAAACTTGGCACCCCCTGCTGGCCCCAGGGCATCACTGCAGGTCCCGGTCTTCCAGGTAGCGGTATTCAAAGGTGAAACCCTCCTTTTTGCGCTGGCCCCATTTCTCGTAGTCAAAGTAGATGTAAGTGCCCTGAGCGGAAACAGGAAAATACAACAAGAGTTCATTACCTCTTGCCTGACCGAACACATTTACTTGTACTAAAGCAGGGGTAGGCAACCTTGGCTCTTTTATGACGCATGGACTTCAACTCCCAGCATTCCTAAGACAGCATGGCTCAGCTTGGAAACCTTTCCCTTTCCCCTCAGCGTGGCTGGCTCAGGAATTCTGGGAGTTGAAGTCCACGAGTCATAAGCTAAGCTTGTAAGCCGCCCTGAGTCTTCGGAGAAGGGCGGGATATAAATGGAATTAAAATAATAATAATAATAATAATAATAATAATAATAATAATAATAATAATAATAATAATAATAATAATAATAATAATAATAATAATAATAATAATAATAATAATAATAATAATAAAAAAGAGCCAAGGTTGCCTACCCCTGGACTAAAGGAATCCTGGCCTCTTGTTGCCAAGATGACACCTGTTGCCCTTCCACATGAAAGCAGGAGTCCTGTGGCTTTTAAGTGGGCCTTCTCTTGTAAGAGTCTCACAGAACGTTACAACTTTACACAAACTTGGAAGTTTACAACTTTCGGCAATTTAGGAGGAAGCAGTTTCTTCACGCCTTTTTTTCCCCCCCGAGAGGAAAAAAAGTGCATCAGACATGCAAGGCACGGAAGAATCAAAAAGCTGTTTTGGGTGATGGGAAAATGGCATGATCACTTTTTCGGTGATGGACGACATCAGCCTCAAAAGAACCCCCATCTTGTCTTCTTTACGGAATGTGAACCAGAGCTATCGTTATCAGTTAATTTACCGCATTTTACAGACATTCATCCACGCAGGTGACTGCAGCAGAGAGATGTGGGACCACCTCATTCGTAAATGTATACATGGAGTCACAGTGGAGCTTGCATAGCCTAGGCCAGGGGTAGGCAACCTTGGCTCTTTTATGACTGGTGGACTTCAACTCCCAGAATTCCTGATCCAGCATGGCTCAGCTTGGAAACCCTCTCCCTTTCCCCTCAGCATGGCTGGCTGAGGAATTCTGGGACTTGAAGTCCACGAGTCATAAAGGAGCCAAGGTTGCCTACCCCTGGCCTAGGAGCAGAAGTGTTAAACAGCTGGCCCGCGGGCCGGATGCGTCATGAAGAAACCATGCCCACCCCATTGCCAGCAATGGGGAAAAAGTTCTGATATGGCTGGCTTAGTTTGACATGGCTGGCTTAGAGAAAAGCAACTTCTAATTCTATGGAAGAATAGCTAATTAACTAAAAAAGTACCAGGTTTTCCCAAAGGGGAACTTGATTTGGTTAACTCTTCTTCTGACTTCCTCCAGTGCCCATCCAGGTTCTCTATTCTGGCCATAAAAGTTGTAAAGAAACATTACATTTTTAACCCCGATGAAGGCACAGCTACTATTTCACTGTGCAGAAAAGGTGATCACGACTTTCAACAGTGCTTCCGAGCTCTGTAGGGATATTTGGAGTAGTTACGGCCTATCCTTGCTATGTCAATACCAAGGGAGAATGGATAATTATCCTTTGAACCTCTATTTCAGATAAAAAAGAAAGCCCCTATGACCTATGTGGTAGCTAAATCCTGCATTGCTGCAGTGAATACAAGGTCATGGCTGATGCTAATCTCAATACAGCTGTTTTTTTCTTCTTCTTTTTAACTGTTTACAGATACTCTTTGAGTTACAACAGGTTGCTTAGGGACCATTCAAATTGACAACGGACCTTCCCAGGTCTACAACTCAGATTCAACCCCCCCCCTCACGCCCCCCACTCCATGGCCACATGATTGCCTTTTGAGCACTCAACCACCTCCCACATTTATGGCCGCTAGAAGTATCCTGCAATCAGATGACTACGATTCTGGCAAAAAACACCCACTGTGGACAATGGATTCATCTAACGACTGCAGAGTTTGCTTAACGATCACTGCAGAAAATACTGTAAAGTCAGGTGTAGTCACAGGGTGACCTGCTCAGTGACTGGCACAACTGACTACCATAATTCTGGGCTCAAGTTAAGGACTACGTGTACATATAATTTACTGATTGTTGAACAACAACAACAAAAGACTGTGACTTCCGTTCCCCTCACAAAATGCCATGTTGTATGAAGCGCTCTGCTCGAAATGGAGACATGCACGCACGGTTGGGTTCTTCTTACGATCCAACGGACCACCAGTCCTTGCTAATATGGGTGAAATTACATCCACGGGGCCCCCGTCGTCTGTCACCTTCCCCCTCACCTGCTCAAACTCATCAGTGATGGTCTTAGGTTCTTCGTGCCGCTGAAACCACATCATGTACTTCGTATGGAAGCGCCACGATTGCTTCTTCAGTGCCTTGGCTGCCAGGTATTGTGCCTTCGTACCCTTTGAAGCGAAAAGAGGGAAAATGGATCAGAGCAGCAGGATTTGCAGGTCGAGGGCAGAGATGTCGATTATCTCGCACAACGCGCAAGGGAATCCTCAGGAGTGACCTGGCGTGGGCAGCAAAGAGAGGCAGCACGATTCCTCTTCCAAGCTACCAAAGGGGATGGAAGGAGGAGCTGTCTGTTACCTCCAGGTAGTAGAAGATGAAGAAAAGAGTCTCTGTGGAGAGGCGCTGGTAGAATTCCACCGTGTCGGAGTGTGGAGGAGGCATCTGGTGGTGGTATGGAGGAGTCGGGCAGGGATTGCGAGGCAGGTATTGCCTGTAGGGTTGGGGGTGAGAAAGGATAACAAGAGCAGAAAAAAGAGAAGTAAGCCTATGAGGAACTCGGGGGGGGAATTCACAAGATGTCTGTGAATTCTCCCCTGCGTGTAGACAGACTCCTAAGTGTAGGGCCATGGTGGCGAGCCTATGGCACTGTTGTGCAGGTACGGCAGCTGAATCGGACAATTCTGAGGAGGAGGAGGAGGAGGAGGAGGGGATTGGAGAGCCTGCAGAGGAAAGTTCTGCGGCATCGCAGAACTCTCAGCCAGGCCCCTCCCGTCTTGTTCCTCCTCAGACCCAGCTGTGTGAGCCTGACAGCTTGGACGAAGACGATTCACAGCTGGCTTTGTTCAAGGACGCCCGAAGCAGGAGGCAGACAAGCAGGAGTGAACAAAGGAGGGCAATGAGGCACCTCGGGAGGAGGCAAAGAGAAGCCACGCCTTGAAACTGTGTTTAAAAGGGGAATGTGTGGGAGGTGCTGGTTGCTGAAGGCAACCGTTTGAACAGCTTCTGATTTAGTCGTGGTTAGTATTTGTCTTGCTCTGTTTTGGATCTGTTTCGTTTCATTTGTGTAAATAAATTTGGTTGGCTTACTTTCAGCCTATTGACTATAGAAAAGGGGTTGTCCCTGACATTTCTGCAGGGTCGGTAGTAGACTGGAACAGAACAGGCATGCGTGCCACAGGTGGCACGCAGAACCCTCTCTGTGGGCACGCACACCGTCGCCCCAGTCCTAGGCCTTCAGTTGGGTTTTAGAAAACCTTTTTGCTTTAGGCCTCCGCCGCCGTGGGGGGAAAAACCCCCACGTTCAATCAATATCAATCAATTTCAACTCCTTGCGGGGAAAAAAAAGATCTCGCAAAGTTGGAATTGATTGATTGAACTTTTTAGTCCCACCCAGTCTGCCGTTACCACTGCAGACATGCCCACCCAACGGGCCACGCCCACCCAACGGGCCATGCCCACCCGGCACCTGACGATACACAAGTGGGTTTTGGGTTGCAGTTTGGGCACTCGGTCTTTAAAAGGTTCACCATCACTGGTGTAGGGAACAACAATATTCGGCCTCAATCCTTCCTCAACTGGTGGCCATCAGAAGCCTGGATATCCTATGGTGGCCAAGCATCCATTTCCTCCCTCTTCCCGCAATGGCCTGAATTCTCATTCACGACACGAGAAGCGAGTCCCTCCCAAACAGGCCGGCCCACCTGGGTTTTAGGAAGTGACCAAAGGAAGCAAGAGGAACACTTTTGTCTGGATGATGAGAACTGTGGCAAGTTGAAGTTGTTGTCAAACTCTTGAGTCATGACACTTGGGGGTGGGTGGGAGGGGGGAGGGAGCAGAGGATGCATTTTTGTGGGAATGGAACAAGCAAAGCAAAATTGCTGCCAGAACTGGCTCCTTCTAGTGCCCTAACAAGCATTTATCAAGAAGAGCAGAAATGCGGTCTGACAGAATCCAACTGCGTTCAATCCACAGGTAGTCTCTCAGCTTACGATCACAACTGACCCCAACATTTCTGTTGTTCAGTGAGACATTTGTTAAGTGAGCTTTGCCCTATTTTGCCACCTTTCTTCTTGTCACAGTTGTTAAGTGAATCCCTGCAGTTGGTCAAAGTTAGCAACCCGGTTGTTAAGTGGATCTGGCTTTCCCCCTTGACTTTGCTTGTCAGGTGGCTGCAAAAGGGGATCACGTCACCTTGAGACACAGCAATGGTCGTTAAGTAGGAACCAGTTGCCAAGCATCTGAATTTTGATCACAGGATCCTGGGGATGCTGCAATGGTCCTAACTGTGAAAAATGGACCTAAGTCCCTTTTTCCCCCCGTGCCGTTGTCACTAAATGAACTCTTGTAATTCGGGGACTACCCCAATGTCCAACCATCGGCACACTTTTCCTTGCCTCTAGCGTGTCATCTGCAATCTCTCCCTCCGCCAATCCCAGGGATACGGCTAGAAGGCGGTTTCTGCAGCTCTGTTCATGGCCTTCTAACGGCAGCCAGGTGTTGCTCTACGTCTGGTTTATCTACCTGAGGGGTTCATTGGCATTTCCTGACTGCATGAAGGCGCAGTGGCAACTGGATCAATTATCAGAAGCAGGCCGGGATGGCGAGAGGGTCACAGAAAGTCACTGACTCAAGGACGGAACGCTTCAGCAAGGTCACAATTGAAAGGCCAACCCTGATGGCCGACAGACCCACAACTAGGATCTCTGTTAAGGGTGCGCTTTCCTTCCTGTTTGCTCGTCCAGGCAGTGCAGGAACAAGTCCTGGCCAGGCCCCAGCTCCGGATTCACAACCCTTGTGGCTTACACACGTAAAGCTGGGTTGTTGCCAAAATTAGCTCCTGTGCTGTCTGGACAAGCCATTCGCAAAGTGAGGATTTTTTTTTTTAACAGACGATGCTATAAACTAATGTAAATACAAAAAGCAGGGAACAAAAAGCAAGGGTGAAACACCCAATATTTCAGGAATTATGAGAAACTACAGCAGGCTATATCCTTCGGATTAAAAAAAAGGTGGCTTTGAACAAAAGATTTTATTTTATAAAATGGTGGGATTCCGTCACGGTTCTACTTGACATTCAGATTCCATTTGAGTTATTAAAATGGTGCCTTCATTTCTTGCCTTACCCTATCCTCTATGAAAGCATTAGTTTCTGTCAGAGGGTGACACAAATGCATATATTGGTTTAAGGGGGGGGTGTCACAGCATTGCAAAGTGTCAGAATCTTTTGTCTTGGATGCAGGCTTGCTAATGCTTCCTCCCTTGCCGTGAAAGGACCGACACTGGGTTTCCCATCATCCTCTGGGCTCTTCTGAGAGCACATGATCCACACAACAGCGGAGACATGCAACTGTTCTGTGTCTAGCAGCCACAGTCTACTTGGAAGGTGCGCTGAAGCCGGTTTCCAACAAATCAGTAGATCAAAATGCATATTTGAGTGTTACACCGAGACCCCAATCAAGGAAATGCCCAACAAGCTAACAGTAAGCAAATAGGAACCACTGAGCCAGCCCCACCAACGCTGACAGGGCAAGCCAGTGGAATATAAAAAAAGGAGAAATCCCACTGCCTTCTAGCACTGATGATATTACCTAGTTTGGTAATAAAACGTCCACAAGAAAACAACCAAGCCCAGGGGACTTTCCCAGTTCTACCCTGAGACACAAATATTCTTTTCTATCAGGATTACGCTTCATGAGATCATCCCCAATGTATTTAAGGATTTCCTTTTGTCCATCAAAACAGCCGTTTTTGGAACCCGTTCCCAAGGTTTCTCTTTGGGTCAGTGGTTCTGCACACTTGGGGTCAACAGCCTTTAACCTACTTATTGCATTTGACAAGGGAGACTTGGCTCTACAGGCAGTCCTCCACTTACAACAAGCATTGGTTTAACGACAGTTCGGAGTTAACGACCACACTGGGGAAAAATGATTCACCACCCGCTCTTGGGTTTGCAACCATCTCAGCCTCCCCACGGCCACGTGATCACCACGACCACGTGATCCACATAGCTCCAACGAGTGAGGTCAATGGGGCAAGCCAGACTGGCTTAACGACCACGTGATTCACTTTTAACAACTGCAACGATTTGCTTAACCACCGTGGGCAAAAAAAAAAAAAAGGTGACAAAATCAGGCCGAGCAACTCAGCTTGCTCGGCCGCAGAAAACTCTGATCTTGATCGTGGTTGCTAAGTCGAGCTCTACCTCTATGCTCGGAAATGACTAGAGGAAGTTTCTGAACTCATTTGAAAACTACAGCAATATAAACTTCAGAGAACTGCCATTCTGTCCACCATCTTTCACCCTTTTTCTGAAAGGGGATGGATTTGGTTACTCCCAATGCCCTCGTGTCCTCAGGCTTCCCCCCCCCCGGTGATTCCCCCTTACCGGATTCTTTCCGAATCGGAAGGATGAGGCATGTGGTGCCAGGCGGCCTCTTCCATGGCCTGTTGGTACAGCTGCTCCTTGATGAGAGCCACGGGCCCCAGAGGGCACACCCCAAGGGAAAGAGGGATGTTCACCTCCGACAGCTGGATGGGGGGCTGGTTGGAGGTGGGCTGAGATGTTGTGCTAGTAATTAAGATGTCAGCTGGAGCAAAGAAAGAAGGAAGGACCACTCAGAAATTGTACACTTAGGGTTGTCATTGTTTCAACAAGTCATACTCCTCTCTGAGATCCTAGATTTTTCCCCCCCCCTTTTTTTTTTCAAACTTGGCAACCTGAAGAAGATTCATGGACTTCAACTCCCAGACTTCTGGCTGGCTGGCTGGCTGGGAAAATTCCAGGAGTTGGAAGTCCACATATCTTAGGTAAAGGTAAAGGTTCCCCCGCACGTGCGTGCTAGTCGTTTCCGACTCTAGGGGCCGGTGCTCATCTCCGTTTCAAAGCCGAAGAGCCAGCACTTGTCCGAGGACGTCTCTGTGGTCATGTGGCCGGCATGACTAGACGCCAGAGGCTCATGGAACGCTGTTACCTTCCCACCGTAGTGGTCCCTATTTTTCTACTTGCATTTTTACGTGCTTTCGAACTGCTAGGTTGGCAGAAGCTGGGACGAGTAACAGGCGCTCACTCTCTTACGCGGCACTCGGGATTTGACCCGCCAAACTGCCGACCTTCTGATCAACAAGCTGATCCAGCTAGAAAGATTTGCTTGGCAATAATCGCTTAAGAGCAAAAACCGGTGAAAACGTAAACCAGACTTCGCTGTCTATCCTTGATCCTCAGGGTCTAACCTGGGAATAATTTAAGACGATTGCAAACCAACCCCTTTGGAGCACACCAAGGTGGAGAAGGCCAACAGGGAGGGAACAGCTCCCCCCACCCCCGTTTTTTTGGTGATTTTTTTCTGAAAACCCCAACCCCTTTCTCTTTAATTTCCCCGACCCGCAGTTTCACCAAGACTTTTTTATTTTTCTGTGCACAATAAGTCAAATATTCTCTTTTGTTTCTTACAATCCAACGGATAAAAAACAAAACAGCAGTGGGCAAGTCACGGGCCAACACCTGGCCCGAAGAGATTTGCTTTGATTGATATCTTGTTTTCCTTCCAAAGTGGAAGGCTATTGATTCCAGAATTGCCAATATAATGGATGGCCGGAGGAAGAAGAAACATTTGAGATTTCAGGAGCAAGGAAGATGAGAACTACTTGGGTCTGATCCTTTATTGGGGAAGGTGTGTATGTGTGTGGGGTGGTGGTGGTTGTGTGTGCATATGCACAGGGGTTAATTTTTCGTGGCCGTGGCTATATTTAACTTTGCTGGGGACAGAGTGATCCAACTGCAATGAATGGGACCAGGTTATCCGAGGAACTGTCATAGCCTAAGGCAGACAGGCCAAACTCGCGACGTCGTGCGATGTATCGGGACTGTTTTACCATTGCCGGCAATGGGGTGGGCGCGGCTTCCATGTGACGCGTCTGGCCCGTGAGCCGGCAGTTGGACACCCCTGGCCTAAGGGGATTGGCCCACCCCACTCAAATTTCGCAAAAGGGGCATGCTGCAGGCATCAGTCAAGGAGTGAGTCTAGAAGGAGAGCCCCTTCTGCCGTGGCCCCTCCCTTCTTTGGAGCATCTTGCATATGGAAGTATGGTCTGCGCCCCCCACCCCTTCTGCCTTCCAGAAGCATGCTTCTGCTAGTTAGCTTGGGGTCCTGATGGGGGCGCTCTATGCTTGAGATGGCTGGTGGACTAAGAGGGAAGATGCCACCAAGGTACTGTTCTTAATTTTGGTTTTCTAGTTTTCTACCTCATCTTGTTAATTTTAATGTTTTAAATACACCCATCCATCCATCCATCCATCCAATGGGGCTTCATCCCACATGTAAACAGGGCTGGGATTTTTCAAAGAGGGGTGTGTGTGTGTGTGTAATTTGGCATTTAAGAACAAACATTCTTGATAGTACACAAAAACAAAATTGAATTAAAGGTGGAGGAAGGAGACCAAGCAAGGAATAACATCAAAGGAGGATATGGCTGAAGAATCCGGCTTCCCTTATACTACTTGGAGCACCCTGGATAGGTTGAGACCTGGAGTGCCCAAGTGTCAAACCAAGTGGGTGCTCTTAGCAGGCAACAACACGCTGTGTGAATGTGGAGAAACGCAGAGCCCAGCCCATCTGCTGATATGTCAGCTACTAACAGAAACACGTACCAATAGTGACTTAGTTTTGGGCCATTGACACAGCCAGGAGGGTGGCTTCATCCTGGCAGTTTAAAGTTTGATCCAGATATGGAAGAACTGCATTTACGTCAGGATTTAAATTACAGTTTTGTGTACTTTCTGCTTCGAGGTACTGGGAAATACAGTTACTGGATTTACTGGGGATCTCTCTCTCTCTCTCATAGAGAGAGAGACATTTTGCAGACATTTTGCACTGGTTTGGCCCTGCTCCTGACCCACAGCTTGAGGGAGGAGATGTCCCTTTTTTCACTTACCCCTTTCAGCCAGGTGAAGAGATGGCACGGGGTCTTCTATGCTAGAACTGATCGCTGCCCTCTCAGCCATGGACTTCAACGTACTTAGAGGTTCAGGCGCCTACAGAACAAAAGACAGACCCATAGGAAAGGAGGTAATGGAGAAAGGTGGCACACATATGTCTTTAAGAACTCTTGCTGAAAAACAAAGTGAATAAGCAAAGTTTGTGGGAGATCTCAAGCCAATCTCTGGTTTGCAAGCCTTACAGAGCTGCTGAACAGCTAACATGCAAGAAGTCCAACTCCGTGTATCAGCCCAAGGGGTTCTTTAAGCCATGCCGAATCACAGCAAAGGCCTTCGCAATGTCCACAAGGACAAACCAGAAATATTTTTGAGATATTCTCAGCAGGCAATCAGAACAAAAGTATCCTTGCGTTTCCCTGGTAATTAAGACCCACAAACACACTGCCCCTGGTTCTGAAGGAAATACATTTTCTATCATGGCCAGCAGCCACTGATACGTTTACCTTTTCATTTAACCTCTTTCAAAGCTACAGTTTGTGGCAGTCAATTCCACTATGCATTGATTTAAAAAAAAAAAAAACTTTTGTCCTATGTCTCTTACCGCTCAACTTCAGTGAAAGGATGTAAGTTTTAATACGATGGGAAAGGGATAAAAAGATTTTTCTCTATCCATTTTTCTCCGCGCCTTGTGGAGTTTTATACATTCTGTGTCCTCCCTTACACTTCCTTTACCTCTCTCTCGTTAAAACAACATGTTATTACTTCTGCTTGGAAAACTGTATTATTTTGCTCATTTCCCTTTTTGCTCGGATTGCGGTACCAATTTCAGTCCACGATGCTTGGAAATGAACACTGTAAGGGGAATTAAGAAATGGGCAGTTCAGCATCTCATTTTATTCCTAGTGATGCCCGATAAGGAATCTGGCTTTTTCGCAGTTTCACTCACGGCCAAAAAATCCTCACAGAATTGAGAGCTTTATTTAGCTGTGTATCGCAAACTCAACCTGTTTCCTAGCCGACCATCACCAGCTCATTTACTGGTTTTTCCCCCCTCCATTTAAAGTTTTAAATTCCTTTAGGTTTGTCATTTTATTGTCCCTATTCCCAAACTATTCTTGGAACCTTGTGCTGTCCCTGTTTTAACTCCAAACGCCTAAACAATTGAACACTTTTTGTTCACCCTAACACCGGCCCAACTGATTAACGAGTTAGAAAACTCTGGTTCTAGCACAGGCCTTGTTGATGGGTCCCAGATGGCTATTTTTCAGGTTCTGAAAATTCTCCCAGCTCAACTGTCTTCTGTGCAAGCCACAGCAAGGCTTTGAGTATGTCACAAAGGACCCAGAGGGCTTCTAACCTTGATCTCAGGTGTGGAGCTGAACTGGGGTGGCCCGTTGAGCAACGTCTGGGCAGATTTGCTGTCGGAGAAGCTGGGTGTGGGTGAGGCAGGTGGGTTGGCAGTCAGAGGCACCAGGAGGCTGGATCCAGTGCTGTTGCCGACACTTGATGGCTGAGGAACCGCACTGGGCTCTTTCCTGTCAGAATGAAGCAAGGGAAAGATGTTTCTTGGGGTAGCTTGACCCCCGTTTCTTTGGGAAAAAGAGTCAGAAGAGCCATAAGATTTTTAAAAAGAAATAACTACAACTGCCAATTAGTGTATTCCTCGTGCCAGCAACCGGTCCGCACAAACAAGCAAAAGCCCCATGTGCGGGATGCAGGCAAGCACTCAATATCGTGCCCCCTCCGGCCCGCGGAAAAACCTCTCTCCACGGAACTGGTCCCTGGTGCCCAAAAGGTTGGGGACCTCTGCTTCGACTTACGATTACAGTTGGGACGGAATATTCATTACTAAGCAAGATGGCCGTTAAGCATGCCCAATTTTACGCTTTTTTTTGGCCATGGTTGTTGTTCAGTGTATCATGCAGCTGTTAAGTGCATCTGGCTTGCCTGTTGGAAGCTGGCTGGGAAGGTCACAAAGGGTGATCACATGACCCCCAGGACTCTGGAACTCTTGTGAAAAAAAAATACACGCCTGTTGCCAAGTGCCAGAATTTTAATCACGTGACTGTGGGGATGCTGCAATGGTCGTAAGTGAGAGGACCAATTGTAAATCAATTTTTCAGTGCCGTTGTAACTTGGGATGGTCGCTAAAGAAATGGTGGTAAGTCAAGGAGCATCTGTCCCTCGCTAGCATGGATCTGGCAAAGGAACCAGACTGAACAACCACTGCTTGAGCTAAATCCCCCTTTATGAATATTCCTTTACTCCAAGTTATTCACGTTCCAGGCTCATCGGTTGCTGCAGGAGGCCAGAAGATGACGCGTGCCGCCCTAAGAAGAGCGAGACGAGAGCAAGAGCAAGACCAGCAGAAAGTTATGGAATCTTCAAAGTGTGCTTACAGTGAAGATGTAGGAGGAGAGCGGTCTAAAGAAGTTTTGGGGGTCATGACAGAGGTGCTCCAAAAGTTTTGGGGCGTTAAGATTGCTGATTAAATTTTTAGATTAGAATGTCAATGGAGTAAAATTATTATAGAGGAGAAAGAAAGTTTTTTTTTTCTTTTTTTTAATATTTTACACAATTTAAGATTGATGTTATTTGCTTGCTAGAAAAGTATATTAGGGTTATGGACTTAAAGTATGTGTTGAACTAAGAGTGGGTATGTAAGCTCCTAATTAACAACAAGTTGTCTTAGAGATTGCCTAATTTTTTTTTTTATATATACTCTTTTTATTTGAACTTTTATTTGAACTTAAGGATGATTTGGAACTGTGAGACATTTGGCGTGATACATGCAAGAACTATTTTTGATTATAGTTTAGTTTGGTTGGAGATTATTAAGATTAACAGAGATAAGCGCTTTTGGTGCGTAACTGAGAATTTGTTTGGAAATTAGAGAAAGGTGGGAGAATGCAAATAGCAGGTGAAAGTTTGTTTTTCTTTTCCTTTTTTTTTTGAAATTAATATGAATAAGGACTGGGATTAAGAAAATTTATTTTGAGTAAAGATCTTTTTCTGTTTTCCTCTTTTTCTTTTCTACTTTATTTGTAATATTAATATTGTTTGTACTCATTTTATATGAGCTAGAGAGAGATAGAATTTATAGTTTATTGTTGATAACATAGGGGTGTTTGTTTGTTTTTTGATTTTATGCCCTGTATTTAGCTCTGGCAAGTCGGGGGGGGGGGGGGAGGAGGGAGTGGGGGAGAGGGATAGGGGTGGGGGAGGGGGGGATTAAAGTCAAAATGTATTGTAAAACTTTTTAAATAAAAAAAAAGAAATGGTGGTAAGTCAAGGAGCATCTGTCCCTCGCTAGCATGGATCTGGCAAAGGAACCAGACTGAACAACCACTGCTTGAGCTAAATCCCCCTTTATGAATATTCCTTTACTCCAAGTTATTCACGTTCCAGGCTGCATAAGCACGCTACAATTTCACACAGAGGTGAAAATCCTCTTATTTCTGAGGAATAATTGGCATGTTTGCCTATTAACGACTTTGCAGCAATCCAGCAAAAACTGACTTGAGGCTATTCAGTCTACTGTAGATGTTCTGCAGCTATACCGGACAAGGAATGATTCCCAAACTGTAGGATGATGGTTAAAAAGCAAACTGCTCTTGAAAAACCTGTCTAGAAAGGGAACGTTAGGGAGTGGGGGAACCTACCGGATGGCATTTTCAAAGGGGACAGAAGAAAGTAGCAAAATGTCGGAAGCTGTTTCTCAGTTCCCGAGGGTTAACGTGAACGAATTTTATTTTGGGAATTATTTGGACCCTGGACTACCTAGAACTTAAAACACGTTAAAAGCTGAATCTAAGCCTGGAAAAAAAAACATGGTAGTGGTGGTGCTGGTGTTGGCTGCGGTTACTGGGTCCAGCTGCCAGGCTTATAGGGAAAAAAGTTCTATTGAGAGGAAGGAAGAGGACACAGAAAAACCCGGGAAGAGGATACTCACGTGGAAGCACTGGGTGGATTGTGTGACGTTGTCTGGTTAGGCAACGACTGGTTGCCGCTGCTTAGTGTCGAATCTGAGCTGCTGTCGGCTACCACGGAGCTGTAACCTGGCAGGAGAGAGGCAGGCTAAATTCTCTCTAACATGAAGCTCTGGATCTCCCCTCTTGATTCCTTGCTTATCCCACGCCAGCTTTTTCCACAGCTGGCTGACCTCAACGCATTCGCCAAGCCTGACAGGATTTATGGGGGTTGAATCCCACACACATCTGGAGGACAGCCGACTGCAGAAGAGTGGTTCTCAGGTAAATCAACAGTCTGTATACAAGCACTCCTCGACTTACGACCGACTGCTTAATAACCATCTGAAATTACAACGGGCCTCCCCAGAGCAACGTATAACCTGTTTGCGGAGTTATAACGGCTACATACCCGCCTGCGGGCACATGATGGAATTTTATGTCCTTTTATGTCCGTTTGCAGCATCCCACAGTCACAGGACCCACAATTTATGTTTTTTGCTGCTTTCTGCTATTTCCTTTCTCCAGTTAAAAAAACACCCATGGGGGGGGATGGATTTGCTTAACTATTGTGGCGTTCACTTAAGTGACAGCAGTGCTCATTTAAAAACCGCTGCTGCTGCTGCAAAAAAAACATGATGTTGCAAAACTGAGTCTGGTCACGTGGATGTCTCAACGTATGACTGCAATGACCTACAACTGTCATTCTGGGCTCAATTATAGTTGGAAGTCGAGGACCACTTATACAGGCGGTCCTCGACTTACAATAGTTTGTTGAGTGACCGTTCTAAGTTACAACGGCACTGGAAAAAAGTGACACAACTGGTTTTCACACTTGGCACCATTGCAGCATCCCCGTGGTCACGTGATCAAAATTCAAAGACGCTCGGCAACTGACTCATGACGGTTGCAGTGTCCCGGGGTCGTGTGATTCCCCCCCCCTCCTTTTGCGACCTTCTGACGAGCAAAGGCAAATGGGGAAGCCAGGTTCACTTCACCGCTGCGTTGCCAACTTAACAAACGCAACGACTGGCTTAACAACCATGGCAAGGCAAGTTGTAAAATGGGACAAAGCTCGCTTCGCAAACGTTTTGCTCGGCAACGATAAAACTTGGGCTCGATTGGGGTCGTAAGTCGAGGACTACCGGTACAACTGAAAGATCGCTCAGGTGTCCCAACAAGGGCGAGACGCTTCTTCAGAGGCCACCAGGTTCCGCATCCCAGGGAGCGCGGGAGACCCGGGAGAGCAGCCACCCCCTGCGACCCCGGAGGCCGTCCGCAGCTCACTCACTGGTTGCCCCGTTCTGCTTGCTGGCGTTCTGCTGGGTGCTGGGAGGCCGGGGCTGTGAGGCGTTGGTGCTGGGGGGCGGGGGCGCCACAGCCTGCGCGTAAGGGGTTGGGGTGGTTGGGGCGTGCCCTGCCGGAGGGTTGGCTTTGCTGCTTGCATTCCCGCTGCCTGCGACGGCTCCGTTGCTGTTGGAGGCGGGCCCGTTGCCCAGGGAGGACGATGTGCTCGAGCTGCTGCCCATCGAGTAGCTGGGAGGGATGGTGGGAGGAGGTGGCTGGTGGTGGTTGTTGTGGAGGCCTTTTGAACCGTTCTTTGCTGGGGACTAGGCAGAAGAGAGGATGGAACAGAGGAAAGATTGCTCATTTGTTTGTCTACGCCACGGGTCGGCAACGTGTGCCTGGCTGAGGAATTCTGGGAGTTGAAGTCCACAAGTCATAAAAGGCCCAAGTTTGAAGACCCCTGCTCTATAGTTTCCAAATTCTGACTCCCTTGTCCTTTCTCATAAATAGCCAAGCGAAGCATTTCAGTCTTAGTGACGTGCAGCTCTCTTACCGAGCTACCTAACTTTGAAATCCATACATGGAATTGGTCAAGTGAAATGCATTCCCACATTATCGCCTGGCTCTTAGCAGCAGGTGCAAATAGGCCCAAGAGAGAAACGGTGCCTCAACGTGCAATATTTCTGCATGCAAAGAGATCTCATACAGACGTAGTTCTCAAAGCAATTTCTCCGAGCTAATTAGAGAAGTGGCTCAGTCATTAAAATCACACTGTACTATCAGAAACAATCCGCCATAGTTAGCTCTAACTAACCAGGTCCAGCACTTCTTCCTCCACAAAAGAGGCCTTAAAGAGTCCTAACATCTTTCCCCTTAATCAAAACAGAGAGTTTCCAGCCTCTTTCGTCATGACGAACCCAGGCTTTCAAACTCACTTGGCTGACTTCACTGTCTGTTGACCGTCCTCGTTTCTTATCGTCTTCGGAGTTCTCCTAAAAAGGAGAAGAAGAAAAAAAGGTTGAGTATCTCAGCACAAAGCAGCATCTTAACCAACTTGTCTTGAGATGGGAAGCCAGTTCAGTCCTGGTTCGTATTTGGAGGGGGACCGTCTGGGTATTTGAGGGAACTGGATAGACTGGCCAAACAGACCAGCATCTCCCAGGTGGTGGCAATGGCAACGTGCATTTGTAACCTTGCTGTGTGAACTGGGTGGATGCAGCTAGCGGGCCCCGAGGGCAACTCAAAGGCATCTTTAAAGCATCGTCACAGGAAAAGATGCTTCCCCCGTGAATAAAGATGGCCAGCTGACCTCCTGAAGCCCTCATCAGTTCACACATGAATGCTTCATCCCCACGGACCCAGGGATGTTCCTTCACCATCCTCACAAAGGGCCCTCCTTACCGTTGTGCAGTTTGCAGGGCTGGGTGGGATTGGGGAGCTGGATGTGGTCGATGTGGGGGTGCTGCTGGATTGGTTGAACATCTCATCTTCCATGTGGCTATGGCTGGGTGGGGAAGTGGCTACCAGTGCCTGTGCTGGAAGACCAAGAAGAAGAGCAAATGAAGAGGGACATTTCTGCAAGCAGGCGGAAACATTATGGCCAGCTGTCCGTGGAGATTCTCAGTCAACCGGCTCACGGTTGTCCCAAAGGTGCTTTTTTTGCAGGAGGCAACTGGCCTTGTGTTTTTCTTTGAAGACGTTGAGGCCACTTGGAGGTCTGTCTATATCCTCAAGGTCTTTTGCACTTGAAAGACTAACCAGTGTCTTACCTGCACGGATCACACTTAACGTAACAGGTAACCCTCAATTTACAACCGCTTGTTTGGCGGCTGTTGAAAATTACAACAGCACCCAAAAAAAGTGACTTACGACCGTTTTTCACACTTGCAACTAGTGCAGGATCCCCCCTGGTCATGCGATCGAAATTTGGGATGCTTGACCACCGGTCCCTATTTATGACAGTCGCGGTGTCCAGGGGTCAGGTGCTCACCTTTTGTGACCTTCTGACAAGCAAAGTCAACGAGGAAGCCACAGTCCCCTAAGAACTCTGTTACTAACTTAACAACTGTGGCGAGAATGGTTATAAAATGAGGGGGGGAAAAACTCACTTAACAAGAAGAAATTTTTGGCTCAACTGTGGTTGTAGGTCAAGAATCACCTGTACATAAAAATGAAAGGAGAGCTAAGGCCAGAAAGCTCGGTTGTTTTAGAGAACACCCCCCCCCTTTATTTCTTGGAGGGAAAAACGAATTAATTCCGACAACTAAGCAAAAATCACAGCTACTCCTTATTTTGCAACTGTCCTCCTTGGCGACTATTTGCAAATACAGTAGTAATAAACAGGATTAAAAATACATTTTCCCACCGGTGTGCCTAACAACAAAAGCCATCAGTGCGAAACTGATCTAAGAGTTGGTCAGTTTTAGGTTCCAATCAGCTAATTAAGATCACAGAACTGAGCTGGTTAGTTTGCAGTTAGCATGTTTTAGGGCAGGGGTCTTCAAACTCAGCCCTTTTCTGACTTGTGGTCTTCAACTCCCAGAATTCCTCAGCCAGCGTGAACTCTGGGAGTTGAAGTCCACAAGTCATAAAAGGCCCAAGTTTGAAGTCACACACACACACACACACAGACACTGTTTTAGGGAAACAGTGGGCTGGGGACAAAGGGAGCTCAGCAAGAAACCATTTGTTTCAGCTCTCTCTCCATTCTGTGAGGAGGCAAAAAACTGTGTGGAGGGGGGGGGGGAAACGGGTCAGACACACGACACTGTTCAGAGAATTTTATCTGAAAGAGATGACAGCAAACAGCATCTAAGTATTCACTTAGTGACCATTTTGCTTAACAGCCGTTGGAATGGAATGTGAATGTACAAGTCCTGACTGCCGTTCAAGAATTCGGAGGGAATCTGCCAGGAACATTGGGAGAAACATAGGGAGCTCCGAGGAAGGCAGATGCTGCCTTTACTTTGACAAGGTCCCGAGTTTTAAGGGGAGGGAAATGGAGCTGATGTTGTTGCAACCCCTTCAGCTGTAATCTCCCGCACAACTGTCCACCCAGAGGAGGTAACACTTACGAATGTCTTCTAAGTCGAGGTCATCGTAGAGAAACTCATTCTCCTCAAAATCGGGGTCCTGCGAAGAATCGACGTAATACTCCACATCGTCCTTGATTTTGCGGATAGAGTCCACGTTGATCGAGTCGTTGTCCAGCATGCGCAGGATTGTCTCCAGCATCCGGATGTGGTACCGATGCTTCTCAATATGCCGCTTCAGGCCCTCGATCCGGTCTTGCTTCTGTTTGCGCGGGAAGGACAGAGGGCACACACTAAGCCAGCGTTTCTCGACCTTGGCTGCTTTTAAAATGCTGGCTGGGGATTCTGGGAGTTGCAAGTCCACACATCTTAAAAGTGGCCAAGGGATGAGAAACGCTGGGCCGAGTCGTCATGCGGCTTGTTGAGTTCTGACGGGGAATTCCTGCTCTTTGGGTCGGGATGCGGAGGTGGACCTTTTTACAATGCACCGTTTCCCAGCCTCGGGCCCTCCCCATGCGTTGGTGCTGCAAAACTCCTAGAACGGGAATTCTCTCTCTCCAGTCTTTGGAGAGGACAACATTGGAAAAGGCTGGGAGAAATGTTATTGGCTGCTCAAACTTTTTGAAAGAAAGAAAGAATTAAAAAAAGACAGGTAAAACATGCCTCTGAAACAATTGCCAATTTCGCATCCTGTTCTGAAATGCTAAGTCCAGCTCGGACACAAAACTTAGGCTACCCTCTTGCAATGCAAGTTGACGGCCAAATCATCATTCAGTTAACCTGTCTCCGATATTGGACTGATTCCAAGGAGACGCAGTTTCTAATCCAGCCTCAGCCACGGACGTTCCTTCGAGTATCCTGGGCCAGTTACTCTCTCTCTCTGTCTCTGTCTCTCTCTCTTTCTCTCTCTCTCTCCAGCCCAGCTCACCTCATAGGGCTCTTTGCTGTGGGGGGAAAAATAGAAGTACCCAATACACTGCCTTGAGCTCCTGAGTGAAAGGAAGGATTGGATCTAATCAATAAAGGATTTGACAAACCCTCAAATGCCTGGATTTTCAACACCAGAACACCTTAATATAGGAAGCCACAGGACTGCTCCATTCATTAATCCCCAATGCGTCATACGCACAGCCTTCTAAAGAGACACTTCATCAACTCACATCCTTGTCTCCTTTCTTCTTGCGCGTCTGGACCGAGAGCGACTCCACTTCGCTCTCAAACTGATCCACCTGCATGTTCAAGGTGTCTATTGTATTCTGGGAGGAAGGGAGGGTGGAGAGAGGTAGCAAGACAGATCATTATCCAGTCAGACAGTGGTGACATAGGCAAACACACTTGCAAGGCTATTTAGCTATGCAGGAAAAAAAAGGAGTAACTAGGGTAGTAATAACAACTAAGGAGACATACAAATAACCCTTGAAGCAGATCACTGCCAACCACCCAATGGTGGGAAAAAAAAAAGAATCTACAGCCTGGAATTTCCAACAGAAAGTCCCCGAAATTCCGGGAGATCTGCGAAAGGTTGAGAGCATAAGGTGAAATACCTTGTGTGCCAGTTGGAAGTTTCACCTTCTTCAGAATTGCAATTGTACTAACTTCCTGCCTACGGTCTATTTTCTAAGAGAGGTTTTATCCGTATCATTTGCTGGGTAATCTTAATACACAATAATAGCACATAGCACACCTTTGTACAATAGAAAAGTCTCTGGTGGCTCCTTAAAAAGACCATCCGATTTATTTTAAGAATAACATTTCCTGGGCCATAGATCTGATGAAATGCAGAGGCTGTTTCCTGATGAGGCTTCTGCAGGGCACTGGGCCATTTTGAATACTAGCGACAGATTTTTTTTATTTCTGGTCTATTGTATTCTACCATTTCTACTTGCATGTCTGTAGGTGTATATGTATGTGGGAGGTGTTTTGTGTTTTCTTCATTTAACTTCCTTCTGAGCTGTGTTTCTCTTTCTCCTTTAACTACAGAATAAAGAAAGCACAGATGGTGACAATTAGGTATTACTAAAAGCAGCCAGCTCCTTACAGTTGTTTGTGATGGCATTCTTTAAAAAAACTATGTGCATTAATCAGCTTGCCAATGCCAGGATCTCAAGAGCTATAAACTACCATTTGGCCAATGGATCTTGCAGCTCTTCCTAACCAGTCTCTTTCCATTGTCTATAGCCAGAAGGGTCCAATATTAACACTAACTAACTGGAGATGCTGGTCTCGTCAATATCAGTCCTTGTTGCACGTTCATCCCTTCTGACACTATTTTTATTTCCTCTGCTCCATTACGTTGGGTAAGCCGTTAGGGGCATGATTGTGTTGTGCAATATAGAAATAAATGAGTAACTGTGCACATGTGTGCACAAAGGTTGCAGCCGAGTGCCACTTGAGCTTGCTTTTCCTGCATTGGAAGAAGGATTTACACAAACCTGTGTTTAACTGGCACTATCGTTTGTCTGGAGCACACTCCAAAGGCCTAACGCAGGGGTGTCAAACTCAATTTCATTGAGGGCCGCATCAGCATTGCGGTTGCCTTCAGGGGGGCGGGTGGGTGTGGCCTGGGTGGGCGTGGTCTACTGGGTGGGCGTGGCTAAAGTGCGTATGGCCTACTGGGTGGGCATGGCCAGCTCTATATCGTTCGCATCAAGGGTGCCTATGGGGGCCTGGGCAGGAGTGGGACAGATCTGAGGGTCTCTGGCAGAAGGAGGGTCTCTGGGCCAGGGCCAAGGCAGTGGGGGCCGTTCCCTCACTGTTTCCAGGGTTGCTTTGCGGGCCACATGAAACCACTTCGCGGGCCGGATCTGGCCCCCGGGCCTTGTGTTTGACATGTCTGGCCTAACGCAAAGGTAAATCCTGTTAGTCACCACCTTCACGGTCAAACATTTTCGATTTTTCCCATTTCCGAGCTTGAACAGAAACCAGCTCTTGTAAATTGCTTCTTAGCTTTTGGAAAACCAGGCCAGATTGTAATTCAAATTATTAGTTTTCCTAATCGATGCAATTTCTTCTTCTTCTTTTTTATAAAAGGATTAGTGGGCCAAGAGATGGAGATCCCCAACTTCTGTTAACAAACTGCCATTTTTCCAACAGTATGGAACCCCAGACCTATTCCCCCAAATTACATGTGTTTGGTCACTGACAACTGATATGAACTGAGTTGAAGAAACTGCCTCTGGGCTCAGAGGAAAAGAGAGATCCAGATGGACCTCCGAGATCCTTTCCAGCACTATGATTCTATGGCCAGCTTCAACCTCTGTTCTGCATTCAATGAGTTCAAAGCTATGACTGCCTTCTTCTCATTGTGCAACTGTTTAGCCAAGGGTCATCATCACCAGAACTTCTTCCTTATTCAGGCAAGAGAATTTCTTTTCGGGTTGTCATGAGACTTTTTTTGCCACCAAACCACCAAAATACGCACAAGAACCTAGTTCTTGGAAGAACAAAAATTCCGGGTTCACCCTTTAACCTTAAGAGCTGGGGATGAGGGAAAGGGCTCTTTCAGACCTGAAGACCATCAACCACAGCAAAATTACAGTGTTTCAGGATGCTCTTTGCCCTACCTAGTAACTTCCGATAAGTCACACGAGTAATTTCTAATATGGACCCATTATATTTTGAATTTAAGGTTGGGGAAATTAGTTCTGCTTCCCAATTTCTCCAGAAGCTGCTTTGCCATCCAATCCAGTCGTCTCCCCCCCCCGCCCCCCGTTTCTCACCGTCAGCCACTGCCCAACTTCCTCTTTCTCCTTCTGGGCTGGGTCCACTTTCTGGGCGAGGCCCAGCCCCTCTTTGGAGTAGGCTTTTGTCTTGGTCTCACGTTCCACTACCTTGAACCGCTCCATTTGCTGGAAAAAGAGGTTACAAGTCTCAGTGAGTTCATGCAAAGCAGGAAACAGCTCCCAGGAGGGCTCAAAATCCAGCTCCTAGCGGGCATTTTCCATGGAAATGCACGTCTAGGCTGCAACAAACCGAAAAATCAAGTGCTCTGATGAACATAACTTCAACCACAACTTTTGATCTGAAAGTAGGGTGAGAAAACCCAGAATGCTTACAGTCATCAAATCACAGGGCTCCCCCATATCTTGTTAGCTGTGCCACTTTCAAACTTTCAGAAGTTGTGCGAACATATACGCCGCCACTGTTTGCACTGAGCAGCAGAACCAATTAATTTATAGGGACTCCTGGGTGCTCTTTGAGCTTGGATGTTTGCCTGCAGACATTTCATTGCCCATCTAGGCAACATCCACACCGTTGTTACCGAGTTGGGGACTGAAACATCTGTAAACAAGCAAACAACCAAGCTCAGAGAGCACCAAGGACCCCACAGTTCAACCCTGACCCACAGATACTTCCTTCCATTGCAATTAACTTCTGGCTCTGTTTCAGGATAAGCAAAGTCACCACAAAGACAGAATGAATGAATTTGCAGAATGAATTCTGGAGTCTGAGCTGGTGGTTGCATCTCACTGCATCTCCCATAAATTCTACATCCTCAGGAAAGTTTAAGCCATCGAGATACTACTAAGCTCTCCTTTTACAAGCTCTCATTTTCTCTTTCACAAATGAATACCTCCCCTGCCCCCCCTCATGGTGACCAGTCTGGTTGGTTGAAAATCACTGGGCAGGTGGGAAGAAACGCTAGGACAGTGATGGCGAACCTTTTAGAGATCGAGTGCCCAAACTGCAACCCAAAACCCACTTATGTATTGTTGGGTGCCAGGTAGGCGTGCCCCATTGGGTGAGTGTGGCCCACTGGGTGGGCATGGCCAATTGGGTAGGGGTGGCTGCGGTGGTAACGGCAGACTGGGTGGGACTAAAAAGTTCAATCAATCAATTCCAACTTTGCAAGATCTTTTTTTTCCCGCGAGAAGTTGACATTGATTGATTGATTGAACCTTTTTTTTTGCACATGGCGGCCGAGGCCTAAAGCGAAAAGGTTTTATAAAACCCAGCTTAAGGCCTAGGACTGGGGTGACGGTGCGCGTGCCCACAGAGAGGGCTCTGCGTGCCACCCGTGGCACGCGTGCCATAGGTTCGCTACCACAGCGCTAGGATGTGGGGAGGGACACAGGATTAACTAGATGTGGATTTCTGCAGTCTCCTATTAGTTGGAGAGATTCCTGACCAGCTGAGGAGAAGTTGAATGCTGCGGAAAAGAGAAGCAGCAATTAGGATGTTTGCAGAGCAGACAAGTGGGAGATCTCAGACCATATAAAATGGCTTTTCCTTATCTGCATCTTGGAAGGTAATTTTGCTTTCAATTCTAATGTTCTATTTGATTGCCACTAGGTTTCAAAACCACCCTTAACCTGATATTGCTTGGAGGTGATGAAAGTTGGCTCTAAAAAAACAAGGGAATCCTGCTGAGGAATCTTGTCCAGAGATAAAATTCTACTGCCCATCCTTGAATTCAGTACCTTAGTCTTCTAATCATAAAGAGTCACTCTATTTCTTCCTATCCAGAAATACTGGCTCCTGAACTGTTGTGGTAAATTCCTTAACAAAATTCATAAGCCTGTTTTGTCTACAATGCTGAGTTATTCAAATAAGCAGGCCAACCCAAACTAGTGAATCTCATTTAACATGGTGCTATTACAGCGGGACTAATTTTTTTCCTAATTGAAAGTTATCAAAAAAAAAATGGTTTCGCTAGGCCCATTTAGATGCTACTAATACTCTCACTGTCGTGTCCTTTAATTAGTCAAAACGATGCATCATGTTGCAACATTTTTTGAACCAAAGTACCTCAAATGGGCTAATTTACAGAATGTATCCAAAATCTGGGACCCATGACTCCTGGGGGAATGAAATTTGGGGAAACTGTAGCTGCTTCAATGCTACTGGCTGCTGCTGCACTCAAAAAGATCGACATTTTTCACGTTTCATAACAGTTTCCCAGCCAGTCTCGCAATCCCTTGCTCCTTCTTCCACCCAGGAGCAGCAGGGAAGGGAGAGAAGAAAGGAAAATTTCCGATGCTCCCTGCCAAATTCCCACAAACTCAATGGAAAAGTGAGCAAGAAGTCAGAAGTCACTCCTGCTCCCACAGCTTTTTTGTCTGCTCATACTCTTTCTGCTTCTCCGTTTAGGAAAGGAAGTATATCTGAAACAATTCCCCAACAGGGCACGGATTGTCTAATTCAAATGCTTTTTTAAAAATTAATATTTTATATTTCACTGATTCTATAGAATACTGACACTGATGGCAATATACACACAAGTGAGGCACACAAAGCCATTTTCAATCACCAACTGAATAATGAGTATTGTCCACAAATACCCAAAGCAGTGTCACATGGAGCCATGCAACACAGAGAACCCCCAATCATGAACGATGCAGCAAATATGCATTTTTTGTCCCCTCAGATGCCGATGATCGCCACCCATCAGTGCTTTTTAATCACAGTGCTTGGATTTGACGCTAGGAAAAGACAACAGTGCCTTCCCCCCTCCAAAATGTGTAAAATGTCTACTGATTCAGGTTGCCGAGGAAATACAAGATACAGCTTGATCTTTGCAAAGTCCCTTATTTCAAAGCCTCCGATTTCAAAGTTTAGAAGACCTTCCATAAGCACTACCAGTTAAACCCTTAAACTAAGAAGGTCTTACCGTCTACTCCATGTTGTCACTCTAAGGAAGGTTGTGTAGAAAAGACAGAGAACCCCTTTCTGTCACTTACTCAGCTTAAGTAATACGTGAGATGGCCAGGTGGCTCACCTTTATGAGGTCACACTGCTAGCAGCCAATGGGAACACTGTTAAGGAGGAGCTAAGCATAAAAATATCAAGAAGTCTTAAGTGCCAAAACTGACTGAGCTGGTAAGAACTAGCCTAAAAGTGGACAAAATTAAACCTGGTTCATTTAGGCTTCCAAAATCACAGAGTTTCCTTGAAAAACATCAATTTCACCTGAAATTTTGCTTGGCATTGACTACATAATGGTTAATAAGATTCTTTTCTCTCAGTTTGATTTTTACCGTCTCAATGAGTTTCCGGTTGTCTATTAGCTGCCTTTTGTCCTTAATCTCATTGGATGCAACCCATGTCTTGATCTGGTCCCTCAATCTCTGCAGAAAGAGAAAAATGGTTCCATGGTCAAATGAGTTCCCTTTATTAGTAGATCTTCTCAGCAGAAACTAGCCCTAGAGTAACACTCATAATAGTGAAACTTTTTAGAACAGCCTTTACCCAACTTGATGCCTTCTAAACATATCAAATTCGAATTCCATAATCCACAGCCAGCCAACCATCATGGTGGTTAGTAATTATACAAAATCCAACACTTCTGGGTGACATCAGATTAGGGAAAGCTTGTGATTACAGCAATGGTCACACATAAAGAATGAGTATGGACTCATTTCTATACCCCTATGCTACACAGGTACAGATAATTCCCAACCTACGACCACAATTGAACCCCAAATTTATGTTGCTAAGTGAGACATTTGTTAAGTGAATTTTGCCATTTTTACGACCTTTCTTGCTGCAGTCATTAAGTGAATCACTGCAGTTGTTAAAGTTAGTAGCACGGTTGTGAAGTGAACCTAGCTTCCCCACTGACTTTGCTTGTCAAAAGGACGCAAAAGGAGTGTGTGTGTGTCACATGATACCAGGACACTGTGACCGTCATAAATATGAGCCAGTTGCCAAGCGTCTGAATTTTGATCACATCACCATGGGGATGCTGCCACGGTCATAAATCACTTTTTTCCAGTGCCACAGTGAACTTCCAGTCACTAAATGCACTGTTGTAAGTCGAGGACCACCTGCAGTTGACCTATGACTACAATTGGGACAGAATTTCTAACCAACAACTAAGTGAGGCAGTTGTTAAATGAATCACACTCACTTTTACGATCTTTTCTGCCACGGTTGTTAAGCAAATCAGTACAGGTCAGTGAATCACATGGCTGTTAAAAGTGAATCCAGTTCCCCACACTGATTTGGCCTACTGGAAGTGAACTGGGAAGATCGCAAACAGCAATCATGTGACTCTGGACACTGCAACTGTCGTAAATGCACGCCGATTGCCAAATGCCCACATTTTCATGATCATGTGCCCGTGGGAATGCTGCAACAGTCCTAAGTGCAAGGACCAGTCATGTCATTTTTCCCCCCAGTGCTGTTGTAACTTCAAATAGTCACTAAACGAATGGTTGTAAGTCAAGGACTACCAGTCAACTACTGGATTTCACTGTCATCTATTTAGAAGCCAAGCAATCAGCAGCTCAAAACATAGCTTGCTACCTTTTCTTTTCTCTTGTCGCTCAAGATTCTGCTTTTTTCCAACATGGTTGTTTTTCGTGAAAAACGTAGGGAGTGATGGTTTCAACGTACGTTTCCCTGAACTTCTATTATTTATCTGAATTTTTATTAATAGCCCTTCTGAGTTAAATAATAATAGTGGAGAATGATGGGAATTGTCAAAGAACAATTTGACAATTGGAAACCTCTAGACCTGTAGGAGATGACCAGGCTGAGCCCGAGGGAGGGATCAAATATGTCATCGGTCATGAATCCCTTCCTGCCCACAAGAGATCTAAGCCCACTTTGAATTCCTGTGAACTACCATAGTTCATATTCTTGTAGAGAGCTTGAAAGCTTGGAATAAATCTTTACACCCATTGGAACTGCCTGGATCCCTTGATTTCCCGGGCGCTTGGCAATAAGACTCTTCGACAAACTGAGACTGATTTAGTCTGCGGAGAGGAATGGAAACATTGCATTGCAACTTGACAACTCCCCACCCCCTCCTTTTATCTACACTTCCCATCTGCCTTTCCTGGATTTCAGACTAGTCTGCATAACTAATCTCCTGAGATTGGGTGTCAAAGAACACTGAAGCTGGCTCATTCTTACCTGAAGCTTCTTAATCTCCTTTTTCAGATCAGCTTCATATTTCTCCTTCTGATTGGCATTCGCTGCATTATGGAGCTGTAGGGGAGAGAGAGAGAGAGAGAGAGAGAGAGAGAGAGAGAGAGAGAGAGAGAGAGAGAGAGAGAGAGAGAGAGAGAGAGAGAGAGAGAGAGAGAGAGAGAGAGAGAGAGAGAGAGAGAGAGAACAAGATGTAATCAAGGCTGGAGTAGAGGAGGGGAAAATCAAACTGGATAAAGGAAAAGCAGGAGGCAAGTGAACTTCTTTCTTCCTCTCCCTAACCCTAACCCTTCCCCAAAATAAATTTAGGATAAGAAACTACATGGGGTGATAATCAAGAAGTTTGGACAGAACCCGGGCAGAGAGAGGACAGCAGCCCTCACCTTCTGCCAGATATCTTCAAACTGCTCCACACCTTCCGATACCTTTTTGAGACACCGATCAATCTCACCTGCAAGAATTGGGGCGGGGGCGGGGAGAGGAGATAAATTAGTTGAAAGCAAATCGCAGAAACTAAAAGCTTCATACCTTCCCTTCCCTGGAAGCTAAAATGGGAAGAAACGACCATTGGAATTTCGAAACGCTGCCTGTTTCTCCTTCTTCCCAAATACCAACACCTTTGCCCCCATTTTAATGGTTTCCTAAATCAACAAAAAAAAAACCCTAACTCTTTTCACCCTTTCCCTGATCCAATTCCACACTCGTTTGGAAACTGCAGCGTCCTGTGCCAGGTATTCAAAGCTACAAAAGTAAGAATCCTGGTTTGCCTTTTGCTCAGTTTTTAATGTCCTCCTCTTTCTTCGGCGTCAAGCCGAGGTGAACAGATCCTCTGCTCCTCTGCTAAGAGAACCAGGCGCCTGGCCCAGCCGCGGAGCTTACCTTGTAGCTTCCTCTTATCTGCCATGTTTCCTTCACTATAGGGGGGCTCTCTTCATACTTTATAGAGCGTTGACACTTTTAAGGAGAACAAGCAGAAAGGAAAAAAAAATTACAAGAAATAAGGCAAAGGAAAAAAGCAGGTGCCCTAAGGCCACTTTCCCACTATCCTCCCCCCATCTAATCGACTCTGAAAACAGCAGCATAAAGTAGAAAAATCAGGGATGAGGTACAGGTAGTCCTCGACAGTTCGTTTAAGCGACCGTTCAAAGCTGACAATGGCTCTGGGGGAAAAAAAACCTGACCATTTTCACACATATAACCGTTGCAGCATCCCCGTGGTCACGTGATCAAAATTCAGACGCTTGGCAACTGACTCCTATTTATGACGGTTGCAGTGTCCCGGGGTCGCCTTTTGTGATCTTCTGACAAGCAAAGTCAACGAGGAAGCCAGATTGCTAACTTAACAACTGTGGCCAGAAAGGTCGTAAAAATGGAGGGGTGGGGAAAGGAAACTCACTTAACCAATGTCTCACTTAGCAACATAAATTTTGGGCTCAGTTGTGGTCGTAAGTCGAGGACCACCTGCACTTTCCCGTTCTATGTCCCAGAAAACTTTTCTCCGGGGGGTGGGGGGTGGTTTTGTCAATGAAAGATATAGAACTTCTATAAAAATAATAAAAGAAAATCTATAAAATCTACCTGAGAAAGAAAAGACAGGTTTGCAAAGATAGGAGGGGAAGGGGGTGAAATCAGGGAGAGCTTGGTAGCCTCTTTCCTGAATAATGAATGTTATTAAAAAGCACGAACTACGACTCGCAAAGCTTAGGCCTTTGAATGAAATGCGTTTCTCAGAAAAGGTGCTCTCCTCCTGACATTTCTAAGCTCCAGTGTCCACAGAGAAAGGGAGGGAGGGTAGAAAGGCAGAAAAACAGGGAGGTTATTTCGGAGGGATTGAAGGCACTTCTTTTCTCCCACGACAAAACGCCTAGGTGGGAGGGATTGGGGGATGGATTTCAACAGCATTCCCATTTTCTATCTGTCCCTTCACTTTGGGTCCAACCGGTTTTGCTCTAGAATGGCGGCGTCCAACCTTGGCAACTTGAAAAAGACTTCTGTGGACTTCCAATTCCCAGAATTCCCTAGCCGGCCATGACGGTTGGGGAATTCGGTGAGCTGAGGCCCACTAGTTTTCAAAGTTGCCAAAGTTGGGACACCCCTGTTCTAGAACTATTACGTTCAGCTTCGGGTGCTGATCTCACCTCATCAGCCAGGCTGAGGTTTTTGGAGTGGGAGAAGGTGCGTTTTCAGGAGCAAAAATAAAAGGAAGAAAACGCCGCCCGCCCCCCTCCTCCTTTCAGTCACAGAAGCCATTTTTGAGCCTTAAAGAGAGAGACTGTGCCTTTCCTTTCTCATGCCCAGGGGGGTCTTCAAACTTGACCCTTTTATGACTTGTGGACTTCAACTCCCAGAATTCCTCAGCCAGGCACGCTGGCTGAGGAATTCTGGGAGTTGAAGTCCACAAGTCATAAAAGGGCCAAGTTTGAAGATCCCTCCCTGCTCGCGCTTCTTTTAACCTACTGGATCCAAACAGACCCTGAGTGGAAAAAGAGACTCTGCCACTGGCCTCCCTAACGTCTTCCAGGCTTCGTTGCCCATTAAATCTCACTAGTCCTTCAGAAAAGGCCTCTCAAAAGGGCAAATGGCGCAGCTGGTTGCACGGCTCAAACTTCTTGCTTTCTCAGTCAGAAAAAAAACCCACAAACCAAACCAAACCAAACCACACCACACTCAGGATGAAAATGAGAGGAATCTTAACCGAAAGCTGTACCTTGAGTACATTTACAACTGGAGCAGGAGGGACATCTTAAGCATCAGCAAGCCGCTGTTATTTCTAGTCTAAGTTATTCAACAGAGCAGCTTTAGCTGGGAGGCCCTGGGGCCTTCTGAAGAGAGCAGATCAATCTTGCACTTACCTAGAGGCCCCTGGGCACTTGCTGTTGACCTACTCTCCAAGCCAGGTTCCTATAAAGGTGAGAAAATATATGGCTAGCAGGAGGGACCAACCTCACCTTCTTCCCTACCAGGAAGCTTGAGATAAAAGTCTACACAGATCCCCATGGTGGGTGGGCTTACTCAACAGGCTATGATGCTAACTGGCCGCCATATGTTGAATGCTCTTTGCAAACTCAGCCAATTGGGGCAGAGGGGAGATGAGAGATTTGCAGCGTATATATTTCTGAGACATGTTTATCCATAGTTAACTGAGCCACGGTTCACGGACTTAACCCAATTTTTACGAGGATTACTTAGACGACTCGACTCTGAATTACCCAGTGTTGGAGCCCAGGGTTCTGCACAAATCCAGCTGTTACAGAATTGGGTAAAGAACAGAACATCACAAAAACATTAGCTTGTTTCCCCACCACCACAAGATAAGGCCTAGGTCACCATCCCTCACGTGTACAGTATTTTTCTTTTTCCCTGCAGGATTTCAGTGTTTTTAAAAGCCACTGGCCATGCCGAAGTGAGCAGGCTAAGCTTTCCTTGCTAGGCAGAGAATCAGGCTGGCAAGCCTTCCAATCTCCAGTGTGAACAGCCGCTTGCTTGCTTTCTGGACAGTGATAAGAGAAAAACCTCCAGGTGGCCACCAAAGGGACATCTCCCTTTTACTTGACTGAAGATGTGCTAATAAAAACCATGATGTGCCTGTGCGAGAAAGGCTGGTGAATATTAGGGACTAATTTCCCTGGCTGAACAAGTTTTGCTTCCCCCGGCCCTCTCAAAATATCATGGATGAAGTTGATGTTTTCCCTTTTTTAGAAAGTCTCTCAGAATTTGGCTCTAAAGCCTATTGCATAAATGCAGTAACGTCCTGGAGTGATCCACTGGACGAGTTCATACTTGGAGAAATATTCTATCAGGTGGATTCCCCATACATTTTTTTTATTAAAGTCCCTAAACTTAAAAGGTGGTATATAAGATTAACCCAGTGTGCTGCTCTTTGCTTTGCTAGTTTTCAAATCTGGTGGATTTAGGCATAAGCAGAAGATACCATTACCAGCCCATCCTATCATTTTGTTCTAGGCCAGGGGTAGGCAACCTTGCCTCTTTTATGACTCGTGGACTTCAACTCCCAGAATTCCTGAGCCAGCTTGGCTCAGCTTGGAAACCTCTCCCTTTCCCCTCAGCACAGCTGGCTCAGGAATTCTGGGAGTTGAAGTCCACAAGTCATAAAAGAGCCAAGGTTGCCTACCCCTGTTCTAGATCGAATCGGGACTGCTAAGAGTCCATTTCTTTCCCCAAATTCTCCACTTGGCTTGGCATAAATTTCTTGAAATTGATCTTTCAGGCACTTTCCTTTTCTGCTAATAACTGAATTCCATCCCAAACTTGTCAAGGTAATTTTTGAGTCCAAAACAGCTCTCCCATCTCTGTCTCCATCCCATGCAGATAATTTTTCCTTCATGAATATGAGTTTGTAGACAACAGGCCGCTAGACCAAAATATAGTTCAGTCTAGATAGCTTAGTATGTGGTGAGAACACAGCCTATTGTGGTTTATTCAACAAATTAGTGCTAAACAGGGTCTTAATGTACAAATCTGAGAGTAGCACAAAGCCTTGGGACAATCTGGCGAAGCCATGATTGACTAATCAACCAAACCTTAGTTTGAGCAATATAGTGATCCATAAACCACAGCAACTAGGCTCATACATTTTATGCCAAGTTATCTAACCACATTTTAGTCCAGTGATCCCAGCCTCTGATAATCAAAGGCCTAGCTGCATTTTGAATGCAGACAATTTTGTCTTCACTCATATCTATCTATTCAGAACAAATTAGAGTTAAGAGAAAGAATGTACAATAAAGCAAGCACAAGATATATTCACACATTATACATACGGGCTTGCTTAACCCTGGTTTACTAAATAAGTTACTATTATGCACATTTAGCCAACCAAGGAGGTAAACTTTCCACAAGTGTTGAAAAATAAAACTCCTAGAAAACAATTCAGAAGCTTTTCCATTTTGGGGGGAGGTGAGCAAAAGGGAATGTGAACACACGAAATGCTTATGTTTAGCACCCTTTACAAGCATAGATAAATGGATGCTACTGCCAATGTTTACCCCTTCCCGGGGTTTTGAGGACTAGTGAAGGACAGGCCACAATCCAGCAATCTCTACATCAATAAGAGGAAGGAAGCCCATTATCAAAGATAGGCTGAGCCCTTCCTTCTTCTCCTGTAAAAATAAATGTCAATGCCTCTAACATTTGGTATTTCAGAGTTATACTCTCTAGTATAATTGTACTATATGATAATGTAATTAGTCTTACATAAAGTTTTACTATATAGTTTTCATAAATCATTTGGGGGTAAACATTAGGAGGCAACATAGGAACATTTCTTTTAAAAAACAAGCAACATTCCATAATCCATTAGGAAAGAAAACAAAAAATATAAAGGAAAACAGCAGGAAAGCTTCCCCCCTCCAATTTCTTTTATCTCCCTACACATCTCTGCACCTAACACATTGAATCAGGAACGGGTAACCTTGAGATCCAAAGACTTACACAGAGCCCCACAACCCTCCTTAGTAGCCCCATTAGTCACAACTGACTGCAGTTGCCAGAAATACACATCACAACTCTCTCCCATTCTGAGGTGGGAAGTAAATAATACACACACACAGACACACACACAGAGAGAGAGACTAAAAAGGTATAATGCAATCCAGATTCCAGCTACTGTGCTTCTCACCTCACCCATTACAGCCCCAGCCGCAAAAAGGCTGCCCACCCTTGTTCTAAAGTATAAACCTGTTTTGCAAACCACATTTCCTGGTTCACCCAACGCACTAAAATACAAAGAATGAAACCTGGCTTTAGCTTGGTGTGTCCTGTGAGCCCGGCTAGAGAGCTGCCACTTCCAAATAGCCCAGATTCTCACTCAATGGGGGAAAATGTGTTTATACCTCTAAAAATCAGTCTCTGCAAAAGAAGAATCTTCCAGCTACGGTTTCAACCAGGCTGGGCACTCTTGCTCTGCAAACCCTTCTTCTTCCTCTCTCTCTCTGCTGAGAGGCAGCATCAAAATACTGCTAATTACAGGAAGCTGGGGTGGAGAGTGGACCATGAAATCTGCCACTGAAGGAACACAGCTAAGCTTTCATCCCCCCCCCTTTTTTTTATCTCCCCAATAGTTGTTCCAGACCATTAAGAGCAGCTTCATTTGCTGTCATTAGCAAGTGTTGATCTCTCTTATCTCCCAGCTTTACCGGACAAGTTTTGCACATTACTGCTGTTAGGAAGTCAGGTCAATTCCCCTTGAGTTAGTTTACAAATTCAGGTTAACGTCATATAGCCATCTTAAGACTTCAGCTCCCAGGATTCATCATCAGCCACTATCGGCTATATAGCATGAAATCCTGAGAGCTTTCCCATTCTTTGGAAAGGCTGCGGAAGAAAGCTGATCTATTTAAGCAAAAAAATAAAACAAAAACAAACAACTGGCTGAAAGGAGGATTTTGTTCAGAAAACTGAGTGATTTGTCCATCAAGAGGCAATTTGGTTAGTGAGGTGTTTGTCCTGCTAGCTGGGGAATTATGGGAATTGAAGTCCGCACACCTTAAAATTGCCAAGGATGAAAAACATTGTGTTAGCGCACAAAGGATACTATGAAAGTGTACAACAACACATCTGGAGGACACTGGACTGGAAAATTATACACTGTGGGATAAGCCCTATGAAACTTAGGAACTGGGGGGGGGGGGTATTTTGCTAGAGATTTCCACTTTGCTTATCAAATCAATTAGTTACATCTTTATTTTAAATTACTTATACCTACTCTGTTAAACAATTTAGTGGTTTCCTAATATTCTAAATTTTAATGGGAAGTTTATTTGTTAAGGAAGCAGTGCATGGCCAAACCATTCTAGCATTTACCAAAGACTATAGATCCCCCACTGAGAGTCAAGTATGAAGCATCTGGCAGATGAGCATACAATAAAAATTAAAATGCTGGGCCATCTGAGTACTGACCATTAATTTGTCTAGACTATCATTTTGCAGAAAAAAGGCCTTCATGGTTTTCATCAATCAAAGGAACAGAAGGGAAAAGCACTTTTAACACTGTGTTTACACAATATGCTAAACCCATGGCTAACTTAACTATAGTTTATTGAAATGTCTGCATTCACTTTTTGCCAAACTAAAGTTGTTCCATTTATGGGTCTGTGTGCTATGCAAATAACAAGGTTCATTATGGGTTGGGTTGTGTGAATATTCACAGAGCCACAAATTTACCATCCGCATTTTAGCCCAGCTTTCATCCAGAAAGTATAAATACTTCTTGATCTACAATAAATTATATAGATGACATCCTGCTTGAGGAACTCTCTCAAGCTTTACTTAAGCTTAACGGTGACTTGGAAAGCAGTTTTCTGTTATTTAGGAATCTTTTCTTCTCACTTCTTAAAAGAAGAGTTCCTGACTGGTTTCTGGAAAAAAAAACACGAAAAAGGAAAACTTCCTAGCATACAAAGCTGAATCGTTATTTACTGTGCAGGCCCAAACACCTGGCCTCAGCCAAAGTGGATCAATTTTAAAACAAGGCAATTTAAATCAATGATTCAATTTGCCAAGTATCAAGGCTAATTCAAACCTTATTTCCAACTGTTTTAGGCTTAGTCCTAGGTACCTCTCTGAATTCAGAGGAACAAACAAAAAGATTTGAGTTATTCTTCAATGTGCACATTAAATAGTTGCTAGAGCTACTATCTACCCATCAACACACAGACACAGATACAGGAGCATAAATCCATACTTGCTGCTTGTATAGGCCTTAGGCCTCTTTTGCAGAGGGATTTTTGTTACTTTACAGAAAGTTGATGTCTGTTTGACAGGCACCAACATACCTGCTTGAAAATATTACCATGAAGAAGAAAATGCTACCGTATTAATTGCTGGGCACATTAGTGTTTCTCCAAGGAAAGAATGTATTAACTGGCTAATAAGCCAACAATGCAACCATATTTATTCAGAGGTAATCTACTATAAACAAGACATAATTTGTATAATATTCAGTTAAGTGATCTATTATGCAGATGTGTGTATCCGATCTCTATGTTTCGCTCTAGTTCATTCTTTTATGTGGAAAAAGAGCTACTTAACTGTGGGCGGGGGGGGGGGGGAGTCAGGAGCCATGATACATAAAATTATATATTTTTTTATTTTTTTAATCAATTATTCACCATCCTATTAACTCAGATTTTCCTATATTATTTTGAAGATAAGGAAAAGAATAGATGGGAGTCTTGAAAATGGTGTTTTATTTAAAAGACAAAAAACAATAATTGATTACAACTGCTGAAAAAACCCAACAGAGAACAGTAGAAAATGTAGCTACCATATTTATAATATCGGACCACTGATTAAAGATAAACAGGAATATCCACATTTTCTAAAGTCCCAGTGACTTAGAAAAAGGAGCGGAGAGAAAAGGTAAATCCAGCGCAAGTTTCCCCAAAATCAGTGGAAGCAAAAAATGAACCATACGTTGGATAAAATTGTAATATTGGACCAGGAAAGAACAATCTGGTAATTTGTAAAATATTTGAAATCCAGCTCTCATTAGTTTCAGCCAACTGGATTTTGGGAATTCTAGTCTAAAACATCTAAAGAGCAGCAGGTTCTCCATTCTTGCCCCGAGACGATATTATAATAATGAAGCTGCTCTTGGATTTAATTCCTCTAATATCTAGCTTGTCGACTGGAGATCGTTGAAATAAATTTGAAAGGTAACAGTCTGGAAAATGCTGCAGTAATACCAATAAACAGCAAAATAAACTGTAGAAAGGAGTGATTGCAGATGTATCTGATAAGCCTATTTCCGTAGGTTGCTTTCTCTGCTTTTTTTTTTTAAATCTACGTCTGTCATACACCATTGCCAAAACTTGTGGCAGCAGAATCTGAAAGCTTACTAATCTGTTGTACACAGAATCACTTTCTTTTCTCTGTCCTGCCATCAGTCAAATTTCCCTGCTGAGCAAATAGTGTGTTTACAGCACTGTTTCTCAACCCTGGCAGCTTTAAGATACATGGACATCAACTCCCAGAATCCCTCAGCCAGCACGGCTAGCTGGGGCATTCTGTGAGTTGAAGTCCAGACATCTTAAAATTGCCAAGACTGAGAAACACGGGCTTACAAGCATAGCGTTTAAAGAGTCTTGCTTTATCTATTCTCTCTAGAGCAGGGGTAGGCAACCTTGGTTCTTTTCTGACTCGTGGACTTCAACTCCCAGAATTCCTGAGTCAGCTATGCTGAGGGGAAAGGGAGAGGTTTCCAAGCTGAGCCATTCTGGCTCAGGAATTCTGGGAGTTGAAGTCCACGAGTCAGAAAAGAGCCAAGGTTGCCTACCTCTGCTCTAGACTAACTTATTTAACTCAATTCAAGAAGCTGATGGTTTGCTATAAGATACTGTCCTCCACGTCAGAAACATTCTGACAGGATTGGAGTTACCTTATTATAGTGGAATATCTGGAAGAAAAAAGATGCACAACTGGAACAATGGGAATTGATTCTAGGGAAACAAGCTCAAGAAACAGACTTAACTTCAGAAATGAACACTATTCTAAGTGTCCCCAAAGGTGACCCAGTATCACAGTAAGTCCAAACTGGACTTGAAGTAAAATTTTCATGTTCCTGATTCATCCATTATAGAGACAGATTTTTTTTTACAAATTTAGCCAACAAGGGCCTACAAAGACCACTTCAGCTTCATTTTTATTTAGATACAGTTTGCAGAATAACAGAGTTGGAAGGGGCCTTGGAGGTCATCTAGTCCAACCCCCTGCTCAGGCAGGAAACCCTATAACAGTGATGGCGAACCTTTTAGAGACCGAGTGCCCAAACTGCAACCCAAAACCCACTTATGTATCGTCGGGTGCCGGGTGGGCATGGCCCATTGGGTGGGTGTGGCTGCGGTGGTAATGGCAAACTGGGTGGGACTAAAATGTTCAATCAATCAATTCCAACTTTGAGAGATCTTTTCCCCCACCCCCGCAAGAGGTTGAAATTGATTGATTGACTGAACCTTTTTTTTTTTTGCCCACGGCGGCGGAGGCCTAAAGCGAAAAGGTTTTAAAAAACCCAGCTGAAGGCCTAGGACTGGGGCGGCGGCGCGCGTGCCCACAGAGAGGGCTCTGCGTGCCATCTGTGACACGCGTGCCATAGGTTTGCCACCACGGTGCTATACCATTTCAGACAAATGGTTGTCCATTCTTTTCTTGAAAGCCTCCAGTGTTGGAGCACCCATAACTTCACCCCACTGATGAATTGTTCTAACTGACAGGAAATTTCTCCTTAGTTCTATGTTGCTTCTCTCCTTGGTTAATTTCCATCCATTGCTCCTTATTCTGCCTGCAGGTACTTTGGAGAACAGGTTGATCTCCTTTTTTCTGTGGCAGTCCCTTAAATATTGGAACACTAGTCCTTCTTTTCATTAAACTAGGCATACCCAATTCATGCAACTGTTCTTCATATGTCTTAACCTCCAGGCCCCTAATCATCTTTGTAATTATGCAGTTCTCCATATTCTCCTCTATGCAGACATTCTAAGCCAGGGGTCCCCAACACCCGGTCCGTGGCCCTGTAGCGGGCCGTGGCATGCCAGCCACCGGTCCGCACAAGCAAGCCAAGCCCCATCCGTGAGATGCAGGCACCACATAAAACCACGCACTCTCCGGTCCGTGGAAAAACCTGTCTCCACGGGACCGGTCCCTGGTGCCCAAAAGGTTGGGGACCTCTGTTCTAAGCAACCAACGTAAGATACGGATATTAATGGGGACTTGCTGCAGCACATACCATGAATACAATTGTTGCAATGACAAACAAGCCTGAACGCTAAGACTGAAATGCCACTTGCAGAGAACAGTGTGTTGTAGGGTAATGAGAAAGAATTCCTCCACCAGAACCTCATCCACATAACGTTCTTCCATATTTCCTTAACCCTGGCTTCCATATATATGGCAGCATTCAGGGCATGCCAGCATGTACTTCGCTGGTGTATGACCTCTCAGAAGAGACATCTTTTCTTAATGGAAACAGCCTTGCTTCTCTCAGTCCTAACAGTGCAGCAGCTAAGGGGGCTGAGCTGTGGATTAAGAATCTGGCTATGAATCTCCTCCCTGTTAGGAACTCACTCGGTGGTCTAATAGAAAATGCTTTCCCTCAGGCTCCTCCAAGATGTGGGGATAAAGATATAAAAGGAAAAAGGGTGAAACTGACAAGACTGTTCCCTTTTGAACAGAGCACTGTAGGGAACAGAAGCGCACAAAAGTTGAACAATATCTCCAACAGGATAGGAGGCACGTTGTAAAAATAAGGAGAATACCTTTGCTTCAAGCTGTTGCCATATCTAGTTGTTTTATCACTGACCTTCCAAAGAGTCAGAGGAGGACCACTGCAGCTGAATGAGGCTAGTCAGAATATCCATAGAGAACACAGAATTATAAGTCTGGAAGGGACCTTCTAACTCCAATCCCTTTATCAAGGCAGGAGACACTATAACATGGGCCTTCAAACTTGGCCCTTTTATGACTTGTGGACTTCAACTCCCAGAATTCCTCAGCCAGCCACGCTGGCTGAGGAGTTCTGGGAGTTGAAGTCCACAAGCCATAAAAGGGCCACTTTTGAAGACCCTTGCATTATAACATTCTGGTCAAATAGCTGTCCAGTTTGTTTTTGAAAATCTCCAGTAATGGAGCACTCACAGTTCTGGCAGGTAAACTATTCCACTCATTAACTGCCAGAAAGTTTCTCTTTACTTCTAGGATGGATCTCTCTTTAACAAGCTTCCACCCATTACTTCTTGTCCTGCCCTCAGGTGCTTTGGAGAATAAGTCAATCACCTCTTCTCTGTGACAGCCCCACAAGTACAGAAAGACAGTTATCATGTCTCCCCTAATCCTTCTCTTCATTAAGGCTAGCTCCCTCTCAATTATTCGTCATACAATTTAGCTTCCAGACCCTTTATTGTCTTTGCTGCTCTTCTCTGCACACTTTCTAGGGTCTCAGAATTTTTTTTGTATTGTGCTGACCAGAACTGTACAGATGTGATCCTAATGTATTCACAGGCTTTCAGGTTGTCCAAGCAGAGGCTGGATAGGCATTTGTTGCCAATGCTTAAATCTCAATTGCTAAATCTTGCTGGATTCAACTGTTTAAACCAGGGGTAGGCAACCTTGGCTCTTTTTGACTTGTGGACTTCAACTCCCAGACTGGCTCAGGAATTCTGGGAGTTGAAGTCCACGAGTCATAAAAGAGCCAAGGTTGCCTACCCCTGGTCTAAATAATCCCCCGCAACCTTATTTTCTATGAAGGATCTCTAAAGATTTCACAGCCAAAGAATAACTTTCATTGTAGCACAGGGTGGAGGTACATTTATAGGATCGTACAATGGGCAAAGTCCTACAGCAGGGGTGTCAAACTCAATTTCATTGAGGGCTGCATCAGCATTGCGGTTGCCTTCAGGGGGCCGGGTGGCCATGGCCAGGGTGGGCATGGCCTACTGGGTGGGCGTGGCTAGAGTGCGCAAGGCCTACTGGGTGGGCGTGGCCAGCTCTACATCGTTCGCCTCAAGGGTGCCTATGGGGGCCTGGGCAGGAGTGGGACAGATCTGAGGGTTTCTGGCAGAAGGAGGGTCTCTGGGCCAGGGCCAAGGCAGTGGGGTTCGTTCCCTCACTGTTTCCAGGATGGCTTCGCGGGCCACATGAAACCACTTCGCGGGCCGGATCCGGCCCCAGGGCCTTGTGTTTGACATGTCTGTACAGCATTTTAGAAGTGTTTCTACATTCAAGACACAAATGTAACTAACATGCTGCGTGGAAAGGAAATATGACATTTTCCTTAGCTGTATGTTGTGTGTGGAAAAAGTGCTACGGTACTTTCCTGTACCAACACTGTAACTTCAAATGATATCACTGGGATCTTATGATTTGATAGCGTAACCATTTGGAAGTATGCTTTCCTCCTCAAGGAAATCAAATCATGTAAGTTTTTTATTGACTATATTTTGCAGTGTAGCCCAACTTTCTGGGTAAAAGTACAAGCCACCATTAAGTTATAGCAAATGGTCCAGTCAACCTGGGAATTCAAATCCCACCACAGTTAAGGCTTTGTGTATCCTCACAGGCAACTCAGTATATTGAACAGTTTGCTTCCTGTCTGCTAGTATCAAACACACTGTATTTAATCTACCTTATATGAAATGAGACTACTATATTGGCCTGCCTGTCTTTTCCAGATGGCATTGGTTATCTCTAGCCTCAACTGATGGTCCTTCTGCATTCCCCATGTTGAGATCCTTTTACTCAACCTTCCCTAATTCAAATCCCTCCAGTCCATTGTACCAAAACTACCAAACATGGTTAGGATAGGCAACAGTCAAGAATGATGAGAGTTATAAGCAAAAGTATCAGACAAGATTTAGACTGAAGATTCCTGCTTTAACTTGATGATGCGGGGATCGATGCTGGGGCATTATGAACTTATCTACCCATTCAGATCCCTGAAGAGCCCTTTAGTTATGAATTTTCATCAGAAATCTGGCTGGTGATAGTATGAAAAAGTCTTTCTATGCAATGGCAGCATCCAAGTTACAGAAACCCAAGGGGTCCAAACAATTCCCACACTGACAGTGATTATTACTTCTCTTTAAACACAGAACATGGTTTGTTTTTAACAATTTTGCCCTAAGCTACTTTTGTGGGTGGATATTAGCTGGTAGGCAGAATTTAAAAGAAATACATGAAAAGAAAGTGTGTTTGTTTGCTGAAAGCATCTACTGTGCATTTGAAACTAGGATTCAGCAAATCTAGCACTGAGTCTGTATAGCACCACCCTGTTGCTATTATGTTCAATATTAAGGAGCTATCAAAGGGGAGAGAATTTCTTAGATTAAAATCAACCAAACAGCTCCCAGTTATAAAAAAAATCTTGCAACATTGCTTTAATTTTTAAGTAACTACACTGTTGAGACTTTCCCCCATTTTGTAAGGATGATAAATTTTGTAAGGATGATAAAGAGACTAGGAACATAAAGTATTTTCTACATTAGAGGCAAATTCTATTTATGATGGTGGTCTCCAGAAGTCTGGAATCTTCCAGTTGTGTTCAAACTTCATCAACCTTCAACAAGCACAATCATTTCTGGCAGGGGGATATCCAAAGGCTACAGCACTATTATTTATAGGCAGAAATCAGGCAGAGTGCAGAATTCTGCATCTTAAAGAGCCGCAGAAAGATTTCTAGCTCTTGGCTTTGTAAAGCATGTAGGCAAAGCCCACTAAAATCTTAACCAGGGCAGAATGCCCTGGAAGGAGTAAACAAATAAGGATCTATCTATGTATTCTGCATCATCTGAGCATGTAAGAGAAACTCCACTTACAGGTATTCTTACCTCCTGGAGTTTCTTGTAGTTAGGAGGGATCTTTGCCTTGACAGGCTAATGGGCCTAACTAACCCCAATCGCGGAAGACTACCCTCTGGGGGGAAAAAAACTTCCTACAGATTTCTTTCTCCATGCAAGACTGAAATGGCTTAGGGATTGTTCAGAAACCATCCTCTTTCCAGACAGAGTGTCTTGAACCTCCTTACAAAGGTTGCAACTTTTAGTGATTTCGCTGCTCCCTCTTGCACAGACTCCAGGTCCTTCCATGGGCACCTTCAGCATCACCAGTAGGAAAGATTAAAACATCCCACTTGGAGCAACCCCACACTCCACCGCATCCCACCCAAGGCTTTTCCACCACAGGCTGCCCACACCAGTTCTGCCTTGTCCCATGGGGGCCTCAAGGGGCCCCAATGCTTACAGGTGAGGGGCTCCCCTTTAGAACCCCAACCCTGCCAACCCCCTCTCCGGGGCCCCACCGATCGTCGCCCCATGAAACTCGAGGCCCCCGGAGGAGCTCCCTTCCCACGCCAGAGACACCCCCTGCCCAACACTTATAGGACCAGCATTGCCCTGAACACCGTCCGCCCCCTATGGAGCCCCCAACAAACACTTTGGCCCCGCCCCCTACGGAGCTCCGTAGGCACCTGCAAGCCCCGCCCCTCGGTTAGGCCCCGCCCCCTCCCGCTGTCTCACCGGCAGCTCCGGCGTCTTCGGGTCTCTCTCACTCTCCCTCTTTTTTTCCCTCTCTCTTTCTCTCGCCCCCGTCTCTCGGGCTCCGCGGCATCCAAGATGGCGGCAGCCTCCCCCCCTCTACTTTCTCTCGATCCGCCCTCCCCTGAACTGCATTGGCTAACCCTCCCGCTCCTCAAGCCTCTTACCATTCCGATTGGATAATAAGAAACTGGACGGAAGGGGGAAACGGGGAGGGTGGGACGACGCGGCGCAGCCGCAGCTGTCATTAATAGTAATGCACGGGATCGATTTGTCAAGAGGTGGTGTCCTTCAAAGCACTTTGGGGCTACCATTGGTTGAAGAGGCGCAGATGGAGCAGTTACGCTACGCCTACTACTCCGCGAAAAACAAGCCGAGAGGGCGGAGTTTACGTCAAAGCCTGCCTCCTAATGGGTAACAAAGCTGTCCCTCAAATCTCCCTCTTATTTGATTGACTATCGCTTCCTGTACACGAATACTGGCAAGAGGAAGAAAGGCTATTGGATGGCAGCCTTGTCATTTAATTGCTTGGTTCTGATATTTGGCTGAAATAAAAAGGGGGTAGCGCGAAAGAGTCGAGGCCGTGTCTCCCCATTGGCTGTAAACAAGCGAGCCTGCACATGTTGTCTCCTCATTGGACGGCTGTGCCGCCCCGTAGAACCTTCCTCTTTTGTATTGGTATGCACGTTTTGAAGCTGGTTACATTAAGGCAAGGGTCTTCAAACTTGGCCCTTTTATGACTTGTGGACTTCAACTCCCAGAATTCCTCAGCCAGCTGGCTGAGGAATTCTGGGAGTTGAAGTCCACAAGTCATAAAAGGGCCAAGTTTGAAGACCCCTGCATTAAGGTAAAAGGGGTCGGGGCGGGACAATCTGCAGGAAACTCTTTAAGAGGCAAGCTGTCGATTAAACGCACAATTTCCAATCAGGGAAGAAAGAACGATTTTTTTCCAAGGTAGAGATTCTATTCGGGCTTTGGTTTAATGATTTATTTCAGCATTTCCTATCCAGTTATCACAAAAGGCTTGTCCCAGATTTAGGCGGGCACAGCAGTGTTCACGAGCTGATAAAATGAAGGCACTTTGCTGCTATTGAGAGATATGTGCAGGATCTCAGCATCCAAATAAAACAGGCATAATCCAAGAGAGAGACCAACTTCACTAGTGAAATATAACCCCTTGCTTTGCTGAATCCTATTGTTGCATGAGCTGCAGGGCTGCATTTACAGAATAACGAGCAAAAACCTCGCTGTTAGTAAGCACACGCGACCCTGTCCCCTTACATCTGCTTGTTAGGTCCCTAGGTAAATCTGTGGCTGGTTTCTGGATTTTTATTTTAAATATTTAAAGAATTCTCACATTGGTCAGTCTATTAGCAATATTGTTTTCATTTTTTATTTGATGTTTTTACAAATTTAACTCTTTCCCTAAAGGTTTGGATTCCTTGTCTTTGCCCATTGGAGGAAGCATTTGGCAATTCCTGGAGGTACTGATGTTTTGTTTTCAGAACTTATTCGGTCATAATGGTTTCAGGTCACAGGGTTGCACAACAGATTATATTGCTACATAACAAAACAAGACTAAAAGAATTTCACCTCCTGAATACTGGCTAGCATGATTAAGCCTGCAAAAATGGCTTAGCCACGTTGGATTCTTTGTGAAGCAATGGAAAATGCCAGATTAAATTATGATTTTACAATGCTGGCTACTAGAATATTAGAATAGAATAGGACGTGGTGGCCCAGTGGGTTAGGACGCTGAGCTTGTTGATCAGAAGGTCGGCCATTTGGTGGGTCGAATCCCGAGTGCCGCGTAACAGAGTGAGCGCCTGTTACTCGTCCCAGCTTCTGCCAACCTAGCAGTTCAAAAGCACGTAAAAAATGCAAGTAGAAAAATAGGGACCACTATGGTGGGAAGGTAACAGTGTTCCGTGTGCCTTTGGCGTCTAGTCATGCCGGCCACATGACCACGGAGACATCCTCGGACAAGCGCTGGCTCTTCGGCTTTGAAACGGAGACGAGCACCAGCCCCTAGAGTTGGAAACGACTGTTCTGTACCAGCCTGCTACCGGCCTTGCAGAAAGGCAACCCCTGTACAAACGGCAGAGGCTGGAAAACGTCTGAGGCTGGAAAACGTCTGCCAAGTTTAATTCACAAACAAACAACAGAACATGAAACAAGATATCGGAACTTTGATCCTCAAACGGAGCGGTTGCTTTCAGCAACCAGCCCTTCCCCAAACACTCCCTTTATTAGAGTTCAGGGCGTGGCCTCCCTGTGCCTCCTTCCGAGGAGTCCCACAGCCTTTCTCTGCTTGCTCCTGCTTGACTGCCTCCTGCGTCGGGCGTCCTTGAACAGGGCCAGCTGTGGGTCATCATCATCCGCACTGTCGGGCTCGCGCAGCTGAGAAGAGGGGCCTGGCTGGGGGCTCTGCGAAGCCTCCAAGCCATCATCAGCAAGTTCGTCTTCAACACCCTCCTCCTCCCCCTCGTCTGAGTCATCCGAGTCATCCGACCCGGCTGCCGGACCCACAGGCTGACCCTGAATCACAACAACGACTAGCACGCATGTGCGGGGGTAACCTTTACCTTTACCATAGGAATAGGAATAGAATAAAATAGAAATAGAGCTGAAAGGGATCTTGGAGGTCTTCTAGTTCAGCCCCCTGCTCAAGCAGGAGGACCTATACCATCTCAAATGACTGTCCAGCCTCTTCTTAAAAATCTCCAGTGATGGAGCGCCCACAATTTCTAGGGGCAAGCTGTTCCACTGGTTAATTGTGACATCTTTTGTCTCTGCTAAATTTCGTGGGGGAAAAAAATCTATGTGGTCTCTTAAGAGTTGATGACAACTATTGATGGCATCTAATCTGCGCTCAGTTTACTAGAAAGTAAAGTCCTATCTATCCCAAAGGTATAGGAAGTAAGGGCTATGCTTAGGAGAACAATGTTCAAGCCACAAGACAGCAAACAAAGATAGCGCAAGAATTCTCCCCTATTCTTACTCCACAAAACAAGGGGATTAGATACAGGTGTTAATAATAGTTCTTCCAAAATATACACTGAATGCATTTTTCAAACTATTGCAAGTAAAATATACAAGAACACTTCAACTATTTCACCACCCTTTAGTTATTCTTCCTGAAAGTAATGCCAGCTCACATTCACTGTCTTATTGTTGCATACACATATCTAGCATGATCCCGTGCCCTTGATTGAGAAAGAGACTAATTTTTAGCAACTATGATTTTAATACACTAAATAAAATTCCCACTGACACCTGGAAGTTAGAAAAATTGTCCTTTTAATGATTCACTTGTGTATTAGAAATAGAATGCAATTTATCTGCACATTCCCAGAGTTACTCAACCACATTACTACATATAACATAACACAAGTTTTGGTTTAGATACATATGATGCACTTTTACCTTTCCCGCTTTAAATATAAGTAACTCCTACCCTAACTCCGTGCTGTCCAAAGGTCTTAGGTGAAAACTTCCATATGGGTGGACTTTAATCCCCCGAATTCAAAAATAGCCATGTGGCTGAGGAATCCTGGGAGCCCAAACCCACACAATAGGGAGGCACCCAACTACAGAAGCACTATTAGAGAAATTATTTCTAATGCCCCACCTCCTACACGTAGTCCTGTTACAATTAATTCCTGAGAAATATGTAATCTAACGCACAGGAAGCAAAGTGTTTTGTTTTTTTTAATCGAAGTAATCTCTTTTTAACTCAGAATCTAGAAGAAAGGATTAGCTACCCAATGCTCCTAGACAGCAATGGAGAAAGAATGGTAGCATCTCAGTCTGTATTTACAAAAATTAGTTTGTATTAAAATTGACACATAAGACAATCTGTGACAGGGGAAGACAGGGCCCTTTTGTTCCGGACAGCTCTTATGGGCCATTAAATAGCTTACTGCTTAACTAATTTATTTTGAATACTGAACTCAGTTCTATTCGGCCATTCCAACGCATCAATAGATAAAACAATAGCAGGCTCTCTCTGATGGATTATATGGGAACAGAAAGCGGGGGGGGGGGGGGAAATGGTGTCATTAGGATATTTGGAAAGAACCTTGAGTTGTGAAAGTCAAATAGTCTATTGAGCTTCAACCTCAGTGAGGTCCACGTCCAGTGTAGACTTTTCTATCAGCACGTGCGATGTGGTTCCAACTACTGGTCGAAACAGCAGCACCCATATTCGCTATGAGGTGGACATGATGCCATTTTTCTCACTCTTTACTTTTACGAATTCTGCCATGCTGGAGAAGTACTTCTGATTGGCTTCGGTGACCTTCTTCTCAGCTGCCTGTGGATTCACAATCTCCAGACCCTGCAAGTAGATAGGGGAAAGATTGCACGGGCAAAATAAAAACCAAGATTTGTGCAGAGTTTATCCAAACCTGGCAACCTTCAGCTGCGGAATTCGAGGAGTTGCAATTGCAAAACAGCTGAGCGTCAGGTTAGAAGAGGCTGCTCAAGAGGAGAGGAAGGGCTGTAATCTACTCCCAATTCCCCCCCCCCCCAGCTTGGAGACAGATGGTTACCAACAAAGGAGAAGACTTGCAGCTCAGCGTTGAAATGAGGGGTCCTTGGTGCTCTCTGAGTTTGCTCGTTTTCTTGCAGACGTTTCATTATCCAAACTAAGTAACATAATCGGTGATGATTTTTACCTAGTTTGGGTAATGAAATGTCTGCAAGAAAACGACCAAGCTCAGAGAGCACCGAAGACAGAAAATTACTTACAGTGGTTTGGTCTGTTTTGTAAAAAGAAGACAAGGTAGAAGATTCTTAGGAGGTTCATATCCCTCCCAAGCATGATCTAGCTTTCCTGTTATGGATGAGTAACAGGAAACTGGAATGTAAGTCAAGAGCTATGCTTACCTGCAGTGGAGTGAAGGCCACACTGGAAGCTGTCCCAGAGGAACGGTCCCGGATGGTTGACTTTCCCCCATACACCATGCTTTGCTTCTGGAGCGTGCGCTGATTGGGACGAGGAAAAAAAGGTGACATTTGGGTTTTAATATGTATTGGATAATATATATACAGGTAGGCTTCCACTTGCAACCATTCGTTGTGACTGTTCGAAATTACAATGGCACAGAAAAATGTGACATGGCTGTTTTTCACAGTTAAGACCATTCGGCATCCCTGTGGTGGTCACGTGATTAAAATTTGGATGCTTGGCAACTGCCATGTATTTCGGATGGCTGCAGTGTCCTGGGGTCACATGATCAGCTTTTGTGACCGTTTGACAAGCAGAATCAATGGGAAAGCCAGATTCGCTTAACAACCGTGTTACCAACTTAAACCATTCTAGTGATTCCCTTAATAACTGTGGCAGGAAAGATTGTAAAATGGGGGCAAAACTCACTTAACAACTGCCTTGCTCAGCAATGGAAGTTTGGGGCCCAATTGTGGTTGTAAGTCAAGGATTACTTGTATTTAATATATCATGTAGGGAAATCAGTGGCTAGAAATGGTAGGGATCAAGTATTCCAGATATCCTCTGGGAACATTTGCAGTCTTCCCCGAAGTAAAATCCTAATGGTAAGCTATGCTGTTAGAACAGGCAACTAATTTAAGCCCAGTAAAGGCTTCAAGAAGTACTTCATCCAGGTGGAGAGTAAAAGGCGTTGGGCACGGAGAGACTTCCAAAGAGTCCTAAGCAAGAATCAAGGCATACATGCTCAAAACAATCACACCCAGTGATAAAAGATTACACAGCTGATCTTGTGACTATGACTGCATGCAATGACTGAACTACAGTTTACAAACTACAATGGTAGCATTCACATGCAATGAAGCAGGGGTGTCTGACTTTGGTAACTTTTAAGACTTGTGGACTTCCAACTTACAGAGGGTTGGCTGGGGAATGCCGGGAATTGAAAGTCCACAAATCTTAAAAAGTTGCCAAGGTCGGCAATAAAACATGAAGTTGCAGCATGTTGCATGCATTTAGCCAAAAGCGCTAAACCTGATTCTGGAGGTCTATAAAAGCCCAAAGCGTTTGTAATGAGATTGTGCCAAACCTGCTCCTTAGAAGGACAAAACCAGAAATTGAATACTGCCAGTGTTCTCCATTTCCTCACTCACCTGCAGTGTTTTTGAGATGCGGGCCTTGGTGGCCTCGTTGACTTGGGTCTGCCGGACACGGCCACTGCCTGATTTGCCTAAATGGCCAAGACTGAACCCAAGGTCTTCTTGGTAAGCATCTTCTTCAATCTAAGAAAGGCATGAGAGGAAGTGAAGTAAATAATGTATTTATGTCATTTCTCTACCACCAGAGGACTTCTTTCATTTTACAGCAGCTGTCCCCAAATGGACCACGTGGCTTGGTTCTACCTCAAGCGGATGACTCTTCAGATAGCCAAACACGTGGACAGCGTTTTAGGTTAAAACCAGCACCTGGAACTGTACTCAAGAACCTATTGGTAGTTAATGCCATGCTTACAGTACTGCTATATAGCACTGGTAAATCTCACCTATCCGCTGCATTTCACGCCAATGGCATACTTGACTAGGTAATCTTCAAAATATGTTGAAATATATACAGATAATATTCAACTTACGACCTTTCATTTAACAACCATTTGAAGTTGTTGATGGTGCTGAGAAAAATGACTTATGATCAGACATCGCACTCATGACTGTCAGCATCCTGGCGGTCACATGATCAAAATTTAAGTGCTTGGCAACCAGCAGGTATTCATAACGTTTGCAGTGTCCCAGGATCACATGACTGCCATTTTCCATTGTTCCAGGAGGCTTCTGATAAAAGTCAATGGGCGAAGCCAGATTTACTTAATGACCGCATGATTCGCTTAGCTGTGACTCAATGATCGCACCTCTTAGCAACGGAGGTTCAAGTCCCCATTGTGGTCATGAGACCAGGACTACCTGTACTACATTAAGTTGATTTAAGACATGATAAGGGCACAGGGAGTTGTCAACAGGGAATCATGCTCCAGGAAGGGCTACAAAACTGGTGCAACTGGTGCCCCACTCTCCCCTGCCTACTCGGCAACACTTGTTAAGTTTAGGAGTAACCCCGAGTTGTAGACCTGTTGCTTCGGGGGGGGGGATGCTCCCCAACCTAGAATCATCAGAAACAAAACTCAGGATGGACACTGGAGCATCAGCTTGAAAGATTTAGGAAATTTTGCCTCTTTTTTACGAGAAGCACTTCTGAAAGGCAGAAATGATTTGTGTTCTCAATTCAAATCGGTATGTTCAGAAAGCAGCCCAGAACATGGCTTGGGGCTTTGCACATAAAAAAGGAAAGCAACCAAGTTTTCCGGTAGTTACTTAGAACGGTAACGGTATTGCCCATCTGAAGAAATAAAACATCAAGTTTCCACATACAGGTGAAACTCGGAAAATTAGAATATCGTGCAAAAGTTCATTTATTTCAGTAATGCAACTTAAAAGGGGAAACTAATATATGAGATAGACTCATTACATGCGAAGCAAGATAGTTCAAGCTGTGATTTGTCATAATTGTGATGATTATGGCTTACAACTCATGAAAACCCCAAATCCACAATCTCAGAAAATTAGAATATTGTGAAAAGGTGCAATATTCTAGGCTCAAAGTGTCCCACTCTAATCAGCTAATTAAGCCATAACACCTGCAAAGGGTTCCTGAGCCTTTAAATGGTTTCTCAGTCTGGTTCAGTAGGAATCACAATCATGGGGAAGACTGCTGACCTGACAGTTGTGCAGAAAACCATCATTGACACCCTCCATAAGGACGGAAAGCCTCAAAAGGTAATTGCAAAAGAAGTTGGATGTTCCCAAAGTGCCGTATCAAAGCACATTAATAGAAAGTTATGTGGAAGGGAAAAGTGTGGAAGAAAAAGGTGCACAAGCAGCAGGGATGACCACAGCCTGGAGAGGATTGCCAGGAAAAGGCCATTCAAAAGTGTTGGGGACTTTCACAAGGAGTGGACTGAGGCTGGAGTCAGTGCATCAAGAGCCACCACACACAGACGGATCCTGGACATGGGCTTCAAATGTCGTATTCCTCTTGTCAAGCCGCTCCTGAACAACAAACGTCAGAAGCGTCTTACCTGGGCTAAAGAAAAACAGACCTGGTCTGTTGTTTAGTGGTCCAAAGTCCTCTTTTCTGATGAGAGCAACTTTTGCATCTCATTTGGAAACAAGGACCCAGAGTCTGGAGGAAGAATGGAGAGGCACACACTGCAAGATGCTTAAAGTCCAGTGTAAAGTTTCCACAGTGTGTGTTGATTTGGGGAGCCATGTCATCTGCTGGTGTTGGTCCACTGTACTTCATTAAGTCCAGGGTCAATGCAGCCGTCTACCAGGAGATTTTGGAGCACTTCATGCTTCCTTCCGCAGACGAGCTGACTGTGGGATTACTGTGCTTGATTGGCCAGCAAACTCGCCTGAACTGAACCCCATAGAGAATCTATGGGGCATTGCCAAGAGAAAGATGAGAGACATGAGACCGAACAATGCAGAAGAGCTGAAGGCCGCTATTGAAGCATCCTGGTCTTCCATAACCCCTCAGCAGTGCCACAGGCTGATAGCTTCCATGCCACGCCGCATTGAGGCAGTAATTGCTGCAAAAGGGGCCCAAACCAAGTACATATACATGCTTATACTTTTCAGAGGTCCGATATTGTTCTATTGATTGTTTTATTGATTGCATGTAATATTCTAATTTTCTGAGATTGTGGATTTGGGGTTTTCATGAGCTGTACGCCATAATCATCACAATTATGACAAATCACGGCTTGAACTATCTTGCTTTGCATGTAATGAGTCTATCTCATATATTAGTTTTCCCTTTTAAGTTGCATTACTGAAATAAATGAACTTTTGCACGATATTCTAATTTTTTCGAGTTTCACCTGTATAACTTCATTCCTCAGATGTGAAGAATGAGAACTGAAGACATTTGAAAGCAACAACAGAGAAAAGATTCTGTGACGGTGCAGAATCTCGTACCTCTCCAAAGCTCATCCGGTTGGCTTGCTTTCGGATTTCTGTTAAGCCAAGGCGTTCTTTCATCTTACGATACCTGAAGCCAGCAAAAAGATTTAAAAACAAAAAACAAAAAATACCCTGAAAATTGCAAGTTTACTACGCTATGACCTATGCTAGTCTATGACCATAATAAGGATCATTTTAGATTGTAAAATCCAGATGAGTTGTGCGCTGAATATCAGAATCCCTGGGTATGGATCCCCGATTTTGTGTACTTAATGGTTCACCACCTTTTTCCAAATAGTTGGAAGCGGTTCTTAGCTCTACCACAACAAAAATGAGCGTCCTGGTCAATGAACAAAAAAAAACCTGTCTTGTCTGTCTATAGGTGGCAAGGAGAAAAACAAATGGCATTCAGATGGGGGCACTGGAGGCAACTTCTGGAGACTGGCAGGTATGGCAAGTCGGCAAGACGACTTATCAGTCAACTGCCAGGACCACAAGCTACAATGAGCAGCACATCCTGCGAGAGCTCAGTAGCAACTCAAAGAGGAATAAAAACACACTAAAGCCTCATCCTAACCAGTGTAAGAATTTTTGGAAGGAAGATTGTATGTCAGTTTACACACAGATGTTGGCTTAAACTACGTATTAGAGTATTAAGGACATATTTACATGGCAACATCATCTTGTAAGTGCTACAAGGGTAGAGTGATAGTCTACTGTTAGGGATGGCATGTGGTGCAATAAAATGCTGTGTACAGATGTGTTATGCTGTGGTGTGTCCAGTTCTTGGAAAAGAAAGAACCCTGACAGATATTAACTGACCTGCTTCTCACGTCCTGGCATTTGACCTGACCTTCCCCCTTAGCTCTTCCGAAGCTCCCCATACCTGCGGCCTCCCCGTTTCTTCCTCTGTCCATCCAGAGGGGCTGGCAGTGGCTTCACTTGCTTCACTGGAGGTGGCTCCTGCCACTTATCAAACTTCCTCTCAATCTCTTCCTTCAGGTCATATCCAACCTAGATTGTTAACAGAAGTAAAACATGAAGTTACAGCGGGCAAAAGCAGCTCTTTTCAAGCTGGGGGGGGGGGGGAGAGGTCACATTAGTGAACAGCTCTGGAGAACAACATTGCATCCAAGTGGAAAAAGTGAGCGTTCCAGCTTTCACTGAAGAAAATTGGTTGCTGCATCTGCTGTTCGTAGACTCCATGCGTATACATGAGCAACACCCTATGACATTGATGGCGAACCTTTTAGTGACCGAGTGCCCAAACTGCAACCTAAACTCCACTTACGTATCATTGGCTGCTGGGTGGGTGTGGCCCATTGGTTCACATTCCAACTTTGCGAGATCTTTTTTTCCCCACGAGAAGTTGAAATTGAACCTTTTTTTTTGCACACGTTTGGCAGAGGCCTAAAGTGAAAAGGTTTTATAAAACCCAGCTGAAGGCCTAGGACTGGGGTGATGGCACGCATGCCTATAAAGAGGGCTCTGCGTGCCACCTGTGGCACGCGTACCATAGGTTTGCCACCATGGCCCTATGACAAACCCAATGTTCAGGGGTTTTTTTTATGATTCCTCTGGTATCTGAAGAGGTTGAGTTCTGGGAGCCATACTAAAAACCGGACTGATTACATCCCTACAGACTAAACCTGATCTACTGGCCTTCTCAACCTGTCCTCTTGCTGTATCTTTGTAACCTTTCCCTACAAAAAAATCAGTTACTTTGTTTTTAATCTGCCTCTCACAGTAGATCCATTCCCTAGGCCAAACTGAAAACTCTATTCTCACAAAAATAGGAAAGGGTAATAGGTTATACTAGACCCTGGAAACTCAAGTTCAAAAACAACCCAGGCTCTGACAAACCTTGAGCCAGCTAGCACCTCTCAATCTAAGATATTTTAAGATATTTTGGTGTAGAGATAATCTGGATTGCAAAGCCAATTCTGCTCTTCTCTAGGAAGAGGAACAGGAAAATGTGCAGCCAGAGAGATACCCTACTTCCTTGTCTTGACAATCCAATCTAAATCCCCTTTCATTTAGGGGAATTACCCATTTCCTTATTAAGCCTGTATGGATTCTCTACAATGTTTATAAACACAAAAGCAATAATTACTGCTGGTACCCAACATGCTCCAGAAGGATTAAATAGCTTTCCGAAGAAGGTCCATATCTTAGGGACTTGTTGCATATCTTCAGTGAAACAAAGTCTTTTAAAACTTCACTTAGAGATGTCCCAGGAAGTCTGACTTCTGTTCCTATCCCTGCTACTACCCCAGTGCCCTAGAGCAGGAGTCCCCCAACCCCTGGTCCGCGGCCCAGTGCCAGGACGCACCCATTCAGAAGTGGTGGGCGAGTGTGCGCATGCACTTGCGAAGTTGCACTTGTGAAAGCGGCGCGCACAAAACTATCCCCCCCTCCCCGCTGCCTCCTCTTCCTCCGCCAGTCCACAGAGCCAGAAAAGTTGGATGGCGGCTGCCTTAGTAACCTGCACGCCTCACCTTCCCTTCAGCGCTCTCATGGAAGCTGTCTACTCGAGCTGCTAGGGTGCATTTTGCTGACACCAAACGTGCAGCTTTCCTCCGCAGATCCTACAAAGAATGAAGAAAAATCAAGGCTGGAGCCTGATGCACGAATACATCAATCAGAAAAGCAGCTTTGGATTCACACACCTACCGGAGGCAACGATTGCACAATGTCGCTATGGTAGATGTAACCGGTGTGTGGTAATACAGAAGTGCTGGAAAAGCCCGAGAGAGTTTTTCTCTGGGCTCCCAGGAGCATGATGTTGCAAGCTGGCATCTTGGAAAGGTTGGTGAGGCCACCAGCAATGCCTTAATCAAAGAAGAAACGGAGGGTGAACATCGTAAAGCAGGATCGAACAGCCAAGAAGCTTCAAGGCTTTCGGTCAAGACTTGGTTATTCCAGCAAGCGGGTCTGGACTATGTTTTTTTAAATTTGGCTTTTATTGAGTTAAATTGTCATGTATCTATTACATTTATTGTTTAATTCTTTTTTAAATTCTGTATTCCAAGTTTCTTAAATTTTTGTTGTGAGCCGCCCTGAGTCCTTAGGGAGAAGGGCGGCATATACATTCAATAAATCTAATCTAATCTAATCTAATCTAATTTGGGGCATGTCACTTTCCCCGCTTGTTGAGAATTTGAAGAGAAGGGCCTCTCCCTGGGAAGCTGAACTTGCTGTCCACAAAGGATACTTGCTAATCCCCGACTGTGGAGATTTGCCAGAATTAATCGTATATTAGAAACAGAATTTTCACTGTTCGGCTGGGCATTTCTTGGTTCCATAGTTTTAAATGAAGGGAAAAAAACAGCTGACTTGTGAATTATTCTGATAAAGCTGAAGCATAAGGGCAAAATAGCTTCCCCTAATAACAAAACAAAATCATCCTTTCAGAGGGGAAAAGATTTTAATTTTATTTATTTTTTTATTTTAATTCCATTTATATCCCGCCCTTCTCCGAAGACTCAGGGCGGCTTACAAGCTTAGCAGTAGCCTTCATTCTATGTATATGCCTGCTTATTAGGGCTTTCACACATCCCCCACATATTTCCTGCAAAACTCTACAGCTTAGTCAAAAACTATGTGCAGCGCAAGGCTGTCCACCAACAATCTTACCCATGATCTTGGCAGCAGTGGAGGCCCCAACAATGATGGACAAATTGGGGGCAATGAAGGACATACGGGATTCCACGTACTCATAGATGCGGTGCTTCGATTGGTTCAGCTCTAGGGCCATGTCACAGGCTTCCTCAATGCGTTCCAGTTCTTCCTCAGTCAACTGTTGCCTGCGGTGACAGAAAGTGCCCTCTTGTAATTTCATATTCATTTTGCATCACTGATATTAAAGGTAAAGGTTCCCCCGCACATGCGTGCTAGTTGTTTCCAACTCTAGGGGCCGGTGCTCATCTCCGTTTCAAAGCCGAAGAGCCAGCACTTGTCCGAGGACGTCTCCGTGGTCATGTGGCCAGCATGACTAGACGCCAAAGGCGCACGGAACGCTGTTACTTTCCCACCGTAGTGGTCCCTATTTTTCTACTTGCATTTTTACGTGCTTTCGAACTGCTAGGACGCTGGGCAGAAGCTGGGACGAGTAACAGGCGCTCACTCTGTTACGCGGCACTTGGGATTCGACCCGCCAAACTGCCGACCTTCAGATCGACAAACTCAGCGTCCTAACCCACTGAGCCACTGCGTCACTGATATTAGCAACATGCTAACGCAAGGTCCTTTTCATTAGGGTCTCTCAGTAGCATCCTATAAATATTAGTTCCCTCTACCCTAGCCTGTTGGGACCAGGTTTGGCTTTAGATGTAGTGGATTTGGATGTTAACTCTTTCCATTCCTTTATCTGTGCTGGAATCTGAAGGGCACAGAGTTAGGGAAGAGAGAGAAAAAATGAAACACTTTTCAGAGTTTGCAGGATTCAGGAACGTATGTAAGGGCAGAGATAATAAGGCAATGTTTTCCTGATCTTCGGCGATGCAGGCAAGCTGCATCAAGAATAATATTTGACTCGGGCTAACATTTTTATTCCTGCTCTCAAGTATACTTAGAAAAAAGCTAGATACACAACTTTCTTATCTCCCTGCCCTCTCTTAAATATGGTACTGTCAGACGTCAATGTACAAGCAGCACAACCCCCCACCCCACTTTCATTTGAACTCCAGCACTTTTCACCCATCATGTAGAACATACAATCCTCTAACGGAAAACTACTATAATGGTTAAAAGTATATCAATTCTGCTGGAGCACTACTCATTCTTGTAAGCTTTCTTAAATACCTAAGTAGTCCTCCTCTCTTAGTTTATTTATTTATTTATTGATGGGATTTATATCCCGCCCTATCTCCCGAAGGACTCAGGGCGGCTAACAACAAAACATATAATAAGTACAGAAATCAAGATAAAAATGAAATTGAGAACATCAGTGCAATAAATTAAAATTAGAGAATTTAAAAAATGAATTAAAAATACTAAATATAAATTAATTAAAATGCCTGTCAGTCTAGGTCAGCCTGGTGGAACAGGTGTGTTTTGAGGCCGCGGCGAAAGGATTGGAGGTTTTGGGCCATCCGAAGCTCAGGGGGGAGCTGATTCCATAGGGCTGGCGCTCCCACAGAGAAGGCCCTCCCCCTGGGGGTCGCCAGCCGACATTGCCTAGCTGACGGTACCCTGAGGAGGCCTTCTCTGTGTGAGCGTACTGGACGATGGGAATTTGTTCCCGGCAGCAGATGGTCCTGCAAGTATCCCGGACCTAAGCCATGTAGGGCTTTAAAGGTAAGTACCAGCACCTTAAATCTCACCCGGAGGGCAACTGGTAGCCAATGCAGCTCACGCAGGAGGGGTGTAATATGGGAGTATCGGGGAGCTCCCATCACAACCCGTGCAGCTGCATTCTGCACCAGCTGAAGCCTCCGGGTGGTCTTCAAGGGCAGCCCCATGTAGAAAGCATTACAGTAATCAATACGGGAGGTAACGAGTGCGTGGGTGACTGTACGTAGGGCATCTCGGTCCAAAAAGGGGCGCAATTGGTATATAAGACGAATCTGTGCAAATGCCCCCCTAGCCACGGCTCCAATGTGATCTTCAAAACTGAGTCGTGAATCTAGGAGGACGCCCAGATTGCGTGCTCTATCAATGGGAGGTAACATCTCTCCTCCTATAGTCAGAGATGGAACCTCTTGGACTAAACGAGATGACGGTATGTACAGCCACTCAGTCTTGGCCGGGTTGAGTCGAAGCCTGTTTTCTCCCATCCAAATCTGTACCGCTTCCAGACAACGGGACATCACATCGAGGGCATCACTGGGTTGGTTCGGGGTGGAGATGAATAGCTGGGTATCATCAGCATATTGATGATATTTCACCCCGAAGCTACGGATGATCTCTCCCAGCGGCTTCATATAGATGTTGAACAGGAGGGGCGAGAGCACCGAACCCTGAGGCACTCCACAATTAAGAGGCCTAGGGCTTGACCTCTGCCCTCCTGCCAACACCGTCTGCGAACGGTCCGAGAGGTAGGAGGAGAACCACCGCAGAACGGTGCCTCCCACTCCCAGCCCCTCAAGACGACGCAGTAAGATACAATGGTTGAAGGTGAAAAGAAAGTACACCAAAGAGAAAGCTGGAAGATCTTTTCTCTCAGTGTGCAAAGAATTAAGAATAATTAAAGGAATGCCCCACCTTCAGTCAGGAGTGGAACAATCTGGGGGGGGAGGGGGGTTGGCCCTGTGTGTGGATTTGGTCCCAGCCCCTACCCAGACCTGATCTCCCAAATCCCTTTTAAATACTCCCCTCGGTTCTTATAGAAGGCCCACCTTACCCTTGGGTAGTGGATGCAGTGACACTGACCACCATGATTGTGGCATTGGTAAGAATCTGTTGAAGGTTTTCGTTGTTCTTGCATTTGTCCAAACTGTTGCCCAGTTCCTGCAAATGTCCGACATTTGAAGGTTAGCTTTTGATATCAGCCAGGAATTTTTGTACGAATACATGCTGGGTTGACTGGCACTGTGAGAGATACCACAGATACTTCATCTGATTTCAAAATGCCAGGCCGTCAGATAAGCCTGTTCTGGAATCTTTCACTAATAGATTCACCATGGACCATCAAGAGGCTGAAGCTTCTATTCTCCGTATTCTAGTTATATTCTATTCTCTGTAGAATATTATCTAACCCCTTAGTCTCATCCTTGCCAGAGATGTAGCACTGCAAGGTGCTTCCTTCAGCTTTTGTAACTAAAAACAGGGCCTGTTCCCCCCCCCCATATCCTTTCCAATTCCTTCTGTCATGCCTTGTGCACAGCAAGCCTGAAGGACAACCTTAGGCGTCTTTTTAAGTCAGCGTGCACATCTGGCTGAGAACAAAGTCTAAAAAATATTTCAGAGAAACAAATGTTAATGTTATCGTTATCTTCCTATACACATGGAAGAACTTCTCACCAACATTTCCTGCACCCATTTTTATTTGATTTTTATCCCACTTCTATTATTTTTATAAATATTTTAAGGCTGCAACCATACACAATACTCCTTCCTCTCATTTCTCCCACAAGTACCCTGTGAGGTGGTTTGGGCTAAGACAGGGGGACTGGCCAAGGTGGCTTTCATGCTGGATTCATACATGATTCATAAAACTGGAGCTTACCAATAATTTCCATTTCTGTATTTTATACCCTCCATATGTGCAGGATTACAACTTTTAAAATAAGAGCAATGCCTGGTTTGGGCTGATTTAATGTTTATGGAGAATACCAGACAAGGGAAAGCTGAAGAAAAGTACTGAGTTTCAGTCCAGCAAATCTAAATGCAAATTCTTAATATGGCCAGTGAATCGGCAACAAAAGTAACCAATAGGGTGAAAGTGTTAAGAATGCAGAAACACAATGGAGGATGATGGTAATAATAAATTAAACTTACTTGCCACCTGAATCTCAACTTCTCTGGACAACAATCAAAGGAATGTCAATAAAAACAATAAAAAATAAAGATACACAATGGCAAGCAGGATGAAGGAGCGGCATCAATCTCCCTCACTGAAGGCCTGGGTGAGGAGCCGAGTCTTCACAGCTCTTCTAAACAGCAGAAGAATGGCAGCCATCTTAATCAAGGGGGGAACTCGTTCCAGAGGACAGGCACTTAAGTTATTCGTGAGAGTAAACAGAAGAATGAACTTTGCATAGTTTAAGAACAAACACGATACCTTAACAGTCCGGATGTAATCCAAAGCATTGGGAACAAGGGATTCTAATTCTGGGAATCGCTTGGAGTATTTGTCTCGGATAAACTTGTGTATAATATCTAGAGACAAAAGACAGCAATCCATAAAGCATTACGGTGATTGGGAGTGTGGAACAGGTTTCCTGAACTTAATAATCTATAGATGGATTAGACTTCAAGCTCTGTAATTCCAAGGTAGGATGGGAATAATGTTCTGATCCAGTGCTTCTGGCACTTGCCAGGTAGGGAGGTGTGATGGAATGTTTTCTGGAATCCCAGGAGGGAGGGAGGGCATTTCAGAGGAGCAAGAGACTTTGCAGTTCAGAAAGTTTGTGTGAGAGAAAGAGGGCGAAGATGGTTCCTGCTTAATAGTTCCCAGAGTGTACATTTTGTGATGCACAGTCTGCTTTAGTTTGGCAAGATTTCGGTCAATAGGTGAGAAACAATACAGATAGTCCTCGAGTTACAACCATTCATTTAGTGACTAAAAAAAGTGATTTAAGACGCCTTTTCACATTTGCAACCATTGCAGCATCCCCATGATCACATGATCAAAATTTGGATGCTAAGCAACGGGCACGATCAACCTTTGCAACCCTCTGACCAGCAAAGTCAATGGGGAAGCCAGATTCACTTAAGAGCCATGTTACTGACTTAACAGCTACAATGATTCACTTAACAAATGTGGCAAGAAAGGTCATAAAATGGAGCAAAACTTAACTATTTTGCTTCGCAATGGAAATATGGAATCAATTGTGGTTGTAAGTTGAGAATGACTTGTAAAGGAAATCGCTAAAAGAATCTCAGCAAGTCTTTCTTGGTTTTTAGAGCATGATAGCAGAAAAAAATAAAGCAAGCCATCAAAAGTATTATTTTAGTACTGCTAATTCAAAAAAATTTCTCTAGAAATAGTCCAGGCTTAATTTTTTGTTGCTGAGAGAGGAACATTTCCTAAAACAGCTTTTGAACTGCCATGCATTTCATGGCATAACAATTAGCCCACTTATATATCCTTGTGCCTCAAACTTCTACACTATTAATTCATATTCCTTTCCCAGAAATCCATTGTATTGATATCAGTACAGATATGTATCACTATATAACACCTAATATAGTGCGTTCCTTGCCCTATCCCAAATCAGCAGCCAAGGTTTTTCACTCACTCAGTTCATTCTCAATCTCTACGGTGAGGTTATTGGCATCCACAATGACTCTGTATTCGGGAGCAGCCTCAACTGGACCTAGAACTGGGGAGAGAAAAAGAGGATAGTCGATATCTATGCAGTGGAGTTGACTGTGAGGTGAGTTCATTGACGTGTCCAAGCTCTTGACTGAAGGGAAATGAGCTGTCTTAATGCAGGAACAGGATGTGACCTCAATAGGCTCAAAAAAATTAAAAGAAGTGTTATCAATACTGCTGTTTCTTCGTAGACAAATTTGAATCCAACAATACCTTCAGATGCTTTTGGTTGCTTGCTGATGTACTCCTCAATCTTCAACATAATTTCAGCAAACTGCACAAAAGGAATAAAAAGATCTAAGGCCATGCTTCCCCTCCATCGTGAACTTCAGAGTGTAAAACAGTAATGGCAGGTTACAGAACACGTGGTGTTGAGGCCAAAATCAATTCTGAAATCTAACCTTATTATTTAACAGGAAGCCATTTAAGGGACATTTAGTGCCTTTCTAATTTCCAAGGTATATTTTATTTCTGACTGCACCTCCCTCTGGTCAAATTGGCATGATCCTAGAGATGACTTCACAAACATATTAAATTGGCGAGTCCTCTTTTATGTGAAAGATGCCTATTTCTCTTACCATTTTGCTGTCCCACAGCTTGGCAATACTCTTGACCGAATCGGTTGCCAGATCCAGTTGCATCTCTTCATGGACATCTTCAATGGGATACTCATCCTCTTCATCTGCAAAACTGCCATCTTCTTCCTCTGCTGCCTCTTCAAGGTCAGCCAAAAGCTCATCTGCTAAAGACATGGTGGATCAAGGCTGAAAAGAGAATAAAACTGGATTAAAGAAGTCAGTCAAACCAGGGCTAATAAAAAACACACACCCTAAAGTAATTAAATTACGATTCGGCCTTTCATTCATCTTACTTCTCATTACTGGCTTGGAAACAGTTCCAATCCTATATTTCTGCAACGACCCACCCTTCAGAAGGTAGGATTTCAGTTTCCAGATGCCAGTAAAGGAATATAATCCTTGGTAAGGTGCAGTTACCATGTAATAATTGTAATCTATGCAACTCTCTAGTCTAGAAAGTAATACACAATCTTAGAATCTGAATAAGTGCAACAATTTGGGATGCTAAGCCCAATTGAATTGGGAGGCCGGTGTGTGGTGTAGTTGGTTCACATGATGTGGTAGGATGGAGGGTTTGTTGTCACTGTGTGTTGGGGGGAGAGAGCAGGGGGGGGAGGCTCAGCTAATCTCAATGTACACATGTTGTACTTTGACAATAAAGGTTTATTTTATTTATTTATTTATTTATTTATTTATTTATTTATTTATTTATTTTCTCTTTCATTCTGTCTGAATTTCTTCCTTACCACAGTTGTAACTGCTTTCCTATCAAATCCATTTCAGTCAAAAATTTCCATATATTACTAGTTCCTCACAATATGTTCTTTCTAATATTTATTTATTTATTTGATTTGTATACCGCCCTTCTCCCTAAGGACTCAGGGCGGTGAACAGTGACATAAATGTCAAAATGCACAAATACAGAAAATTGAGAATAAATTAAGCCCTACTGCCCAAATGTAGAAGATAATTTAAAACCACAATATCTCAGTTTGTTGTTACAGAAATGGCTAGTTTATACTATTATATTAAAGTAAAAAGCTGAGGTTTGATGTTACTGTTTTATTCTACTGCACCAGAGGGAGCCTTTTTTTCCCTTTTCTCCCTTCAACACTTCTCCTTTCCCCCCTTATTTTTCCTACTATTTGCTTTTGCCTTTTATATTATAAATTAATAAAACTGTGAAATCGTAAACAACACAATTGTTTATAACGCTGCTTTACAAAGGAAAAGTGAAGAGCAAAACCAAGAAAAACAATTAAATCTAAAGGGCAGTTTTCTGAAATAACAGACCGTTTTTTTATAGTATAATAAAAGGCGTATGGTTACAGTAGCCAAGTACTAAAGTACGATCGAGAGGCCAGGCAGAGAGCAGCTGCGAAAATACTGGGGAAGAGCCAGTTAGGATCTCTCCAATGGGCCACAGGGTTCGCCAAGCCAGCTGAGCCCCAAGCGGCCCCCTCCTAGCCTACCTCAGAGGGTTGTTAGGAGGACCGGGGGGGGGGGGGGAGAAAGAGAATTAGCGTTTCAATCAGTCTGGAGATTAAACAAGGCATTAACCCCAGTCCAACCTCCTCCACTTATTAAGGATTTTTATTCCTCCTCACCGGCTTCTTCTTCACTTCACAACGCCGCTCCGGCTTCTTCTCAAGTCCCCCGTTAAAGCCTTCACGCAACAAAGCACGTCGCTCCTACGTTCATCATGGAAGCCCCAAAGGCGAATCTAAGAACCGAAGAAAGAAGTAGCTTAAGGCATATTGCTTCCGATTCCGGTTTGGACGCCATTGGCGTGGCGTAACGCCGATGAGCAAAGGGCTTGTCTTGCCCTCTTAACTCTATGGACGCCTGGAAATAGAGCAATTGCAGGAAACGTTCCGTTTCGAACGATGGGTCGGCCTCTAGAATGCCTACTCTATGACTACGGACTTCCGGAAGCCACGCTTACAGCGTCCCTTTCTGTGCGGCCTTCTCTCCATTCATGAAACTTATGGGAGGAACAGGATCGAGAAAGCGCTCCGTTTACGTAAATGCAATGCGACAGACTCTTCTGTCAAGGGTCGGGTCAACTTATGCTCAGAGATCATCGGAGTGCGACGCCTCCCTTCCTCCAATTAAACCGCGGGCACGAAACTTCTTTGTTGCTACAGCGCTTTTGTTAGCTGCTTGAACACGTCATCAATCAGCGTCAGGTCGTCCCTGTGTTTTTCGTGGTCTGATTGAAAAAGGTAGGAGTGTCTCTGCATTTATTTTCAACTTACAGGTAGTTCTTTTACTTGGGACCAGAATTCCTGTTGCTAAGTGAGTCACACCTGATTTTACGACCTTTTTTTGTCTTTGTTGTTAAGCAAATTACTGTGGTTGTTAAGTGAATCACAAGGGCATTATGCAAATCCAGCTTCACCATCGACATTGCTTGTCAGAAACTAGCCAGGAAAGTTGCAGATGGCAAACAGATGATCTCGGGATGCTGCAACCCTGGTAAATATATGCCAGTTGCCAAGCAATCCTATTTTGATCATGTGACTGTGGGGATGCAGTGACAGTTGTAAGTGGAAGGGTTGGTTGTCATCAGTGCTTTTTTTGTAAAAGAAAAAGGTGCCGGAACTCACACATGTCATACAACCCGCCTTGCCTACCCTACAAGGTTCCATCCAAAAAAGGTGCCAGAACTCCATTCTGAGCGTTCAATGAGAAAAAAAGCCCTGGTTGTAATTCACTTTTTTCAACGCTACTGTAACTTTGAATTATCGCTAAATGAATGGTTGTAAGTCAAGGACTACCTGTAGTAACCAAAGGGGAAATGTGCAATCTTATATGATCAAAGAACAGGTCAGATTTAATTAAGCAGGACTTATTTTCACAAAAATATCAACAGAATTATTACATACTCTAAGCATATCAATAGAGGTGACTATAAATCACCTGTATCCTATTTTAAATATTGCTGGAAAAGGGGATTTACCTCTTTATTTCATAGATCTATATTTTCTTTCTTTCTTCCTCTCTTCCTTCCTCTCTTTCTCTTCTATTTCTCCACCACACACACACACAGACACACACACACACACACACACACACAGAGACAACAACCCTATATGGTAAGTTAATCTGACAGAGAGTGGCTAGCTCAAATGTTTGGAAAGATGTTTTTCAAGTGAATCCCTGGATTATTTTACTGTGATCAAGTTGATATAGCTGTGGTTATTTTATATTTATTGCTTTCTCTTAAATGTTTTAGAACAGAGTCATGGCTGCTGTCGGTTTTGAAGAATTTTCAGTGCCTCCTGGCTCAGAGCTGGCATTGCCCCCTCTTTTTGGTGGAAATATCCTAGAAAGTGAGTTAGAGACTGAGGTGGAATTTGCTGATGGCGGGATACCAGAAGAAGAGGAAGAGGAGGATATGTTGCGGCAACAGGAGATGACTCGGCGCAAGTGTCAAGTGCTTGCCCAACGTTGCAAGGAGTTAGAACAGGTACATGAGAGGCGTGAATATGTTTTCCCCTGTTTATTAGCAATATTTCTAACAACAATCTTGTGAAATAAGATAGACTTGAGAGAGATCTCTTACTATATAAGGTTGGATGAAGATTTGAACCTAGGTCTTTCTGGCCTCAATCCAGCATGCATAGGTGTTCAGGAAAAAGGACTATGTGGCTACTACATAGAGCTACAGTGAAAAATTTAAGTAATACACCTGTTAAGTGAAGACTGAGGTGGAAGAGGAGGGAATTGTTGAGTAAATGGAAAAAAGATGTCTAGCTAATATTGATCCCCATTATAGGTGAATGAGAGAATGTTAAATCGGCTCCATCAGGTCCAGAGAATAACACTGCGTCTCAAACAGGAGAGGAGGTGAGTCAGAAGATACAGTAGGTGCAAAGTGTTGCGTATATTCCCCTTTGTGCAGTGCTACAATTTTAAAAACTAGCTGCATTGGACCCAGAGGATATTTAATTTGTGACTTTTCATAATTTGCTGAGCTGCCCTTCCCAGGACTGTCAACAATAACCTAGGCTGGCTGGGTCTTCTGGGAACTGTAGTTCATCAGGATTTAATGATAACCCTGCTTCTGAACAAAAAGGCTGCACGTTTATACCAAAGAGAGGAATTTTAACTTCTTTCATCTAAAACTTACCTGTTTTCACCCCATTTTTCATTTTGTGAGACAGGATTCCTGGCTAGAAAAGAGCACAATTATACAAAAGAGTTGGTTTAAAAGAATGTCTTTCTACTTCTTCTGAGGTTTCTCATGAGAGTTTTGGATTCCTACGGTGACGATTACAGACAAGGCCACCTTGATATTGTCTTGGAGGTAAGAAAGAGCTTTAGATAAGGCCGGGTTTACACATTGCTCTCATCTTTAAGATGGTTTGCTTGTTTGGGTGTTGTATGAATTCCTACATACTATTTCTAAATGATGGTTTAAGCCTTAGCATAATGTGTGTACTTGGTTGTGTCTTATGCAGCAGCAATGCATGCAATATTTGAATGCAGCTTACAGTGTGGATGAGCTAAGACTTAGCAGAGCATCTATGTGCCCTGACACTTGCTCCTTTTTCCAGTTTCTTAATTCTAAGACTATGGAAGAGTTGGAAAGTGTCAGGAGCCGTGTTAGTGCTTGACTTGTCTCCAGGAAAGAATATTACCATACATCAGGCATGTCAAACTCGCGACGTCATGTGATGTCGCGCGACGTATCGGAACTTTTTCCCATGGCCGAAAATGGGATGGGCACGGTTTCTCCGTGACGCTCCGGCCTGCGGGCCGGCAGTTTGACACCGCTGCCATACATGCTAACACTTCTATTTATTTCAATGAGATCTGGAGGGACCTTTTCCTCTTAGCCTTCTGGAAGGCTGTAAAGTCCTAGCTCTTTCCACCAGTATTGGGCTAGGAGGAGAGTGAGCCCAGCAAATGTGGAGCCGATATGATGATAATGTAGTGCTGGGTTGGGAAGTGTGATGTTTTCCCTTGTAAGGTGTGGAACTGTTGTTTTATCTCTGTTTTTACTGGTTTATTGTGAGCTACCAAGCATTGTTGTATATAAGATAGATGGCTGTATACATTTCTTAAATAAATATAAATATGATTTAATTTAATCAGAACGATTGCTACTTTAGGCTATAGGTATAACTGGGTCATTTAAAGACACAGCAGCTACATCCATGCAATATGCTACGGTAAACCATAAACTTGAGTAACAAAACACTATTGTGGAATACACAGGTTGTGTCCAAACAAATAAAGTACATTAAAGGTAAAGATCCCCTGCACATGCGTGCTAGTCGTTTCCAACCCTAGGGTCCGGTGCTCATCTCTGTTTCAAAGCCGAAGAGCCAGCACTTGTCCGAGGACGTCTCCGTGGTCATGTGGCCAGCATGACTAGACGCCAAAGGCACATGGAACGCTGTTACTTTCCCACCGTAGTGGTCCCTATTTTTCTACTTGCATTTTTCGAACTGCTAGGTTGGCAGAAGCTGGGACGAGTAACAGGTCGTGGTGGCTGCTGGATTGATGGCAGACTTCTCCTCCCTCTCTGCACGTCCATCTTTCTTTCTTTCTTTCTTTCTTTCTTTCTTTCTTTCTTTCTTTCTTTCTTTCTTTCTTTCTTTGGATAACCCTACCGTTGTATTCTCGTTGTGTTCTTTTTCATTATTTTATTCGGTTATCATGCTTCCGTTTGATATTCTTTTCCTTCCTTTCTTTTTTTTACCGTTGTAAGCTGCCCAGAGCAGCCCCGTGGCGAAGCAGGCAACAAATAAACTTAATAAATAAATAAATAAATAAATAACTCACTGCCCCTCCCCCCATTGAGTAGGGTTCCAGAACAGCTCCTTTCCTGCAAAAAAATAAGAAGAGTTTGGTAGCCAAACGCCATGAAGCTGTAAGTGCCTCTGTAGGGAGGAATCAAGCTTTGATTTCTTTGCTACCTTCATTGGTTCTATCCCCAAACTGGATAGAAAAGCAAGCAAGGCCAGGTCTCTCTTCTCCCCGCCCCCCCCAGAGCCCCTGCCCCCCCGCATATTGCAAATACTGTGTGGCTTCCCACTGGGGGGGGGGAATGTTAAAGTGGGAGGATTCTAGTTGCATCGCTTTCTCTATTTAGGATGAAGGAATCCATAGTGCAGATGTTGCAGTTCCTGGCCACGCAGGGAATGAGCCCTGTGAGAAAGAAGCCCCCAGGTGCCTGTCTACCCAGGAGCCAGAGAGCATCTCTCCTAGTGAAGGCCCCGTCAGCAAGAAGCGGCGACGTCATCTGCGGGAGGAGAAGGAAGGGAGGCTGCGTCGAGCAGCCCCAACGTTGCTGCCCATGGACGATTTCCCTGTACAGGTACTGGGAACGTTGGATACTCCTGCAATCTAAAGCAGGGCTTTTCAACCAGTGGTACGGGTACCACCTGTGGTACATTGGCACCTGGCAGGTGGTACACAGCCATCCTAGAAAAGTGGTAGCAGGGGAGGGGAATGAGCTGAACCGGTGGCAGCGCCACACAAGCCTGAGCGAGAAATGGCTGGAGCTGCAGGGCTGTCAGGGCTCAGCGGAAGCGCCAGGATCAGCGACAGGCTCCAGCTGGAGCTTGGCACTGATCCTGGCGCTTCTGCTGAGCCCAGAAGAAGCACCGATCAGCTGGAATGTTGCAGCATCTCCAGGGTCTTGTGATTTACATTCAGATGCTTGGCAACTGATTCATATTTATGACCGTCACAGTGTCCCAGGGTCATGTGAAGTGACCAAAACCTGCTGCAACCACCCACCAGAGGGGGAGGGGAATAAAAACCAAACACCCACCCCACCCCACCCCCGCTGCCAATCCTCAACAGAAATGCTGACAACAATGAAAACCTCGGACAGGAGGAAGAGCGCTACCGGGTGGGCAGGCAGGTGTCTTGCTCGGCTGTGGCTTGGGGGGTGTGTGTGTGTCACTTTTTTCAGTGCCATTGTAACCTCAAACAGTCAGTAAGCGAACTGTTGTAAGTCGAGGACTACCTGTACTTCATCACTTTTTTCCTTTTTTTTTTGCTCATCAAGTTTTTGACACCTTGCTAGGCGACTGGTGGTACTCGGATGTTGCCATATCCTAAAAGTGGTACAGTGGGTGAAAAGGTTGAAAAGCCCTGATCTAAATCAACCTCCTGCCTATTTCCCCCTACCCCCCAATCTGCCCTTTTGGCCACCGTACTCCATTGCCCCCTGCCTCTGCTGCCCCCACCACTTGGCACTCCCCACTGCTCCCAGCTGACCTTCGCTGTCTTCTTCCTCCTGCTGCTGAAAAGATGTGCCTGGCCAAGGCAGCTGCTGGCTGGGTGCAAGGCCTCCGCACAGTCTTCTCAGGGCCTCGTGCAGCTAGCAGCTGCTTCAAGAAGAGCCAGGTTGGCACATCCTGGCATTGGGGGGGGGGAAGATAGCAAAGGTCATCTGGGGTGGCAGAGGTATCCAGACTTTAAGGCAGCCCAAAGGGTGGAGATGGGGGGAGGGGGGAAGATAGATAGCTGGTGGAGTTGAAGCAGAGTCCAGCCCAAAAGGGCAGAAGAAGCATGAGTTCTGGCCCATTGAGCACAACCAAGACTACTACTGGAACTGCCATTGGCATGCAGTGTGGTTGCATGATGTTTTGCCTAACAACTTTGCTTATTGATGGAAAATCCTGCCCCAATTTGGGTTGTTAAGCTGGGACTACCTGTGTTGATATACTGTAGGCTACAATATGGGGACTGCAGCCAAGAAATTAAAAGACGTTTGCTCCTGGGGAGGAAAGCCATGGCAAATCTAGACAGCACACTAAAAAGCAGAGACATCACCCTGCCAACAAAAGTGCGTATAGTCAAGGCTATGGTCTTCCCAGTTGCAATGTATGGCAGTGAAAGCTGGACCATAAGAAAGGCTGAGCGCCAAAGAATTGAGGCCTTTGAACTCTGGTGCTGGAGAAGACTCCTGCGAGTCCCTTGGACTGCAAGGCGATCAAACCGGTCAGTCCTAGAGGAGATCGACCCTGACTGCTCTTTAGAAGGCCAGATCCTGAAGTTGAAACTCAAATACTTTGGCCACCTAATGAGAAGGAAGGACTCACTGGAGAAGAGCCTAATGCTGGGAAAGATTGAGGGCAATAGAAGGAGGGGACGACAGAGAATGAGGTGGATGGATGGAGTCACTGAAGCAGTAGGCGTGAGCTTAAATGGACTCCAGAAGATGGTAGAGGACAGGAAGGCCTGGAGGAACGTTGTCCATGGGGTCGCGATGGGTCGGACAAGACTTCGCAACTAACAACAACAAGGCTACAATAACAGAATCTTGGAACCTTACAGTGCTTCACCTTCCCTCTGTTACAAATCAAAGTGGGGCAATCTTTAGTTTCTAACAATTACTTATTTTTCCAGGCTAAGTTCATCTTTTAAATAATGGTTACCACATATTTTCTCCTATCCATCTAATGATTGTATTGTATGCTTATCCAGAAGTCACAGGAGTGAATGTTATCTAACATGGATTTAGATTAGGTGTCTTTATTCCTTCCACCATGCTGTCTATGGATTGTGATGAAGATAGAATGATAGACATTCACTCACACCCTAGAAACTGGAAAACAATTGCATTTCTGTTTTTCTCAAATTAGTAAACTTGGCCAAACTTAAAAAGCTATCCTAGTTCTGAATTGTGGGTGAGGGAAATCAAAATCCAGAAGTGGTTGATATCTTTATTAGAAACAATTAAAATGACACAGAAATACAGTATGTCAGCTTATGCAAATATATGAAACCTGACTTATTTTAACTGCAGAGATTGATGACTCCTGCACAAGTAATAATAAATTTTGGTTTTTGTGGCTACAGATAAAATCTGAAGAGGATTTCCAGTGTGAACAGGATGATGTTCTCAGCTCAGCCTGGCAGCAGTCCAGTCCCCAGGACAAGTTACTCCATTACTCAAAGTTTCCTAGCCCTGGTGCCTGTTCTGATTTTGACTGAGGCTGGCCCCTTATCTAAGGAAAGCATAAATATAAATATATATATATTACCCATGTGGCAGCTAGGCTGGCCATCAGGGTGCCTTGCAGGCGTCTTTTTTTCCCCTTGGATACCAACCAGGATTTAAGGAATAGCAGGACATCAATCACATCTGTGAAAGATGATCTGAACTGTTGGGGTGGGGGGAAATGGTAGAAGAAGTGGTGATGGAGTTTAAGCAAGGAAGAAAAGTTTGGAGTCAACGTGTAAGAATATTCAGTGGATTAGCTTAAGTCACTGAACTGAATCCACAATGGACTTAACTTGTGTCCGTAAAGTTGTGAGTGGGGAAGAAAGAATTTGAGCAGAAACATTCCTACCCTTTCAAGATTGAGGAAGAACCCTTTTGAGAGGTCAGTGTCCAGCATTCCCACACTTGCCATTCTGGACTCTGGATTTGTAATTCTGGTAGGTGAGGGAAAAGGGGAAAATGTGGTTCTTGTGCATTAGAAAGTGCACAGAAACGGTCATTGTTGCGTTCTGTCGTGGCATTTTCTGTGGATGTTGGTTGGAAAACCACGGGTCGAGGGAAGGCTGAGTTCTTTTAATCTTCCTTCAGGATTTTTAACAGTGTCTCGATCTATGGCATCATGAGATCCAGCATGATTAAAAGGCCAATTGAAGTCTGTATTAAAGGAAATAATTTCTGTGCTATTGACCTCCGTATTTATGCAAATTGTTTTATGTGTCAGTTTAAGAACTTAGCATACCTTTGCCAGTCCAGAAGAGAGCAAGAGCTAGCACTCTTTTCCTGTCATTTCCTCCTCAAGGTAACACCCAAAAAGTACCAAGACTTTCCCGCTAGTCATACGGATCGGGAATTCCCCACTCCCAATATAACTATAGGGACCACTACGGTGGAAAGGTAACAGCGTTCCGTGTGCCTTTGGCGTCTAGTCATGCCGGCCACATGACCACGGAGACGTCCTCGGACAAGCGCTGGCTCTTTGGCTTTGAAACGGAGATGAGCACCGGCCCCTAGAGTCGGAAACGACTAGCACGCATGTGCGGGGGAACCTTTACCTTTTACCTTAGGAATGATAATATTTGAACAAACCACAGCTGCAGTCTGCTTGCATTTTTGGATTTTGAAGAGTCACAGAAATACAACTTAGCAACCTTCAAGCTTATGGCTTCTACTTTGTGCAAGATTTGAATGATGCATTAAACCAATAAAACTTGACAGCGTCCATACTCTCATTATCACTGCATTTTTTGGTATGCCTCCTTTAATAATAAATAATAATAAACCTTTATTGTCAAAGTACAACATGTGTACATTGAGATTAGCTGAGCCTCTCCCTGTGCTCTCTCCCCCCAACACACAGTGACAACAAACCCTCCATCCCACCACACTATGTGAACCAACTACACCACACACCGGCCTCCCAAGTCAATTCTGCATAAGATTATGTCCCATTTAAAAGCCTAACAGCCCACGGATAAAAGCTATTTTTCAGCCTGTTGGTATGGCTGGCTATTTAACCAAGATCTAAGGCAGTGGTGGCGAACCTATGGCACATGTGCCAGAGGCAGCACCCAGAGCCCTCTGTGGGCACGCACGCCGCCATTGCCAGTAGCTTGCGCAGGTCTACTAGGCATCTCCAACCAGCACAAAGGAGGTGAAGCGGCTGGCTAGCAAGCCCAAGTAGAGGTGGCAGAGCACGCCCAGCAAGCCAAAGGCCACCTTGAGCGGGGAAAGCCAGATCCCCACCGTCGCCATGACCCCCCTAGTCCTGGCTAGCATTGTGTGCCTCCCCCCCATCTGTGCTGGGCCTCCTGCCCACTACCCCACCCGCCAGAGACCCCCTGGGCCTCCCCAGCCCCCACAGGTGTTCCCTCCCATGAGCAACATCAAGGTGGCCGTGCCCACCCTAGTCATGCCCATCCAGTGTGCTGTGACCACTGCAGCCACGCCCCTATGCCCCCCCCAGGGCACCACAATGCTTATGGGGCCCTAGCGCTTTGTGATAAATAAGTGGGTTTTGGGGTGTGGTTTGGGCACTCAGTCTCTAAAAAGTTCGTCATCGCTGATCTAAGGTACAAAAGAGCCGGTATGATGTAATGTTTAAGGCAACAGGCTAGAATCGGGAGACCATGAGTTCTAGTCCTGTCTTAGGCACAAAGCCAGCTGGATTACATCAGTCGGTCACTCATTCTCAGCCCTAGGAAGGAGGCCACGGCAAACCTCTGCTCAAAAATATTTCCAAGAAAACTTCAAGCAAAACTTCTGCAAGCAATCACCAGGAGTTCAAACTGATGCAAAGGTGTGTGTGTGTGCATACGTACATACAAGGAGCGGGGGGGAGGCTATGTAAAGCTGATGGGGTCATGAAAACTTGAAGTACTTAGCTTGCAGAAGTCAGAATTAAAGTAGCTAACTTTGTTTTTAAAAGCAGTTCTTTCCTAACATTATTCTAATTATTTAGGAGGGCGAATACTGTGCTTGTGGCAATGCAGTATGACGCAGACTGTGTTTAAAGGGAAAACTCCAGTTTCTGTAACAGAAACTGACAGTCATTCTGGATGAATAAACATATTCCGACAAGCCTTAAAAGCTCAGCACACTCTGTAACATGGAGCCGAGCACACACTTATGAACCAGTCTGCTTGGCTTAATACATTGCACAAGTTGTGCCTGCAGTTTTTACTAGCACCCCTTGGGTCTACCAAGAAAAGTGAATAAGGCATATAAGCCACAATTAGCTGGGCCGCCACACCACATTAAATCACTGACTGACCTAAGTTTAGAAATAACCGCTGCATGGATATATCATGCTGTGTTGAAACCGAACAAAGCATATTATGGCTTGGCGTGTATAAACCCTGTCAAATTTTCCTCCAGGACTTTGGTTCAGGATCCTGATTTAGAAGTGGGAGGTAGAAGGAAGGAATTCCTTATCAATAAACAACGGAGACTGAAATAACTCTCTACCACTTTTTTCCCCAAAGAATTTTCTGACACTGCGCAGTCTTGTCTTCTCTGTACCTCCCTTAAGGATTTTTTAAAAAAATATTTCTTGACAATCTGAAACGCAAGAGCGTTTGCTCACCTCTTTCTTCCCCAACTGGTGTAGCAGGTTGTCACTGTTTCTCTTAAAACAGCCATTTGTGACAGCATACGCAGCGAGCGGTATCAAACTCTTTTAACTCAGGGGGAAAAAAATCCCAGTTCCATTAGTTAAAAAAACAAAACAAAAACGTGACTTGATTAAGTCTCCTAAGTAGAACTTTAACCATCTGATTTTATGAGGATAAGTATTCCAAAAATTCCAGGTTCTCCTACCCCCCCTCCCCGTGGTCTAAATTTTCAACCAAAATGACAGAAAAGCCTGCTTTTAAATACAACAGGAAATTTATTGCCCCCGGGAACAACACACATATACAACCAAGGCAGTGGAATCTTGTGGGGAGATCTGCCTCTTCAGTGGTAACTCTCACTCTGCTGACTCTCATTTCTTCAGCCACTCAAGCCGTTCACCTTCCTTGTCACAGGGATGAGCGGGAACATCTGGCATATTGCCATCATCTCGAACTGGGACTATGATGAAGAAAGGAGAAACATGAACATCAGCCAAATGAGCATACTGTAAACGTCCAGTGGCAACACTTACAGAACTATATACTGCAAGGAAGGACACGGAGCGCTTGATTCAATGCCTGGATTCTCATGCTAAACCATATTGGTTTTGGCCTAGCGTGGGGAACAAATCTTGCCTCTCTTAAATTAAGTACATTATTCAGGCCTGATTTCACATCTTAACATGCTAAGACAAAATATAGCTTGTTTATTTGTAGCTAGGCATACAGGTAGTCCTTGATTTACAAGCATTTGTTTAGCGACTGTTTGAAATTACAATGGCGCTGAGAAAAGTGACAACGGTCTTTGCACTTATGACTGTCACAGCATCCCTAAGCCACAGGATCAAAATTTGGGCCCTTGGCAACTGGCCTGGGTTTGTGATTGTTGAAGCATCCCAGGGTCACATCATCACCCTTTGTGACCTTCCCAGCTGGCTCCCAACAAGCAAAGTCAATGGGAGAAACTCGATTCACTTAATGACTTGATGTTCACTTCATAACGGTGATGATTTGATTAATGACCATGGCAAAAAAAGGTCATAAAAATCAGGTGCAACTCGCTTAGCAATGGAAGTTTCAGGCCCAACTGTAAGTCAAGGACTATCTCTACAGATAGTCCTCGAATTGTGACCACAATAGAGCCCCAAATTTCTGTTATTAAATGACTCATTGGCTAAGTGAGTGTTGCCCCGTTTTGCGACCATTCTTGCCCCAGTTGTTAAGTAAATCACTGCAGTTGATAAGCTGGTAACACGGTTGTTAAGGGAATCTGGCTTCTCCATTGACTTTGCTTGTGAAAAGGTCGCAAAAGGGGATCACGTGACCTCGGGACACGGGAAAGGTCATTAGTATGAACTGGTTGCCAAGCATCTGAATTATGATCACATGTTCATGGGGATGCTGCAAAGGTCGTCACTGAAAAACAGTCATAAGTCAGATTTTTTTAGTGTTGTTGTAACTTTGAGCAGTCACTAAACAAACTGGATCACCTATATTAGGTAAGCACATCCCATGAAAAACATCCCACGGGTATTATCTTGACCTAGATAATTGTAGTTCATTTAATCTCTGGTTAAGTAAAAATCTCAATTCAGCATCATTGCATTAGATTTAATTCACTGACTTACCTACAACTGAATCAATACGCTAAGCTGTATCCTGTGGCTTATACACCATAAAGGTTGAGATGCCCAAATGTTATCAGAAAACTATCCGCTGTCAGCACAGAGAAACCTGAAAATAGTTTTCCCTCCATTTTTTTTCTGATGCCCATTCTCTGCCTGCCCAACCCAATAATAATTAAAGCAGAAAGAAAAATAGTTTAAACTGCTCTATAACATCCCATCCTTATGTCTCCCTTCACATACAGGCACTCCCTGGGTTAATCATGAGATCCATTCCTACGTCTGTCTTTAACTCAGATGTGTACATAAGTCGGAACTTATGCTTACAGACAGGCTGTCTTATTACTAAAAATGTTGGGCAGCGTTCTCCTTCCTTGAGCTGATGAAACGCTGAAGCCAGGCAGTATTTTCATGAACCCTGAACACAGGCTGTATATTCATGAAAAAAGAATAACAGAGTTGGAAGGGACCTTGAAGGTCTTCTAGTCTGACCCCCTGCTCAGGCAGGAAGCCCTATACCCGTGGTGGCGAATCTATGGCACGGGTGCCACAGGTGGCATGCAGAGCCCTCTCTGTGGGCACACGTCCCATCGCCCCAGTCCTACAGCTGGGTTTTATAAAACCTTTTCGCTTTAGGCCTCTGCCGCCCTGTGCAAAAAAACCCAGTTTCAATCAATCAGTTCCAACTTTTCAGGGAAAAAAAAGATCTCGCAAAGTTGGAATTGATTGAACTTTTTAGTCCCACCCACTCTGCCGTTACCACCGCAGCCATGTCTACCCAATGGGCCATGCCCCCCCGGCACCTGACAATACATAAGTGGGTTTTGGATTGCAGTTTGGGCACTCGGTCTCTAAAAGGTTCGCCATCACTGCCCTATACCATTTCAGACAAATGGTTGTCCAATCTCTTCTTTAAAAACTTCCAGTGTTGGAGCATTCACAGTTTCTGGAGGCAAGTCGTTCCACTGATTAATTGTTCTAACTGTCAGGAAATTTCTCCTTAGTTCTAAGTTGCTTCTCTCTTTGGTTAGTTTCCGTCCATTGTTTCTTGTCCTGCCTTCAGGCGCTTTGGAGAGTAGCTTGACTCCCTCTTCTTTGTGGCAACCCCTTAAGATCACGGGTGTCAAACTCGCTGCGTCACGTGATAAGTCGTGACGTATCGCTACTTTTTTCACATTGCTGGAGCTGGGGTGGGCTTGGACTCTGCATGATGCAACTGGCCTGCGGGCCGGCAGTTTGACACCCCTCCCTTAGATATTGGAATGCTGCTATCATGTCACCTTTAGGTCCTTCTTTTCATTAAAGTGGCCATACCCAATTCCAGCAACTATTCTTCATAGTTTTAGCCTCTAATCATCTGTGCTGCTCTTCTCTGAACTCTTTCTAGAGCAGGGGTAGGCAGTCTTGGCTCTTTGATGACTCGTGGACTTCAACTCCCAGAATTCCTGAGCCAGCCATGCTGAGGGAAAAGAGAGGTTTCCATGCTGAGCCATGCTGGCTCAGGAATTCTGGGAGCTGAGGTCCACGAGTCATAAAAGAGCCAAGGTTGCCTACCCCTGTTCTAGAGTCTCAGCATCTTTTTTTACATTGTGGCAACCAAAGCTGGATGCAATGTTCCAAGTGTGGTCTTACCAAAAACGTTATAAAATGGTGCTAGCACTTCACGTGATCTTGATTCTATCCCTCTGTTACTGCAGCCCAAGATTCTGTTGGCTTTTTTGGCAGCTGCAGCACACTGCTGGCTCACATTTAAGTGACACCTGTGAAAACTCTGTGCGGCTTCAGTGATTTATCAGCTCAAGGAAGGAGAAGGTCATTTGCCATTTTTAGTAGCAGGCCCGCCTGTTTCTAAGTATGAGTTGTCTGCAACCTGGACACTTTACATCAAGGGACTGCCTGTACCTTTCTCCCCAAAAATGGTTCAGTCACATGCATCTGTGCAACGTATTACATATTAAAAATTGATGAAAATAATGTGCTGCTTCTTTGCTATGCCTAAAACAGGGGTAGGCAACCTCGGCTCTTTTATGACTCATGGGCTTCAACTCCCAGAATTCCTGAGTCAGCCATGCTGAGGGGAAAGGGAGAGGTTTCCAAGCTGAGCCATGCTGGCTCAGGAATTCTGGGAGTTGAAGTCCATGAGTCATAAAAGAGCCGAGGTTGCCTACCCCTGGCCTAAAACTACAAAGCTGCTTTTAAAAACTAGAAATGTAGATGTAGATGCACCTGGGTAGTGATATGGCATGTTCTCGTTCATCAATGTGGAATAATGGGCATAGGGGCTCACCCGTGGCAATGTTACAGCTGAAAAAAATGAAAACAAAGATGCATGCCAGAAATACATTTAACATATATGTTGCATGCTGGCTATCCAGCAATATACAAAGCTACCATAAGTGAATGAATAAATTTACTCAGAATGATCTACAATGTGAACTACAAACCCCTCCAGCAAGCTAAATTTGACCACTGGTCACAGAATCGACCTAAAACCAAAGTACCTGAGTATCATTCCTTGAAACGGTGGGCCAGACTTATAGTCCCACGATTCAGATATTTGCCAACATTCTCTAGAATGAACTCATAGTGGTTTTCCAAGAATTTTCCAAACTGAAAGTGTCTGGAATTGAACCTGTGATTTTCTTCACACTAAGAAGTGCCGGTAACTGAATCCCAGTCTGTTCCCCATATCAAAGTCAACCCTGTGCTAGAAATTGCCAGGGATTTGGAAAGGGACCAGGGTCGGAAATACTAGGAATGTAATTTAGAAATCTTCAATGCAACATTCTTTTTTAAAGCTAATCCTCGCTCTGCTCAATGCCCCAATGTTAGGGCTGCCGCAACCCTCCCTCCTACTATCTCAAGGATACTAAAAGTTAAAGAATAAAATGTCTATGGAAATTCTCAATCATCCAGGTCATGGTTGTCCCAAAGGTGCTTTTCCAAAGAGCAACTGGATTTTTTTTTCCGTTGAAAATGTTTCACTTCGCATCCAAGAAGCTTCTTGGAAGAAAAGTGAAAGATTTTCAAGGGGAAAAAAAAACAAGAAAGTCCAGTTGCCTTTTGGAAAAGCACCCTTGGGTTTAAAAATAAAACATATTTGGATTTCAGGGAATATCAGTATAACTCACCCACAACTGTAATGACTATGGAGCTTACAATCACTGGTTCCTTGCTCCATGCAGATTTTATATATGTTACCATTCCTGCAGGAAGAGGAAGAGGCATTTTTTGATTTGCAGATTTGTTTTTCACAGTAACATCTGGAATTGTTTACTCAGGCTGATCTGGGCTAGCAATCCAAAGTGCCTTCCCAACTTTCAGTTAAGATAATAGCTATTAACTCACTTCAAAACTTGATCAGTAGTAGTCTGGATAGCACCTTTTCCAATTAACATTTCATTAAAAAAGTATAATGTGATGTCTTTTAATAGAATGTATTAGAAAGATTGCTACCAGACTTTTCCTGGGTTTTTTTTTTGTTTTTTTTGCTAACTTGAATACTTAGCTCTTCTACAATGCTTATCAATTTGAATAAATCTGTTTCCTCATAGCCACAGTTCTGCCTGTAAAATCAGCCGCACAACATGTTGCTTTAGAATTGATTAAAACTGAAACTTTGCAGCCTTCTGAAATCAAATGGACAGTAATTAGGGACATGATGTTCTCCATCCTTTTAAAACAGCCAGCCTGTTGTTACACAAGTATCTGGAAAACTTTTGTTTTATTACACAGGCTTTTGTTAGATTTTGCTTTTTTTTCCTGGTCTTTTTTTTTTACAGGCAGTTTGCTTTTGGTTTGGATCTGTTCTGACACTGTGAACATTGTTAATAGAAACTGACATCTAAGTATTTTAAATATATGAAAGGACAGGTAGTCTTTGACTTACAAACACAACTGAGCCTAAAATTTCTGTTGCTAAGTGAGGCAGTTTTGCCCCATTTTACAACCTTTATTGCCACACTTGTTAAGTGAATCACTGCAATTGTTAAGTTAGTAACCTGGCTGTTGAGTGAATCTGGCTTCCCCATTTACTTTCTTTGTCAGAAGATCACAAAAGATGATCACATGATCCTGGGACACTGCAATCGTCAAAAATACGAGGCAAGCATCTGAATTGTGATTATGTGGCCATGGGGATGCTACAATGGTCATCAGTGTGGAAAATGGTCATAACTCACATTTTCAGTGCCATTGTAACTTTGAATGGCCACTAAACAAACTGTTGTAAGTTGAGGACTATGTAAATGTATCTTGTACAATTTTAGAAAGCGCTTTCATAGAGAAGTATTTTTAAATTAAAGTATCTATAGCTGCAAAGTTTGGGTTTTGCAGCAATAGCAGACTGTGGCATGAGATTTATCAGGAATAGGAAAGAGAGGAAAAAAGAGTTAGTGGATTGTCATGGGTGGGTAGGTGTTGAAATTGCAGCACATGTTGATCCAAGCCCAGATCCACCTTTCACATCAGCACCTAGTTTGCCTATATTCTTAAATTGGGGTGGAATTATTTAATAATAAGTTGGAAGGGACCTTGGAGGTCATCTAGTCCAACCCCCTGCTCAGGCAGGAAACCCTATACCATTTCAGGCAAATGGCTGTCCAGTCTCTTCTTAAAAACTTCCAGTGTTGGAGCATTCACCACTTCTGGAGGCAGGTTGTTCCACTGGTTAATTGTTCTAACTGTCAGGAAGTTTCTCCTTAGTTCTAGGTTGCTTCTCTCCTTGACTAGTTTCCATCCATTGCTTCTTGTCCTGCTTTCAGGTGCTTTGGAGAATAACTTGACTCCCTCTTCTTTGTGGCAGCCCCTGAGATACTGGAACACTGCTATCATGTCACCCCTCACCCTTCTCTTCATTAAACTACACATACCCAATTCCAGCAACCGTTCCCTATATGTTTTAGCCTCCAGTCCCCCAATCATCTTTGTTGCTCTTCTCTGTACCCTTTCTAGAGTCTCATCTTTTTTACATCGTGGTGACCAAAACTGGATGCAGTATTCCAGGTGTGGCCTTACCAAAGCATTGTAAAGTGGTATTAGTACTTCACTTGATCTTGATTCTATCCCTCTGTTAATGCAGCCTAGCACTGTGTTGGCTTTTTTGGCAGCTGCAGCACACTGCTGGCTCATATTGAAGTGATTGTCTACTAAGACTCCCTATTTATATCCCATCTTTATTATTTTCACAAATAACCCCAGTGGAGAACATATCTAGCACACCTTCCTCCTCCTATTTCCCCCACAATAACAGTCCTGTGAGGTGAGTTGGGCTGAGAGAGAATGACTGGCCCAAGGTCACCCAGTTAGATGGCTAAGGTGGGACTTGAACTCATGGCCTCTTGCTTTCTAGCCTGGTGCCTTAACCACTAGACCAAACTGGCTAATTCCCAAACATTTGCAAGCTTCGTCAAATGACGTTTCTGCCCCTCAGAAGAAAGCTTGAAATGGATTTATGGGTGCCCTCAGTGTTGCATTTCAGACCTCTGTCGACTTTGGAAGTCCAAATGAACTGGTAGAGATGGGCCTCACTTACTGACAAACCACAACCCTAGCATACCCTGTAGAGGAGTCCTGAAAAGAAAGGTGATAGATTGAATACAGGTAGTCCTCGACTTACGACCATAACTGAGACCGGAATTTATGTTGCTAAGTGAGACAGTTGTTAAGTGACTTTTGCTCCTATTTTACACCCTTTCTTGCCAGAGTTGTTAAAGTCAATCTGGCTTCCCCATGGACTTTGCTTGTGGGAAGGTCCCAAAAGGGGATCACATCACCCTGGGCCACCACAACTGTCAAAATATGAGTCAGTCACCAAGCATCTGAATTTTGATCACGTGACTGGTGTGTGTGTGCTGCAGCAGTGTGAGAAATGATCGTAAGTTACTTTTTTTAGTGCCATTGTAACTTTGAATGGTCACTAAATGAACTGTTAGAAATGGAGAACTACCTATACTACGCTTTGCAGGAAAAAAGGCAGGATTTAAATGTAATGAATGAACCGTCCCCCCCCTCGACATCATTGCTCTCAGGTACATGACATTCGAACACCCTCTACAGCAGGGGTCCCCAACCTTGGCGACTTTAAGACTTGTGGACTTCAACTCCCAGAATTCCTCAGCCAGCATAGCTGGCTAAGGAATTCTGGGAGCTGAAGTCCACAAGTCTTAAAGTCGTCAGGGTTGCAGACCCCTGTTCTACAGTACCTACGGAATCTTCATCATCCTTCCACCCTCCTCCTCCTCTTCCTCTGTCTTTCCACCCTCGCCCACCATTGCACCCCTAGACACCGTCGACAACAAAAGCCCGTCATATACACCCGTCCATCTTCCAACGTCCTCCCACCCGCGACAAAGTCGTCTCGCACTTACTGCTGAAGGTAGACATCTTGTAATCAAGGGGAACGGAGCCCGCCGGCCTTCTGGGAAGTGTAGTTTTGTCGCGTTCTTCCTCCCTCTCTCGGATTGGTCGGCGAAGGCTCTATTGTACTGTATGAAAGCTGTGCCCGGCTCTGTTTTAACTGTTCATATTTCACCGATGTGTGTCCGTTTCCGTGTGTGCTGCCACCATGTGGCTGGGTGGAGAAATCACAATGTGGGCAGTCAGACCCTCCTACCATATGATGTATTTCCTTTCCCCTCCCCTTTCTGGGATGGACTTCCTCCTTCCTCTTCCCTAGTGAGCCATGCTTCATTAGCAGAAAACATGGGGTCCCAATATGCAGACCCTGGGACCATTATCATCTTCTAACCTTGGAGACACCTCGGGAATATCTTGGAAATGCTGTACAACGTCATCTGAATTGCAATAAAGGTATTTCTATATAAAAGGTGTTTCTACGAGTTTAAACTATCTGGAGAGACCTGTTAAAGTTAATTATATCTGCTTACACAGACCATAGAAGTCTTACAAGAGATTAATTAAAGTACAACAGTTTCGTCGTTCCAGAATAGTTAGAAGATGATTTTGAATTCCTCTTGTCTGCATGTTGCTCAACAAACAAATAGTTAGAAGATGATTTTAAATTCCTCTTGTCTGCATGTTGCTCAACAAACAAAAGTTAGAAAATTTTTCTGAAATCAAGTTTAAAGTAATTGAATTCCTTCTCTCTGCATCCTTGCTCAGTCAAAAGACAAGTATTAATTTTACTGCCTGTAATCCATCGTGTATGCATGTTATCTGCAAAAGCTTAAGTGAAAAAAAAAGTCAGTGATCAATTTAACTAGCTGCATTGTGTGTGTGTTGTCTACAAGTAAGAAGTCAAGGATAACAATTACTCTTACTGGCTGCATGTGTTTATCTCAATGAAGTTTAAAGTCCAGTAGAAATGTGTTTTAATTTCTAAAATCTGCAATTTAAAGTCTGTAACGTTTCTACAATCAAGTTTAAACAGTCAGGAAATGCAATCTGAATTCCTTCTCTCTGCATCCCTCATGTGCATGTTGTTTCTGAGCAAGGCAGAGGTAACAAAGGATTTGGAGATAACATCCTGTGAGCCTTTGTTTGAAAAGGCTAGTAAACATCTCATTGCCTCTCTGCCAGTTCTTGCCTGCAATTAGAATGACTGTCTGTTTGCACCTCAAGTTTGTGGAACCAAAAGAAAGTTTAAAGAAATTTCATGCCTGCCTTTTCAAATAGTCTTTCTCTAGAAGTTTCAGAGATTCACCTTTTGAAAAAGAACTCTGCTTCTCTGGCCAGCTATTAAGTGGTCATAAACATAGACAATAAAACAATTTGTTGTCCTGGTAACCAGCTCTTGGTGGTTCACCCCACCTTAGGAATGCGAGCTGTGCAACAGCTTGTAAGCTTGATGTTATACAGAGAGAAAAGCAATCATTGATAGCCATTGTCTTCAGAGTTGAATTTTTCTCAAACAAGATTTTGCCAGTTGCAGATGAAGTCTGTGACTAGCCATGCAAGCATTTTTACAGAGATCATCCTGTGCTATTAGCCATTGGTTTTGAAGTTGAGCTCCAAAAAAAAAAAAGTTTGCCAGCTAGCAATTTTTTTTTCTCCTTCCTCTCTCTTTTGCAATAAAGATTGCGGAGAAACAACAATAAAAGAGCAATCAAGCAATTAGTTGCCTAGTAACAGGCAGTGACTCCTGGTGGCCAAACTGAAACGCTTAAACTGTCTGCAATTTGAAACGCATCTGAAGGCTTGTATACAGAGAGAGACTTTGATTCACACTTATAGCAAGCTATGCAAGCATTCTTATATGATAGGAAAATGATCTAAAATCCTAAAATAGATGTTTTAAATCTCCAAAAGGAGATCATTCAGCAAGCAAACAAAGCCTACCCAGCCCACTAGCTTAAACAAAGGAAGGAGAGAGCAATTAACCTCTGTCAGTGACAAGTTACAGCCTACGGTTTAGCTCTCAACACGGAGAGACAGTTCCTCCAAGGGTTTCAAACCGGCTCACAACTTGTGCTCATAGGGAAGAAGAGTTGCTTCACTTAATGTCCTAACTTAAGCTAGGGAAGATACCAGGCTTGCATCCAAACAGCGACCCTAGTGGTCAAGAGGTGAAGTTCATTGAAGTACTCACCTACACAAGCAGCATTCCAGTGGCGGCTCAGCATTAAAAGGCTTGTCCTCAGGCACGTGTAGAGTGCCCCTAGTGGTCAAAGGGTGAACTTTCTTGAAGTCCCTAACCAAGTTGGAAGACCCAAGCGCACAATAAACCTAACCCAGATACTCAGAGAAATTTATGAGACAATGAAAGATGAATTTTCCACTAATCTGTCAGAACGATGGGACAGAACGGCATACGCCATGAGAATTTTGCTCAGTGTTGATGGTAATTCTGCTGTATTAAGAGACTCTATAGCAGTGTTTTTCAACCACTGTTCCGTGGCACACTAGTGTGCCGCGAGATGTTGCATGGTGTGCCGTGGGAAAAATTGAAAAGTAATTATAAAATACTTTCTTTGTGTTTATTTGATTCCTATTCAAGAGAATTACTTTATATATAGTCAATATAGGCACAGAGTTAAATTTTTTAACATTTTCTAATGGTGGAGTGCCTCGTGATTTTTTTCATGAAACAAGTGTGCCTTTGCCCAAAAAAGGTTGAAAAACACTGCTCTATAGATCGCTTATCTGCAGCTTATGAACGTTACCAGCGGCTATCTGCAAAATACACAATTTTCTTAAAGGACTCTAATGAAGATGATTCCTCAGCAGAACTAATTAAAATTGAGGATCTGAACCAGCAAAGAGATCTCCTGGTGCAAGGGGCAAAGTATAAGGCAAAAAACCGCATTGCTGACCTGCAAGACACCAGATCTCATAGATCCACATCAAGCAGACACACAGGACGCTCGGCTAGATCCTCTCGCTCCAGGACTTCAACAATAAGTAACAAGTTGGCAGAGGCACGTGTACACCTAGAAGCAAAGAAAGTACATGCTTCCTTTGCCAAACAGGAAGCAGAGCTGGAAGCACAGGAGAAAGCCCGTCAAGCAGAGATGGAAGCACAGGAGAAAGCCCATCAAGCAGAGATGGCAGCCAAAATAAAGCTTCTGCGAATTGAAGGAGAAGAAGCCGTTGCCCTAGCAAAGCTGAAGATCTATGAACAAGCAGCGAAGAAAAACACCGATGCGGAGTGCTCCATCCCAATAGAAGTGAAGGCTCCAATGGAGCGCACCAGTCAATATGTGTCAAAGCAAAATGTTTGCAACGATGCAAAGCCATCTTCCACACTGCCTACACACATCACAGTCACCCCAGAACTGCAAGGGCCTGCACTCCTTCAACACCGCAGCCCAAGTGCATCTTCTGCACTTCCTACAAAAATCATAGACATCCCAGAACTGCAAAGGCCTGCACTCCTTCAACACCGCAGCCCAAGTGCATCTTCTGCACTTCCCACAAACATCATAGAGACCACAGAACTGCGAGGGCCTACACCACTTCTTCTTCAAAACGCCACAGGTGCGTCAGCTATGCTTCCTCCAAACAGCACAGAAGCTCCGTGCCTGACAGAGCCTACACCTCTCCTCCAAAGCAACAAAGGTGCGTCAACCGTGCTTCCCATAAAGAGCACAGAAGTCCTGTGCCTGCCAGGGCCAACACCTCTTCAACAAAGCAGCACAGGTGCATCAACCGTGCTTCCTACAGACAGCACTGAAGCCCCAAGCCTGCCAAGGCCAGCACCTCTTCAACGCCCAGAAACAGGTGCGCCAACACCTCAAATTGCATTACCTCTTGCCAATGACTACGTAACCACAAGCAATGATCAACGGTTGAATCAACAACCAGCACAAATTTTAGAGCTTACACCACAGTTAAATGATCCTGCAACATCATTTTATCCTGGTGTACCTGATCCTTATTCACCAGAGAACCCTCACACCCAAGAGGTTCCACAAGTTTCTTCGGCATCAAAGAGTGAGAGACCAGACCTCCCTGAGTACGCCAAACACGCGACTCGTCGAGAGCTCACTGCCAATAGCCTCTCAAAGTTTAATGACCATCCAGAAGACTTCAGATCCTGGAAAACAATCTTCAAAGCGGTTGTTGGTGATCTCAACCTTACCGCCAGAAAGGAACTCGACCTACTCTTTTCCTTTCCCCTATTCTCATATTTTTGCAGGTTTATAAGTCATCACGCCTGGACGAACAATGAACCCAGCTTCGACTTCGCTGAATCCAGTGTGCCTGCTCCATTACCATCACCAAGGTATGATAACACAGCAGCTCAACACAGAGACTCACGTGGAGCTGCGTCTACAAGAAAGATGGACATCTCACTTCCTGTATCATCTCCTCTATGGAGTGATTCAGGTGGTAGCATTTCACCTCCTGTACCATCCTCTCCTCTTTGGAGTGATTCAGGCGGTGGCAACTCACATCCTGTACCACCTCCTCCTAAATGGAGCAATTCAGGTGGTGGGGACGAATACGCTACAGGTGCTGTGCTTCATATGGCCATTTTGCTAAACATTGAAAAGCCTTTGACAAGTGCACAGAATGCGATAGCGACAAACACGATACAGCTACGCATCCTGATCCACTTCCAGGCAATCCACAGCAACCACCTGTATCCAACCCTGCTTCAAGTTATGGCGGGGAGCAGCATGGCGGGGAGCATCAAAGTCATGCTCCAGTCACCAACGTTTCATCTTCACCCAATCTCCAAGTTAGAGACCTTGTTCTGTTTAAGGACCAACGAGCTCAAGAATGGAAAGGCACTAAAACCTCCATATCAAGGCGTGTCCCTGAACGACGCCCTTCTCACTGGTCCAAACTTAACCAACAACCTCGTAGGTGTACTCATGAGGTTCAGAAAAGAACCCATCGCCTTAACAGCTGACACTGAGCAAATGTTTCATTGCTTTAAAGTAAGAGAAGACCATAGGAACTTCTTAAGGTTTCTGTGGCACCGTGACAACAACATGGACAATGACATCACCGAATATCGCATGAAAGTACATGTCTTTGGAAACAGTCCCTCACCTGCTGTTGCAACATATGGTCTACGAAGGACCGCTCTAGAAGGTGAGAAAGACTATGGTGCAGATGCTCGACATTTTGTCGAAAGGGACTTCTATGTGGACGATGGACTCAAATCCTTACCCACAGACGTAGAAGCCATAGACCTACTCCAAAGAACACAAAGTATGCTTTCTGAAGCTAATCTTGGACTCCACAAATTTGCCTCAAACAGTGCTGCAGTTATGAAAGCCTTCCAGCCCAGTGATTATGCCAAAGGATTTAAGGACCTTAACTTGGGAGTGGACATGCCCCCCGAACAGAGAAGTTTGGGTCTACGATGGAACTTATCTAATGACACCCTGGGCTTTCATGTCAGCTCTATCGATAAACCATTCACCAAACGTGGTGTTTTTGTCAGTAGTGAATAGCCTGTATGATCCACTTGGTTTCGTAGCTCCCATCACCATACAAGGTAAATCCTTACTACGACAGCTTTCAGAGTCCACTAAAGACTGGGACATACCATTACCAAGAGACAAGCTCCCAAAATGGGAGTCCTGGAAACAATCTCTACATGCCTTAGATGGAATCAACATACCACGCTGCTACACTCCAGCCTCCCTTACAGCAAGCCAGACCAGGGAAATTCACATTTTCTCAGACGCATCCACTGAGGCCATAGCAGCTGTTGCCTATCTCAAGGTTAAAGACTCTATAAATCGGACCCACATTGGGTTCTTGTTTGGCAAAGCCAAGTTGGCACCCAAGCCTGAGCACACAATCCCTAGACTTGAACTGTGTGGGGCCGTATTGGCTGTTGAAATTGTAGACTTTATATTGCGTGAGCTGGACATTCACATACATGACAATAAATTTCATACAGACAGCAAGGTTGTCTTGGGCTACATACACAACCAGACAAAACGCTTTTATGTTTATGTCAGCAATCGTGTAGAACGGATCAGAAAATCCTCTAAGCCTGAACAATGGCGTTATATTCCTTCAGAACGTAATCCTGCAGATCACGCTACAAGACCACTATCAGCAAGCGCTTTTACAAGTTCCTCTTGGCTAACAAGTCCTAAGTTCCTACTTGATCATACAGAAAAAAGCACAGTCGAATCCTTTGATCTTCAAGATCCGGACAATGATCCGGAGATTCGTTCTGAAATCAAGACTCTTCTTACCAGATTTGAACAAAGAACCACCATGGACTGTCAACGCTTTGAACGGTTCTCCGAGTGGAAAAAGCTCGTACGCACCATCGCAAGGTTAGTCCACATCGCACGATGTTATCACACCAAGTCCGATGACATTGAATGTCAAGGCTGGCACTTGTGTAAAAACCCTCTATCAGCAAAAGACATCGCTAGCAGTGAGCTGCTCATCATATGCTGTGTACAACAGAATGTCTTTAGCGCAGAATTCAAATGCATCCAGGACAAACAAAACATTCCAAAAAACAGTCCAATCGCCAACCTGAACCCATTCATAGACATTCACAGCATGCTAAGGGTTGGCGGTCGTTTACATGAGGCCAATTTGGGAGAGCGTGAACAGCATCCTCTTATAATACCTGGTCGTCATCATCTCTGTACCTTGCTCATACGCCATCACCATGAAGAGGTTAAGCACCAAGGCAGACATTTCACAGAAGGTGCCATAAGAGCGGCAGGCTTTTGGATTGTAGGAGCAAAAAGACAGATTGCAGCTATACTGCATAGATGTGTGCAATGCCGTAAATTAAGAGGAAGGCATCAGCAACAACAAATGTCAGACCTGCCAACCGACAAACTAAGCACTGACCCACCATTCACTCATGTTGGTCTGGACGTTTTCGGCCCATGGTCGGTAACAGCACGTAGGACACGTGGTGGCCAAGCAAATAACAAGCGTTGGGCAGTCCTATTCACTTGTATGAGCATACGTGCAGTACACATTGAGGTTTTGGAATCCATGGATACCTCATGTTTCATTAATGCTCTAAGGCGATTTCTTGCCATAAGAGGACCAGTAAACTCATTAAGATCTGACTGTGGAACTAATTTCATTGGAGCCTGCAAAGAATTAGACATCAATTCTAAGTCAGTCCAGGACTTTTTAGCTGGAAAGGGCTGCACTTGGATCTTTAATCCTCCTCACTCTTCCCACATGGGCGGCTCATGGGAGAGAATGATAGGAATTACGCGTAGAATATTGGACTCTATGTTAATGGACTTGAACTCCACAAGGCTTACTCATGAGATCTTGACCACTTTATTAGCAGAAGTGTCTGCTATAATCAATTCAAGGCCACTAGTACCAGTGTCTACCGATCCAGAATTCCCGACCATCCTCACTCCAGCTACTCTTCTCACTCAAAAGCTCGGATCTGTTCCTGTTCCACCTGGAGATTTCGGAAAAGGAACTCTGTATCATGATCAATGGAGGAGAGTACAACACCTTGCCAACTGCTTCTGGAATCGATGGAAGATGGAATATCTTTCTCTTTTGCAAAGTCGCAGAAAATGGAAAAATCAATACCCCAATCTTCAAGTTGGAGACCTTGTTCTGCTCAAAGACCAACAAGTTCAAAGAATTGAGTGGCCCATGGGACTTATCGAGAAGGCCATTCTTAGCAACGATGGGAAGGTACGTAAAGTGGAAGTAAGGGTCGCAAAGCAAGGCACCATAAAAACCTTCATCAGACCCATTACAGAACTCATTCTGCTTCTACCTCTTGAAGACTGAACTCGTTGCTTTCCCTGTTGAATCCTGCCTTCAAGAAGAAAAGTGCCTTCAACCTGATCCAGACTATTGAAGCCTGAAATGGCAGTTTATTGTTGCAATATATATGCATGTTCCTTTATATCTTTCAGGTCTTGAACGCAACAAGCAAAACCTCAGCCTGAAATGGCAGTTTATTATTGCAATATGTATGCATGTTTATTTTATATATCTCAGGTTTTTATGTCCTATATGGACGCATGTTTACCTCTTATATCTCAGGTTTTTATGCCTCATATATCATGTTTATTTTTTATATCCCTCAAGTTTACATTTATATGTATGCATGTTTATTTTTATATATTTTTCTCAGATGTATTACTTATATTTCTTAGGCGTTTCAAGAGATTAATTAAAGTACAACAGTTTCGTCGTTCCAGAATACCGTGTGTCAGGTATTACACACCGGGTTTTCCCCCGGCGACGATAAAGAGTTGTTTTATAATTCTGTGTATAAATAATTAATTTTTCCAATGTTTTACGTCCACCTTAAACCGATTGCTAGAAAATCACTTGCTCTGACGTCATTAGCAATCCGAATAGAGACTAATCTGGGTTTCGGGGCACGTGTGACTTTTAAATGTTTCGTCTCGTTTCCTGTTGCCTGGGTTGCAAAGTAAAATATCTACATCTACAACCACGCGGGACGTGCTTAAAGTGCTCGTTGCCATCCGTTTCTCGACTGAGAAACAATATCCGTGTGAACGTGGTTTGCAAACGGGTAGAATTAACTGGGAATGGAACGACGCAGCGAATGCAAATATTTTCTTTTCTGACAACTTTTTTATTTTATAGTCCTGCAAGCTTGGATTCAAATTCCCCCTCCCTTTGGATTTTGGCATGTCAAATCTTCAAGGTAGTTCAACCTACAGCAGGGAAAGTTTCTGTCCAAAACATATATTCCACTTACATACAATTACACCAAAATCACGTTCTTATAATATGCTAAGCCATGATGCATTTTAATTATTGTTGCATAAACTCAGTGCTTTTTTTTTGTAAAAAAAAAAAAGGTGCCAGAACTCACACACGTCATACCCTACAAGGTTCCATCCCAAAAAGGTGCCGGAACTAATACTAGGGTGCATGTGAAATGAGAAAAACAAGCTGGACACTTCTAAATGTGCTGAATGTGCATAAGATATTCCTGTCCTTCAGACAGATGCTGAGCCAGATAACTATTTTATTTTTATTTTTATTTAATTGCATTTGTATACCGCCCTTTCCCTGAGGACTATATCCTGTATTTCCAAATTATGTACTCCTCTGAAACCATTATGTAACTATATCCTGTTTTTCAACCGTGGTCTGTCCACTGTAAAGGATATAATCAAATAAGGAACAATGTACAGCCAGGACATGAGGGGTATAAATATGTATGGTTACGAGCCCCTCTTCTTTCTACAACACTATGACAAAATAAGCCCTGCATAAACTATAATTCATTGGACTCAGCTAAGCTAAGCCCAAACCAAACTTGTAATAATTATACATATGTACAGTATGTAAGGGAAAAATGTGTCTTTAATAATGATAATATCCATAGATAGTAAACACAATTGATCACAATGATTTGCAGATAAAAATGCAAAATTTATACAATCATTTTCAAATCCTAACACAATATGTATAAATATGAATGCAAAATTAATTATTTACACTGTTAGATCCCAGACAACCCTGCAGAAAAATGACTAACTTAACCATCCTTTTTTCCTGCTGAATCATCAGGGTCTTTCCCAACCCTGAGTGTAGGACATTTTCAGCATTGCTTGATCTTGACCACAAGACTCCTGTTTCTGAGAAGGAAAAAAAATAGTTTCCCTTTGAAGTATGCAGCTACAGGCTAAAAATGTTGTGTTTTATGCAGCTGTAGAGTGTGTTGACAGTGATCTCCCCTTATAATTTCCCTCCATACTGAGAAGTAGAAATTCAGGGAAGATAGGCAGAGCAGGGCAGGCAGGCAGGCAGGCTCATCATCAAATGGTGTTTAGTCAAACAAAAAAAATATCAGTTCTCCCCTTTAAAAATCTAGATAATCTGTAGATGGCAGCAAAGAGTCAAAGGTTTCTTTATTTTGGTGGAGCCATCTGGTGGCTATCTAGTTTTTTGCAGCACATGTCTGTTCTAAGAAGAGGGATCTCTTCAGTGAACTTCACTTCTGTGACCACCTCTTATTTCTTGAAAAGAGAAAACACACCAAAGCTGGAGTGCCAGACAATGCCTTCTAAGCATGTGATTAAAGTTTGGATAATTCTCTAGATTAACTGGATTCCTACTGCTGGCTCTAAATCATAGTTTGATTAACTGGCATTTAGGCTATTGAGAGTCAGATGGCCTACAACAGGGGTGTCAAACTCCATTTCATTGAGGGCCGCATCAGCATTGCGGTTGCCCTCAGGGGGCCGGGTGGGTGTGGCCTGGGTGGGCATGGCCTACTGGGTGGGCGTGGCTAAAGTGCATATGGCCTACTGGGTGGGCATGGCCAGCTCTACATCGTTTGCATTTAGGGTGCCTATGGGGGCCTGGGCAGGAGTGGGACAGATCTGAGGGTCTCTGGCAGGAGGAGGGTCTCTGGGCCAGGGCCAAGGCAGTGGGGGCCGTTCCCTCATTGTTTCCAGGATGGCTTCACGGGCCACATGAAACCACTTGGCGGGCCGGATCTGGCCCCCGGGCCTTGTGTTTGACATGTCTGGCCTACAAGTTTAATAAATGATTATCTGTTCACAGGAGGTCATAGCTACCAGTTCTTTTGTTGGTGTTGCCCCTCATACATGTTGAATTCTTCTCAAGAACCTAGGATGTCATAAGATATCAGTGCAGCACTTGTGTAGATCCATAAAGTGTGGCCTGAAGTATGCCAATGATGGACTTTTACAATTGACAGAAATGTTGTCCAAGTGCAGATTTTCTAAGTGCCACCCAACATTTGGGATGGGATGGAACGGAACGGAACGGAACAGAACAGAACAGAATAGAATCTGGAAGGGACCTTGGAGGTCCAGTGTGCCAATAACCATTGGGACCACCACAGCCAGTTTAGGCCATAATCTTTGAACTTTGATTTTCAGATCTTGATATTTCGTGATCGTCTCCAATTCTTTGTCTTCTATTTTACTATCTCCTGGTATTGCCACAATAATTATCCACACTTTCTTCTTTCAAACCACAGTTAAATCTGGTGTGTTGTATGCCAAGAATTTAGTGGTTTGTACTCAGAAATTCCACAATATTTTAACCTGCTCATTTTCTATTTTTCAACTCTGTTCACACCAATTTTTCGTTACTGGCACAGGATAATTTTTACAGATGTTCCAGTGAATCATTTTGGCAGCTGCGCTATATCATTCTTTATAATCTGTTGTGTGATCTTTTTGAATAAGCTAGTTTTTTCTGCCTTTTTGCACAATCTGTATTTTGAATCATTTGACAATTTTTCATTATTATTATTATTGGGCTAGGCACACCAGCAAATTGCAATGTAAATAGCTGAATTATAAACTATGGTTTGCATACCACAATAGATGACTTCACACAACATGGTGGCTATGCTTACACAATATACTAATTCAAAATATGATTTGCTCATTTATTTTTTATTTTATTCTGCCTTTATTATTTTTGCAAATAATGTAAGGTAGCAAACATATCTAATATTTCTTCCTCCTCCTATTTTCCCCCACAACAACAACCCTGTGAGGTGGATTGGGCTGAGAGAAAGATTGACTGGCCTAAAGTCACCCAGCTGGCTTTCATGGCTATCGCAGGATTTCAATTCATGGTCTCCCGTTTTCTAGCCTGGTGCCTTAACATTAGACCAAATTGGCTCTCAGTTTGTGATTAAGGGTGTTCTGTGAATCTAGCAGACACGGTTTTCAAGCTTTGTGCTAAAGCTAAACTACTTAGCGCAGGGGTCAGCAACCTGAAACAGTGAAAGAGCCACTCAGAACTGGTTCCCTCACAAAAGGAAAAACTGGGAGCCTTAAAAAAATGTGTGCGCATGCGCGTACATGCGCACATGCACAGAACAGGGTTTCACTGAAGAGTGGAGCCAAGGCGAGATATGCACCTACCCTGCATATTTGAATTGATTGGTTGAAATTTTTTAGTCCCACTTTTTTGGGGGGGACTGTACATGGCAGAGGACTGGGAGCCGCAGGAGATGGCTGAAAGAGCCACATGCGGCTCTGGAGCCGCGGGTTGCAGACCTGTGACTTAGCGTAACAACTGTGTTGTACACAAAACAAGTCCAAACGTAATTTACTATACTTATTTTTGGCATGTCTGAATATAAGGCACTATGGTTTATAAACCCAGTAATAGCTTAACAGTGTATGAACAGTGGCGGGATTCAAATATGGGAACAACCGGTTCTTTGTGTTGATGCCACTTCCAGAAGTCCATTCTGGGTCTGGGCAACAAAAATGTAGCTACCGGTTCTGCCAAAGTGGTGCAAACCGGCTGAATCCCACCACCGTGTATAAACCAAATCCAGTAAGGATGATTTAGTCATCCAAAGTAAAATAAGCCATTAATTAGTACACAGTATAAATGTACCTTGGCCATTATGGAGATACCACTTTTTGCCAGATTTTCCTGCTCACCTTAAAAGAAAGCTTCTGAACCTCATTTCAGAGTAATTGAACTGCTCAAATCAGAATTCATTTATTCTTCCATTAGTTATAAAACAATTTCTTTTCCTGCTATACTTCCCTTCCTAACTATAATGACTCATGTTCTATCACTGTTTCCTGGGAGGGAAGAATCACATTTATTAGAGCCTTGAGCCCCTTTTCCTCCTCATTTACAGACTGCATCTGCTCTAAAATGCCTGTTACGCTTCCTTTCTTGCTCCTTAAAATCTGTGAGTATTGGTGGGTATAGGTTAGTCCTGAGGGACTCTATAACCTTTCCTCCTGGCAATGGCTCTTCTAGAGATAGAGACAGACCTATCATTGAGGGACACAGGGGCTCCCAGCCAGAGTAAGCTGATCTGGGGTGATACGAAAAGGCAGAAAATGAATAATTATTCATTAATTTACATTACAGCTTTTTAACTGCTGAAAAGTAAAGAGAGGCTGGCTGGCTTGCTTGTTTGCCTTCAGAAACCTTCAGTTTTAACTCCTGGGACTGCCTGGACAAGTCCTTGCAGTTTTCTTGGGAAGATTTTGGAAGTAGTTTGCCGTTGCCTCCTTCCTAGAGCTCAGAGCGAGTGACTGGCCCAAGATCACCTAGCTGGCTTTGTGTCTTAGATGGAACTAGAACTCACAGACTCCTGGTTTCTACCCTGGTGCCTTCACCACTATATCCAAGTGGGTCTCGGGGTTTTCTACTGGGCATAACTTGTGGGGAAGGATGGGACTCGCTATTCTATTTGAGGCAGGATTGTATGTGAATCTGGCCCTTGTCTAAGGCAGGGCTTTTCAACCAGTGGTACATTGGCACCTGGCAGGTGGTAGCGGGGGAGGGGAATGAGCTGAAAAGTGGTAGCGGGGGAGGGGAATGAGCTGAACTGGTGGCAGCACCGCACAAGCCTGAGCGAGAGACGGCTGGAGCTGCAGGGCTGTCAGGGCTCAGCGGAAGCGCCAGGATCAGCGACAGGCTCCAGCTGGAGGTCGGCGCTGATCCTGGCGCTTCTGAGCCCAGAAGAAGTGCTGATCAGCTGGAATGTTGCAGCATCTCCAGGGTCTTGTGATTTATATTCAGATGCTTGGCAACTGATTCATATTTATGACAGTCACAGCGTCCCAGGTCATGTGAAGTGACCAAAACTTGCTTCAACCACCCAGCAGATGGGGGGAATAAAAACCAAACATCCAACCCACCCCACCCCCACTGCCAATCCTCAACCTTGGACAGGAGGAAGAGCGCCGCCGGGCGGGCAGGTAGGTGTCTTGCTCGGCTGTGGCTTGGGGGGCACTTTTATCAGTGCCATTGTAACTTTGAACAGTCACTAAGCGAACTGTTGTAAGTTGAGGACTACCTGTACTTCATCCCTTTTTTCCTTTTGTTTTTTTTGGTCATCAAGTTTTTGACACCTTGCTAGGTGACTGGTGGTACTCAGATGTTGCCATATCCTAAAAATGGTACAATGGGTGAAAAGGTTGAAAAGCCCTGGTCTAAGGAATTGGGGTGGTGCATGATTCCAATCAATTTCAGCAGATTCTGGACTCTGGACAATAAAACAAATAATGGCTTAGCAAGACACTGAACCAGGGTTTTGTATGCCTGTCAGTCTTCTCCAATACAACACCTTTTGGGACTGAACTATTTGAGGTTCCAGAAGTTACAATGCAACATATCTGAGTTCAGGTATGCAAAAATCTAAATGACCACTAAGGTAAAGGTAAAGGTTCCCCTGCACATGCGTGCTAGTCATTTCCAACTCTAGGGGCCGGTGCTCATCTCCGTTTCAAAGCCGAAGAGCCAGCGCTTGTCCGAGGACGTCTCCGTGGTCATGTGGCCGGCATGACTAGATGCTAAAAGCGCACGGAACGCTGTTACCTTCCTACCGTAGTGGTCCCTATTTTTCTACTTGCATTTTTACGTGCTTTCGAACTGCTAGGTTGGCAGAAGCTGGGATGAGTAACAGGTGCTCACTCTGTTACGCGGCACTCGGGATTCGACCTGCCAAACTGCCGACCTTCTGATCGACAAGCTCAGCGTCCTAACCCACTGAGCCACTGCATCCCTAGAAGGCAACAAAAAGATGTTCAATTAATCTGCTGCCATTTGGTGGTTGTCACAATTTTTACAGCCCAGACTGATAGCTGTAATCATTGGTTTTTGAAGAAACTATTGAGTTTTGGATTCAAATCTGGTTTCGGTGATCCCCAAGTTATTAATCCAGGTTTGGAGAAGACAGGACACCAAATAAAATAGTGATGCATTCATCTTCATTCCCTCTTACCTACAGGTTTATTTTTTGTACAAATGTAGACTCCCTTTGGCTGGCATTATGCATCGTTTTATAACTTGGTTTACCTAATCATGGCTGACTGAGTAACCTTCAATTGGCATGATTTACAGTATGCATTAACCCAAAACCAAACAAATCACATTTGGCTTGGCATGTTTGGTGATCCAAGCCTCCCCCTTCTCTCTCTTTTCTAGCTCTGCCAAAACCATCCATTGTATGGCACCAAGCTCAAGATGTGATGGGGAAGCACCAGCTTCAGTGTTCTACCCAAGAGGAGTATGCAGGCAGCTGGTTTTCCTTATACACGGGAGGCAGCCAGAAGCCAGTAGCTCAAAAGAGAGCTTTGCCAACAGAATCTAGTGCCACCTTTGAGGTCCATGAGTTAGGCTCAGGTGAGCAATTCCACTGTAGCTATGAAATCTGGCAGGCTGGGAAGGCCATCCGCTCTCCACTCAGCCAGCCTGCAAACATCACAGAAGGTGAGTATTAAGCTGAATCTATCCTATCTCTCTCCCTTTCTGTCTCTCTCCATCCATCCATCCATCCATCCATCCATCCATTCTGTTTGGCTACTTAATGAGAAGAGAGGACTCACTGGAAAAGATCCTGATGTTGGGAAAGAAGGAAGGCAAAAGGAGAAGGGAATGGTAGAGGATGAGATGGTTGGATAGTGTGATTGATACAATGAGCATGAATTTGGGCAAACTCTGGGAGACCCTGTCATGCCGTGGTCCATGGGGTCATGAAGAGTCTGACATGACTTAGTGACTGAACAACAATAACCACCCTCCATCCATCCCTCTGTCCCTTCATCCCCTCCTTCCTCCATCCTATTATCCCTCCCTCCCTTCAGCCCTCTCTCCATCTATCCATTCTATTATCCATCCCTCCATCCTTCTATCCATCCATTTTATTATCCATCCATTTGTGCATTCTATCATCCATCCATCCATCCAATTATCCATCCATCCTATTATCCCTCCCTCCCTCCATCTATCCATGTGACCATGGGGATGCTGCAATAGTCGTAAGTGTGAAAAATAGTCATAAGTCACTTTTTTCAGTGCCATTGTAACTTTGAACTAAACAAATGGCTTTAAGTCAAGAACTACCAGTACCTGTATATCCTATAGTTCTCCAGCGCAGAAGGCTGAAAACTGATTTCTATGAGCCTCATTTTATTTGCTATTCTCTTCAATCTAAGGTAATTTAGCTCCAAGCTAAAAAAAAGAAGAAGAAGAAAGAAAGAATTGCATCCCTTTTTTATTTTGAAAAGCAACACTACATTTCAATCCTAACTAAGCATGTGTTGTTTGAAATATGTACACACCAGGTCAAATGTCAACCCTGCTCCAAACTGAGGCAGGATAGAAGAGCATCAAGAATGACATTCACTTTGTAAAAATCCTCCAATTCCCATCATCCTCAGCCAGTCCATCTAAAAGATAGCTTGGCTAGGAATAACTACAGATATAAAAACTTGGTTTTTATCTATGTTTTAAAAAAATAGAAAAACCCACCTTTTATTTAAATTGAAAAAGCTTGCTCCCAAGGAAACAGATCTAGCTGCTGTTCTGAAAGGAAATATATTGTTTTTCATTCCTCCCTGCCTGGGGTGCTGGCATATTCCAGGCAGAGATTAATTTTTATTATGTTTTGTTTCCTTGGATGCTCTGGAATAATGTTTCCCAACCTTAGCAGTTTTAAGATGTGTGAATTTCAACTCTTAGTAGTTGAAATCTACAGAACTTAAAATTGCTGAAAAATATTGAAAAATATTGCTCTAGAGCAGGGGTCCCCAACCCCCAATCTGTGGACCAGTACCATGCCGCAGCATGCCAGCAACCAGTCCGTACAAACAAGCAAAGCCTCATCCGCAAGATGCAGGCAACACACAAAACCATGCACCCTCCAGGCCATGGAAAAAAACTGTCTCCATGGAACCGGTCCCTGGTGCACAAAAGGTTGGGGACCTCTGCTCTAGAGCAGGAGTGTCCAACCTTGGCAATTTTAAGACTTGTAGACTTCAACTCCCAGAATTCCCCAGCTAGCTAGGCTGGCTGGGGAATTCTGGGAGTTGAAGTCCACAAGTATTAAAGTTGCCAAAGTTGGGAAACCCTGCAATAAATAGAGAGGGAAGGGCACATACATTACAATAACCACCACCACTCTAATTAACTTGGTTAGTCCTGAAGCTGAATGTAAAACTTTTGTCTCCTCCAGTGCGTTACCTGCAGCCCTCAATTGCTGCGAGTCCCAGCACAGAAATCTCATTGGGACAGGACTGGACACTCCGTTGTTGGGCTCCCTTTTCAGGCGTCAGCTTCGTCTTCTACCAGGCCAGGGACTTCCGGTATGAGGTCACTCCTCGAGGGGATTCCAACATGGCTGAATTCTCCCTGGAGAATGTCACAGGGGCTGATGAAGGACGCTACACATGCTACTACCACAGCCTCACTGATCCTGTCATATGGTCCAATGCCAGCAACCCAGTGGTGCTGAAAATCCTGGGTGAGGAAAGGCGAGGAGGTGGCATCTTGCCAAAATTAAAGCACACAGATGTTTTCCTGAATTGTACAAATAGTGGGGAATGTTGGCTCCATGTTGGGATTAACTGAGACAGAGTTTGGTGTAGTGGTTAAAAGCCCCAGGCCAGAAACTAGGAGACTGTGAATTCTAGTCCTGACTTAGGTGTGAAACCTGGCTGGGTGGCTTTGGGCAAGTTACCAGGAGACTGTGAGTTCTAGTCCCACCTTAGGCATGAAATCTAAAGGCAACTTTGGACCAATCACCAGGAGCTTGTGAGTTCTAGTCCTGTCATAGGCATGAAAGCCAACTGAATAACTGAACTAGTTGCCAGGAACTGAATTCTAGACCAGCCTTAAGCACGAAAGCCAGTTGTGTTACTTTGGGCCAATCACAAGGAACTTGTGAGTTCTAGTCCTGTCATAGGTATGAAAGCCAATTAAATGACTTTGAACCAGTTACCAGGAACTGAATTCTAGACTGATCTTAAGCACGAAAGCCAGTTGTGTTACTTTGGGTCAATTACCAGGAGATTGTGAATTCTAGTCCTGCCTTAGAAACAAATCCAACATAGTATTTTCGGATCAGTTCTTCTCTTTCAGCTCCAGAAAGAAGAAGGCAAGGTGGGGCGGGAACTTCACTTCTGAACATACTGTGGAGTCAAAACTGAATTTAAAGGCATATTCGGATATGATTAAAATGGCTGATTTTATCTTGATCTCCCTCCTGGAATTTGTGGGTTTACTGTTTTGAGTTATTTAATACTGTATTTATTTATTTATTTATTTATTTATTGATGGGATTTATATCCCGCCCTATCTCCCGAAGGACTCAGGGCGGCTAACATCAAAACATATAATAAGTACAGAAATCAAGATAAAAATAAAATTGAAATCATCTGTGCAATAAATTAAAATTAAAGATTAAAAAAAAATTAAAAATTCTAAATATAATTATTTATTTATTTATTTATTTTATTGCATTTATATACCGCCCTTTCCCTGAGGACTCAGGGCGGTTTACAGGGAGTTAAAAATCAACCATACAAAAGTTAAAAACCAATTTAAAAAAGATTAAACCAACCCTGTACTATTAAAAACCCCAATTAAAATAAATTTCTCCTCAGCCTGGGCCCGAGAGCTCAAAGAGCCAGGTCTTCAGGCCCCGGCGGAATGATCGGAGGTCGGGGGCAGTCCTCAGCTCCACTGGCAGCTGGTTCCAGAGGGCAGGCGCTCCCACTGAGAAGGCCCTATCCCTGGGTGTCACCCGCCGGCAATCTCTTACCGGCGGGACCCTGAGCAGACCCTCCCTGTGGGAGCGCACTGGGCGAAGGGCATTTGATGCCGGCAGCAGGTGTTCCCTCAAATACCCCGGACCCAGGCCATGTAGGGCTTTATAGGTGATAACCAGCACCTTGAATTTCACCCGGAGGGCAACCGGAAGCCAATGCAGCTCGCGGAGTAGAGGTGTTACATGGGAGTATCGGGAGACCCCCATTACAACTCGCGCGGCCGCATTCTGCACCAGTTGAAGCCTCCGAGTGGTCTTCAAGGGCAGCCCCATGTAGAGAGCGTTACAGTAGTCCAAACAGGAGGTCACAAGCGCATGAGTAACTGTGCGTAGGGCGTCTCGGTCCAGATAGGGACGCAACTGGCGCACCAGGCGAACCTGTGCAAAAGCCCCCCTGGTCACGGCTCCTATGTGATCTTCAAAATTGAGTCGTGAATCCAGGAGGACGCCCAAGTTGCGAGCCCTATCAACGGGGGGTAACACCTCACCCCCCATCGTTAGAGGTGGAATAACTTGGTTAACCCGAGATGCCGATATGCACAGCCACTCAGTCTTGGCAGGATTGAGACGAAGCCTGTTTCTCCCCATCCAGACCCGAACCGCCTCCAGGCACCGGGACATCACGGAGAGGGCATCACTGGGTTGGTTCGGGGTGGAAAGAAAAAGTTGGGTATCATCAGCGTACTGATGATACCCCACCCCGAAGCCACGAATGATCTCGCCCAGCGGCTTCATATAGATGTTGAACAGGAGAGGCGAGAGAACCGACCCCTGAGGGACTCCACAAATGAGAGGCCTCGGGGCGGATCTCTGCCCTCCCGTCAACACCGACTGCGAGCGGCCCTGGAGGTAGGAGGAGAACCACCGTAAAACGGTGCCTCCCACTCCCAACCCCCTGAGACGCCGCAGCAGGATACCATGGTCGATGGTATCGAAAGCCGCTGAGAGATCTAATAGGACCAGGACAGAGGAGCAACCCCTGTCCCTTGCCCTCCAGAGATCATTCACCAGCGCGACCAATGCCGTCTCCGTGCTGTGTCCGGGCCTGAAACCCGATTGGTACGGGTCCAGATAATCAGTTTCCTCCAGGAACAGAGGGAGCTGAGCTAATTAATTAAAATGCCTGTCAGTCCAGGTCAGCCTGGTGGAACAGGAGTGTTTTGAGGCCGCGGCGAAAGGATTGGAGGTTTTGGGCCATCCGAAGCTCAGGGGGGAGCTGATTCCATAGGGCTGGCGCTCCCACAGAGAAGGCCCTCCCCCTGGGGGTCGCCAGCCGACATTGCCTAGCTGACGGTACCCTGAGGAGGCCTTCTCTGTGTGAGCGTACTGGACGATGATTTGATTGCCATTTCCTGTTAGCTCTTTTGTCTGAAGTAAAGAAAGGTGGCACAAGAAGGGAAAATATTAGATTAGTCATAATTTAATTCCTGTACTATTATCTCTCTTCTACATACACTCACAACGCACGAATATACACAAAATTTATTTCAGAGAGCTGTTTGTTTTCTTTCTTTCTTGGTCCTTTCATTTGTTCCTTTGTGTGGGGAAAAAATACACGGAACAGTTCATGTCTGGACACCCTGCATTATCAGCAATTCCAGTAATCTTTGCAGGAATGACTATAAATTAATAAAACCGTCTAGCTTTTGTTTCTGAAATGTGGTCTGGAGACTAGAAAGGGGTAATGAAAAGAGAGCTGAGAGACCCCCTGAGTTCTTCCTTACCAGCTGAGGGGGACAAAATGGCAGCCACATCTTTGCAGTCAAAACCCCATCATTAGGTTGACTTTTTTGACCTCTTCCCTGCAGACTCCCTTGCTTACTAGTTTTGCTGCCTTTAACAAAATTATTGATTTTTTTTCCCCAGGTGTGTCTGATGTTAGCAGATATCAAGAGGTGTTGGTTGACTCTGCAGGGAAGTATCGAGTGAATTGTTCAATGCCCTCCACAGCTGGGGGCTGGTTCTATCTTTATATTGATGGGGAGATCTTTGCTGAAACCAGAGCATGGCAAAATGGGACAAGCGCCAGCTTTGGCCTCACAGAACAAGCCCTCAGCAACCTCAAGGGCAAGCTAAGCTGCGAGTTTGGGGAAAACCAACTCAACGATACCATAAGGCAGACACAAGGTGAGCCCAGAGGGAATGAGGGCAGGAGAGACTGAGAGGGTGGTGGTGGTGGTGATGTACCATCCAGGTAAATGACGGTTTGCAAAGTCTTCATCTTGAGAAGCTCACAGTCTAACCTTTGAAGAAAGTTCCACGTTTATGCAGGAAGTGTGGGGTCCTTGGTGTTCTCTGAGCTTGGTTGTTTTCTTGCAGATGTTTCATTACCCAACTAGGTAACATCATCACTGCAAATCCCACTCCTTTCTGGTGCTGGTGATGTTATCTAGTTGGGTAATGAAACGTCTGCAAGAAAACAAACCAAGCTCAGAGAACACCAAGGACTCCATCGTTCAACCCGGAGCTACAACTATTCTCTTCTCTCGATTACATAGGAAAGTATAGCAGTGCCTGTTTGAGGGAAACTGCCATGAGGTCTTTCCCCATTCCTGTGTTGAGGTAGTACCCAACCGCCCTTGAATCAGCGGGAAACTCTTATCATCATGGCCTTGCTTCCCACCTTGCTGGAGTCTATTCTGCAACTCTTTCCCAGTGTCCATGAGTGATGCTTTCCTGAATTTGCATATGTAAGGAGAGTTAAGCAAATGGATAGGTAGATGCCTTTCTTATGGTCCAACTTTCACAGCCATACATTGCAATTGGGAAGACCATAGTCTTGACTATATGCACTTTTGTTGGCAGGGTGATGTCTCTGCTTTTTAGCGTGCTGTCTAGATTTGCCATGGCTTTCCTCCCTAGGAGGAAAAAGCGTCTTTTAATTTGTTGGCTGCAGTCCCCATCTGCGCTGACCTTGGAGCCCAGGAAAATAAAATCTGTCACTACCTCCATTTCTTCCCCCTCTATTTGCCAGGAATTGAGAGGGCCGGATGCCATGATCTCGGTTTTCTTAATACAACCATTATTGAGCCCAAAATTTCCTTTGCTAAGGAAGACTGTTGTTAAGTGAATTTTGCCCCATTTTATGAACTTGCTTGCCATGACTGTCAAGTGAATCATTGCAGTTGCTAAGTTAGTGACATGGTTGTTAAGTGAATCTAGCTTCCCCTCTGACTGTGCTTATCAGAAAGTCACAGAAGGTGATCATATGAGCCTGGGATACTGCAATGTCACAAATACATGTTGGTTGCCAAGCGTCTAAATGTTGATCATGTGACCATGAGGATGCTGCAACAGTCATACATGTGAAAACTGGTCCATTTTTTCAGTGCTTTTGTAACTTTAAATGGGCTGGGAGTTGAAGTCCACTACCGTAAAATTGCCAAGGTTGAGAAATATTGGATTAGACACTGTGATAGGATATCCCTCAAGAGATTTATATGACCCCTCCATCTTGCCTCCGCTTAAATGAAACCAAACAACTTTTCCCACATCTTGGCCTAGAGTAGAGAGAGAGAGGTGCATTTTAGTGGCCTCTGTGTGTGTGTGTGTGTGTGTGTGTGTGTGTGTGTGTGTGTGTTCTTTTTTCCAGACATTTATTTTGTCGGATCTCTGTATTCTTCTATTTTTAATTGTCTTGAGTTGTATGCCGTCCAGCATCAGGATGGAATCAGGCAGCCTATAAATTAAATAAATAAACTCTTGTGGAAAGCATCCTCTGGATTTGCACATCCTACTAAATCGTAATATAGGTTGTTTGGTTTTATCTTAGTCAGTTCTATGAATACAACCAATGTGGTTTCATGCAATGAGTATGTCATCAACAGACACATAAACATAAACAACAGCTACATACTGTAGAAAAGCTAACAAGGGAACAACAATACTAAAACATTTCCCCACCAGCAGCCAACACTCAGATGAGCATAGATTTACATCCAGATTAACATCAGATCAACAATCGAGAAATAAACAATAACCCATTCAAGGAACTGCCGAACAAGCTAACAATAAGCAGCACAACCAAGACCACTCTCACCAGTACTGACTGGGCAAGCCACTCAAATATAAACTGAGAACAAACCCATTCCTTACTAGCACTGATGATGCTACCTAGTTTGGGTAATGAAATGTCTGCAAGAAAAGAGCCAAGCTCAGAGAGCATTGAGGATCCCTCATGAGTATGTCAACTCAGCCAGCTGTTTGTTCAACAGTTATAGTTAAGCACATCATGGCAATGATTTAATTCCAGTTATGACTAGACTGCAAAAGTTTGAAGGATCAATTACAATTCCACTGTTCCTTCTAGGGAAGATTTAATCAGTTGTGCTCAAGCCAGCCAGAACAAAATTTAAATAGCAGTCTTGTAATTAAACTATTAAAGCTCAGCCATTAAAAGCTCATCAGATGCAAACATGTCATTAAGAAAGTCAGAATGCATAATGAAGATTTATTGTGGAAGTGCTTTCCTTTTTTTACAGTATAAATATATATATACATATATATCTTTTTCCTTTAAAGACTCACTTCTGCTGAGCCCTGACTTCACTGCAGCCAATTCTATACGGCTCGGCCTCGGGTTCGCTATCCTTGTGGCAGCGGTGGCTTTTGTGGCTGATGCGCTTTGGACTGAGAGGTCTCGCGAGAAGTGAGCCAGGCAGAAGCTTCTGAATCCGCGAGATATGTGGGGTCACGCAAAAGCATGGCTTGAAACGGTCTTTTCTGGTGGCTGCATCCAATAAGAAGAGGGGTAACCAGTCAAGACAACTGAAAGCTTCCTGTGCAGATTAAAGCTTTCATTACTCAAAACCATTTATCAGAAAGTCTTACTGAACTTTGAGAAGTGGTTGCAAGTCCCTTCCTTTAGCACCGCCGTAACTTGGAACAGCCCCTGAACGAATGGTCTTAACTCGAGGACTATCTGTGTCATAAAAAAAAATCACTGAATGATCTTTATGTCATTTCAACAAACTACCTTTAGTAATTTCCATCCACGTTTCATCTTAAAAGGAATACTTTGGGAGATTTTCGAATGTACTGTATTTTAGCACACGTGGCAATCTTTAAGTCCATTTAAATTGAACTGTCCTGTGGTGATGGGTAATGGATTCGTGTGTCATTACCCCCCCCAAAAAAAACTGCTTTTACCCAATTTGGGGTAATTTACCCAGATTTAGAAGTACTGCTCTAGAAGCTGGTCTTCATATCTGCAATAAAACCTGCTTTTTTATTTTACTTATGTGTTTGTCTTGTCTGTCTTATGGAAGGTTGGAGGTAGATTGGACATTTATAGAGAATTATTACAGTGACCAGAATATTGTTAGAGCAGTCCTCAATTTACTCACTTACTTTTCAGTAGCTGAGGCTGAAACAGGAATTTTGTTCAACTTTGTGTTGTGGACTCTTGTTCAAAAATATGAAAGGTAGACACATAAAATAAGTAAGTTGTGTTATCTATGCAGGAAAATTAAAGTACCACTAATATTTCTCCCAATGTAATCATTTCAGCAAATCAGTACATAGAATCTCATCAAGGGGCTGGGAGTAGAAACAAGTAGCATCCCCATTGGCCATCACAACTTGGAATTCTGGGATTTGCAGTCCAACCCTCTAGCAGGGGTCTTCAAGCTTGGCCCTTTTATGACTTGTGGAATTCAACTCCCAGAATTGAAGTCTGGGAGTTCATAAGAGTCCAGCCTTATGGAAGAGTCCATAAGGCTGGGAAAGGTGGAAGGAAAGAGAAGAAAAGGACAAGCTCCCACAGGTGCTTTTTCAGGAGGCATCTGGACTTCCTTGTTTTTCTTTGAAGATGTTTCGCTTCTCATCCAAGAAGCTTCTTCATCTCTGACTGGATGGTGAGGAATCAAAGGATTTATATTCAGTTGCCTCCTGAAAAAGCTCTTTTGGGACAACCATGACTTGAAAGATTGAGAATGTCCATAGACAAACAGACAATCTGCACCTAGGTCAGGAGTAGGCAACCTTGGCTCTTTTATGACTCGTGGACTTCAACTCCCAGAATTCCTGAGCCAGCCATGTTGAGGAGAAATGGAGAGGTTTCCATGCTAGCTCAGGAATTCTGGGAATTGAAGTCCATGAGTCATAAAAGAGCCAAGGTTGCCTACCCCTGACCTAGGGGTGGAGGCGCTCAGGAGTCAGAATGAGACAACTCGCCACAGCCAACTTGCCATCGTCAGCTCACCGCAGGGACAATTTGTCACGGGACAATTTAACAATTCAGTTTAATTATTTTTAAAAAACAAAACATTATTTTAATTTTTGTCATTCACATTTCATTCTGTCCCTCCTTTGGCATCCTTTCTTTAATGATTCTATTCCACCATTTCTTTGATATTAGTGTAACTCTTGTCCCGCAGCGAGCTGCCCTCCAGCAGTTTGGGGGTGGCGAGCTGGCCATTGGAAGACCTGAAAGATTAGGTTGCGGGGTGGGGGTGGGGGGTGGCCATCTTAGAAAAGGTCCATCTTTGACTTGGTGGCACATAAGCAGTAAACATTAGAAATGTCAGTTTAATGCGATAGTCTCTGGTCTCCGCCACCAGCAAGAAGCGTAGAAGCTACCGTATATTGGGCTGCCACTTAGAAGACACGGGTCAAGTCCACCTTCAGCAGTAAAGGCTCCCTGGGAGACACTGGACGAGCCACACTCTTTATCTCCACTCAGGGGCTGCCACAAAGAAGAGGGAGTCAGGCTATTCTCCAACGCGCCCGAAGGCAGGACAAGAAGCAGCGGATGGAAACTAACCAAGGAGAGAAGCAACCTAGAACTAAGGAGAAACTTCCTGACAGTTAGAACAATTAACCAGTGGAACAACCTGCCTCCAGAAGCGGTGAATGCTCCAACACTGGAAGTTTTTAAGAAGAGACTGGACAGGCATTTGTCCGAGGTGTTATAGGGTTTCCTGCCTGAGCAGGGGGTGTGGACTAGATAACCTCCAAGGTCCCTTCCAACTTTACTATTATTATTATATAAAACTTTTATTCATAAAACATGAAACTCAGTCAACTGAACACTCAAATTGACTGGCACTAATGGTTGACACGGGTTGCTGCCAGCATCCTAGGTATCAACCAGGTATCTCCTTAAAATGTAAGATGTTCCGAGCAGTTTTTTGTAGCTTCGCTGGAGTTATTGCAGGAAGCTGCAATTTCTTGATGTATTTTGCAAAGTTTTTGGACATAGTTCCCAGTGCCCCGATGACAATGGTTATCACTGTTACACGTTTCATCCATAATCGTGCAGTTTCGGTATTTCATAATTTTTCCCAATTCTTTTTCTTCGACTCTGGCATCTCCTGGTACAGCAATATCAATCAACTGTACGCTTCGGTTCTCTATGACTGCGATATCTGGCGTGTTGTGTTCCAAATGGCGATCTGTCTGTATTCGGAAGTCCCACAAGATCTTCACCCTCTCATTCTCAACAACGTTTCCCACCCTATGTTCTATTATTATTATTATTATTATTATTATTATTATTATTATTATTATTATTATTATTATTATTATTATTATTATTATTATTATTATTATTATTATTGGGTTTGAGCACTCCTGGAGATGGGATTTTCTTCCTGTTCTTCCTGACAAAGCTTTTAGGATCAAAGGGAGACACCTCCCCCCCAAAACACCTGATACAGGTAGTCCTTGACTTACAACGATTCATTTAGTGACAGTTTGATGTTGAATTGAAAAACAATGACTTACAAACCGGTCCTCACACTTAGAACCATCACAGCATCCCCACAGTTACATGATCAAAATTCAGGTGCTTGGCAACCGTCCTGTATTTATGACAGTTGCATTGTCCCAGGGTCACTGATTGCTATTCTCAACCTTCCCGGATGGCTTCTGACAAGCAAAGTCAATGAGGGAAGCTGGATTCGCTTAACGACTGCAGCAATCCATTTAACAACTGCGCTGATTTGCTTTTAACCTTGGCGAAAAAAAAGTCATAAAATTGGGCACAATTCATTTAATATCTGTCTTGCTTCGTGGCAGAAATTCTCTTCCCCATTGTGATCATAAGTCAAAGATTACTTTCATGTTGTGTCTCTGGGAAGGACCCTTTTCTCGTCTGTATTTGTAATAGCATCTTGAAAATGTTACACTCTTTATAATATAATGAATAATTAAAAAAAGTCATAAAGAATACAACTGACATTTTTATTAGTTGAATTATATTGCAAGAGCCAAAAAAGATACAGCTGAATCTTCTCATTATTTCACTAGACACAAGAAAATACTTTTTTCTTTAACAAAGAGGAGGAAAGGAAAGAAAAAATCTAATATTCTCTACATTTACAAAAAAAAGTTTCCTTCAAGAGAGAAACATAGTTAAATAGTACTTCTTGTTTATTTATTTCAGAATTGCCCTTCTTTTTGAAATGTTATCTATTTACATTGCAACCTGAGGCAGCATCCAAATTTCTGTAGCTTCAATCAAGATAAATATAATTTCTATTCTATCAGCTGATACAATGCCAAAAAGTTTGTTTTTTATCAGTAACAAAAGTGTTTTGTAAATGGCTGCTAATAATGTGCTTCTTTCTATCTAGCTATTCTGCCTTTTGTTTAACACTGACCTGTTTAGTTTTCTTTGCGTGCTCCAATTTCAATTCATATTTGTAACCCAGTAACCCTTGATGCATCAGATGGACTGAAGTCCAAAAGCATATATGATAATAAAACTCTTTTATTTTTAAGATTTCATGTTTTTGTTTCTTTACAAATAAACAAGCCACCACATTATAACCCTAATTTCTTTGATTGTGCGGTTTTATTACTGAACAAAAAAGCATTGACGATTTTAAAACATTCAAACAAACCATTGCAAAAACAGAAAAACGCATAGTCTTTAGAAGGGAGCGTGGGAGTGCAAAAGAGAACAAGCAACTAACACATTAATTGTCTTCCCAGGTGGAACCTATTACAGCTTAATGAGAAGTGAGTGATATAAATTGCTAGTTAGAGAACCATGGAAGATAGAAATGTTTTTTCATGGTGGCTGGGCTTAGGACATACCAGTGACTATTTTGGTGAGTTTAGATGATATTTTTGTGCTAAAATTCAGTTTTCTTCTTTCCAAAAGATCTCTATACTTTAAGAAAGTTGAAGCTATGATCTTTTTTTATCTTAGTATTTATAAATTTGCTATGTTTCATATTAGGATTCTCAGATTGTGCTAAGCTATAATGTGGTCGGCTTAAATGTTTGTAGAGTGTTTTATAAACCGTGCTGTAGGAGGGTTCAACAGGCTAGCCAAAGACTGTAAACCAGTAAACCACGACTAATCAAGCTGTGATTTAGTGTATCTTGGTTTAATTACATAGATTTCTCTTATTTCCCCACCCCCCTTGGTTTCAAACTTCTTTATTAATTCATCAGAATGTAAAATGCAAAGAAAATGAACATAATGGGAAACTGAGGCAGGAAAAAGGGAAATGGAAAAAATGTGGGGTAGAAGAGGAAAAAGAAAAAAAAGACATTGATTTTCAACTTTTTAGCACTGTACAGGTAGTCCTTGACTTACGACCACAATTTGAGCCCAAAATTTCTGTTGTTAAGTGAGACATTGGTTAAGTGAGTTTTGCCCCATTTTACGACCTGTTTTGTACCTTGGTTAACTGAATCACTGTAGTTGATAAATTAGTAACAAGGTTGTTAAGTAAATCTGGCTCCCCCATTGACTTTGCTAGTCAGAAGGTTGCAAAAGGGGATCACATGACCTGGGACTCTGCAACAGTCATAAGTGTGAATAAGTTGTCAAATGGTCACCCGCTCCAGTGCTGCTGCAACCCTGAACAGCCACCAAACTAATTGCTGTAAGTTGAGGACTACCTGTAGAAGATACTAACATTACTATGGGTGGACCGTTGTATCACAGTGGACTACTTGGGGGTGGGGTGGGGTGTAAAAGTAAAAAGTTGAGATTATAATTACACAGATTTCTCAACTGTGATTTAAGAAAGTCTGGTGTATTTGATCAGCCACTTTTTAAATACATAGGACCATAAATTAACCACATGACCAATTTGTGCAGTATACTTTGTTGTTGTTAGCTGCGAAGTCGTGTCCAACCCATCGCGTCCCCATGGACAACGTTCCTCCAGGCCTTCCTGTCCTCTACCATCTTCTGGAGTCCATTTAAGCTCACGCCTACTGCTTCAGTGACTCCATCCAGCCACCTCATTCTCTGTCCTCCCCTTCTTCTATTGCCCTCAATCTTTCCCAGCATTAGGCTCTTCTCCAGTGAGTCCTTCCTTCTCATTAGGTGGCCAGTGCAGTATACTACTGTACGCTAAAAGCATGGTTGGCCTTTTTTATGATTTAATGTGGTATGCCAAGGAGCTTAAGTGTTGAACAGGATGCTGTTCATCCAATATCTTGAGCAGTTCTGCCTGAAAAATAGCTAGAGCTAGTGAACACCTTCCACTTCTCATCCGATGTCCTTACTGAATTGCCCGTAGGTAAGAGCTCCAATCAAATTCGTGGTTGGAGAAAATTCACTCAATCCAGGGATACTGAATTGGGATTGCTGGAACCTAAATGACCATAAGATGGCAGCAAAGAGAGAATACTTCAGTGTTTTTCAATCTTGGCAACTTTTAAGATGTGTGTGGACTTCAATTCCCAGAATGCTCCAACCAGCATGTCTGGGGAATTTTGGGAATTGAAGTCCGCACTACTTAAAGTTGACAAGGTAGAGAAACACTGGAATACTCCCGACCTGCTGTTTTCTAGTGGGGCTCTGGATTTAGCGTGCCTTGCAAAGCTTGAAGTCCCGTAAATTCACAGTAGCCGTAGAAAGCTTGCATCTTTTTTTATCCCATATTTGCATTTTCGTACCCCCTGCGGGGGCCACAGCCCTACCAGTGCCCCAGCAAAGTCCCTATTGAATTCCCCATCTAGGCAGCTGGGACCACGGATCTAATTTTGAGCCTCTGATTAAACAAACTGCACTGAATTTCTTCAGTGGTTCCAGAGAGCCCGTGTCCTCTTCAAAAAGTTGTAATGTTCTATTACTGACGGAACAAGAGGTGACTACGATTTTTCCAACACAGCTCTGTACTGTTGCCAGCAAGATGAAAGATCAAGTGATGGTTGATGAGATGGGAAAACAACCACGGATCTCAGTTCATGGGCCACGTGGCAAGAAAAACCCGCAGATGGGCCAGGATGCTCCAACCAAACCTGACCCTTTAAAAAAAAACAAATCAGGTAAACAAAATAAAGAAGAGGGTTTTGACTCACAATCCCCCAATAAGTGGATGATAAAGGTACCTGTGGGCTTATACCAGGTGACAATAAAGAGAAAATCCCATCCTGTGTAACCTCCTCCTCTTGGTTTTTTTTTTGGTTTCTATTTCATCCTTGTTAGTTTTTACTGTTTCATATTCTCTTTTTAGCATTTTGTGAACCACTCAGAGTAGCTTCAGCAGTGAGATGGGCAGCATATACGTAGCCCTCAACTTTTAAGCATTTATTTAGTCACCGTTTGAAGTTACAACGGCACTGAAAAATGACTTATGATTGGTTTTTACGCTTAGGACTGTTGCAGTATCCCTACAGTCACATGATCAAAATTTAGACACTTGGCAACTGGTTCATATTCATGATGGTTGTAGTGTCTTGGGGTCATGTGATCTCAGCTTTTGCAACCTTCTTCAAGCAAAATCAATGGGGGAGCCAGATTGACTTAACAGCCATGTTACTAACTTAACTCTGGCAAGAAAGGTTGTAAAATGGGGCAAAACCACTTAACTGTCTGGCTTAGCAACAGAAATTTTGGAGTCAATTGGGGTCATAAGGCAAGGACTACCTTTATAAAATTAAACAGTTTAATGTATAAGCTGTAATTCACAAATGGGTTTCATACATCACGTTTAACTATAATAGCACTTATAGACAGCTCCATAGTTCTTTACAGCACTCTCTGAGCAGTTTACAGTGTCAGGATATTGCCCCCAACAATCTGGGGCCTCATTTTACTGACCACGGAAGGATGGAAGGCTGAGTCAACCTTGAGCCAGTCAGGATCGAACTGCTGGCAGTCGGCAGAGTTAGCCTGCAATACTGCATCCCAACCACTGCACCACAATGGCTCCTAATATCTCCTGCTTTGATATTCTGCACAAATCCAGCCACTGAGGTTCATGGCTTAGCATCTTGTGTAAACCAAGTCAACTGTGGTATTCAAAGCAATGGTAATTAAAGAAACCATGATACAATAGAAAGTGTAAAACCACGGCAGTCTTAGTGGCTTTATAAGTTTTGGGTTATCTTTACCCTATACAAAAGGCAGCCTGTTCCTAAATGAATTTGCCAGAGATGTATTGCAAAATTTGTCTTTTGTTCTTGCCACTGAGTGTGTGCTCCTTGTGATGATGATGATGATGATGTCAAAACAATGAACTGTGACTTTGCAATGCAAAATGTGCCTTTTCATCCTTGTGCCACGAGGTCGCCTGCTAGTATACATGAGGCTGAGTTTACACTGCAATGTTGCAATGCAGATTTTGCCTCTTGCACCGGGCTGTTGCTTGTTTCTCTGGCATTCTTCAATCTTCAGATATTAGCTGAAGCTGGAATTGCTCTCTGGTGCATTTAGCGGTAGAGTGAAACTCACTATGACTTTAAACACCTTCCTCCTTCCCTCCCACTTTATCTTTCTAACTAGCTGCAGTATGAGAAGGGTGGGTTAGAGAGAGACAGGGTGATGTTTCATCTGGCACTGAATTGGCCATTTTTTCCCCCTTAAATGAGCTCCTGTCTTCTTAAATTAGATTTTCTGCTGAGGTTTCATTTTTTAAAATGCGTGCTATTTTTAATTTGTTGCAAGTTGCCTTGTAATGTGTCAGGACATAAATATGATAAATACCTGTAATATTGTTGCTGGTGGTGAGGCAAAAAAAGGTGGTATTATTTTTCAAGTGTGTGGGTTGAATTAATGCCTTACTGTATAGGCTGAGAGCTCCCCCTGCTGGAATATTAGAGATAGTCATCAAGAACTGAGATGATTTAACTTGGAGGAACTTTTATCTTTAGTAACCCTCCAGAACGGCTGGGAAATGGGATAGGAAGACAGATCACAGATGGGGAGGGAATAGGTCAGTGATGCTGAACCTTTTAGAGACCGAGAGCCCAAAAACTGCCCTGCCCCACTCCACCCCTGCCCTGCCTGCCTTGCCCCACTGCCGCCCCGCCAGCTCGCAGGGCCACCCACCACCTCCATGGCCCGCCACAGCGGCCCAGCAGCACTATGGCAGCCATGCCCTCCGCCACACCTCGCAGCATCATCTGCGTGCGACAGGGCCTGAGGGCGGAGTCTTGTCCCTGCTGCCCAGCTGCCATGTCCTTGGCTGTGCTGCTCTGCATGGAGCACACCCAGAAGCGACTCTCCTCTGGGGGGGGGCTGCTGGTGAGGAGGGGGCCGTGGGAGGAGGCGGGGCTGGGGTGACAGCGTGTGTGCCCACAGAGATGGCTTTGAGTGCCACCTCTGGCACGCGTGCCGCAGGTTCGCCACCACTGGAATAGGCGAATTCCTTGTTTCTTCTTCACTCAGTATCTAAAATGCCCCCTGCCTGATGTTCTTTGAATTGCATCACCTGGTTTTGCCTTTACTTTGTCAACAAACAAACTTGATCTCAGTTTATTCCGAAATTCAGCCCCCTAGCAAGGGTGTCAAACTGGCGGACTGCAGGTCGGATGCATCACACGCAGGCCACGCCCACCCTGGCTCCGCAAAGCAAAAAACATCACGATATGTCAGGATACGTCACGTGACGCAATCGAGTTTGACACCCATGCCCTAAGAACTTTCCACCTACAAACTGTCCGAAAGAGAAGAGACTGGCTGTATTAGCCCATGTTAGGTTAAAGCAGGGGTGTCAAACTCAATTTCATTGAGGGCCGCATCAGCATTGCAGTTGCCCTCAGGTGGCCGGGTGGGTATGGCCTGGGTGGGCGTGGCCAGCTCTACATCGTTTGCATTAAGGGTGCCTATGGGTGCCTGGGCAGGAGTGGGACAGATCTGAGGGTCTCTGGCAGAAGGAGGGTCTCTGGGCCAGGGCCAAGGCAGTGGGGGCCGTTCCCTCACTGTTTCCAGGATGGTTTCGCGGGCCACATGAAACCACTTCGTGGTCCGAATCTGGGCCCCGAGCCTTGTGTTTGACATGTCTGGGTTACAGCTTAATGAACAAGTTGCACCTCCCATTGCGTTTGGCCCTTTAACCAGTGTCTTCCAAATCCAAGTAGCCCTCTAGAAATCAGGTCTTGTAACCAACATATACCATTGTTGACAAGTGGTGCTTTGTGCAAAGACAAAAGTCTAGATCAGTATTTCTCAAACTTGGCAACTGAAAGATGGATGGACTTCAACTCCCAGAAGGCTGGGGAATTTTTTTAAATCTTTTTTGACACTATTCTTGGCCAGAATGAAATATAATGAATGGCCTTCTCTTCTCTCTAGGTCTTCCACAACCCTGGAACACAGCTCCCAGCTCCAACAATACTTGTTCTCTCCAGCTGAGACTTCAAAAGTCGTCTCAGGAAGTAGCAGCAACAACTCACATTCCAATCTGCTCATCAATACCTGTTGTCAAGGAAGGACCCAGGCTGACTCTTTCCACCAGGGCCTGTCACCCTGCTAGTCGAATTCCTTGCCCTGTCAGCAGGTTTCCTAAGCCAGGTCGTTCTTCAGGATGTCACATAAGACTTAAAGGTGGCCAAGGAGAAAAGCCGGAGAGGGTCCAGAAGAATCAGAATCCATCTCTAGGACCTGCATCTGGTAAGTCCTCTGTTTCAAGGGTGGACAACTCCTGAAGCTACCCTTTCACCTTTACCACACCAATAGTGACATAAGGGCAGGGGTGGATGGTGTTTTTTGTTTTGTTCTTTAACAAAAGTAAAATAGACTCCTCAGTCCTATTTCACTTAAATCCCTCTTTTAATTCTTGCTTCCTTAAACCATGGATTCTTCTGTTGGCTCTTCATAGTTAGCCACCAAATTTTGATCTTTGAGGGCTTCAGAGAAGGAAACCAGAGGGCTATTCATCCCTGTTTGTTTATTTTTAATCATTTAAATTTATCCTGCCTTTATTATTTTTACAAATAACTCAAGACAGCAAATGTATCCAACATACTTTCCTCTTCCTGTTTTCCCCACAACATCAGCTCTGTGAAGTGAGTTGGGTTGATAGAGAGGGACCGGCCCAAAGTCACCCAGTTGACTCTTATGGCTAAGGAGGAACTAGAACTCCTCCAGCTTTCTAGCCCGGTGCCTTAACCACTAGCCCACTAACTGGCTCTTTGGATATTGATGTGAGCTTTGCCTCAGTCAATTTGGGAAGCATCAACAGAAAGAATAGCTTTGGGGCATCACTGCTTGTAGACCCATGTGTTAATCTACAACTCTCACCATTCCTATCCAACCTGTCTATGTAGCAATGATGGAAGCCATAATCCAACACTCAAGTGTATGTTTACAAGTGGTAGATTAGTATGTTACCTAAGGAAGAAAAATGTTATCTGTGGCAGCTTCTTAATCAGTACAGGACCAAATGAAGGACTGCTATTGAAAGGCTAATGATCTTGAGCAGTGTTTCTCAACCTTGGCAAGTTGAAGATGTGTGGACTTCAGTTACCAGAATTTCCCAGCCAGCATGTCTGGGAGTTGAAGTTCACACAGCTTCAACTTGCCAAGGTTGAGGAACACTGATCTTGACCATTGGAGAATTCCTAAAACCTCAGTTTCTTGGCCAGGGTTGGTACGTCTGAAAAGGGTGGGAAAGACTTCAGATAATATTTCAAATCAATAAATATTGACGCTACTCTTATAAGCAAGGTTGCCTCAGTTCTGGATCAAACCATATACTGCAATAATTCTATGGTTAGTTTAATTGCATGGATCAATTTTTTCTGAGCCCTTTCCATGTGCAGGATGCAAGGCAATTACTCCATTATTCCCACAAAAGGGTTCAGTTATAATAGTTAATAAATTCACCAATGAGAAGAGAGTTATTTCCTCCTTAGTTTTTGGAGAACTAGCCATAATATTGCTTCTGTAGAAATTAGATGTGAAGAATGCAAATAACTCTGTTGCATGGAAGTCACAAAGTCTTATGAAGTATATTCTGAAATGTCGGATTGGCAGAATGAACAAGTAATTAAACTTTGTCAACTATTTCTCCTCAATCAAGGGCTTCCACCATCTGTTCCTGCAAAAGAGATTGTGACCTCTACCAACCTTCCTTTGAAGACAGAAGAGACTTCTAGCACACTTATTCAAAGTAGCTTTATGACCTTCAACAACAGCTCTGCTCTGCTGTCAACTTACCAAGTTCTGAAGGAGCAACATGGAGAAGAGATATCTTCTTTGGCTCTCCTCTCACCAGGTAGCAATACGAAGGTGGTAGCTCTCCTTCCTACTGATGACCTTGATCTGTCTACTCCAGAATTTGTTTCTGATGAGGCTGTTGCATCTGAAATCCCCCATTGCAAAAAACACATTTCAAACCTAGCCCTCACATTCCCAGAGTCGAATGTTCAGATGGAGATGTTGCCGAACAATCTGTCAAAGACTGGAAAAATTCCAGTTAAGTATCCCCATCTATCCACCCTTCCTAAGAGGCCTATTCCATCTTCTCCCACCAGTCTAGATTTTTTATCCAGAGTAGGCCAGAAGCAAGGCTCATCCAAGAAGAAATTAGGAATGTTTGGTTTAGTTTCTTCAACATTTTCTACTAAGGAATTCCCAGAAAATATAACAGGATCCCCTCCTAGTCAAGATTTTGTCTCCTCAAATCGTAATGATATACCAGACACCAAAATACTAAGCCCTAGTTATCCTCTTTCAAGTTCTTCAGGGGTGAAGGAAATGGTCCTATCTGTATTTCATGATGTAAACAAAGAAGAGGAGTTACTGCTGTCTTCCAGGACCCAAATATTTACTGATATTGGATCATCTAACACTTCTGCCTTAAGTTCAGAAGAGCTGGGAAGGATGGAGGAGGAATTTAATTCTGGAAATGGGTGTGATCCAAACGAAAATACATCTAAATATAATTCATGTATCCTTTTATGAAGCTGTAAAAAGAGAAGGGATGGTGGTGAAGAACATCAACAAGATGGGAAGTCAACCCAGATGAGTCAAGGGAGCACAAAAGACCCCAATTTAGGATGAATGGCTACAAGTTCAGGTTGCATCAATTAATAGTTGATGGATCTTATTGGAGTTGGGATTCATTTTTGACTGCTGTTTCTTTTGTGAGAAATAAGATTATTTTGTTGAAACGTCTTAGGTTTATGCATGGTATATATAAATGTAGATATAGAACTGTGTCTCTACCATTTTGTTTGTCATCCAAAATGGAGAAAAAGATCCTGGATTCTTTCACTGTGGCCTCTGAGTAAGCACACTTCTACTCAACCTGGTGTGCTTTAGATATGGAATATTACAATCCCCAGAAGCCACCAGAGATGATGAAGATTGCAGTGCAACCCATTTGGTGGAGATAGCTGTCTGTGAGAGCCTACTTTAATAAAGAAAGGAGTATGGTTTCTGAGTATAAGGGATGGAAAATAAAAGTTTCTAGGACCTCCTAGATCTATATTTAGAAATCTAGACAGGAGATTTTAAGCTACAAATAAATGAGTCATCTTTGGAATCTAATAGTCAACTTGCATCAAAGGTGCCTAAAAATAAATCTTCCTATTCTTCCTGTTTGTAGTGTTTTTTCTCCTCTTTGGTTGTTTTCTCCCCTCTATACTCATCCCTAAAGAACCTCCTTGCCATGATACACATTCTGTAGGCTTTTCATTCACATACTTAACAGTGACTGGTTGCCACTCTCCAGATGTAGGGATTGCTTGCTTTCCTTATGGTACAATTCAGGGAAAATTAAAAAAAATCATGTCTCATCAAACCCACTGCTCATGTTGTTGGATATACGTTATTTGAGCAGAAGATGCTACAGGTAGTCCTCGACTTATGACTCTAATTGAACCCAGAATTACGGTTATAAATTGTGCCAGCCATTAAGTGGATCATCACGTGACCATGCTTGATTTTATGACCATTTTTGGGGGGGATGGTCATTTAAGCAAAAAACCATTGTTCACAATTAGTTTTGTTTTTCTTTTGGCAAGAAACTATAAAGTCAATGCTGGTTTCCAGCAAAAAAATATGGTCACGTCACTGGGTTGCTGACCTCCCAAAATGCAATCGTGTAACAATGAGAAAGGGAGCAGCTGTGTGAACCTTGAATCCGGGTCCTAAGTACCTTTTCTTTTGTGTGTGTGTGGGGGGGTCTCTTGCAACTTCAAACAGTTTCTAAGCAACTGGTTGTAAGTCAAGGGCTACCTATATTGAACTTTGCATAACCAAAGGTATCTAAGAATTCACCCTGAAATATGAATCAGAAATTCTCTTACTGGCTGCATCTGCAAAGTCTCAAGCATTGCTTGATCTGCTAAGTCTCAAAACCCCCTCCTCCTTTGGAGAAGATTAGGAATATTTTATAGAAATTAAAAGATGAAAGTTTGAAATGAGGTGGTGGGGAGAGGAGAGCAGACCGCAGTGATTTGGATGACTTGATCCAAGGCAGGGGTAGGCAACCTTGGCTCTTTTATGACTCGTGGACTTCAACTCCCAGAATTCCTAAGCCAGCCATGCTGGCTCAGGAATTCTGGGAGTTGAAGTCCACGAGTCATAACAGAGCCAAGGTTGCCTACCCCTGATCTAGGGTAAAATCTTCCAGGTTCCCACCTCAGCCTTGCACAACTCTGGAGTGTCTGTACATCTTAAAGTTGCCAAGTTTGGGGGGGAAAACAACAACCCATAAGAACTCTGTTTCAGATGCTTGAACTTGTTTTACCTGCTTTGGGATGCCCACATTCAATTCCTTCTGCGGGGGGGACCTTGATATTTTACTATATTTTGAATCTGGTGGATGGGTGTGCTGTTCGCTAGGCACTCCACTATCCCATATGGCAGGGGCAGGCAACCATGGCAACTTCATGACCTGTGGACTTCAACTCCCAGAATTCCTGAGCAACAATGCTGGCTGGCTTAGGTATTCTGGGAGTTGAAGTCCACAGGAAGTAAACTTGCCATAGTTGCCCACCTGTGCTATATGCCAAGATCCACTTCCTGTCACTTTCTGTGCGCTCCCACTCACACAACTGTGGTTTAGTGGGTTTATTAATATTCCCCCCACAACTCCCTTCACCAAAAACCCAGAACTGTCTCAATTAAGTCCAGCCACAAGCAGACCAATGCTAGTCCACAGAGCAATGGCCAATGAATCCACAAGGCACCTGAAAGTTTACCAATCAAAATAAACCCAGCAGGCAGAATAAAATCCACAATACAAGAGGGTTCAAGAGGCAAGAAAAGTCCAGAGTTCACAAGCCATGATCCAAGTCAAGGAACAGTGTTAATCTAAAGCAAGGCAAGAAAATGAACACGTTCCCAGCATCGCTTCCATCTGTAAAAAGGTAAAAGGTGAAGGTTCCCCTGTACATGCGTGCTAGTCGTTTCCAACTCTAGGGGCCAGTGCTCATCTCCGTTTCAAAGCCGAAGAGCCAGCACTTGTCCGAGGATGTCTCCGTGGTCATGTAGCCGGGTTGGCAGAAGCTGGGACGAGTAACAGGTGCTCAGTCTGTTACACGGCACTCGGGATTCAACCCGCCAAACTGCCGACCTTCTGATTGACAAGCTCAGCGTCCTAACCCACTGAGCCCCCGCTTCCATCTGTCTGCTGTGCTAAATAGCAGCCCAAGGGCAAGACTTACCCCTTGTGAGTAATCTGGCTGACCTTCTCTGTTCCTGCCTTTTGTCTGCCCTGTGTGTTCTTGGGCCAGGTGCAGAAGGCAGTTCCTCTTCCTCATCACTGACTGGCTGCAGCTGCATGTTTTCTCCACCTGAAGCCTCAGGGCTGTCCTGCTGCAGCTGTGCTTCAGCCAAATCTCTCTTAGATGGCTGCTTGAAGCCATTAACCAACTCCCCTCCAGATGTGCCTCGAACTGGTTCATCTTCCTCTGAGCTGAAATCTGGAGAGGTAACTGGGTAAGTGTCTGGGGGGAGTTATCACACTACCAATAAGTCCTCAAAATGATGTGACTGCAAAGAAAGACCATGGGAGGAAGTAGATTGGATAGTGGAGGGGAAAGTCTAGCAAACGGCCACACAGTAGCATCAGCCTCAATAAAGCACAATCAGAAACCTAGAAATTCCTAGGAAAGGTTAATAGATCAGGAAGGACATGGAATGAAGCAGGAGGCTTTCTTCTGTGGATTCCTCTGCAATCTTTTGGCTGGGCTACCTCAGAGCCTAGATTTAGTGCTCTTTCTGAAGGGCACCAGACCTGCAAAAGAAATAGCCCAAGTGACAGTCGCAGGTTGAGAGGTGGCTAGTCGTTTCCAACTCTAGGGGCCAGTGCTCATCTCCGTTTCAAAGCCGAAGAGCCAGCACTTGTCCGAGGATGTCTCCGTGGTCATGTAGCCGGGTTGGCAGAAGCTGGGACGAGTAACAGGTGCTCAGTCTGTTACACGGCACTCGGGATTCAACCCGCCAAACTGCCGACCTTCTGATTGACAAGCTCAGCGTCCTAACCCACTGAGCCCCCGCTTCCATCTGTCTGCTGTGCTAAATAGCAGCCCAAGGGCAAGACTTACCCCTTGTGAGTAATCTGGCTGACCTTCTCTGTTCCTGCCTTTTGTCTGCCCTGTGTGTTCTTGGGCCAGGTGCAGAAGGCAGTTCCTCTTCCTCATCACTGACTGGCTGCAGCTGCATGTTTTCTCCACCTGAAGCCTCAGGGCTGTCCTGCTGCAGCTGTGCTTCAGCCAAATCTCTCTTAGATGGCTGCTTGAAGCCATTAACCAACTCCCCTCCAGATGTGCCTCGAACTGGTTCATCTTCCTCTGAGCTGAAATCTGGAGAGGTAACTGGGTAAGTGTCTGGGGGGAGTTATCACACTACCAATAAGTCCTCAAAATGATGTGACTGCAAAGAAAGACCATGGGAGGAAGTAGATTGGATAGTGGAGGGGAAAGTCTAGCAAACGGCCACACAGTAGCATCAGCCTCAATAAAGCACAATCAGAAACCTAGAAATTCCTAGGAAAGGTTAATAGATCAGGAAGGACATGGAATGAAGCAGGAGGCTTTCTTCTGTGGATTCCTCTGCAATCTTTTGGCTGGGCTACCTCAGAGCCTAGATTTAGTGCTCTTTCTGAAGGGCACCAGACCTGCAAAAGAAATAGCCCAAGTGACAGTCGCAGGTTGAGAGGTGGCTAAATCAGGTACTCTAAAATTTGCCTGTACTCACCCTGCTTCTTCCCACCTGAGAACTGGTGGTGGTTTTTCCTTTCAAGGAATAACCCTCATCCAAAATACATCCTCCCCTTGACAACACACATCCGTAAACTTCTCCTTGATGAGATAAATGTAGGTTACAACTCCTGCTCTCACACATCTGGCATAGTGCTTGTATCCAACTTTAAAATCACAGTGGTCATGATTAGCATGTAGTGGTTAAGGTAGCATTTCTCATCCTTGACAATTTTAGGATGTGTGGATTTCGACCCCCAGAATTCCCTAGTCAGGATGCTGATTGGGGAATTCTGGGAGCTGAAGTCCACTCATCTTAAAGTTGCCACAGTTCAGAAACACTGGGTTAAGATGTTGGATTAGAAGTGGGAGAGCCACATTCTAATTCACCCTTAAGTATTTTGTGAGGGGGGAAAAATAGGACTAGGTATAGCACCTTGAGCTGCTGAATGAAAGATGTATCGTCATTGGCATCCTTCAGTCGCGAGAGACTATGGTATCGTGCTCTGGAAAGGGGTCCTAAAGCAGCGTCTGGTGTGGCTAGAAAGGCCAATTCGAGAGTGGCAGTCCCTTCCACACTGAGGGCAGGTACAATCTGTCCCCTGTCCAGCCCCCAGGTTTTGCTGGTTCCGGGACTGCCTCTTTGCCTCAGCCTGCCGCACAAGTGTCTCTTCGAATTGGAGAAGGCCATGCTGCGTCTTTAGCCTCCAGGCTGAACGATCAGAGGTCAAGGTTTTCCAGCTGTTAATGTCCATTCCCAAGGCCTTTAGATCCCTCTTGCAGATATCCTTATATCGCAGCTCTGGTCTCCCTCTGGGGCACTTTCCCTGCACTAGTTCTCCACACAGGAGATCTTTCGGAATCCGACCATCAGCCATTCTCATGACATGGCCAAGCCAGCATAGACGTCACTGTTTCAATAGTGTATACATGCTAGAAATTCCAGCACGTTCCAGGACTGCTCAGTTTGGAACTTTGTCATGCCAGGTGATGCCGAGAATAGGTTGCAGACAGCACATATGGAAGGTGTTCAGCTTTCTCTCCTGCCGTGCGTAAAGGGTCCAAGACTCACTACAGTACAAGAGTGTGCTCAAGATGCAGGCTCTATAGACCTGGATCTTTGTATGTTCTGTCAGCTTCTTATTAAGCCAAACTCTCTTTGTAAGTCTGGAAAATGTAGTGATCGCTTTACCAATATGTTTATTCAGCTCAGTATCTAAAGGGAGAGTGTCGGAGATAGTTGAGCCGAGGTACACAAAGTCATGGATGACCTCCAGTTCTTGTGCAGAGATTGTAATGTAGGTAGGTGAATCCATGTACTGACCCATGACTTGTGTTTTTTTCAGGCTGATTATTAGTCCAAAGTCTTGGCAGGCCTTGCTAAAGCAGTCCATAAGTTGTTGAAGGTCTTTGGCAGAGGGAACAGTAATGGCAGCATCGTCAGTGAAGAGGATTTCCTGTAGGCATTTCAGCTAGACTTAAGACTTTGCTCTCAATCTAGAGAGATTAAAGAGTTTTCCATCTGATCTGATCCAGAGATAGATACCCTCTGCTGCAGTTCCAAAAGTGTATTTCAGCATGACGGCAAAGAAGATCCCGAATAAAATTGGCACGAGGACGCAGCCCTGCTTCTCTCCGCTTCGAATGTCAAAGGAATCTGATGTTAAGCCATCAAAAACAACAGTGCCCTTCATTTCCTCATGAAAGGACCTGATGATGTTGAGGAGCTGAGGTGGACATCCAATCTTGGGGAGAATTTTATATAGGCCGTCCCTACTATCCAAGTCAAAAGCCTTTGTAAGATCTATGAAGGCTATGAAAAGTGGCTGTCTTTGTTCCCTGCATTTCTCTTGCAACCGTCTAAGGCAGGGCTTTTCAACTTTTTCACTCATTGTACCACTTTTAGGATATGGCAACATCTGAGTACCACCAGTCGCCTAGCAAAGTGTCAAAAACTTGATGATCAAAAAAAAAGGAAAAAAGTGATGAAGTACAGGTAGTCCTCGACTTACAACAATTCACTTAGTGACTGTTCGAAGTTACAATGGCACTGAAAAAGTGCCCCCCCAAGCCACAGCCGAGCAAGACACCTGCCTGCCCGCCCGGCGGGACTCTTCCTCCTGTCTGAGGTTTTCATTGTTGTGAGCATTTCTGTTGAGGATTGGCAGTGGGGGTGGGGGGGTGTTTGGTTTTTATTCCCTCCATCTGCTGGGTGGTTACAGCAGGTTTTGGTCACTTTGCATGACCCTGGGACGCTGTGACCATCATAAATATGAATCAGTTGCCAAGCATCTGAATGGAAATCACAAGACCCTGGATATGCTGCAACATTCCAGCTGATCGGCGCTTCTTCTGGGCTCAGCAGAAGCGCCAGGATCAGTGCTGAGCTCCAGCTGGAGCCTGGCACTGATCCTGGTGCTTCCGCTGAGCCCTGACAGCCCTGAAGAAGCGCTGATCCTGGTGCTTCCGCTGAGCCCCGACAGCCCTGCAGCTCCAGCTATCTCTCACTCAGGCTTGTGCGGTGCTGCCACCAGTTCAGCTCATTCCCCTCCCCTGCTACCACTTTTCTAGGATGGTCGTGTACTATCTGCCAGGTGCCAATGTACCACAGGTGGTACCGGTACCACTGGTTGAAAAGCCCTGGTCTAAGGGAAAATACCATTTCAGTGGTGGACCTGTTGGCTCAGAATCCGCACTGTGATTCTGGATAGACTCTCTCTGCAAGCACCTGGAGCCTCTTCAGTACGACACGGGCATGTCGTACTGAATGAAAGATGTATATAAACCTAATTAAAAAGTGATTCCATTTTTTAACAAATGTTGCCTGGAAAGATCTGCATTTCTTCCTTTATAATCAGCATTTTATGGCAAAGAGAAAACAGCAGCACTTCAGCACTTAGCAAACTTAGCATTCACATCTAATTCCTAAACAGTCTGGGGGTCAAGATTACAGAGAATGAGCAGTTAATAGGAAACACGTAGTAATAATTAAAATTATGAAGAGAATATAGACCCAAATCTCTGGAATCCAAGATAAGACAAAGCAATCTTTTAACCATTAAATTTCCTGTGCAAATAGGTTTTGAGAATTGGATTCATATATTAGAACAAATAATGGTTTTCTTTAACTATAGTTTGTTGAACAATTCATAATTGCTTGGTTCCATGGAATACTAAATCAGAGATTTGTTGGGCTTCACCATAGTATATTCTGGGGGGCTTGTAAACTATTCCTTGTGCTGTGTGTTTTATGGTTTGTTGCACAAACCATGGGTTATTTCTTAAAACACAGTTGATTAATACCAATGGCTAACTTCCTAGCCTGCGTTATGCATTAAGCTGAATTTAAACAAACTCCATTACAATATAGAGCCGTACCACCAAATGAGGCAGGGGTGTGATGTAAACATTAAGAGACAATCCAACAGAGAAACAATTTGCTTTATTTTAAGTTCCACCCTTACACCACACCTGCATGTATGTTAATGTATAAAAGGGCAATCAGGAGCTCTTTTTTTTACTTTGTTCCTTTCTCTAGCTTGACTTTGGTAGATGGTGTTTGTTTTGGGGCCTTCCCACAAAAAATATTTGCGTTTTGCACAACTTGGAAATTAGATCCCACAGAGTGTGGATAGCTTTCCCCCTCCTGGGTAAACTGATTTGTTAGGGTCCCTGCATTTCCTGGAAAAGAAATTGGGGGTGCAGAAAGTGCAGGGGGTGGGGACAAGGGAAGGAGGCACCTTCGACTGGGCCCCACACAAACGCTACCATGCAAAAGCAGCACCGGGAAGTGGTGATTGTCTCCAGCAAAACAAGGCCTTCTTGCAAGCGCCCAGCAGAAATCTGGGAAGAAAGCCAGCCTGTTTACAAGAGACCTCGGACAAATTCGTTGGTTTGCCCCATGGAGGGGGAGGCTTCTCTACCACCAGAAAGCAGTAGATGCAGCACCGGTGAGGAGAGAATACCATGGGAAGCTTAGTTGTTTGTTTGGGTTTTTTTTTTAAAAAAAGAATCGGCTCTACTGAGCAGGTGGAAAGCCTTCAGCAAAGCAAGGACTCTTGTCTGCTAGTATATGTATTAGTTTGCATTAACCAATTTGCTTTAGTGCTTAAGGTGCTGGCCTAGAAACCAGGAAACAGCGAGTTCTAATCCCGCCTTAGGCGTGAAAGCTGGCTGTGCCTTTGGGCCAGTTGCCCTCACTCAGGCCATCTCACAGTGTTGTTGTGGGGTAAATAGGAGGAAGGAATATGATGTAACTGCAATATTTGTTTAGAGGTGGGTGGTGAGTTCCAGGGGGGCAGGGGATGCACCCCTGAGGGAGTCGGAGAATATGCTGAGCCTGATAGGGAAATGAATGGTGCTGATGAAAGAGTTTTACCCATTCCTAAAAGGGCTACCAATCCCCAAATAACCATTTTATTAAAAGCGAGATGGGCATGGTGATTTCCAGCCTCCCCCTTGTCCTGTTTCCTTGCACTCCAATTTACCTGTATCTCCCCCCACCCATAGGTGGGCACAAATTCCAAATAGCACACAAGTGTAGTTAATTACTTGACATTTTTATTTTCAACAAATAACTTGAAGGCTCAGGTGCATTCTTGGCAGTTAAAACAAAAAGTGAGAAACTGACCTCTTGCTTTGAAGAATAAAAAGGTGCTTTTTAAACTTTTAGAATATTGAAAGTTTTACAAATGACATAAAAGTTAACACAAGCTAACGAAGAGTTAAAGAAGCAAGGAAAGAAAGAAAAAAAGCAAAAGTGTAGAAAGAAAGAATAAAAAGAAATAGAAGCTTCCAATTTCCTTTGCACTAATATAAGTACATTACAAAATTATCTTTTTTACATTCAATATTTTTTTCTAATCATAAAAACCACAAATAAATGCATTCTTTCCTCATTTCACGCAAAAAATCTATAAGGTTTCCAATCAGCTATAAACGTAAGTTAATATTTTTTTTCTCTGATCAAAGAAATTAATTTAGCCATATTTGCATGTTCCATCCTGTTCAGCAATAATTCCTTCACTGTGGAGGAACTGTGTTGATTTTTTCCATTTTTGAACATAGAATAATCCCGCTGAGGTTGTCATCTACAAAAATAAACTTCCACAACTTTATTCTAGTTGCATGTCCATTAGTCCCAAAAGGAACATTTCTGGATTCACATGTACTTTAATCTAGGGCTAGGCGCATTCAACTTTGGTGACTTTAAGACTCGTGGACTTCAACTCCCAGAATTCCTCAGCCAACCATGAGTTTCTGGGAGCTGAAATCCACAGGTCTTAAAGTTGCCAAGGTGGCAACCCCCCACCCCCACTTTAATTTTTAAACACTTGAATTCAGATAAGTGTCTGTGGTTTTTTCTTTTTGAGGCAGGGAGGCTGGCAAATATTGAGGAGGGCACTGCTAGGCGTAGTGTTGCCCACAGATGCCATTTTGGCAGTTTGGGAGTATTCGTGGTAATTGGAAATGGGACTGTAATTTGGTGGCTTGGGAGCATAGAATTTGCAGAGCAAGATTCTAAGCGGTTTGGGAATATGCCCGAAAAGCACAATCCTTCTCATTAATCTTGACTTCTGTATTTTATCCCCATAGATATGCCTGTTACTTCCAGGCAGAGCTGCCCCACAGCACAGCCATCCCACACATACCAACCCAAGGAGGATTCTGACTGGAGAGTTTATGATCCCTTTGATTTTACTTCTGATGAGCTGAATCCTGCCTATGAATGGCTAAGAAACTCTTCGTCAGCTGGAAAATGTAAGTTGTGTCAAGAAACCAAGGAAAGAGGAATGATCAGTGGCCCAGAGCTTCAAGGATTTATGTTGCATTAAGATGGGAAAAGGGTAGAACAAGGAAATTGGGGTGTTCAAGATTGGATTTGTGTGGATTAGGTGACAAAAGGCAGGATACTGACAATATTTGTATTGTTTTATAGGCTTGCTATTGTTTTAATTGTTGCTAAATTTCAGAATTGTAAGCTGCTCAGTTGGTTGAGATGGGCAGCTATAGAAATAAAATGAATGAAAATAGACTATACCTCTTCATAGGGATTTTGAGACGCGATTAAAAAGGTTAAGATGGTAGCCCCAATGCTTGATTGTTATGATCACTATCTTTTTCATTTTTAAAAAAAATATTAAAACAAAAAAGGCACAAAATTAAGCCACCCAAAGTTGCTTTATCAGTGAGATGGGTGGCATATAAATTTCATAAATAAAAATTTAAAAGAAAAGGGGAAAAAGCTAAAGAAACAAACATGTACAAAGCTTATATTTATAGACATATCTATAAACAAAAGCCATAATTTGCTGCAGTCATCTACAGCTATTCTATATTCTTCAGATGAGTGAATAATTTGAGCCAAATGTTTGTCTTTCCAGTGCTGAATGTTAAATCTTTAGGTGACAAGTAAGGCTCAGAAAATCCATTTCCTTTTTTTGTCCAGATGTCAGCTGTAAGAGGATAGACATAAACATCAAAAGATTGTAAACATCTGAAAATATTAAGTCTCAGTGGCTGCATGTACTGTATTCACTTCTTTCCATAAGGAACAATGTGTTTAAATAAAGCATTTGATTTCACTGCTTTTCCAAAATTATAAGTTCAGTGAGGTCATTTGTTAAATATTTCTTGCTAAAAAAAGATCTAATGTAAAAATCTGTTGAAACATTTTTAACATCTTTTTGCTAAATCTTACAATCAAAAGAAAAGAAAGTATATATATATATATACTTTATATATATAAAGTATTTGTTAAGTATTTTAGAATACCTTGCCAGGCCCAAATACCGGCCAAACCTTATTGCCTGTATCAGCCTAACCTAAGGCCATCCACAAGCTGTAGTCGCAACTGTGACAACTCATTATTTGTGTAAATTTAATTCTCTGTTAGCAATCCAAAAAATTTACACACACACACACACACACACAAATATATATATATATATATATATATATATATATATATATATATATATATGCATGTACACACACATATACACATACACACATACACACATACACACATACACACACACACACATACATATATATATATATATATATATATATATATATATATATATATATATATATATATATATATAATATATACATATATCATATATACACACAGATAAATACATGCATACATACATGCATTTTAGAAAAAAAGGGCATTCTGTTAGCGTTCCCCCCCTGCCCCCTGCTGCCACCTTACAGCTTCCATCTTGACTTCTTGACACAAGCTATGGCCATTTCTGTTCTTTCAAGTTAGAAGAGAAAAAAATCACGATGCTAACTTTCCTTAGAAAATGCATGGCACAATGAATAAAGATAAGAGGAAGGAATTGGTCATAGCCGACCTACCTTCACAGGTAAGTCTGTTGAGTCTTATTTGCCAGGAGGAACTAGATGCAAAGCCATTGAGATCAAGACATCCTGGATTTTCTTTTCTCTCTTGCCAACCCTCATTTAAAATTTCCCATCCTTCTCCCCCTGCCCTTGTGGGATGCTTAATGATATACCACAGGTCTAGCCCAAAAGCTGAATAGAAGAGGAAAGGGTGTGTTTTGCTACGCCCATATCATGCCACATCTTGGGGAGTTACACTTGACTTCCAGTGGGCTTCTGGGTGCAACCCAAGTTGGCTATCACCTATAACAATGTTGGGTTATTTGTAGAATGATCTATTTCAGGTTGTTTCCACAGGTCCCACTAGGTTGCACAAGATAGATATGCCCTAGTCTAGCATGATCTTGGAGGCAGGTCACCTGACTGGATTTAGGAAAGGTGTCTTCACTTTTGCTCTACCTGCCTTTGAGGAAAGTTTCCTTCTCTTTAGTTCAGACGGCCCCAACCCTGTTAATCTTTCACAGAGCCACAGAGAGAGACTTTTCTCCTCTGTATTGGGACCAGGATGAGCGTATCCTGTGAGCGTATCCAGGCTTGTTTGAGTTTGAGGATTGGCATACTCTTTTTTTTTTAAAGAAAATTCTCTTTTTTGTACCCTGCCCAATCACAAATTGTGAGAGATGGCTTTATAAATATTTCAAAGAAATTGTAGCTTTTTCAATAAATGATGGCTAATAAATGGTTTAAAGCAATATGTTAACCAAATCACTGTTTGAAAGAAGTTAGATATTTTGGTTTGTTGCATCAGGGTGTACTGGGTTATTACAGCCATCTGCATTCTCAAAACACACTAATCAACAACAAGCTGATTTTTTTAGTTTACTTCATACAAAGCTTACTCAATTGGATTACAAATCGTTTATTTTTATGGGGGACTGGAATGGTGTTTTGGATGTACAGATGGATAAGGCTGGTTCTTTTAAGCGTGTTCCGAGTCATGCCAGATTGCCTAAATCTTTTTTTGAAATGAAGGACGATTTGGAACTGCGAGATATTTGGCGTGACACACACCTACATGAAAAGGATTATACTTTTTTTTCTGATAGACATCAATCTTTTTCCAGGATTGATTTTATTTTGCTGACTAATGATTTTTTTTCTAGGATTAAGAAGGTAAAGATCTGTGCAAGAACTATTTCGGACCATAGTCCAGTTTGGTTAGAGATCAATAAGGACAATAGGGATAGGCGCTCGTGGCGCGTAAATGAGAATTTGTTTAGAAATCAGAGAAATGTGGAAGAATGTAAACAGCGGATGAAGGATTTTTTTGAAATTAACATGAATAAGAATACCTCTATGGACATGGTTTGGGATGCTAGCAAGGCCTACATGAGAGGGGTGTTGATATATATGAATAATAAATATAGACGTACTTTGGAAGCCAGAAGGAAAGAATTGGAGAATGAAATTAGGGAAAAAGAAAAGGCCTTAATTTTGAACCCATTGGATGTGAAGACTAAGGAGGTTATTAAGCTATTAAGAGGACAATTTGATAAATTGATGGCTGATCAAGTGGCAACCAACTTGCGGTTTGCCAGGCATAATACTTTTTGCAATGCTAACAAGCCAGGTAGATGGCTAGCTTATAGACTAAGGAAAAAGCAAAGGGCTTCTAATATAGATAAAATTGAACATAAGGGAAAGGTTGTGTTTCAACAGGATCTTATTAAGGAAGCCTTTGTGGATTTTTATTCTAAATTATATGCTAAGGAGAAGATTAATGAAAAAGACATTGATGTATATTTGGAGAATGCTAGCATCCCGGTTCTTACGCAAGCACAAAAAGAGGAGATTAATCAATTGATAACAGAAGAAGAAATTCTTATAGCAATTAAGGAATTGAAGATGGATAAAGCGCCAGGTACAGATGGTTTGACTGCGGTTTACTACAAAAATTTACAAATGGAGTTGATAAAGCCGTTAAAGGAACTGTTTCAGACAATTCAGAGAGGGGGAAAGGTGCCTCCGTCTTGGAGAACTGCTTTTATCTCTTTGATTCCGAAGGAAGATCAAGATGCTACTCAAGTAAAAAACTATAGACCGATATCACTTTTAAATACAGATTATAAGATATTTGCTAAGGTGTTGGCTAACAGATTGATGAGGGTTCTGCAACAGGTGATTCATGGGGATCAAACTGGGTTTATTAGTGGTAGGCAAATGAAAAATAATGTGAGGCATATAGTTGATGTGTTAGAGTTTTTGGAAAGGAACAACCAGATCCCTGCGGCGCTAATTTTTTTAGATGCTGAAAAAGCTTTTGATCAATTGAATTGGCAATTTTTGATGAAAGTTTTAGATAAAATGAATTTTGGGGATAAATTTTTGCAACCAATTAGGGCATTATATCAAAAACAAACTGCCCGAATAATAGTTAACAATAGTTTGACTGAAGCATGTAATATTGAGAAGGGCACAAGGCAAGGGTGTCCGTTATCGCCTTTACTATTTGTGTTAACATTGGAGATATTACTGGTAAAAATACGGAATTCGGAAAGAATTAAGGGTATACAAATTAGAGATCAGGATTATAGATTGAGAGCGTTCGCAGATGATCTGGTTGTTACGGTGACCCAGCCGGAGAACTCTGTTGTGGACCTGATGGAGATAATAATGCAATATGGGAGGGTTTCTGGATTTAAAGTTAATGCACAAAAAACTAAAATTTTGGCCAAAAATATGACAGTATCGCAAAAGGCTCTTTTAGAAGGATTAACTGGATTTGAGATTGCTAAAAGGGTCAAATATTTGGGGGTGTTTTTGTCACCCTCTAATACAAAGTTATATAAAAATAACTATGAAAAATTATGGGGAAAAATTCAAAAAGAAATGGAGAGTTGGGAAAAACTGCAATTGTCTTTGCTGGAAAGAATCGCAGCAGTGAAAATGAACGTCCTGCCTAAATTTTTATTCTTATTTCAAATGATACCGGTTCTTAAGAAAGATTCTAATTTGGAAGAATGGCAACGGGGTATCAATAAATTTGTTTGGGCAGGGAAAAGGCCACGAGTTAAACTTAAGATTATGCAGGATATTCGTGAAAGAGGTGGTCTTAAAATGCCCAATCTTAAATTATATTATGAAGCTGCTGCGTTAGCAGGAATAAGTGATTGGATTAATTTGACACAAGCGAGATTATTAAATCTTGAGGGCCACGACTTGTTATTTGGCTGGCATGCATATTTGTTGTATGATAAGAAGGTAGATAATGTGTTTAAAGTGCATATTTTAAGACAGGCATTGTTGAGAGTTTGGAAGAAGTATAGACATAAGTTAGATTGTAAGATGCCATTGTGGGCAATTCCAAAACACGCAATAGAAAACATAAATGTTGGCTTCAAACATGATGTGACTACGTATAAGGAGATTTTAAGCTTGGAAAGAAGTGTATGGTGTTTAAAATCGTATAACCTCTTGCGAGATGAGAAGATTGTTCAAACCTGGTTTCAATATACTCAGTTACGGGCCAGGTGGAAAGAAGATCAGAAAACTGGTTTTGCAATGACTGATGAAAATTTGATAAAGCAAATTAGAAATCAGGGTCCAGCACATATCAAACGGATATATCTTGCATTGATAGAAATTGACTCAGAAACAGAACTTGTTAAAGATTGTATGATAAAATGGGCCCAGAATATCCAAGAAGTTATTACAATGGACATGTGGGAAAAGATCTGGGTGAGGAACGTAAAATTTACACAAGCTCAAAATCTAAGAGAGAACTTTTATAAAATGTTTTATAGATGGCATTTAGATCCTAAAAAGCTTGCAAGTATGTATCTGAATTATCAGCCAAAATGCTGGAGGTGTGGTGGCGAAGATGCAACATATTTTCATATATGGTGGACCTGTAAAAAGGTCAAGGCTTTTTGGATAAAAATTTGGTGGAATATGCAGAAGATCTTCAAGCAAAGGATAAAGTTTTGTCCGCAATTCTTTTTGTTGGGTATAATTACAGATGCTACTGTTGTGGACACTAAGTTGATGTTGAATTTAATTACAGCAGCAAGACTTTTAATAGGTCAATATTGGAAGAAGGAGGAACTGCCGACTATAGGAGAATGGACTTTAAAGGTTTCTGACCTGGCAGAAATGGCAAAGATCTCGGCTTATCTGAAAGATCATTCGCAAGAACGTTATATTATGGAGTGGAAAAAATGGATTGAATATATCCAGAACAAATATGGGACTAAAAAGTTTCATTTAGCATTTGAATAAGTCTTCCTTTCTATTTTCTTTTTTTTCTATATGAAATATTAGTATTGCTTGTAGTTATCTTATAGGAGCTAGAGAGTGATAGATTTAAGAATTTATTGTTGGTAGCATATGGATGCTTATGATTGTTCTTTGTTTTTATACCCTGTACTTAGCTCTGGGAAGTCGGGGGGGGGGGGGGAGGGGGGAAAGGGGGGGAGGGGTAGGGAGGGATAGGTAGGGGAGGGGGAGGGGGGGATTGTTAAAGGTAAAATGTATTTTAAAACTTTTTAATAAAAAAAAACACACTGAAACATAAACCCTAGCTGATAAACCACCCTGCCTGGATTCACACATCATGCCAAAGATTAACAAAGGTATAGTTTATGCTTTTGTTTTATTAATGTCCCAAATAACTCCAGGTAACAAACATATCCAACATATCCAGTACACCTTCCTCCTCCCGTTTTCCTCACAACAACAACCTGTGAGGTGAGTTGGGCTGAGAGAGTGTGTCTGGCCCAAAGTCACCCAGCTGACTTTCATGCCCAAGGCAGGACTAGAACTCATGGTCTCTGGCTTTCTAGCCCGGTGCCTTAACCCCTAGATCAAACTGGCCTAACTGGGTTGTGTGATCTCAGAGTTGTTTGAAGATTGAAGATGTATGTCTAGTAGCTTTGAATAGAAGTATAAATAACCAATGAATGGAAGAACATCAATGGTGCTAGACCTTTATTCTATGGTTCAGATGGCAGTGTGTTCCCTGCTCTAATTGCAGGAATAATTCTCCAAGGTGTTTCTGAACAATTTCCCATGATCTGCCTGATGTGTTTTAAGTGGAAATGTCAGAGACCAAACAGATTGCTTGCCACATGCACATGTGCTGTACCCCAAACTCTGGTCCTTCAGGCTGGATGTGGTTGTGTTGCTGTAACATGTGAAAGCCCCTCCAAATTTGTTATGTATACGTAGGGGTGTGGGTCTATACATATGTGTATATAGTATGGTTAGGTGTGTGTCATGTATGTGTTCCACTTTGAGCGCGGGCAACTAAATTTCATTTTTGATGTGTGCCGTTGTGCCCACAGTATAAAAATGACAAAGTTATCTTAATCTTAATCTTAATCCTAATCAGAAGTTTGTCTTTATCACAGACATTGACTTGGTGATGAATGGCAGAGGGACCTATTTCAAGTAGTCGTTAAAGCTGTTTTTCCCTCTTGCCAATGCCATTGTTTTTGTGTCTTAGGTAGTGCAGATGTAATTTCACTGCTGAGAAGTATTCTGAGCCCATTCCCGTTGGGTCTGCGATTGAACAAGCTAGAGGCCATGGTGTGGAGTAAACATAAGATCCATCTGCTTAAACTAAGCCTGGAGCAAGGTTACAGGGACAGCCTTCAGTTCTTACAAGCAGTGCCTGGGATCATCCTCAAATTCCAGCACAAGAGGCCTTTCCGGTGCCTTGTGCAGCTGGATACAGGTAAATCTCTCTATATTTAGCTGGGATCTTTGGGCTCTTTATTCGAGACTTTTATGTCTCATTTGAGATTGGTATTCCCATCTCAAATGGGATCCCAGTTAGATGTTCAGATAACATCACAATTAGATGTTGAAGTCATTTTACTGGCTTTCGGTTAGCTTTTGCCAATCTGTCCCCTTCCAAACTCCCCAATTTTAGGTAGCAGTGTTCCAGATCATGGCAAAGGGACCACCATGGCAAAGGAAGGAACATGGTTGGTATAATATAATAAACTGCAGGTCAGAGGTTATGACGTAAAGCAGGAGTCCCCAACCCCTGGTCCATGGACCAGTACTGGGCCACAGCATGCCAGCAACCGGTCCGCACAAACAAGCAAAGCCCCATCCACGGGATGCAGGCAGCACACAAAACCACGCACCCTCCGGTCCGCGGAATTGGTCCCTGGTGCCCAAAAAGTTGGGGACCTCTGATGTAAAGAGTCTAAGGCTGGGGAACTCCTGTCAGTTCTTCATTAAATGTATGAATGATCCAACCAGATCTAGTGAGGCAGGAAAACAGGATTCCTAGTCTGGAGCCTTTGAATATCTAATTATTTATCCCCCTTGCCTCTTTTGTAGCTGGTGGCAAAGTTTCACACTGATTATCTCACCATAGCAGACACATCCAGAAAGAAACTGGTATTGCAAGATCGCTGAGAGTGTTCGTCATAAAAAGCAGGAACAGAATCTCGCGCTCAGATCTCAGATTTAATCCCAAGGTGAAGCTGATTTAATCTCAAGGTGAAGTTACTTCTGAAAATGGAATCCAGCCTATAGAGGGCACAATATCCCTATTTTTGTAAGGTCTTTAAAAAAAAAGCAATGTTAACCTAACATCCGGATGCTTGGTGTTAATAACTAAATGAGATTGTATTAAAAGGAGCTTCGGAAATTAGTTCCTCAGACCGGAGCAGGCTAAATGTCTATTTGATTAGAATGAGGCATAGAAGATATCATGAATTATTCATACCTTTATAATATTAGCATTTCTTTTGTGCTACTTAAGAAGGGGGACCTGGCATGTGGTTCACCTACAGGGTTCTTAGAAAAGAGTAGTGGAAATGGTATTTTTCTTTTGCGTTACACAGCATCTTTTTTAAAAATTTCTGCACGTGGGTAAACCAATCAATCAGTGGATATGGGCAGGTAAGATGAGGTGATTGGTGGTGCCAAGGACAGTGTCCGTAAGAATATTGATGTCTCCAGCTTTAAAACTTATGGAAAGCAGAGCATTTACATTCATTGCAGCTTTTCTTTCAGGGACCGATAGAAGGCAAATTAGAATGTCGTGAGAGCTTGCCGAGTGATCTTCAGTAGATGGCCAAGTGGCTTAATATCCATTCCATTCTAGGGTACTAAAGTGAAAGTGTGTGGTGTATGTGTGAAAAACACTACAAACCTAATTCTTGTATTCATAAAAACTCCTGACCCGAACGTGCACACACAGCCACTTCCTTCATCTAAAAGATGGTTGATTCTCTCTGTTACAACTATGTGCATAAGACACACGCAGTTAGAGAAGTATATTGTCTATAATTTTGCACTTGGCAGACAGGGTTTAAGCAGAAAGACAAGTGGCTTGAAGTTTGGGGCCTGTGTTGTAGAAATACCGACAAGAAAATAGCCCCTTTGTTCCGGTGGCTCCGCGGCGACGGAGACAGCCTTCCCGGGCTGCCCGCGGCTCAGCTGAGTGTTTTTTCGCCCGAAACAGCGCCGATCAGCTGTTCGGGCGATTTTGAAGCCCCCTCCTCGGGAGAAGAGGAGGGGGTGAGGCCCCAGGTAGGGGTTGAGTTCTCCGGGGCCGCCTGAGCTTGGAGCTTGGGCGGCTGAAGGATTGAACTCCCCCGAAGCCTGGGTTGCTCCCAGCTAGCCAGCGTCTCTGCTCCGGATTTCTTGGAGCAGAGCCAGGCGTCTGCGACCACCCCTGCCTGAAGAAAGGACTATGGATTAAAAGGAGCAGGCAGAGCGGTACAAGAGGAAAAGGTGAAGAGGATTATTTTATTTTACTCTCGAGCTTGGTGGACTTTTTAAACTTTAAGTGAAAGTGCGTCACAATTGAAAGTTAAAGATGGCGACTAAACCTCCCCCTAAAACTCTTCGGAGTGGTGGATCTTCTCCGGTGCAACAATCATCGTTACAGGCGCTGCATCCTCCTGATGTATTGACACCAAAGGATTTACGAGATGCGCTGGATAAACATGCCCAGGTACTTTTGGAATCAATTAACCAATCAATGGGTGATAAATTTGCACAGATGGAGGAGAAATTGGAGAAACTGGAGGAGAGAATAGAAGAGAGGATGGAACAGAAGTGCAGCGTGATGAAGGTAGACATTTTGTCTTCAGTGCATAAAGTGGCGGAATGTGTGGAGGATTTAGATGAAAAAGTGGATGATTTGACCCAAAAGAATGCAATATTAGAAGTAAAAGTACGGGAGAATGAAAATTTAAGAGACAGAATGGAAAGGGAGTTAAGCCTTGCCCAATATTACCAGATGCAGTTTGCTGTTAGAATCAGAGGTTTAAAGGAGAATATTAAGGAAGATTTAAAGCAGCTGGTTTCTGAGGCTCTCGAAGTGGTATTGAACCAGCCAGCATCTGAAATAAGAGCAGCTATGGATAAAGTGTTCCGTGTGAATTCATGGATTGCCAGACAGAGAAAGTTGCCTAGAGACGTGGTGGTTTACTTTGCAAAAAGAGAAATCAGAGATGAAGTTATACAAGCTGCCTATGATGCTAAAGTGGTGATTGCTGATCAAGAAGTTTTGGTTTTAAAAGAAATCCCTCCAAAGATTTTAAGGAGAAGGAAGGACTTTACATTTCTTGTGCAAGAGCTCAAGCAACGAGATATAAGGTTCAGATGGGAGATTCCAGACGGGCTGATGGTGATGCATGAAGGTAAAAGGTATCGGCTGATTACTGTGAAGCAAGCGCGTGATTTCTACAATAATGTTTTAAAAGCAACCCCATTAGCACTTCTGGAAGCTGCAAAGGGATCTGGAGAAGGAGAACATCAAGAGGATGAAACAGAGGATAATGGTGCTGGAGGAGATCAAGCTATAACTTCTTTGGACGATCCTAGAGAGCAAAGGGTAACGCGTGCTGCTTTAAAACGAGCAAAGAAAATAAAAGAACAAGACCAGCAAAAGTCTTCAGAATCTTCACAACGTACTCATAGCCAAGCAGTGGGAGGAGCACGGCCTAAAGAAGATAGTCCTATCAAAGCTGTGCTCCAAGAGCTTTGGGAGGATATGCATGGCAACTAAATTTTTAACCTGGAATGTTAATGGACTAAATTCACCACAGAAGAGGAAGAAAGTTTTTCAATATTTAAAACAATTTAAGATAGATGTTATATGTTTGCAAGAAACGCATATTAGAGTTTTGGATCAAAAGTATTTATCGAACTCGAGGTTGGGTACGCAATTTGTTGCTTCTGCAGAGAACAAGAAAAATGGAGTGGTTGTTTATGTTAAAAGTGCCTTAACAGCAGACTTAATTGAAGCAGACAAGCATGGAAGATATGTTATGATTGAGCTGCTGTTAGAAGGTAAAAAGACGCTTTTAGTTGGATTATATGCACCTAATCAACAACAAGCTGACTTTTTTAGTTTACTACACACAAAGCTTACCCAGTTGGATTATAAATCTTTTATTTTTATGGGGGACTGGAATGGTGTTTTGGATGTACAGCTGGACAAGGCTGGAGTTTTCAAGCGCATTCCAAGTCATGCCAGATTGCCTAAATCTTTTTTTGAAATGAAGGATGACCTGGAATTGCGAGATATTTGGCGTGAGAGACATTTGCAGGAGAAGGATTATACTTTTTATTCTGATAGACATCAATCTTTTTCGAGGATTGATTTTATTTTGCTGACTAATGATTTTTTTTTGAGGACCAAAAAGGTGAAGATTTGTGCAAGAACTATCTCTGATCACAGTCCAGTTTGGTTAGAGATTGATAAGGAGAAAAGAGACAGGCGCTCGTGGCGCGTAAATGAGAATTTGTTTAGAAATCAGAGAAATGTGGAAGAATGCAAACAGCGGATGAAGGATTTTTTTGAGACTAACATGAATAAGGGTACCTCTATGGATATGGTTTGGGATGCTAGCAAGGCCTATATGAGAGGGGTGTTGATATATATGAATAATAAACATAGACGTGCAGTGGAAACTAGAAGGAAAGAACTGGAGAATGAAATAAAGGAAAAAGAAAAGGCTTTGATTTTGAACTCAGAGGATGTGAAGACCAAGGAGGCTATTAGACTGTTAAGAGGACAATTTGATAAATTAATGGCTGATCAAGTGGCGACCAATCTGCGGTTTGCTAGGCATAATACTTTTTGCAACGCTAATAAACCAGGCAGATGGTTAGCTTATAGATTGAGGAAAAAACAAAGGGCTTCTAATATAGATAAGATTGAGTATAAAGGAAGGGTTGTGTTTCAACAGAATCTTATTAAGGATGCTTTTGTGGATTTCTATTCGAAATTATATGCTAAAGAGGAAATTAATGAAAAAGATATTGATATATATTTGGAGAATGCTAGCATCCCGGTTCTTACGCAGGTACAAAAAGAGGGGATTAATCAACTGATTACAGAAGAAGAAATTTTCACAGCAATTAAGGAATTGAAGGTGGATAAAGCACCAGGTACGGATGGCTTGACTGCGGCCTATTACAAAAATTTACAATTAGAAATGATAAAACCGTTAAAGGAACTGTTCCAGACAATCCAGAGGGGGGGAAAGGTGCCACCGTCTTGGAGAACAGCTTTTATTTCTTTGATTCCGAAGGAAGACCAAGATGCTACTCAAGTTAAAAACTATAGACCGATATCGCTTTTAAATACAGATTACAAGATATTTGCTAAGGTTTTGGCTAATAGACTGATGAGGGTTCTGCAACAGGTGATTCATGGGGATCAAACGGGGTTTATTAGTGGTAGGCAAATGAAAAATAATGTGAGGCATATAGTTGATGTGTTAGAGTTTTTGGAAAGGAACAACCAGATCGCTGCGGTGCTAATTTTTTTAGATGCTGAAAAAGCTTTTGATCAATTGAATTGGAAATTTTTCTTGAAAGTTTTAGACAAAATGGATTTTGGGGAAAATTTTTTACAACCGATTAGGGCATTATATCAAAAACAAACTGCCCGAATTATAGTTAATAATAGCTTGACAGAAGCATGTAATATTGAGAAGGGCACAAGGCAAGGGTGTCCGTTATCGCCCTTGTTATTTGTGTTAACATTAGAGATATTATTGGTTAAAATTCGGAATTTGGGAAAAATTAAGGGGATACAAATTGGAGATCAGGACTACAGATTGAGAGCATTCGCAGACGATCTGGTTGTTACAGTGACCCAGCCAGAGAACTCTGTTGTGGACCTGATGGAGATAATAACACAATATGGGAAGGTTTCTGGATTTAAAGTTAATACACAGAAAACCAAAATTTTGGCCAGAAATATGACAGTTTCGCAAAAGGCTCTCTTAGAAGGATTAACTGGATTTGAGATTGTTAAAAGGGTTAAATATTTGGGGGTGATTTTGTCGCCCTCTAATACAAAGCTATATAAAAATAATTATGAAAAACTATGGGGGAAAATTCAAAAAGAACTGGAGAGTTGGGAAAAATTGCAATTGTCTTTGTTGGGACGGATTGCAGCAGTAAAAATGAATGTCCTGCCTAAATTTTTATTTTTATTTCAAATGATACCGATTCTTAAGAAAGATTCTAATTTGGAGGAATGGCAGCGAGGTATCAATAAATTTGTGTGGGCAGGGAAAAAGCCACGAGTTAAACTTAAGATTATGCAGGATACTCGTGAGAGAGGTGGCCTTAAATTGCCTAATTTTAAATTATATTATGAAGCTGCTGCATTAGTAGGAATAAGTGATTGGATTAACTTGACGCAAGGGAGGTTATTAAATCTTGAGGGCCATGACTTGTTGTTTGGCTGGCATGCATATTTGTTGTATGATAAGAAGGTAGACAACGTGTTTAGGGTGCATATTTTAAGACAGGCATTGCTGAGAGTTTGGAAGAAGTATAGACATAAGTTAAGTTGTAAGATACCATTGTGGGCAATTCCAAAACACGCAATAGAAAATATACATGCTGGCTTTAAACATGATGTGACTACGTACAAGGAGATCCTTAGCTTGGAAAGAAATGTTTGGTGTTTGAAATCATATAGCCTCTTGCGAGAAGAGAAGGTTGTTCAAAATTGGTTTCAATATACTCAGTTACGGGCCAGGTGGAAAGAAGACCAGAAAAATGGATTTACAATGTCTGATGAAAATTTGATAAAGCAAATTAGAAATCAGGGACCAGCACATATCAAACGGATATATCTTGCATTGATAGAGATTGACTCAGAAACAGAGCTTGTTAAGGATTGTATGATAAAATGGGCCCAAAACATCCAGGAAGTTATCACAATGGACACCTGGGAAAAGATTTGGGTGAGGAACGTAGAATTTACTCAAGCTCAAAATCTAAGGGAGAACTTTTACAAAATGTTTTATAGATGGCATTTAGATCCTAAAAAGCTTGCAAGTATGTATCCGAATTATCAGCCTAAATGTTGGAGGTGCGGAGAGGAAGATGCAACATATTTTCACATATGGTGGACATGTAAGAAGGTTAAGGCTTTTTGGATAAAAGTCTGGTGGAATATGCAGAAGATTTTTAAACAGAGGATAAAGTTTTGTCCGCAACTTTTTTTGTTGGGAATAATTGCAGACTCTACAGTTGTGGACACCAAGTTGATGTTGAACTTAATTACGGCAGCAAGACTTTTGATAGGCCAATATTGGAAGAAAGAGGAACTGCCGACCATAGAAGAGTGGACTTTAAAGGTTTCCGACCTGGCAGAGATGGCGAAGATTTCGGCCTATTTGAAAGATCACTCGCAAGAACGCTATATTATGGAATTGAGAAAATGGATTGAGTTTATCCAGAACAAGTATAGGGTTAAGAAGTTTTATGTAGCATATGAATAAGTCTTCTTTCGTTTTTTTTTCTTTTCTTATTTTAGTTTCTTTTTATACATATTCAATATTATTAAGGCTTGTTTTATCCTATATAAGCTAGAGAGTGTTGGATTTTAGAGTTTATAGTTGTTAGTATATGATTGTTTATGATTGCTTTTTATACATATACCTTGTATTTAGCTTTGGGAAGTGGGGGGGGGGAGGGGGGGAGGGGGGGAGGTAGGGGGGGAGGAGGGAGGGGGAAGGGGGGATTTTTAAAGGAAAATTGTACCTTAAAACTTTTCAATTAAAAAAAAAAAGAAAATAGCCCCTTTGTTGGACTTTCTCTGCAAGGAGTACCGACTCCTGGGATGGGTCTTAGTAAGCATAAATCTATTTCCTTTGATCATGCTGAAAAATTGCTGTGTGATACAATCACATGTTCTGTTTCTTTGCTCTCAGAAGCTCCATTGTGTATTTTCCAGTTATTTTAAAAAAACTAGTCAATCAGGAACACTGGAGTCTTCTGAACAGAATGTAAAATATCACAGGTCTGTATCAAACTTCCAATTTAATTATCTAGTAGTTATTTTTTTTTCTCCCTCATTTTCTTTTTAGCTAGATTCAAATATGTGTGAATCTGTTTTCCACCTTCACTGAGTCAATGAACAAAATAGCAAAGGAAGTTTTATTGATCCATAAAGAAAAGCATCTAAAATATCTTAACTGAGATAAACCCTGCACTAGGGCCAGTCAGATGTTGCAAAATGATGAACATACATTTGAATTCAAGTGTTCCAGTCTTGTGCAAAGCAGGGATGAGGTTAAAAACAAACTGAATCTTGTTGTCACTAGAACTGTATTTTTTAACTCAGGATCATAGAGAGTCCATTAAAGACAACCAAGCAGCAATTCTTTGCTCAGGGCAAAAATCCGGATAAGACATTCCTGACAGAGGTTATCAAGGTTCTCCTTGAATATGGGTTCGTTGTTGTATTGCACCTCCTGCTAGGGTGTTTTCCTGGCAATTAAATTGGAATTTGCGTTCTTGTAACTAAAGACCATCGGTTACACATCCCACACTTTGAAGAGGCAGAGAACAGATTGTGTGTGTCTTCAGACATTATCACATCCCTCCTCAGTCACAATCATCTATTCTATTTTCTTTTTTTTCTATATGAAATATTAGTATTGCTTGTAGTTATCTTATAGGAGCTAGAGAGTGATAGATTTAAGAATTTATTGTTGGTAGCATATGGATGCTTATGATTGTTCTTTGTTTTTATACCCTGTACTTAGCTCTGGGAAGTCGGGGGGGGGGGGGGGGGAGGGGGGAAAGGGGGGGAGGGGTAGGGAGGGATAGGTAGGGGAGGGGGAGGGGGGGATTGTTAAAGGTAAAATGTATTTTAAAACTTTTTAATAAAAAAAAAAACACACTGAAACATAAACCCTAGCTGATAAACCACCCTGCCTGGATTCACACATCATGCCAAAGATTAACAAAGGTATAGTTTATGCTTTTGTTTTATTAATGTCCCAAATAACTCCAGGTAACAAACATATCCAACATATCCAGTACACCTTCCTCCTCCCGTTTTCCTCACAACAACAACCTGTGAGGTGAGTTGGGCTGAGAGAGTGTGTCTGGCCCAAAGTCACCCAGCTGACTTTCATGCCCAAGGCAGGACTAGAACTCATGGTCTCTGGCTTTCTAGCCCGGTGCCTTAACCCCTAGATCAAACTGGCCTAACTGGGTTGTGTGATCTCAGAGTTGTTTGAAGATTGAAGATGTATGTCTAGTAGCTTTGAATAGAAGTATAAATAACCAATGAATGGAAGAACATCAATGGTGCTAGACCTTTATTCTATGGTTCAGATGGCAGTGTGTTCCCTGCTCTAATTGCAGGAATAATTCTCCAAGGTGTTTCTGAACAATTTCCCATGATCTGCCTGATGTGTTTTAAGTGGAAATGTCAGAGACCAAACAGATTGCTTGCCACATGCACATGTGCTGTACCCCAAACTCTGGTCCTTCAGGCTGGATGTGGTTGTGTTGCTGTAACATGTGAAAGCCCCTCCAAATTTGTTATGTATACGTAGGGGTGTGGGTCTATACATATGTGTATATAGTATGGTTAGGTGTGTGTCATGTATGTGTTCCACTTTGAGCGCGGGCAACTAAATTTCATTTTTGATGTGTGCCGTTGTGCCCACAGTATAAAAATGACAAAGTTATCTTAATCTTAATCTTAATCCTAATCAGAAGTTTGTCTTTATCACAGACATTGACTTGGTGATGAATGGCAGAGGGACCTATTTCAAGTAGTCGTTAAAGCTGTTTTTCCCTCTTGCCAATGCCATTGTTTTTGTGTCTTAGGTAGTGCAGATGTAATTTCACTGCTGAGAAGTATTCTGAGCCCATTCCCGTTGGGTCTGCGATTGAACAAGCTAGAGGCCATGGTGTGGAGTAAACATAAGATCCATCTGCTTAAACTAAGCCTGGAGCAAGGTTACAGGGACAGCCTTCAGTTCTTACAAGCAGTGCCTGGGATCATCCTCAAATTCCAGCACAAGAGGCCTTTCCGGTGCCTTGTGCAGCTGGATACAGGTAAATCTCTCTATATTTAGCTGGGATCTTTGGGCTCTTTATTCGAGACTTTTATGTCTCATTTGAGATTGGTATTCCCATCTCAAATGGGATCCCAGTTAGATGTTCAGATAACATCACAATTAGATGTTGAAGTCATTTTACTGGCTTTCGGTTAGCTTTTGCCAATCTGTCCCCTTCCAAACTCCCCAATTTTAGGTAGCAGTGTTCCAGATCATGGCAAAGGGACCACCATGGCAAAGGAAGGAACATGGTTGGTATAATATAATAAACTGCAGGTCAGAGGTTATGACGTAAAGCAGGAGTCCCCAACCCCTGGTCCATGGACCAGTACTGGGCCACAGCATGCCAGCAACCGGTCCGCACAAACAAGCAAAGCCCCATCCACGGGATGCAGGCAGCACACAAAACCACGCACCCTCCGGTCCGCGGAATTGGTCCCTGGTGCCCAAAAAGTTGGGGACCTCTGATGTAAAGAGTCTAAGGCTGGGGAACTCCTGTCAGTTCTTCATTAAATGTATGAATGATCCAACCAGATCTAGTGAGGCAGGAAAACAGGATTCCTAGTCTGGAGCCTTTGAATATCTAATTATTTATCCCCCTTGCCTCTTTTGTAGCTGGTGGCAAAGTTTCACACTGATTATCTCACCATAGCAGACACATCCAGAAAGAAACTGGTATTGCAAGATCGCTGAGAGTGTTCGTCATAAAAAGCAGGAACAGAATCTCGCGCTCAGATCTCAGATTTAATCCCAAGGTGAAGCTGATTTAATCTCAAGGTGAAGTTACTTCTGAAAATGGAATCCAGCCTATAGAGGGCACAATATCCCTATTTTTGTAAGGTCTTTAAAAAAAAAGCAATGTTAACCTAACATCCGGATGCTTGGTGTTAATAACTAAATGAGATTGTATTAAAAGGAGCTTCGGAAATTAGTTCCTCAGACCGGAGCAGGCTAAATGTCTATTTGATTAGAATGAGGCATAGAAGATATCATGAATTATTCATACCTTTATAATATTAGCATTTCTTTTGTGCTACTTAAGAAGGGGGACCTGGCATGTGGTTCACCTACAGGGTTCTTAGAAAAGAGTAGTGGAAATGGTATTTTTCTTTTGCGTTACACAGCATCTTTTTTAAAAATTTCTGCACGTGGGTAAACCAATCAATCAGTGGATATGGGCAGGTAAGATGAGGTGATTGGTGGTGCCAAGGACAGTGTCCGTAAGAATATTGATGTCTCCAGCTTTAAAACTTATGGAAAGCAGAGCATTTACATTCATTGCAGCTTTTCTTTCAGGGACCGATAGAAGGCAAATTAGAATGTCGTGAGAGCTTGCCGAGTGATCTTCAGTAGATGGCCAAGTGGCTTAATATCCATTCCATTCTAGGGTACTAAAGTGAAAGTGTGTGGTGTATGTGTGAAAAACACTACAAACCTAATTCTTGTATTCATAAAAACTCCTGACCCGAACGTGCACACACAGCCACTTCCTTCATCTAAAAGATGGTTGATTCTCTCTGTTACAACTATGTGCATAAGACACACGCAGTTAGAGAAGTATATTGTCTATAATTTTGCACTTGGCAGACAGGGTTTAAGCAGAAAGACAAGTGGCTTGAAGTTTGGGGCCTGTGTTGTAGAAATACCGACAAGAAAATAGCCCCTTTGTTCCGGTGGCTCCGCGGCGACGGAGACAGCCTTCCCGGGCTGCCCGCGGCTCAGCTGAGTGTTTTTTCGCCCGAAACAGCGCCGATCAGCTGTTCGGGCGATTTTGAAGCCCCCTCCTCGGGAGAAGAGGAGGGGGTGAGGCCCCAGGTAGGGGTTGAGTTCTCCGGGGCCGCCTGAGCTTGGAGCTTGGGCGGCTGAAGGATTGAACTCCCCCGAAGCCTGGGTTGCTCCCAGCTAGCCAGCGTCTCTGCTCCGGATTTCTTGGAGCAGAGCCAGGCGTCTGCGACCACCCCTGCCTGAAGAAAGGACTATGGATTAAAAGGAGCAGGCAGAGCGGTACAAGAGGAAAAGGTGAAGAGGATTATTTTATTTTACTCTCGAGCTTGGTGGACTTTTTAAACTTTAAGTGAAAGTGCGTCACAATTGAAAGTTAAAGATGGCGACTAAACCTCCCCCTAAAACTCTTCGGAGTGGTGGATCTTCTCCGGTGCAACAATCATCGTTACAGGCGCTGCATCCTCCTGATGTATTGACACCAAAGGATTTACGAGATGCGCTGGATAAACATGCCCAGGTACTTTTGGAATCAATTAACCAATCAATGGGTGATAAATTTGCACAGATGGAGGAGAAATTGGAGAAACTGGAGGAGAGAATAGAAGAGAGGATGGAACAGAAGTGCAGCGTGATGAAGGTAGACATTTTGTCTTCAGTGCATAAAGTGGCGGAATGTGTGGAGGATTTAGATGAAAAAGTGGATGATTTGACCCAAAAGAATGCAATATTAGAAGTAAAAGTACGGGAGAATGAAAATTTAAGAGACAGAATGGAAAGGGAGTTAAGCCTTGCCCAATATTACCAGATGCAGTTTGCTGTTAGAATCAGAGGTTTAAAGGAGAATATTAAGGAAGATTTAAAGCAGCTGGTTTCTGAGGCTCTCGAAGTGGTATTGAACCAGCCAGCATCTGAAATAAGAGCAGCTATGGATAAAGTGTTCCGTGTGAATTCATGGATTGCCAGACAGAGAAAGTTGCCTAGAGACGTGGTGGTTTACTTTGCAAAAAGAGAAATCAGAGATGAAGTTATACAAGCTGCCTATGATGCTAAAGTGGTGATTGCTGATCAAGAAGTTTTGGTTTTAAAAGAAATCCCTCCAAAGATTTTAAGGAGAAGGAAGGACTTTACATTTCTTGTGCAAGAGCTCAAGCAACGAGATATAAGGTTCAGATGGGAGATTCCAGACGGGCTGATGGTGATGCATGAAGGTAAAAGGTATCGGCTGATTACTGTGAAGCAAGCGCGTGATTTCTACAATAATGTTTTAAAAGCAACCCCATTAGCACTTCTGGAAGCTGCAAAGGGATCTGGAGAAGGAGAACATCAAGAGGATGAAACAGAGGATAATGGTGCTGGAGGAGATCAAGCTATAACTTCTTTGGACGATCCTAGAGAGCAAAGGGTAACGCGTGCTGCTTTAAAACGAGCAAAGAAAATAAAAGAACAAGACCAGCAAAAGTCTTCAGAATCTTCACAACGTACTCATAGCCAAGCAGTGGGAGGAGCACGGCCTAAAGAAGATAGTCCTATCAAAGCTGTGCTCCAAGAGCTTTGGGAGGATATGCATGGCAACTAAATTTTTAACCTGGAATGTTAATGGACTAAATTCACCACAGAAGAGGAAGAAAGTTTTTCAATATTTAAAACAATTTAAGATAGATGTTATATGTTTGCAAGAAACGCATATTAGAGTTTTGGATCAAAAGTATTTATCGAACTCGAGGTTGGGTACGCAATTTGTTGCTTCTGCAGAGAACAAGAAAAATGGAGTGGTTGTTTATGTTAAAAGTGCCTTAACAGCAGACTTAATTGAAGCAGACAAGCATGGAAGATATGTTATGATTGAGCTGCTGTTAGAAGGTAAAAAGACGCTTTTAGTTGGATTATATGCACTTAATCAACAACAAGCTGACTTTTTTAGTTTACTACACACAAAGCTTACCCAGTTGGATTATAAATCTTTTATTTTTATGGGGGACTGGAATGGTGTTTTGGATGTACAGCTGGACAAGGCTGGAGTTTTCAAGCGCATTCCAAGTCATGCCAGATTGCCTAAATCTTTTTTTGAAATGAAGGATGACCTGGAATTGCGAGATATTTGGCGTGAGAGACATTTGCAGGAGAAGGATTATACTTTTTATTCTGATAGACATCAATCTTTTTCGAGGATTGATTTTATTTTGCTGACTAATGATTTTTTTTTGAGGACCAAAAAGGTGAAGATTTGTGCAAGAACTATCTCTGATCACAGTCCAGTTTGGTTAGAGATTGATAAGGAGAAAAGAGACAGGCGCTCGTGGCGCGTAAATGAGAATTTGTTTAGAAATCAGAGAAATGTGGAAGAATGCAAACAGCGGATGAAGGATTTTTTTGAGACTAACATGAATAAGGGTACCTCTATGGATATGGTTTGGGATGCTAGCAAGGCCTATATGAGAGGGGTGTTGATATATATGAATAATAAACATAGACGTGCAGTGGAAACTAGAAGGAAAGAACTGGAGAATGAAATAAAGGAAAAAGAAAAGGCTTTGATTTTGAACTCAGAGGATGTGAAGACCAAGGAGGCTATTAGACTGTTAAGAGGACAATTTGATAAATTAATGGCTGATCAAGTGGCGACCAATCTGCGGTTTGCTAGGCATAATACTTTTTGCAACGCTAATAAACCAGGCAGATGGTTAGCTTATAGATTGAGGAAAAAACAAAGGGCTTCTAATATAGATAAGATTGAGTATAAAGGAAGGGTTGTGTTTCAACAGAATCTTATTAAGGATGCTTTTGTGGATTTCTATTCGAAATTATATGCTAAAGAGGAAATTAATGAAAAAGATATTGATATATATTTGGAGAATGCTAGCATCCCGGTTCTTACGCAGGTACAAAAAGAGGGGATTAATCAACTGATTACAGAAGAAGAAATTTTCACAGCAATTAAGGAATTGAAGGTGGATAAAGCACCAGGTACGGATGGCTTGACTGCGGCCTATTACAAAAATTTACAATTAGAAATGATAAAACCGTTAAAGGAACTGTTCCAGACAATCCAGAGGGGGGGAAAGGTGCCACCGTCTTGGAGAACAGCTTTTATTTCTTTGATTCCGAAGGAAGACCAAGATGCTACTCAAGTTAAAAACTATAGACCGATATCGCTTTTAAATACAGATTACAAGATATTTGCTAAGGTTTTGGCTAATAGACTGATGAGGGTTCTGCAACAGGTGATTCATGGGGATCAAACGGGGTTTATTAGTGGTAGGCAAATGAAAAATAATGTGAGGCATATAGTTGATGTGTTAGAGTTTTTGGAAAGGAACAACCAGATCGCTGCGGTGCTAATTTTTTTAGATGCTGAAAAAGCTTTTGATCAATTGAATTGGAAATTTTTCTTGAAAGTTTTAGACAAAATGGATTTTGGGGAAAATTTTTTACAACCGATTAGGGCATTATATCAAAAACAAACTGCCCGAATTATAGTTAATAATAGCTTGACAGAAGCATGTAATATTGAGAAGGGCACAAGGCAAGGGTGTCCGTTATCGCCCTTGTTATTTGTGTTAACATTAGAGATATTATTGGTTAAAATTCGGAATTTGGGAAAAATTAAGGGGATACAAATTGGAGATCAGGACTACAGATTGAGAGCATTCGCAGACGATCTGGTTGTTACAGTGACCCAGCCAGAGAACTCTGTTGTGGACCTGATGGAGATAATAACACAATATGGGAAGGTTTCTGGATTTAAAGTTAATACACAGAAAACCAAAATTTTGGCCAGAAATATGACAGTTTCGCAAAAGGCTCTCTTAGAAGGATTAACTGGATTTGAGATTGTTAAAAGGGTTAAATATTTGGGGGTGATTTTGTCGCCCTCTAATACAAAGCTATATAAAAATAATTATGAAAAACTATGGGGGAAAATTCAAAAAGAACTGGAGAGTTGGGAAAAATTGCAATTGTCTTTGTTGGGACGGATTGCAGCAGTAAAAATGAATGTCCTGCCTAAATTTTTATTTTTATTTCAAATGATACCGATTCTTAAGAAAGATTCTAATTTGGAGGAATGGCAGCGAGGTATCAATAAATTTGTGTGGGCAGGGAAAAAGCCACGAGTTAAACTTAAGATTATGCAGGATACTCGTGAGAGAGGTGGCCTTAAATTGCCTAATTTTAAATTATATTATGAAGCTGCTGCATTAGTAGGAATAAGTGATTGGATTAACTTGACGCAAGGGAGGTTATTAAATCTTGAGGGCCATGACTTGTTGTTTGGCTGGCATGCATATTTGTTGTATGATAAGAAGGTAGACAACGTGTTTAGGGTGCATATTTTAAGACAGGCATTGCTGAGAGTTTGGAAGAAGTATAGACATAAGTTAAGTTGTAAGATACCATTGTGGGCAATTCCAAAACACGCAATAGAAAATATACATGCTGGCTTTAAACATGATGTGACTACGTACAAGGAGATCCTTAGCTTGGAAAGAAATGTTTGGTGTTTGAAATCATATAGCCTCTTGCGAGAAGAGAAGGTTGTTCAAAATTGGTTTCAATATACTCAGTTACGGGCCAGGTGGAAAGAAGACCAGAAAAATGGATTTACAATGTCTGATGAAAATTTGATAAAGCAAATTAGAAATCAGGGACCAGCACATATCAAACGGATATATCTTGCATTGATAGAGATTGACTCAGAAACAGAGCTTGTTAAGGATTGTATGATAAAATGGGCCCAAAACATCCAGGAAGTTATCACAATGGACACCTGGGAAAAGATTTGGGTGAGGAACGTAGAATTTACTCAAGCTCAAAATCTAAGGGAGAACTTTTACAAAATGTTTTATAGATGGCATTTAGATCCTAAAAAGCTTGCAAGTATGTATCCGAATTATCAGCCTAAATGTTGGAGGTGCGGAGAGGAAGATGCAACATATTTTCACATATGGTGGACATGTAAGAAGGTTAAGGCTTTTTGGATAAAAGTCTGGTGGAATATGCAGAAGATTTTTAAACAGAGGATAAAGTTTTGTCCGCAACTTTTTTTGTTGGGAATAATTGCAGACTCTACAGTTGTGGACACCAAGTTGATGTTGAACTTAATTACGGCAGCAAGACTTTTGATAGGCCAATATTGGAAGAAAGAGGAACTGCCGACCATAGAAGAGTGGACTTTAAAGGTTTCCGACCTGGCAGAGATGGCGAAGATTTCGGCCTATTTGAAAGATCACTCGCAAGAACGCTATATTATGGAATTGAGAAAATGGATTGAGTTTATCCAGAACAAGTATAGGGTTAAGAAGTTTTATGTAGCATATGAATAAGTCTTCTTTCGTTTTTTTTTCTTTTCTTATTTTAGTTTCTTTTTATACATATTCAATATTATTAAGGCTTGTTTTATCCTATATAAGCTAGAGAGTGTTGGATTTTAGAGTTTATAGTTGTTAGTATATGATTGTTTATGATTGCTTTTTATACATATACCTTGTATTTAGCTTTGGGAAGTGGGGGGGGGAGGGGGGGAGGGGGGGAGGTAGGGGGGGAGGAGGGAGGGGGAAGGGGGGATTTTTAAAGGAAAATTGTACCTTAAAACTTTTCAATTAAAAAAAAAAAGAAAATAGCCCCTTTGTTGGACTTTCTCTGCAAGGAGTACCGACTCCTGGGATGGGTCTTAGTAAGCATAAATCTATTTCCTTTGATCATGCTGAAAAATTGCTGTGTGATACAATCACATGTTCTGTTTCTTTGCTCTCAGAAGCTCCATTGTGTATTTTCCAGTTATTTTAAAAAAACTAGTCAATCAGGAACACTGGAGTCTTCTGAACAGAATGTAAAATATCACAGGTCTGTATCAAACTTCCAATTTAATTATCTAGTAGTTATTTTTTTTTCTCCCTCATTTTCTTTTTAGCTAGATTCAAATATGTGTGAATCTGTTTTCCACCTTCACTGAGTCAATGAACAAAATAGCAAAGGAAGTTTTATTGATCCATAAAGAAAAGCATCTAAAATATCTTAACTGAGATAAACCCTGCACTAGGGCCAGTCAGATGTTGCAAAATGATGAACATACATTTGAATTCAAGTGTTCCAGTCTTGTGCAAAGCAGGGATGAGGTTAAAAACAAACTGAATCTTGTTGTCACTAGAACTGTATTTTTTAACTCAGGATCATAGAGAGTCCATTAAAGACAACCAAGCAGCAATTCTTTGCTCAGGGCAAAAATCCGGATAAGACATTCCTGACAGAGGTTATCAAGGTTCTCCTTGAATATGGGTTCGTTGTTGTATTGCACCTCCTGCTAGGGTGTTTTCCTGGCAATTAAATTGGAATTTGCGTTCTTGTAACTAAAGACCATCGGTTACACATCCCACACTTTGAAGAGGCAGAGAACAGATTGTGTGTGTCTTCAGACATTATCACATCCCTCCTCAGTCACAATCATCTCTTCTCAAAGCTAAATGTATTCAGGTATCTCAGTCTGATGCTTCCTAGAGCTATCTTTGTAGTTATTGTATTGTCTTTCCCTAGCAATTTTTTTTTGGCTAGAATTTAAGATGATAACATCAGCTGAGGTTTCCAAATGGAAGGTCATGCCACTCCCATAAGACGTTGGATTGTAGCACAATTAAGTTCCCCCTGCAAACACATCAAGAGAAGACGGAAAATTATGGTATGATGGAATTCATCTCCGTGAGATGCTCAAAGGTTGGGATTTGGGAGTGGGGCCAAAGAGTTTCAGAGAACCTGAAAGCTTTGATCCAGGGGGATCTGCAAAGTCAAGATGGTGGACTCCATCTTTAAGAAGAGATTGGACAGCAATTTGTCTGAAATGGAATAGGGTTTCCTGCCTGAGCAGGGGGTTGGAGTAGATGACCTCCAAGGTCCCTTCCAGCTTTATTATTATTATTATTATTATTATTATTATTATTATTATTATTATTATTATTATTATTATTATTATTATCAAAACTCTGCCCATGTTATGTTGTGACTGCCATCTTGACTTTGTTGACCATACTCTAGGTCAGGAAAATCCTGCTTTGCTCCCTGTATTTATAATATAGTGTTCAGTGATGGACTTTAAAATGGATTGCAAGAGGACTAGATGGCCTTTCTCTTCCATCTTCCACAAAATGTTTATGGAAGACACATTTTTCTCCTATTTACTGGCTTCCCAGAATCACTGTTTTCCCCCCCTCCCTTTTCTGTTTGTGTTCAGAGATTTATAAACACTCACTCCATCACTCTCTAAATGTATTTCCTCAGAAACCAGTGAAGTTCAATATACTGACTCTGATCCCTTAAATCTCATTCTTTCTGCCTGCCTTCAGTTCAGTATCATACTTTGACAGGAGAAGGGAGTCTAAAATACAATCTGATATAGATAGAGCAACTTCCCCCTTTTAATTCCAAACAGAGGAATGCATGTGTAACTTCCATTTTTATCAATGTGTACTGGGGGAAAGGTGGCCAGATGCTTAATGTTGATTCTGGGTGTTTCAGCAGCTTCACCCCAGAATGGTTGAACAGCTCATGACAAGGCTTCTGAGATGCATGCTGGTTTCTAATTCATCCCGCCCCATTAAAAAAAAAATCAGCTTGCTTGATTCACAAACATTTGTCACCGTATAAACAGGAAGTCCAGGGCCTAATTTTGCAAAGGTACCATGGGAAAGGTCATTAGTTGTTTTTTTTAAAAAAAGTCTATAGCAGAATATGTTAGGAGTTCCAGCCTCTAATCAGCTTTCATTCTTCCTTGCAGTTGAAGTAATCATATCTGTATCTAATACTTCCAGTTGGATCTGGGTTAACCTCAGATATGTCTCTTCCCCCCCCTTCCCCCCTCATTGTTTCAGAACTTCAAAGATAATTCAGAACCGTGGCTGATGCCCATACTGAGGCCTTGGCAGATGTCCCCAAGTCCTGGGAAGACCTATATTGGGAGGCTTATGGTATAGTTGTCCTTGTAGTCTTCCTAGCGGTATGTAACCAGGGGCTGGAATCATGCGCCCATGGGCCATGTGAAAAGGCATTTTCGGTTCTTCTGGGACGTGGCCAGAGCCTCGGTGTTTCATCAACTCCTTTGCTGGCGTGTCTTGATAGCCCCATTTCTGTGAAAAAGTGAGGAAAAGAAACAACATTATCAGACTTAAAACCAACATGTATGTTTATAGCTGTGTTTCTCAACCTTGGCAACTTTAAGACGTGTGGATTTCAGCTCTCAGAATTCCCCAGCCAGAAATCTACACATCTTAAAGTTGCCAGCGTTGAGGAACAGTGACCCATAGGCTTCTCTTTGGGTTTTCATAACACACTATTGCATGATTGCGCAAATTGTGCTGAAGTGACATACAGGTAGTCCTCAACCTGTTATGTATTAAGCTTTATTGCAACATCTAAAGCTGTGTATAAGAGTCACCACCAGGAGGCGTTGAACTGTAACTGTTTTGGCGGGAAGCATTTCGGCGGGAAACAGGTTCAAACCGATTGGTTGGTTGAGTACCTGGCCAGGTATATTTAAGAGTGCAGGTAGCCCCTATTCCCAAGTACAGTCCCTTCACCAAATAAAGAGCTGCTATGCTGTACTCATCGTCTCGGCGTCCTTCCTGCTTTCCAGAACCCACTACACAACACAATCTATGACCACAAGTGGGATCAAAATGTCTGTTTCTAAGCAAGGTGACTGTTGTACCTGATTTTATGACTTTTGGCCATGGTTGTTAAGCATGTCACTGTAATTGTTAAGTGAATCGTGCAGTCGTTGAGTCTGGATTCCCCCACTGACTTTGCTTGTCAAAAGCCTGATGGGAAGGTTGCAAATGGCGGTCATGTGACCTCCTGATGCTGCAACCATCATAAATACATGCCAAAGAGCCTTGGTGGAGCAGTGGGCTAATGCCTCCTTAAGTAACACCAGCTGCCTGCAATTAGTGCAGGTTCGAGTCCCACCAGGCTCAAGGTTGACTCAGCCTTCCATCCTTCCGAGGTAGGTAAAATGAGGACCCAGATTGTTGGGGGCAATAAGCTGACTTTGTAATAATGCCGCTTGGGGGGGGCGAAAGCCCTAATAAGCAGGCATATACATAGAATGAAGGCTACTGCTAAGCACATTTGATTTGTGCTTAGATTGTAAGCCGCCCTGAGTCTTCGGAGAAGGGCGGGATATAAATGGGATTAAAATAAAATAAAATAAATAAGTGCCCAAATTCTGAGCGTGTGACCATGAAGATGCAGCAAATGGTCATAAAAAAAAATAACTGAAGGGCCAAGTTTGAAGACCCCTGGACTAAACCTTAAACTAACTGGCTACTTTCACTGAGTAAATGTGAACCGAATTTAGACAAATATTCAAATTCAAATTCTCACTATTGTCAGAAGCATGGCAGTGAAAAATAGCATGGATGCTTCTGTGTTCTTCCCCCTAACTATTGCCACTAAAAACATAATTTATCAACCATTAGATTCTAATGATTATCTATTGATTATTCCCATAGATTATTAATAATAGATTTGTTATTCTGATAAATTCTCAGCAGCCCATTGACCACAGGTGCAACCCAGCATTGTTATCAAATGTCAATAATAGCTGAGAGAACAGCTCCTGAACATGTGCAAAGTATATCTTAGCAACTTGCTTTTACAGATCTGGTGGGTTTACAGAGCTGGGCTTTCAGATCAGTGGGGGTGTGGGGTGTGTGTTAGGGTTGGGGTGGGGAGGATCTTTCCCTTCTTTGCTCATTATTGCTGCATTGTGGCACAAAGGGATTTTAAAAAATCCTCACCAGGTGAAGGCTGCCTACCCCACAACCTTCAAAAAAACACGGGCAATTGACAACTCTTCAGTTTTGTCATTCTGTGGTTTTCCTGGTTCGGTCTGGGTGTCACCTTGATCAATATTGACCAAAGGTGCTGTGCTGCCTATATCTATTGGCTGAAGGTGGAGGCTGGAGAAAGGAAATATTACTCAGATATCTTTTTTTTTCCTGTAGGCACTTCTCAGAATTGGGCCCTCAGAGTGGTTGCTGGAGCAATTAGTTACCTTAATTAACACAGGCACTCAGTTGTGGAGTTTTGAATACCACCATTGGGCTCATTGTAGTAGTTACTAGGGCAAAGTTCTTCTACCTCAGCAACTTTAAGATGAGTGGACTTCAACTCCCAGAATTGGCTGGGGTATTATGGGAGTTGAAGTCCACCCATCTTAAAAGTTGCTGTGGTTGAGAAGCACTGTACTAAAGACATAACATCCACATGTTGTTTCCATATACTGGCTAATTAATCCCTATGCTGCTTCCTTCCCTTTCAGTGGCTTGCTTTACACAGTGTGCTAGGCTAATAGTTTAGTGTCATATAGTAGTCCTCGATTTGCAACCATTCATTTAGGGACAATTTGAGGTTGCAACAGTACTGAAAAAAGTGACTTACAACCAGTCTTCATACTTACGACCATTACAACATCCGCACACGAACAAGCCCTGGGCATCTTGCATGTTATTTATGACAGTGGAAGCAGCTAGGGTTGTGTGATTGCCTTTTGTGACTTTCCTAGCTGGCTTATGACAAGCAAAGTCAATGGGAGAAGCTGGATTTGCTTAATGACCCGCATGATTACATTAAGAATGGCAGCGATTCACTTAACAACCCTGGCAAAAAAGGTCGTAAAAAAACCATGACAAAAAAGGTCGTAAAATTATTAACTGCCTTAATAACAGGAATTGTGGTCGTAAGTTGAGGACTAATTGTAGTCAACTGTAGCAGTTCACACAACACCTAAGGTGAAAACAAAGATGCCATCTTGTTGTAAGACCATACATCAACCCAGTTAGGGTTCTGTATAAAGGATATATAGGACAATATCCCCACAACCCTGGGTATCCTTCAAATATGTGGACCACAATTCCCAGAATTCTTTCTGTGGCCATGGTGGCTGAAGAATTATGGTAAATTAAATCTCCACTTCTGCAGTGTCTAGGACAGGGATCTTCAAACTTGGCCCTTTTCTGACTTGTGAACTTCAACTTCCAGAATTCCTCAGCCAGGCACGCTGTTGAAGTCCACAAGTCAGGAAAGGGCCGAGTTTGAAGACCCCTGATTTAGGACAACTCACTACGGCCATCTCACCATGGACATTTTGCTGTGGCCAACCTGCTGTAACCATCTTGCTGTGGCCATCTTGCCATAGCCAACTCGCCATAGAACAACTCGCCTTGGACAGATAATATTATCCCCCACTAAATGGAAATAATGTCAAAGAAACAGCGGCAGATAACATTTATCGCATTGAGCAATCCCGCATGGGATTGTCCCACAGCGAGTTGTCCCACAGCAATTATGACCGCTGTGAGATGGCCATGGTGGATTGACTGTGGCAAAATGGCTGCAGAGTTGCGCCTTGGCGAGTTGGCGGTGGCAAGATGGCCGTGACGAGTTGTCCCGTTCTGCATTTCTAGATTATGTCTAGCTTAAGAAAAGCCAGCGTATAATACAGCAACATTGTTTTCTATGTTTAACATCGCCCAAACCCGCCCATGAGTTAATTGCTCTGCCCCACAAATAATGGCAAAAAGCAGACAATGTTAGTAATGACCTATAGATCTGTAGAGTGGGCTAACCTTTATTATTATCATAACTTTATTATATATTAGCTAGCTGTTCAAGGCACTGTCTAAAACACTGTTATTCCTGCTGGATTATAGTTTGGCTAGGAGCTGGAAAAGGTCCAATTTTGTCTCCCCAGGCAGCCTATAGCACAGCATTTCAAACTTTTCCAATATGTAAAAGCCTGTTAAAATTTTCCAAAACTCCAGTCAAGGCAAAGGTCTAGTGATCCAAAATTGTCTCTCCTCTTCTCCCTTCCCCTTTCCCTTCCCTTCCTTTTGTAATACAGTTCGAAAATCCCTGGCCTAGAAAACTATTCATTGTTTGAGAAATACCCCTCTATAGAGGGGTAATATTCAGCTACAACAACATAATATGTAGGTATCAGACGGACGTTGAATACGTGAAAAATGATCCATTGATGCTAAATATTTATTCTCATCTGAGCCCTGTGCTTACAGGAAAGATGCCAAATTCTGTGCTTCTAAAATCAGAATACCTAATCACTTGCCAGTTTTAAATAATTAGCTTAGCTTTATTAGGAGGTAGGAACAAAAATGGGGAGGGGGAGGTAGTTTGTAGAGGTGGTTTAGCTGCATGAAAATATCTTCAGATTGGCGTAGTTCACACAACGTACAAGGCTAAAATGTGGTTGGCTCAGCTACTGTCTACACCCAGCCAGTTTATTAAATAATGATTATGGAGATCATGGCTTAGCATATGGTGCAAACATAATCACTGAGAAAGTAACATTCCTGTTGCTTTCTTTCTGTGTGTTTTAAGGTAATAATGCTATTTAAAATTCACCAATCATATTTGGCAGTTTTAATTCATGTAATTAAAATGGGGAAATATGGTCCTGTTATGTATCGAAGATTTGGGAGGGAAGTGAAGAGTGATAATTTGGTTTTCACAATAATCAAAACTCCTGACAACACAACATCCCCAGATTTGGTTTTTGCAGCAGCTGGAATGCCTCAAGAAGCACCGAATGAATGTTGGTGCGACCACAGATGGAATTTACAAACAGCCAAGCTTTTTCGTCTATACACATCCAGAATTCATGGGGAAAGCAAAACCAGAAAATATAATTACTGCTCTGTTCAGGGTCTTCCATTTGACCTTCTGAACAAACCAGGATTAGACAGTACTGAAATTATTGGTTTCTATGGAAACCTAAATTACAAGAGATATTTGGATTCCTGGGGAGTTGAGAGTTTAAGCTGCGAAGGAGAAGGGAATATGCCGAAAATCAAATGTGCTTTATGGAAAGAAGAATGGGGGAGGGTGGCATAAGCCATATTTCTCTCTGGAAATTCTCTCTGATTCATGCATCATTTTGTGAACAATATGATAACAACACAACAATCACATTTGCCAAGTAACTTGAAGAACGTGGATCTGTGGACAAATGGCTGTCCAATCTCTTCTTAAAACCTCCAGTGATGGAGGACCCACAACTTCTGAAAACAAGCTGTTCCACTGGTTAATTGTTCTCACTGTTAGGAAATTTCTCCTTAGCTCCTAGGTCAGTTCTCTCCTTGATTAGTTTCCATCTATTGCTCCTTGTTCTGCCTTCAGGTGCTTTGGAGAATAGATTGACCCCATCTTCTCTGGGCACTCCTCAAATACTAGAATACTGCTATCAGGTCACCCTACTCCTTCTTTTCTCTAGAGTCCTACAAACATTCTTCATAGTTTTAACCTCCAGTCCCCTAATCACCTTTGTTGTACTTCTCTGCACTCTTTCCAGAGTCTCAACATCTTTTTTTATCATGTGGTGACCAAAACTGGATCCAGTACTCCAGGTGTGGCCTTACTAAGGCTTTATAAAGCGGTACTAATACTTTACGTGATCTTTATTCTATCCCTCTGTTAATTCAACCTAGGACTGGATTGATCAAAGCATTTGCATTATTTCCCCCCGCGCCGCCCCCCCCCCAATTTCACTACATTGGCTTGTGAAAAGAAGTTAAGACCGTCGCTGTATTCACTAAGGTATGGTTATAAATCATAATTCACTGTGTATATAACATGTTAAAGCCACGATTTCCGGTCTGCAAAGGATAGGTTTCCACAGTATTTATAATTGTCTATGGAGATTCTGAATCATCCAGATCATGGTTGTCCCAAAGGTGCTTTTCGAAAACAACTGGACTTTCTTGGGGGGTTTTTCCCCCCTGAAAACGTTTTGCTTCTCCTCCAAAAAGCTTCCACAGTTCTCACTCAGAACTGAAGAAGATACTTGGATGAGAAGTGAAATGTTTTCAAGGAAAAAACCCCCTCCAAAAAAGACCAGCTGCCTTTTGAAAAAGCGCCTTTGGGACACAGTAAGCCCAATTGTCCCCTGGCATTCCATTCCCACTTCTCAATTCTCACCAAAGTGGTTGGAAGACAAGTTGTCACTTCTGCTGATTCAAAAACAATGACAGTATCAACGGCTCACCCTGATTTCACCCAAGAGGGAAAGAATAAAAAACAGAAGCGGGTGGCAGTTTGCACTCTGAAAAGGTGGAAAGAAACGGGATTCTATCCATTTCACCCCTGCTGGCTTCACCCCTCAAGGGGAGCTGTCAAGCCGCCATTCCTTTACGTAACACTTAGTCTAACCAGAGCTTATGCTACCCAAGCTTTTCTCAAATTTAGCAATTTTGAGACCTGTTGGACTTCAGCTCCCAGAACTGAGGTCCACAATGTCTTTGCTCTCAAGTTTGAGAAATACTGGTTTAAGCCGAGTACAGCCGTATTTTGCAACCTTGGCAACTTTAATATATGGGTGGACATCAACTCCCAGAATTAGGGGAGTTGAAGTCCACCCATATTAAATTTGCTAAGGTTGAGAGACTTTGAATGACAAACTTAGCTGACAGAGCAAGCGCACAGGGTTGAATGCAGTTGCTTCCTTGCAGGCTAGAGTATTTGGTGAACATATTTGTAGCCTTGGGGGGTGGGGTGGGAAATCGGCATTACTTACTTTAGCTTCCTCAGCAGAGTCTATGCCATTTCGTCCCCAGCCTGTTGTGCTGGACCCAGACAGCTGGCTCAAGCGGCTGAGGTCCCATAAGGACTTACTGGGGCGGGCCCCAGTAGTCTTGGCAGTGGAGAGTCGGTTTCGTTGGACGTTCCTGTAGATATCGCTAAGAGCGCTGGGCCCATCAGGAGATCCCTGTTGGCCCCCTCCAGAATGGTCCACACCCCGCCATGCTGCAAGTCGATTTCGGAGAGATGCTTTGGGAGGAGAGGCAGGCAACATGGGCTCTTCAGCAGTAGCCGGCGAAGCTAACACAAGTTCCCACTCACCTGCCCGGCTCTTGGCCACGGGTTGAGGGGCCACCGAGCGTCGTTCTGCAATTCTGTGGGACAGCTGCACCCCATCCAACACACTTTTGTACGGGGTCACATCTGGCCCATTGGTGCTAGGTAGCGGGGCCACAGAAGCAAGCTGGAGGTGAGGGGGCATCTCTAGGGCTGGCAGGGGGCAGGAAGCCGCATACAATGTGCGAAATTCCTGGTCAAACGCCTCGGTCACTTCTCCCGTAAGGCGAGTGACCAGGTGGCGGTTCAAACGAGCATCAGTCCAGGTGAAGCTGTTGGGGGGAAAAAAAGAGAATTTTGGCTGTGCATCTTAGTCACTTCAGATTCTGAACTTTCTCGTGGAAATACAAGAAAAGCTTAATTTTATTTGCCATGAATGCTTCTCAGTCATTGTCTGGCCCTGCCCAGAAGCCCATTCTTGGAAAACGTGTTTCTACAGAGTGGTCAAAAAAATTAAGATGGCAGCCATGACGATGCCATCAAAGTCCCATCTCCTCTTTATCTGTGAGCCAGAGAAAAATGGGCAGAACTTTGAATGTACCATTGATTGAAGCCTTTTTGCTCATGTCTGTACAGGAAATCCCTGACTTATAACCATTTGTTGACTGACTGCTTGAAGTTACAATAGCACTGAAAAAAAAGACTTATGATCAATCCTCGCAGTTACAACCATTGCATCATCCCTACGGTCACGCAATAAAAATTTGGGATCTTGGCAATGGGCGTGCATTTACGGCAGTTGCCCTGTCCCAGAGTCATGAGATCACCATTTGTAACCTTCCCGGCCTGCAAAGTCAGTGGGGGTGGAGGTGGGGAGCCAGATTCACTGAATGACCACATGGTTCACTTAGCAACTACATTTTAACGATGGCCAAAGGGTCTAAAATGTGGCACAGTACACTTAAGAACTGTCTTGCTTAGCAACTGAAGTTTTGGGCTCAGATGTTATTGTAAGTTGAAGACTACCTGCAGTGGGCAAGGCAAAAGGCTCAAAGAGTTTCTCAGGTTGTGTAGGAGATAATAATAATAATAATTTAATTTTTACACCGCCCTTCTCCCGAAGGACTCAGGGCGGTGTACAGGGCAATACAATAAAATACAATATATAAAAATTAAAAGAAATATTAAATACAGTAGCCCAATTAAATAAATTAATACAAAATGTTAAAATACCCCTAAACCCATCAGACCAGGCCGGCTTGTTCAAATAAATATGTTTTTAGGTCACGTCGGAAGGAGCGAAGGTCGGGAGCCATCCGGAGCTCCACCGGTAAATGGTTCCAAAGGTCTGGCGCGCCCACAGAGAACGCCCTCCCCCTGGGGGCCGCCAGTCAACATTCTTTGACCAACGGCACCCTAAGGAGGCCCTCTCTGTGGGAGCGCACTGGACGAAGGGAAGTTGATGCCGGCAGCAGATGCTCCCGTAAGTAACCCGGACCCATGCCATTTAGGGCTTTATAGGTCGTAACCAGCACCTTGAATCTTACCCGGAGGACAACCGGAAGCCAATGCAGCTCACGGAGTAGAGGTGTATTGGCTTCCGATTGTCCTGAGGTGAGGGCAAGAGTTGTACTCTCAGCAAGATTGATGTCAGCCTTGCAGGGTAAGCCAGACAGAAATCACAACTAGATGAGCAAATTCTACTTTATTATTTAAATCAGGAGTCTTCAAACTTGCCCCTTTTATGACTTGTGGACTTCAACTCCCAGAATTCCTCAGCCAGGCATGCTTGCTGAGGAATTCTGGGAGTCGAAGTCCACAAGTCATAAAAGGGCCGGGTTTGAAGACCCCCTGATTTAAAACTTAACACAATCTTAAGTCTGAAAGTACAATTCTTCCCCTGTCTCCCTTACAGCCAGAGAAACTAGGGTCTTTTCGTAGCCTCTTGCCTTACCCGTTAGTCATTTGCAGGCTATGCTGTCTTTTATCTGAGAGTTCCCTTGGCAGCATCTCTGGATCCAGTCCTCCCAAGTCTTTCCCATGTAACATTCAGTTAGACCTTATAGCAGGGGTCCCCAACCTTTTTGGTTCTGTGGACCGGTGGCAGTGGTGATGGCTTTAGTGGTTTCAGCAGCGGGGGGGGGGGAGGGAATAGTCTTGCGCACGCAACCTAAATCCCCCCGCGGGTGCAAATGAAGCTTCGTGCGCTCGGCCGCAGCTGTGGTGGCCCGGTTCCCAACAGGCTGCAGCCCAGGGGTTGAGGACCCCTCCTTTATAGGACCGGCAGACGTGACAGGAGATAGGCAGTCCCTCAATAACCATTCCCTTTGCCATGAAGGACTCTATAGGGCAGGGGTGTCAAACTCAATTTCATTGAGGGCCACATCAGCATTGTGGTTGCCCTCAGGGGGCCGGCTGGGTGTGGCCTGGGTGGGCATGGCCTACTGGGTGGGTGTGGCTAAAGTGTGTATGGCCTACTGGGTGGGCATGGCCAGCTCTACATCGTTCGCATCAAGGGTGCCTATGGGGGCCTGGGCAGGAGTGGGACAGATCTGAGGGTCTCTGGCTGGAGGACGGTATCTGGGCCTGGGCCAAGGCAGTGGGGGCCGTTCCCTCACTGTTTCCAGGATGGCTTCGTGGGCCTCATGAACCACTTTGCGGGCCGGATCTGGCCCCCGGGCCTTGTGTTTGACATGTCTGCTATAGGGGATAATTAGCACCTTAGATTGCACTCAATGGTAATCAGTACAATTCACATAACAAAGCAATTCCTCATAAGTGCATAGATTGCTGCATTAGCTTAGCTTAGCAGCTTAGCTTCCGAGAAACCTTCAAATGTAGCCCCAACTTTGCAGTGGTCCCCATGTGATGTGACCAAAGCGTGAAAAATTGTGAGAAGAGATTTCCAGTTCAGGAAGGAGCACAGTTGGTGCACGAGATGAATTTGTCCACAGCTGCTACGTGTTCATGGAGCAGGGGCTGTGAGTTCAGAAAGACCGCCAGCTGCACACCATCTCTGAAGGGATGAAAATCCCTGGCACCAGAAAAACCGAGTATTCATAGCCACTTGGCCTTGCTAGGGTTGAGTTGGGGTTTTCACATCTGCTTGGTTGGATTTGCTCTTCCTCTTTCTCCAATAGCTTTCTTCTGCTGTTTTTATCATCTACAGCTCTTCAGAAAAATAGGCACATTGATCACCGAACAAGAAGAGATGTAATCGAATCCAAGGCCCTGGTCACAGACTTACCGGGATTTTGGGCAAAGACCAAAGCCTTAGTCAAATTGCCTACCACAGTGTTTTTCAACCTTGGCCGCTTTAAGATGTGTGGACTTCAACCCAGCATGGCTGTCTGGAGAATTCTGGGAGTTGAAGTTCACACATCTTAAAGTAACTAAGGCTGAGAAACCCTGGCCAACCACATATATCCAGAAGAAAAATCCCCAAACTCTCTCTGAAACCCAATAGAAGTCACTAGTTACCCAGGATAAAGGTAAAGGTAAAGGTTCCCCCGCACATGCGTGCTAGTCGTTTCCGACTCTAGGGGCCGGTGCTCATCTCCGTTTCAAAGCCGAAGAGCCAGCGCTTGTCCGAGGACGTCTCCGTGGTCATGTGGCTGGCATGACTAGACACCAAAGGCGCACGGAACGCTGTTACCTTCCCACAGTAGTGGTCCCTATTTTTCTACTTGCATTTTTACGTGCTTTCGAACTGCTAGGTTGGCAGAAGCTGGGACGAGTAACAAGCTCTCCCTCCCTAAGACTTGTCTCCTTAACCAGTGTACAGGTAGTCTTCGATTTATGGCCACAACTGAAACCTGAATTTCCATGGCTTAGCGAGATGGCTGTTAAGTGAGTCGCGTCCAATTTTTATGACTGTTTTTGCCACAGTTAAATGAATCACTGCAGTTGTTAAGGGAATAAAGCAGTTGTTAAATAACTCTGGCTTCCCCTTTTGACTTTGCTAGTTGGTCTCAAACCTCGTCCGGAGAGCAGGAGATTCAAGCAACCGAGACGAAAGCTGAGTTTCCAAAACGGTTTAATGAGCAAAAGCAAAACGACAGTTGGAAGCTGGCTGGGAAGGTTGCAAATAGCCATTGCATGATGCTAAGATGCTACAGTTGTCTTAAATATATGCCAGTTACAAAATGCCCAAATTTTCTACATGTGACTGGCGGTTTTAAGTGCAACGACCGTTTTTTTAGTGCTGTTGTAACTCCACCGATTGCTAAGCAAATGGTTGTAAGTCGAGGACTACCTGTATCTAGATTGGTTTTGCCCTATCCAAATCATTGCTGCCCAAAGAGATAAATATAGAGATGGAAAAGGCACGCACGAAAAAAATATGATTAAGAGAGTATGACAGGAAATTTATCAAATTATGCATGGTACCTCATAAGCAGATTCTTTTCTCTAGTCACACCAGAGCACTCAGTGGAATGACTAAGCAGGAGATTCAAGACAAGACAAAGAAATTTTGTGCATGCAAGACTTAGTTCATTTGTAGGATGTATGCCATCATTTGTAGTAATGCTGCACTACTTTCGATTAAGATTTATGGATTTTTGTCTTCAAAGGCTTAGAGCTCACCTCAGTTTTAACATTGAAAATAAATTCCTGTGATCAAGATAAACTCATCTTTTTTTCATTTGGCTCTGGTCAACCACTCCCTGAATTCCAGTAAAACAGAACAAAGATCCGACGGACCAAGTTAGCGCATTCCTGCCCCAGATGGCTTTTAAATACAGTCTTTCAAATTAAGCACAATTAAATGAAGCCTCCATGGTCTTTGGCAGTATACCTTGTCCTTTGGCGTAGCCTTCCCTCTGCAATACATCTGACCTAAGACCAATGTGCTTTAGAAGTCTTTTAAAAACTCGCTTTTTAAAATTGGCATCCTCCGGCTGTTAATTCTCCTTAGCAACGTTTAATGGAATGCTTTTAATTTTGATTTTAAAATCTTAAGATTTGACGGACTTATAAACCACTTCAAGATTCTTTGCAATAAGCAAGAGTATAAAAATACTTCTAATAAATAAACTATAAATAAATAAACCTTTCAACCCCAGTTGCTTGGAGACCACAATTCGAAAGGGTTACTGTGCTGCCATGCTGGCAAATGTTTACAAAGCATCAGATTTGCCACTGTGGGAAACAGGATCTGGCAAAGTTCATCTTGCATTCTCTGAGAGGGATAGGTCAAGCAAACATCCTGATATAGACCTATCATTTTACTGTTAATCTGTTTACAATCAAGGTTCTCCACTTAAGCTTAAGTGTATTGTGTGAATGCATCCATTAAGATATGCAGAAGAAGGATGCATCCATCCATTTCTTGGTTTGCCCTGTACGGTAACAACAAACTGAACTACAGATGATCCGGATAGTCTGGCCTCATCTACAAGCTAAAGCAGGGGTGTCAAACTCACAAGATCACGTGACGTGTCGCGACGTAACCTATCGTGACTTTTTTGCCATTGCCGGCAATGGGCTGGGTGTGGTTTCGCTATGATGCATCCGGCCCTTGGGCTGGCAGTTTGATACCCCTGAGCTAAAGGATAAAAAAAAAACACCCCAGGATAACAGCAGTGCAAATGCAACTCTAAATTTTTAACTGGCCTAGTTAATTAAGTCTGGTATGCAACATTTACTGATGCATTAGCAGAAAGCAGTGAGGACTGCTGAATTGTAGGGTGGATTAAGTCAGATTCAATTCATAGAATCGGATGAGTTTTAGACTTAGTGATCACCTCCCACAAGACAAAGTCCACAAGGCAAGAAGCTTCTGTAGCCATATTATTAAGCCACATATGGCCAAACCATAACACTTATTCCACCAGTAAGTGCTACCTCATAAAGGAGGCAGTGTCACTGTCAACCAGCTCTCACCATGAAAAGAATTTCTCCCAATGTTCAGCCAAAATCTATTACCTGACTTCTGTTTATTGCTTATAACTAATAGCCTCAATCATTGACGATCAGTGGAGATTAACCTTGAAGTCCATCTGCTGAGAGAGTCTAGTCTGGACTTCTTTGTGCAGCTGGTTGGCTGCTGTGAGAACTGACTGCTGGAGTAGAGGGCAAAGGGTCCAATCCAGTAAGGCAGGGGTCCACAACCCCCGGTCCGTCGTCCAGTACCAGTCCGCAGCATGCCAGCAACCGGTCCGCACAAACAAGCAAAGTCACATCCGCGGGATGCAGGCAGCACACAGAACCACGCACTTTCCAGTCCATGGAAAAACCTTTCTCCACAGAACTGGTCCCTGGTGCCCAAAAGGTTGGGGACCTCTGCAGTAAGGCACTGCCTATGTTCTTACACTCTTAATCCTGATCTCCACAATGACAAAAAAAACAAAAACGCACTTTGGCTTTTTGACGCAACGTTGCAGTGCCAGATGAACCAAGCGTTGACCTGGCGATATCAGGAGCAGCCATCTTGGCCACTATCACAATCGTGTTTTCAGCTGATTGCACTTTTTCCCCCCCAAAACATTTTAGGAAAAGGGAGGGGAAAAAAAGACAAAATTCCCACAGATATATTGTATTGGGCAGATGGAGAAAGAATCAATAGGGATAAAAGAACGGAAAGTCTGTTTTGCCCTTAAAAAAAAACCAACCTAAAACAACAAAAAAAATTGAGCTGCCACAACTGGAAAATCTTCATTTTATGGGTTCACTTTAGCCTTCTGTCTCTGCCAGAGGCTCAAAAACAGAACTAGGTGAGTCACTCAGCAATTAATCTTGCATATTTTAGAGGGGGTTGCTCTCAATCTTAACTCAGAAACAAATGGGCTACTACGTTTGGATGAAATTCAAGGGTATCTGCAGAAAGGATTTTTTTTAAAAAAAAATCACAACGGCAGCCTCAACTATACAAGCAAAAACCCCGTCCTATATAAGCAAAGCACCATCTTGACTTTTTTGACTCTCGCTGCAGACACCCCGGATGACATCTTAGGTCTTTGACTTGATAAGTGTGATGTGAACGTGGCTACTTGTTTCATTTTATGGGATAGTCCTTCAGATGCTTGAAAAAAAGCCGACGTGTCCCCCGCTGTTGTTTAATCTTCAGCTCTCCAGGCTAAACATAACCTATTCTTGAGTATTTTATTTCTGTTCGTTGAGCATTTCTTTTGACACAGATACATTTAGTTAGAGGAAGCGTTTTTTTAAAGGAAATTTCTCAAGATTAATAGACAGATAGCAATCCTGTTTTGCTAGTTTTCGTACTGATTTCCCATGTCTATTGCCATAGTGTTCCCCTCTTTAAAAGCTCTAAGAAAAAATAAGAAGGCTTTGGAATCACTTGCTTGCAGTTTAAAAACCACCATAATATTTTATTCACGTTGTGAAAGCCCAAATCATGCCGGGAAGAATTTTTACCACTAGAAAGGCCTACATTACAGACCAAAGATTTAGTGAGAAATTCTTATTTCAGCAATTACTGGAAATAATGAGCTGGATGTGCCGATATAAAGTTTTATTTCAGAGGAAGTAACAATCGTATACACAGAATTCCAAGGGAAGGCATGGCTAATTGCACATTCACTACTCCAACTGACTTTTGTATTTCAGAACAAAATTTCTGCTAGGAAGAGAATGGTTTTGATTTCCTGATTAGATCTTGTTAGGAGAACCTTGATATTTCCACAGATATACCGCATCATTTTAAAGTGTTTTGGCTCCCTGCAAAGATTCTCACTGGTGTTGTCTCAACCGTATTATACAATGTTTTCTCTGCCTGATGGTGATTAAAAAAAAAAAGCTGGATTCCCAGAATGCTAGAGGAGCAAGAGACATCACAGTTTACATAGTTTGTGTGGGAGAAAGAGGGTGAAGACAGCTCCTCTCTAATAGTTCCCAGACTATTTTATTTATATCCCTTTATTATTTTTATAAATAACTCAAGGTGACAAATATATGCCTTCCTCCTATTTTCCTCACAACAACCCTTTGCAGTGAGCTGGGCTGAGATAGAGTGACCGGCCTAAAGTCACCCAGCCAGCTTTCATGCCTAAGGCGGAACTAGAACTCACAGTCTCCTGGTTTCTAGCCTGAAGCCTCAACCACTAGACCAAACTATGTTTTATGGTGCAAGTAGTCTGCTGTAGTTTGATAAGATTTGTTGTGTCTTTAGGTGAGGAACAATAAAGGAAACTGCTTTGAGAACCTCAACCCGTCTTTCTTGGTTTTTGAAGCCTGACAGTGGCCGTGAGAAGGGCTTATGAAATGGCAACAAGGCTTTACCCCAGGGGTCTTCAAACTTGGCCCTTTTATGACCTGTGGACTTCAACTCCCAGAATTCCTCATCCAGCGTGCCTGATTGAGGAATTCTGGGAGTTGAAGTCCACAGGTCATAAAAGGGCCAGGTTTGAAGGCCCCTGCTTTTTTTACCCCCTTCCCCACCCTTCTTCTCAATTTTGCCACACCCATTTCACCAGCATTGAAAAAAAGAAACCAAAATGCCAATGAATGGGGTACGTGGCAGAGCCTCTCTCAAGATGGGGAGGATGGCAGCAGGGTGCTAGGAAAAGGGAGGAAGGAAGGGCATTTCCCCAGCACTGAGAATTGACCTCTCTGTAGCTCCAGAGGAAACACTGTGACGCTTTGCAGCATATCTTCTGGAGCAAGACCTGAGTTGAAAATTAATTGACTAAGCTGCAGAACTATTTACAGATCAGAAGGTGATTCATGGCCTTCCAAACCAGTCAAACATGGCTGATTTGTGCAATCAAGGAGGTTGTTGTGAAGTAATTGTGGGGGAGCTTATTGAAGGTTATTGTCCAACCCTGTGAAGCCACCTATAGAACCAGGTCTCTGATATATCTCTGATATTGTCTGGATCTATATATGGGCAAATTCTATTTATTTTATTATTTGGATTTATATACCGCCCCTCTCCCGAAGGACTCGTTTACCGTACCTCCCATCCGTAAGGAAGCTGAAATGGCGATGTCCCTGTCTGTGGGTAATCTTAATAAAATTAAAATACCCCTTCCTTTTAATGGACTGTCATCATGATTAAATAATTTCATTCTTCTTAAAAAACTAAATAAAAAACCTTCCCCTGAATTAGATCACACAGAACCAGTGGTGGGATTCAGCCAGTTCGCACCACTTTGGCAGAACTGGTAGCTAATTTTTTTGTTGCCCAGGCCCAGAATGGACTTCCAGAAGCGGCATCCACACAGAGAACCGGTTTGAATCCCACCACTGCACAGAACTGAATTGAGGAAACAGGCGATCACTGTTCTACATGCTCAAGCAGGGGTTGGACTAGAAGACCTTCAAGATCCATTTTCACCCTATGATTCTAAAGATTTTATAGTTCCATATTCAGTTATTGGTGCATCCAGATGAAAAGATTCAGGGAACAGCAATGAAAAGACAGGAAGTTGTTGCTACTGAGAATAATTAGAAGTGGAGAATAAATAATTTAAGGCAAATATCCTATATTCCGCAGCTGCCTTTTGTATCTAAAGCAATTCAAATTATGCACAGTTTCTACTCCAAATTCCTAATTTAAGATAGAACGTTTTCCTTTTACCAAAATGCACACAACTTAACCAAACCTTCACCAAAGCCAGAGTCCCTGCGAAGAGGTTCAAGCCCTTAATCTGAATCTGTAGAGGAGTAAATGCACAAGCTGAGTGACCACAGGAGAAATTCATGCCCCAAATTTGAGGAAGCAGAGCACTGGGATTATTGCAAGCTGGTCCGTATGATTCACTGCCATCAAAAAGCAACGAGGAGAAATTGTGCCTAAACTTGGGAGACAGCAGGGTGGCAGTGTTCCACACAGCAATCTGCTGCCACCACCACAGGGAACAAAATGTGATGTGTTAATGGACTCAAAGGACCTGGCTGTAAACATGGAATCTACATATTCTGAATGAATTGTGTTGTCACCAGAGTATTTCAGGGTTTTCTTTTAGTTTCTTGAATGTGCCATTTGCCTCAGTACAGCAAACCCACCTATAAACATAAATCTTCTTAGGTAATAGAACAATTGACCAGTGGCTTGCCTTCAGAAGTTGTGGGTGCTCCATCACTGGAGGTTTTTTTAAAAAAGAAATTAGACAATCACTTGTCTGAAATGATATACGGCCTCCTGCTTGAGCAGGGGGTTGGACTAGAAGACCTCCAAGGTCCCTTCCAACTGTGTTATTCTGTTATTCCTGAAAGCTCCAATGTTGGATGGTCCATAAAGAGGTATTCCGGTGCTGGAGGCCTATAAGTATATATTTGAACACATATAGACAATAGAACCATTGGTTCTGGGGGACACAGCAAGCTGGCTGCCAAGTGCCCAAAATGCAGTCACGTGACTGGAAAATGGCAGCTTCAAACTCCTAACCCACCCTTTACCAGTGGATTTTCCACTAACTGGTTAGAGGCCAGGTTAGAAGTGAAGAGCAATAGATATCCACAGTTTTTCCTTTCTCCTCCTCCTCCTCCATACGACCATAGCATTGCTACCTAAACCCACAACTGTAAAAAAAAGCTGTGACATAAATGCAATTACAGGTAGTCCTTGACTTATGACCCACCATAGTTACAACAAACCTCCCCCAAAAAGGTATTTATGAGTTCTAAAGTTCCAATGGCAGCTGGTCATGTAACCACATTTTTCACACCACAAACGCAAGGACTTAACTTTCCAAAAATATCCTGATTATTTTATTGCTTGAAACTTTTTTTTTTAAATCAGAGGAACCTCATCAGGAGGCTGATGAGGGCAAACTGAAGGAAAAGGGAAAGGCGTCTCAGGGACTGAGCCCCATTGCACAAATGCCCTTTACAACAGTTGGTGACCAAGCTGTAGGTGACACCCATGTGGGCAACAGGTTGCTCTTTGCCACAGTTGATGGAGCGGGTACACCCCTTGTTCATGATGTCTGAAACCCCCAAGGCCACCCCTTCGCCCACAAAGCAGTCTTCGTCTTCAGCGCAGCTCATCCTGAGGCCAGGACATATTGTTGAGGAAGTAATTTCACAAAAGATGCAGTCTTTGGAGAAAGTGGAAGTCGGCAAGCAAACCAAGACGCACACCAGGCTAAGCTGCAAAGAACACTTCATCACAACGCAGGGGAGGTGGTGCTTCTGCAGTGTGGACTCTTTCTCACTTTAAGAGTGGTCCAGAAAGGTACCAACTGATCTCCTTTTTGTAATGCTGGCGTGTCCTCACCAGCTTTCGAAGGGTTGTGGCTTCAGAGACTTCAAAAACAGATCAACTTTTCCAGCTTTCAATCAAAATGTCCAAAGGAAAAAATATTCAGTTGATGGTACTTATTATGTTTCTGGTTTTTTTTTTACAGCTTCTCTTCCTAGGCCTTCAACAAGAGACTGCAGTATAACTCATCTCTTCTCTAATATTCTGAATCTCAGTTGCTTATATCTGGAAGGTCTGGTACTATTGCTCAGTATGTAATTGCATCTAATCCACAGAAGATGTTTGGCTTTAGAAGTAAACCAGGGTGCCTTGATCCGCACTTCCCAAAGGGTGGTGTTTGTTTTTATTTCTTAGGAGAGAAATTAGACTTATGGACTCTCTGGTTCCAGAAATTCAGGTAGGTTTCCACTTCACTCCTTGGCTAGCCTCCAGTAGCGATTTATAAAACCCACCAGATACAGAAGACAATTTCTGGCTGATCTACGGGAACTTCCCAGAGAGTTAATGTCAGCTGGTCTTTTTTGAAGTTGACTTCTTATTTTAAGCTACAAAACTGGATCCCAGCTCTTGGCTCTTTGCTCCTCTTGCTACATAGCCTTCAGCCTTTCTACTCTAACCTGCTGAAAAAGTAGAATGAATGTCTGGCAACAGCCTCCTAGAATGTGATAACTGCTTAAGCAATGACATCACAATGGGTGTCAAAAGCTACCGTATTTGGAGAACCAGGAATAAGGCCACCCGGTGACGTCACAGAGGAGTGATGTCAAATTATGTGATATCATATAACGAAGGAGCAGCGCAAAGTATACTACTATTCTCATAGGCAAAAGATTGGATGAAATCTCCTGGTGGGTGGAGGATGAAAAGAAGAATGAACAGACAATTTCTGAATTCTTGGAGCTGGTAGTATTTGAGATCTCAAGAAGAAGAATATGGACGGGAAATTGGGAAGAGAAGCTGGATTTCCTGAAACTTGAAGAAATGACTGACTTCAGGATTACTTGGCTGAATCTCGTAAGGGGTTTTCCGTAGGTCATGATCCATTTAGCAGAGAGTTCTCTTCAATTCTTTACCCATCTTCACTGACCAATCACGAAGGAAGGCAAATATACATGTCCCAGGATAATGACGCAAGATCGAATTTGGGCCAGTCACCGGGACCAGAGATTTACTCTTCTGATTGCAAGAACACAAGCGAGTGGTCAGATGAGGAGACCCGAAATTATTGATAGCCTCACATTGCAACGAACAAGGACACTCATTTAATTTCACACCTAGTAAGATCATTGGCCATGTAGGTACAAAGATTGAAGCCTGGGAAACGGGCCCCTTGTCAGTTAACAGGAGTGCTGATTTACCACCAGCTCATCAAATACTTAGAAGACGAGGCCTTGGCAGCACAAGGAAACAACAGCCAACTGCCAGCCATCCACACACCAATCAGCCAATAGGAAGGCACCACATAAACACGACTCACAGTCCAGTCCAAAGAACATGTTTCAGTAGACAGAAATTCCCTGAAGATCGGCTCCAGCATGAGTCCAAAAGCTCGGGAAAGTAAATCTTTGATCCCGGTGACTGACTCAAATTCGATCTCGCATCACTCGTCAATTGTCTAATTTCTCCCGCGGACAACTGAAAAGCGAACCAGGAAAGGCCTCTCCAGTTGCATCAAAACCAGTTAAACTTTTCTTCCTCCAGGACTTGTATGAATCCCCAGTGAAGGCAGGCTTTCGATTAAAACGGCAGAGCTTTAAGCTCACATATGGATCCTCATCCCCTTCCCCCCCTCCCCCCCTTTTTTTTGGCACACCCAGAGGCACCTAATGTGTGTAAGGCAGGCTGAAATGGAAGGCAGGCCGCGTTTTCTCGAATACCCTGCTGTCAAAAGCATAACTTCCTGTATTTCTTACCCCATTACGCATCTCATTAAAGGCAGAGAGAGATTCTGCCTTTTGGGAAAGTGACAAAATAATCTGTCACTCAACTTGGCAGACATCACCGTGAGTAGTTATGGAGAACAGGCAGATCAGTAGCAGAGCTTCCAGCGTGGAAACAGAATGAGAGATAATCACTCCTGTGGGTGTGGGGGGGTGTGCGTGCATGCGTACCTAATTCAAGGTTTCGGAGGCTCCAGAACAAGACATGCTCAGTGGCAGAGGCAAAACCAAAAGACAGACCAAACCATCCTCTTGCGCACCCCTGACCCATCTGGGCGATTCTTATCGAAAAATAACATTGGAGCCCACTTGCCAATATTTGAATGTACTGTTATTTATTACAGGTCCCCTTTCCACTAGCAAGCAACTATATTAGTGTGCCTTTTTTTTAACCCTGGTAACTTTAATTCTGGAAACTATAGTTAGACATTGTGAAGTTGCCAAGGTTGAAAAATCTTGATCTATACCAGGGGTCGGCAACCTCGGCTCTTTTATGACTCGTGGACTTCAACTCCCAGAATTCCTGAGCCAGCTATGCTGGCTCAGGAATTCTGGGAGTTGAAGTCCACGAGTCATAAAAGAGCCGAGGTTGCCGACCCCTGATCTATACAGACACTCAACTGTTCGAACAAAATAATGGTAATGAGCTTTTTTTTAAATCACTTCAACGATGGCTGGGCGATATTAGGAAGATGCTTAAAGTCACTAGGAGGGAGGTGGCCACTAATGAACCCATGGTAATCATGCTACCTCAGCTCTGAAATTTCGTGAATTATCTTGTACCTTCTCTTTTCTCCTGTACCTTCTTTAATATCTTTTGACTGTTCAGTCCTGATGGTTGTTTCTCCCTCCAGGCTGATGGGGTGAAAAACTTCTGTTTGAAAACTTCTTTCAAGCATCCTAGGGCTGTTTAGCATTTACAGTGTTCACTAATTCCTCCCCACTCCTCCATAACTAATCCTTGATTACATATCTTGATGTTCTACAACCCTCTCCAAGGTCATCCAGCAGCCCCTAGCCATGGCACAAAGATGCCCTGATATTGCCCTGGTCTCTTCCCCAGAACTCAGCCAAGAGACCTTAAGATCATCTTCCAGTTTCAAAATAATGGTTTTCCTCTTCTCTTCTTAATTTTACCATGGACACAATTTAGGATATTTCATCAACGATGCGGTGGTTGACACAATTGGAGCTGGGATCTACTATTGGCCACTTGTAGCTACTGTGGGCACACTTTCCCTAGTCACAGGGGCATTGCTTTGGATGAGTTTTCAGCTTGGACTGCAAGAAGGAATGGGCACCTTCCTTCTGCAAAGAAGACCTGCCCATTGATATCTAACTGATACTGTCTGAATTTGCCTTGTATTAAAAAGATAAAGACAGCCACACTTGCTCCTCTCGTTCCTGAAGCAGGATGAGGCTCAGCCATTGGATAGTGCAATTTAGGCTGGAATATTTTTCTGATGACGCAGGGAATAGGGAAAAGCACATTAACATGGGCATCTGGCTGGTCCATTTCTTTATATATTTCTTTTCTGCCCATTCATACACTGTGACGTATTAAGATATTTCTATGGTATTCTCAATGTTATCTCCCTGTCTCCAAAAACTTTAACATCCCAAAGTCATAGTGAGAAGAAATAACATACAGAAAGTTATATAAGAGTATCTATACATGAGAAATGTGGGTAAATCCAATTATATAATGTTTTTTAAAAAAACTAAGATTCCACTGAGAATGGAAAACAGGTGTCTTTTTATTTGAGCCAACACTTTAGAGCACGGGTGTCAAACTCGTCACGTGACAAACTCGTCAACTGTTCGAACAAAATAATGGTAAGACTCGTTTTGCGTTGCTGGGAATGGGGTGGGCACAGCTTCGGTATGATGAAACCGGCCTGGGGGCCAGCAGTTTGACACCCCTGCTTTAGTGTCAGAATCCATTTATACAGTGGCGTAGCGTGGGGGGTGCAGGGGGGGGCCGGCCGCACCGGGCGCAACATCTGGGGGGGGGCGCATTAGATGCATTTCACTTTAATTACATCAGTATTTTCATAACAAACAATACATGTGCTTAGGGGGTAAGGGTTTCTTAAACTAATCTAGTGGAAGAGACTCGAGTGCTAAAATCCACGGGTTAGGGGGCGCAAATTACTTGTTTGCCCCGGGTGCTGACAACCCACGCTACGCCACTGCATTTATATCACATTCATAAATGTATGTTTAAAACATTATCCTCTCCCCCATGGATTCTGCCATCTCCCGAGGAAGGAGGAGCGCATGTGGATTCAGCCTGCCTTAGGTTATTTCAAAGACCAAGGGAAACCTTTTGAACTGGGGAAACAAAAGGGAGGGTTAAGGAAGAAGTCATCTGGCCTGTGTCCCCATTTGAATCTGTAAAGGAAGAAGGCAATAACCATAAAGATTCAAAGTTCCCTTTTTCCCATGAAAGGGATGACACGAAGTAAAATGATGGGGGGCTGACCAAATGGGGTTGAGGGCAGGGGGGTTGAACCGGGAACTCTTTATAAAGTTTCAATTTTTAAAACAATACCAAGTCCTGTCTTGTATTTCCACAACCAAGCATGTCCTAGTAAAAATTCCTTTTGGACTAGAACTGACTCCAAGAGTTTTTGTTTTCCTAAGACGTGGATTGGGGTGGGTCCTGACATTTAGAGAAAGGCTGGTGAACCTCTGCACCTTCAGATGTGGCTGAATTCTTACTCCCATGACTCCAGGAATCTAACATCTAGAGAGGTACAATCTCCTTACCCCTATTCTAATAAACCTTGGTGCACCATTCTGACATTATCTAACCCCAAACACAGTGCCATGTGAACAGTCCCTTCACTGGGTTGATACTAGGAGTTAGGATGCGGAGAATATAACCAAAGGCTGAGCAGAAGTGATGGAGATTGAAGAGGGAGGTTAGCTATGTCTTTGGCTAATAGTATGTGTTCTGTCCCAAATCTGTTATTTTCCATTATATCATAATTTACTCTCCCATAGCATGAAGAGCATCAATTTCCCCTTTGGTTTCATGGCCATAACTATCTTCATGGCAGCCACCAGAATTTAAAATAGTCTCATGCTTATCCAAGCCTGGAAGCAAGGAGATTCCCAGAGTTATCTGCATGGATCAACCAACCCAAGGAATCCTCTTTGGGAAAATATAGCCATTCAGCACGAACACCCCATGAGAGCATAGCTCCTTTTGAATTATCATTTCTTTCTATCCCACATATCTCCATTTGCATCTCTGCTGTCCTGTAATGAATCCCCTTCAATTTGCCTTGCGATGAAGCGGTAAACTTACTTTGGATATTGAGAAACTTTGGAAAGTTACCAAATTAAGCTGCCTGTTAATTGAGAGTCATATACCTTCCCAAGAGAGCAGAATATTATGCAGAGCTTAATGAGTGATCGGATTCATGTGGAGAAAAGCTTCACTTGCTGATTTCAAATACTCTTAAGGGCACAGGGCTGTTCCTTGATCAAAACCCGACATCCCTAGAGAGGCGGTTTGCAGACTTTGCAGCCGTAAACTATTCCTGATTTTGCTGCTTTCTGGAATCCAGGATCTACAACACCTTCATTTATTGCACAGAAAAGCAAGGAAGAGCTCTTACCTATAGCTGCCAGTGATTGCAATTTCTCCATCAACCAGCAGAAATTTCTCCTTCAGGGCTCCTGTGATCTGTTTCTGGCTTCTGCTTTGGAAGGAGCAGCCATGAAGAGTTCTGACTCGCAGGTTCTATGCAAGAGAAAAGTAACAAAAAAGGCCTGTGTATGTATGTATGTATGTATGTATGTATGTATACACGCACATGCAAACACACATATACATACATACATACATACATACATACATACATACATACATACAGGCAGTGCTTTTTTTGTAAAACAAAAAGGTGCCGGAACTCACAAGTGTCATACAACCCACCTTGCCTACCCTACAAGGTTCCATCCAAAAAAGGTGCCGGAACTCCGTACTGAGCGTTCTATGAGAAAAAAAGCCCTGCATAAAGGCCAGAACCAGCAAGGCCATTTATAAGATTTCTAACCAATGATCTAAACACACTGATCTAGAAGAAATGTCACTGACCAACTCAGCTTATCTAGAAAACAGCAGCACCTTTTGGAAAGCTGCTCCAACTGATTGACCCAGTATCAAAACACTGTACAAAGGCCACAATTAAAGATTCTGAGGAACTTTTGATACCCCAAGCCACATTTCAAAGGATCTCAAATTAGTTCAATGCCACCACTGAAAAATATTGGCACACATACCCAAAAGGTTGAGCATTTTAGCTCAATAATCTTGCATTGTTTGGCCTGGAAAAAAATATGGTACCTTTAAAAAAAATCAACTATATTTTCTATTGGCTGAGATACAAGAAGGTACCCCAATGGCATACACCACATATTTACAATTAAAATGTACAAATTGGATTTGTTTTATTCTACTTGCATGCCCACCTTTTTTCCAAGGTATTTGAGACTTTATTTGGCCTATATGCCAAATAATTGCCATTTTCAAGGACTCTGACTGGCTTATGACCAGTAAAACAAACTTATGTCATTCCCTCTAATGTGAGACCTTTAATAAACTCTTCATACTAGATCTCACTGGGTGGGCAGATTCAATAATCTTGGTGTGATCAGGTCCTTCATCTTTTTATTAGCACATAACTTGGTGAGGTAGATTTCACAAAGGCTACCTAGTAAGTTTTGTAGCTAGGCCAGGATTTGGAATCTGAGTCTTCTCCAACATGGGTAGTCCTCAATTTACAAACTTCATTGAGTGACCATTCAAAGGTACAATGGCACTGAAAAAAGTGACTCATATCATGACCATTTTTCACACTTACGACCGTTGCAACATCCTCATGATCACATGATCAAAATTCAGATGCTTGGCAATTGACTCATATTTATGACAGTTGTGTCCCAAGGTCATGTTGATCTCCTTTTGCAACCTTCTGACAAACAAAGTCAACGGGGAAGCCAGATTCACTTAAGAATTATGATATTAATTTAACAACTGCAGTAGTTGTCCCAAAGGTGTTTGGGATATTAATTTAACAACTGTAGGAAGAATGGTCATAAAATGTCTCACTTAGCAACAGAAATTTTGGGCTCTGTTGTGGTTGTAAGTCAAGAACTACTTGTACTTTTGGATATTCTTAACCATTGCTTGATCTAGCCAATGTTTGGGGGGAAAAACGCCAACAACTAACAAGCTTTGCAAATCCAATGTGAACAGGTGTGCTTTGCATTTAAAAGTAAAGGGAGTTACAGCTAGGATTTTGATGAAGATAATGACAGTCCCATTTTCAACGCCCACCACCACCTGTTCTGGCCAAAAATCCCACTCAGTGTTTCAATCTATTTGCTCAATAAAATTAATTCTGAAGATTCCATTGACAAAAATCTTGATCCTATGTTCAGCAAATGCCAACATTAGTGTGTGTGTATTGGGGGAGAGGGTGTTTAAAAGCAAACCAAATGATAATTAAGTAAAGTCAGCTGGTGCTAAAATCCTGCTCTTTGGGGTTTAGAAATGGAAACATTCCCCTATTCACCTCTGTGTGACGGACATTAAGGCAAGTTTTCTCAGCCATGGAGAGGAAGGAGCGAAGATGCTGCTGGTTGAGCACAAGATAAACAGGTACCCGCCGCCTAATTGCTGCATCGTACAGATCTAAGAGAATATCAGGATCTGTGAAAATGTCCATGACTATAGCAATCACCTAGAAAAGAAATAGTTTGCTTGTGAGACCAGCAAAAGGTTTGCAGTCTTGCTTTCCAAATCCAGTTTGCAAAATTATATGAACATCAGGATATTGATAGAGAAGGTTTAAAAAAAGTCAATACTTTTGCTTCCAACACCTTAATTTGTTTTGATGAGCCCCCTTTGCCAACATCCATGGCACACATACTTTATTGGATTCATATCTCATTGTGTGGGCTCGGACATTTTTGGGTTTGGAATATTCTTTTTCTAATTGACCGAAAGGTGCTTTTTCCAAAGGCAACTGGACCTTCTTTGATTTTATTATTTATTTATTAATTCGGTTTATATACCGCCCTACTCCCGAAGGACTCAGGGCGGTTTACAAGGCAAAATTTAAAAAGAATACAATATAAAATTAGGGCTACTTGGTTTAATTTATTTTAATTTTGTATATTATGTGTTGTATATAGTGTTTTAATTGCCCTGTACACCGCCCCGAGTCCTTTGGGAGAGGGGCAGTATATAAATCCAAATAATAAATAATAAATAAATAAATAAATAAAATAAAATAAAATTAAGTCTAGCCCCAAAAAATTAAAATCACAATTTAAAATCATTAAAACCCCTCAGTCCAGGCCAGATAGCTCAAAGAGCCAGGTTTTTAGGTCCCAGCGAAATGAACGAAGGTCAGGGGCAGTTCCGTTTCTTTGAAGACATTTCACTTCTCATCCAAGAAACTTCTTCAATTCTGACTCTGTCCGAATTGAAGAAGCTTCTTGGATGAGAAAGAAAATGTCTTCAAGGAAAACAAAGAAAGTCCAATTGCCTTTTGAAGAAACACCTTTGGGACAACTATGACATGAATAACTGAGAACAGATATTTTTCTAATTGACTTTTCTAGATAAGGTACAACTGTTATAGGCTCTATGACAGTCATAACTCATGGACTACCTGTACATTATGGTTGCAGTCTTTTACTAGCCAGACTAAACTATTAAATGTAGTTTTAATTAATCAGAAGGCAGACCAGTTAACAGATCAGTACATTAAAAGATGCTAATATTTATACTTTTCCAAATTGGAATTGGCAGACGTGATATACTATCATGGTGTACTACCAGACATGATGTACCACAGTATCTTCAAACAACAACATATTTTATGTCTCTAAATTATTCTTTTACTGATATCCTGACTTACAAAGCACATGGAAATTGACAATGCATTGCCTTTTTGAAAGGAAAGACAATTTGGTAAAGATTTTTGTGTGGCAATAATATGGAAATGTCTCAGTTCTGGGAATATCCCATTTTCTGCAGAATAGCCTTGTTGAAACTCTCCACATATTTTCTCACTTTTTTTATCTCAAGGAGGAAAATGCTCAATGTTACCTTTCCTTCATACCTTGTGGGCTTGTTGGATACAACTGCGTACCAATTCCTTGATATGGGGCGCTCCTTCTCCTGGTGGATGGGTATAGACCTCCACTCGGGTAATTCCTTTCCAAGCCCCATGGTCTGGCCATCCTAGCTCCAGATCTGGGGGTGGATCATCTGAACGCTGAGGCCAATAGCTGAGACTAGATCCCTTTGTTCCAAAGCTGTATGTCCCTACTCCACCTGAAGGGGGAGCCTGAAATTCTTCTGCCGTTGCTGCAGCCTTTAATTCCTGCAGTTCACCCTCTGACAGAAAGGGGCGCAGCTTTTCACGGGAGAGGCACTGATTGAAGGCTTCCTCACCATTGGCAAGTAGAGCTTCAAGGGCCAACCGCTGACGTTCACAATAATAAAATTCAGGATTTGATTCAGTTACTTTAATGTATGGCTCTTCGCTCTCCAGGCAGCGAATCTGGGATCCAGCCATGGCCTTTGACAACTGAACATGCAATTCTAAAGTGCCCACGGGATACTCTTGTTATTTTAGCAAGTCACTGTCTTTTTCGCCAACCTTTGCAATGCTGGACAGAAGCAACTCTTCCTGGCCCTGCTTTGAAATCTTAGAAAATTAATGTAAACATTTCCTTTAACATAACTCCTTGTTCCCAATATTTTTCTAAACTCCCGAGAGGGAAATAGGTTCCCCAAGTGCTTATTAGTATTGCTTTACATTAGTAACAACATCCTTGATTATATTATTGCTTTATCCTCCAATCCTCCACCTTGATTTAAACAATTTTAGATGGCCAACTGACCAGAAGAAAAAAAGAATACAGACTAGGCTGGCTAGCTACTAATCAAACAGCATTAGTAATGCTGCTGTTTCCATCTTAACAGGATTTATTTGGTGGAAAACAAAAGTAAAGGAACAAAACAAGAAAAAAAAGTTCCAAAGGGTAGAGGACCTTGTTCATTTACTGGCCACCTTAGGGCCTATTTTATCTCATCAGGATCAAATAGTATACTCTTTTAATCTCAAATCTCAGTTCCAGTACCAGAATAGAGAGAATTAACAGCTTAAATCCTTATTCTAATAATGACCTAGAGAATATGTTTTAATCTAAACTATAAAAGTATCTGGGTGTGTTCCTGGCAATCATTTCCCAATATAGTGGAGGCAAGTGCCCTAAAATGTGAAATAAATACTGTAATAAAGACAGTCTTAATTTAAGAGAAGGGAAAGACAAAACCACAATATCTTCTTACGTGTTAATTTAGATGTACAATTTAGCTGTGGCAGTTCCTAAACAATTCTGTGGAAATCCACAGAGTTCTGCCTGCAATCCTTTCTTTTGCAACTTCTCTTCCTTCTCATTGATAGCTATGATGGAAGAATTCATTTAAATCCTGGATTTGGCTACACAAATCTCAAGTTACTAATCTCCTCCTACACAGTTAACCTCTGAAGGTTTTGGATAAGATGATGACATTGAAAGAGCTGGTTGAGCCAGGTATAGAAAGAAGAATGTTTAGATTCTGGGACGAGCAGAAGCAGAGAAAGTGAAAGAGGTCAACACCTGGGGCAGAGGCCTAGATTGAGAGGAGCAATAAGAAATTGTAGAATTTGGGAATGAGAAAATGGATCTAGAGGGTGAAGAGAAGGATATCTGGGAGCAGAAATTCCTTAGGCTTTCATGATGGAATTCTAAAGCAGATCAGAATATCTTGCTTTACTTAGACATACATGGAGGTACATCATGAGAACGTTTCTCTGTTTTTTTAACCAGATCTTCTAGTCTGTGTTTCTGCATATGTAAAAAGATTTTCATATGTCTCCATAAAGTCCAAACATTTTTTCCTAATAGGTTATCCTGAGAAGAAGTCCCGATTTTCTCTTTTCAGATGTTTCGACCCTTGCAGTAAATAGCTGCTCATTTACATTCATAAAAACACATCAAAAAGCAGTTAAAAAAATCTGGACCCAACTATTGATTGTGAAAAAGCATTTTCTATGGGGCTAGGTAAGAATCAAAAATTACCTGCAACCAATCAACAAACAAAATAATCTACACTCATTAATTGCTGGGATATTTGTTATACTGTATGGTTGAATGAACAATTGAGAAATATATCTAGATGTATTGTATTTTCTTTCCTGAAGCCAATAAACAATGTTCAGTTCTTAGCCAAAGCAAACTTGCTTTCTTGAGTCATGTGAAACTCAGAAATTCTCATAGTTTCCAGCCAATAAATGTCACTTGGAGAAAAACGTCTGAGAAGGGCCAGCGAATGATAGACGTAAATCCCGCTTTTCAGTCAGTCTAATTTCAGATTATGGGAATTTGCTATATATTTGTCTTGACAGGTTAATCCACATTCCACAATCTTTCCTTCTTTTAGCAACCGATCAGCAACAAGGGGTTGGCCCCATTTATCCAGTCAGATTTCACACCTGTAACATCTGGACTCTCATGTATCAAAGCTTCTTCTTCAACCAGCTGTTAGTTCTCATGTCATTTGGATGTTAAGACGGTTTCGGGAAAGCTACTTCAATGCTTTTTTCCATTATTATATAATCCCAATCTAATGGTTGGGGGAGATGTCACATTTCTTCATTTATATAGACGTAGAAGGGGGAAAAAACCCTCAGCAAGCAAAAATCACGAGTTTGTGGAAGGATAGCCTCGCACAGCTGCAAATACATTTGCTTGAAAAAGCATCCGTTCTTCTGGTCGCGGCTCCTACGGTGTTCAGGAAGAAAAAATGGTTCAATAAGATTTTTTCATTTTGTTGTATTCTTAAGGGGAGTGCACAAAATAGTACTTTGCAAGAGGGATGGACCAACTGTGGCACCCCAGATATTGCCAGAGTACAGTTCTCATTATCTGCTCTGCCCATGCTGGCTGGAGACAATGGGAAGTGAAATTCAATATCTGGAGAGCCAAATATTACATATTATTTTTCCAGGTTGTGATTATCTTGAGAAGCAGTCATTTTTGTTCAGTTCTTCCTTAACTGCAGCAAGTCAGATGCAGGTAAGATTTTGGCCTAGTTTGTTTGTTCTCAGCTCACCTTTTATTGTGACTTAAATTTGAAGGCTTTGCAAGACTAAAGGAGAAAAGCTTGGAGATAGAAATCATGGTCCCAGTTTCTCCTATAAGGCCAGGAGTACACTACTAGAGTTAGGAAGTGTTGTATTTATAAGCCTACCTTTTCCCCCATTTCCCTCATGTTTTTCCAGGGATACCCTTACACCTCATTCCCTTAAAATGTCCTGTGCCTTTAAACAGCTAGTTTGGCCTAGTCACAGGGTAGGCAACCTTGGCTCTTTTATGACTTGTGGACTTCAACTCCCAGAATTCCTGAGCTAGCTATGCTGGCTGAGGAATTCTGGGAGTTGAAGTCCATGAGTCATAAAAGAGCCAAGGTTGCCTTCCCCTGTGTGAATACACCAGTCTAAACACCCAGGAAAAGGCAAGGTCTAATCTTGCTTCAGGCATGAATAATGTCTGGGTGACTTTGGACTACAGATAGTTCCTTGACTTGAGCCCAAAATTTATGTTGCAAAGTGAAACATTTGTTAAGTGAGTTTGCCTCATTTCATGACCTTTCTCGCCACAGTTGTTAAGTGAATCATTGCAGTTGTTAAGTTAGTAACATGGTTGTCAAGTGAATCTAGTTTCCCCATTGACTTTGATTGTCAGAAAGTTGCCAAAGGTGATCACATGACCCCGGGACATTGCAACCGTCATAAATATGAGTCAGTTGCCCAGCATCTGAATTTTGATCATGTGACCACGGGGATGCTGCAACAGTCATAAGTATGAAAAACAGTCATAGGTCACTTTTCAAAGTGTAGTTGTAACTTGGATCGGTCACTAAATGAACTGTTGCAAGTTGAGGACTACTTGTAGTCACTCTCCCTCTACCCAGCCAACCTCTCAGGATTGTTGTTATTGTGGGGAAAAGAGCAGGAGGAAGAAATATTAGGTCTGTTTGCCGCCTTGGGATATTTATAAAAATGATAAAGGGAGAGGGGTGGGTGGGTGTGAAAATAAATAAAAAATGGGGTATGATGGAGAAATCTTACTCGTTCTCTGGAGAATGCTTTCCTCCTCTTAAATCTGCAAAAGCTCTTTCAGTGAAAGTGGAGGAATGAAAAATTGTGACTGTTGGTCCATAGAAGCCTCAATTAAGATGGCCAGGTAAAAGCAGAAGTTCTTTGTAAAGTCCCTAGTTGGAAGTCAGTTGTAATAAGTTCCTCCTGGGCCCCACCTCCTTTGCAACTAGCCCCCTTTTAACCCAAATGTGCCCTCCACGCATCATCTCCCCACTCCCCATGTACCGTTTGTATCTCCCTTATCAAAAGTGGGGGGCAGGGGGGTGGGTGGGGGGGAAACAGGTAGGAATGGCCAGCTTCTCACCAGCTCTGCTGCCTGCTTCTTATTCATCTTTGCAAGCCCTGCTGAGTGAGTGCTGTGTGTTTCATCTCCCCCCCCCCAGTTCAGGAAGCCTCGGAAAGCCCTGCCTGACTTTGAAGCCCTGCCTTTGAAGTCATTTTTTTATTTATTTATTGGTTCAAGAGGAAGCCTTTTCCTCAGAGCTTAGGAGAGCTTACTCTTCCCCTTCCCACTGCAGGACTCTCGCACTCCACTTGTACTTTTGCAAACATACCTTGCTCCTCAAGAGTTCCGGGTATGGATCCTCTTTCGCTTCACCTGTTGTTTCCAAAGGAGAGGAAAGTGAGAGGTCCAGAGGCTGGGATGGAAAGTTTGGGTCTCTAGGTTTCTTTGTCCTCCCCAATTAATTTTGGTGGGCTGGGGGAAGAAGCTCCTTCAGCGTCTTCTTCCTTTGTGCCTTGCCACCGGGCACTCCGCAGTCCATGCAGCGCACCGATCCAGGAAGTCCAGGGCTTGTCTGCAATTGCACAGCACTTGTTGGGAGCCCGGCGGCCAAGGAAACTTAGAGGCATCACCCTTCCTTATGAGCAAATAATGTAGCCTGCGGAGAATTGTAATTAATGAGACAACTGCACAGCAAGCAAGGCTAAGTGGAGGGGAGGAGAAAAAGGGAGGCTGGTGCGGTTGACCTCTTCTTTTAACAAGGTGGGAGCAGGGCTGCCCCTGTTCTTCCCTCTTTAACTCTGAGGGATGCCGAGGGGCAAAGGAAATCTGATAGCAGGAATTCTGTGTCAGGCTGTGTTTTCTAAGCAAGCTTCTCTCTGAGGGCTCAGAATGTCAGTAGATATTTCCTTCGTTCAGCCCTCCTGTCTTCCCCTCGAGGTCAAAGGGAAGCTGCATCTTCCAGAAATTCAAAACACATTGGAAAAAGGAGTTTCTTCCCTCAGAGAACAGGATTATGTGATCGCTCAAAAGGCGTCGCTTCTCCAAAGCAGCTCTTGGCTATTGCTTTGGACAGGTAGTCCTGCGATTTGCAACAGTTCATTTAGTGACCAGTCAAGGTTACAACGGCTCCGAAAAAAGTGACTTACGACCATTTTTCACACTTACGGCCATTTCCGCGTCCCTGTGGTCAGGGGATTAAAAGCGGTCAGATGCTTGGAAACTGACTCATATTTAGGGCAGTCGCAGTGTCCCGGGGTCATGTGATCCCCTTTTGCGACCTTCAATGGGGAAGCCAGATTCACTTAACAACTGCGGTGATTTGGGTAACTGAATCTGTGGCAAGGAAGGTCGTAAAATGGGGGCAAAATTCTCTTAACAACTGTCTCGCTTAGCAACAGAAATTTTGGACTCAACTGTGGTCGTGGGTCGATGAATACCTGGAATGTCATTCATTAATCTATCTCATTCTCTCAACTAATTTCATTGCACTTGGGAGTAGGATCGTCTGCTCTGGCAGTTTTCAACTTACAACTGTTTGTTTAGGGATCGTTCAAAATTACAACGGCATGGAAAAAGTTACTTGCGACTGGTCCTTGTGCTTATGACAGTCGCAGCATCCCCACAGTCAGATGATCAGAATTCTGAGCCGTGGCAACCGGCATGTTTTTACAACCGTCGCAGTGTCCTGGAGTCATGTGATCACCATTTATGACCTTCCCAGCTGGCTTCCAACAAGCAGAGTTGGTGGGGAAAGCCAGAGTCACTTAACAGCATGATTCACTTAACAACTGCAGTGATTTGTTTAACAACCATGGCAGAAAGGGTTATAAAATTGGCCACAATTCTCTTAATAACTGCTTTGCTTAGCAACGGTGATTCTGGTCCCACTTGTGGTTGTAAGTTAAGGATGATCTGTAATGTTGGAAGGAGAACTTGGGTGACCCAGACTATCGTCAACAGGGATAGGTGATTCTAATGGCCAACTGCCATCCCTGAATGGATATGGAGATATCCAATGTTTGAGGTGACTTTGCTATGTGAATTGACTGGACTGCTTACAAGAAAGGCAGAATCTCAAACTAATGGCTGAAGCAGCGTTTCTCAACCTTAACAGTTTTAAGATATCTGGATTTCAACACCCTAAATTCTCTAGTCAGCATGCTTGCTGGGGAATTCGGGGAGTTGAAGTCCAAACATTTTAAAGTTCCCAAGTTGAGAAATATTGGCCTGAACAGTTTTGTTGAGAGAGTGCACTCTTTCCTAAAGTGCTAAACTCTTGAACAGAAATTGGGAACTGAAAGTCTTCTGCATATTGTTAGAGGCCATTAGTCCGCAAATGAGTCATCATCCCAAAAACTATCTGGCTTTTTTTTCTTAAACGATAAACAAGAGCAAACTAAATGCCTTCCCTCCCTGTAAAATTGTAATATGCAGATGGGGTATTGGAGAACTTGATTAAATTTTCTTCCCCCCCCCCCCCCCAGCTTCCCTAGTTCCTTCGCCAGGTTTCTATGTCAATTTTATTTTTCGGCCACATTTGGCAATCAAATTAAAATAAAATAAAATCTTATGTTCCGAATATCCTTGTGTCTCCTCTTCCCACCTCCCACCCATCCTTTCTCCACCACATGCTCTTTGATGTTGGTTGGCTGCCGTGCTCATCCAGTGTGATTGCTGATACAATTCTGCGATGTCTGTGGAAAATGTACAGCAGTTGAGATCAGACAAATTGCAAAGATCTGCTTGAACTCTGGGGCGTGAATCATTGTTCCCCATTCAGGAGAAAAATCTGTTCGCTTGGCACTACTCCATAGTGAAAAAATTATGGGCTGACCCCAGCAACCCATATCTAGAGCTTCAGGAAGTAGATAATTGTCTACCTCATTTGCTTATCCTTTTTTCCTCTCTTTGAAAATAATTGTTCATTGTACTATTGGTGCTACAAATAACAAACTCAATTGGCAACCTAGAAAAAGCTAAACGTGAGCTTTTACCAAATGGCAGATGTAGCTTCAGTGGATGTTCAAATGGATTTTCTCTGCACATTTGGTGAAATCCAAGCTTGGTTGTTGAGAAAAATCATACAATGATAACACTGTCATTGTGTCATATCATGTGTCTCACTTACTTTGGCCATGTTGTGTGGGGGAATTCACTGTAGAAAGAAATTATGTTTGGAAGAATTAGCAGTAAAAGTAAACTGGGCTGTCAAAGAACACGGCAGCTGGGCACCATCAAAGCTGACACCAGCCAGAGCATAGCAAAACTCAAAGCAATAGTGCGAGATCAGAGGAAGTGGAGAGACCTGGCCCATAGAATCGCCAAGAATCGGACATGCCTGAATGGATATGATCTTCTTCTTCTTCTTCTTCTTCTTCTTCTTCTTCTTCTTCTTCTTCTTCTTCTTCTTCTTCTTCTTCTTCTTCTTCTTCTTCTTCTTCTTCTTCTTCTTCTTCTTCTTCTTCTTCTTCTTCTTCTTCTTCTTCTTCTTCTTCTTCTTCTTTATTTTCAGGTTAACGGGAGCTCTCCATTAGAAGAGATGATGGCCCTGGGTTTGAGCAACAGACCCTACTTCATTCTCTCCAAGCAGAGAATTTATAGACCAGGAGTCTCCAACCACAGGAGTCCCCAGTGGCTAGTCAGCATATCTGGAGTAATGGGTGCTCTCACAAAATGATTGCTGTCTTAGATGTGGTAGTGGGCCCAAGGAACCAAGAACTATACACAGAGTTACTTCTGAGTGGCTTCTTCATTGTGTTCACCTATTGACAGAAATCTTGCCAGATTAAAGCAACTATCTGCATAGCTATTAGACAGACTCTGTGAATTGCTAGTGAGGTCTGCTTTAGCTCTTTTCCTGCTTACTAAAGATTCTCTGATATCTCTTTGCTCTTTGGGAAAGGGCCCCTCACTCTTGCGACCAGAGTTGGTTCCTTGAGCACGTCTAAGATACCAATCGTTATGTAGACTACATTTCACTAATTATGGCCAATATGAACTCAAGGGCAAACTAAACATTAGGTTGATAGCCTCTATCGGTGTGCATGTTGGCTGTGGTAGGTCAGGTCAGGAAACAAGACACCCCTGGGATTCCAGAAATCCAATTTAAGAAGATGGTGGTAACATTTTAAATGATGTCAACAACCTTCACTGCTCCCTTTGAAGGACAAAGGGAGGACAATATGCCACATTCTGAGTCTCCCTTCTCAGTCCTTCTACTTTCTTGCAACTGATAAATTGTTTTATCTCTCCAACTTTGTGCTCGAGGCTAGAGCTAAATTTCCCCACAGTGCAGGATCATGGAGGATTAGTTTTGTTCTAATGAAACTGTAGCTCCCTTGCCAGCCAGTAGAACTCAGACAGAATAATCATGTAGGCTGCTGGAATTTCCACTCTACATTCCCTTGAGTAAGATATGGCTCTTGGTCATTTACAAAGTTAGATTATCCAGTCTCTCCCAGTAGTGGAGATATAAACACATATATATTTAAAAACGTTGATCACATTAAAAGTAGGGCAGAATTCGGACGGAAACTGAACCAAGACTGAAAAGCATAGATTATTGTGCTCTTAACAGTCTCAGATTATAGTTTGATATTTCCAGGATGAAGTGAAGTCAAGGTAAAAGGAGACAGAGGAAACATCGGGTTAAAAAAAGATTTTGTTTTGTATTTACTAGGTAACAGGTGCAGCAAGGAATTTGCATTAGGACTTTTTGTTTTACTGTGCTATGTTAATATGCCATGGATTTTAATTTTCTGTGGAAGTTTAGGAAATGCTCACACTTCTATCTTTTGTGCACACTATATATCAGGCATACTGTATTCTTTCATACAGAATATACTTGTGATCTATGATAAATAACAATTTGGAATCTTTTAGCTGCATCTCTTCTACTAGAAAGCATTTCTTTGTAGCAGACCACTGCCATCTTATGGTCTGCATGAAGTATTGCATTCTCTTTCAGAATGTCTATGGAGGTTCTGCAGGTGTTGGTTGTCCCAAAGGTGCTTCTTGAGGAGTCAACTAGACTTTCTTGTTTTTCTTTGAAGGTGTTTAGCTTCTCATCCAAGAAGCTTCTTCGGCTTCAAAGAAAAACAAGACAGTCCAGTTTTTTCTTGAAAAGAGATCCTTTCAGAATGTTCTTTCGTAAGATACAACATTTGTGTCACTCTGATCTGATCAGCTGCATAATTTATCTTTACCAGCACTATTTGAATGTTAATATCTCAAGTGTTAGGTATTACATTTATCTTTTCTTTTTTAAAATAAAGTTTAGTTTTTTAAAATATCTGGTGAGATTAATCTGTGTTCCATCAGCCTCTATGCTCTGTAGTGAGGAGGTGCATCATTAAAATGGTTTCACTGTTTGCATTTTTAACATTTAATTTCCAGAAAAGCAGCAGAGGTTATTAGAATCCTGTCTCTTAGGGTGTGGCACCCCCTGGAAGACATGGGGCCTGCAAGTACTATGAAGCTGCCAGCCCAAAAGAGGAGGCAGGAGGAGCAGGATCTGAAAACAGAGAGGACTTCTGGGAAAACAACTTTGAGATCACCTTCCTTCCACTCCATAGGCTCAGCTGTCTGCTGCAATTGCATTCCAATATCTTGTAAGCCAACATTTCAATACCAATCTTAAAAAAAAACAAAAACTCCACTCCTATATTAGATTTTTTTTTAAAATGAACTTAAGTACCTTTGATATTATAAGAGGTTTGACAAAAAAACACCGATGAAACTTCTTAGAATATTGTGATATACAACTCAAGCCCTTATAACTATTTTTTGTTCAGAGACATCACAGGACTTCTGAATTTCTGGGTTGTTGTGTTTTTTTTTTCTTTGTGGGGGAACGAGTGGGCTTTACTTTACTTATTTCTCATTAGATTTCTGTTTTCTTTCAGTAATGAGAGAAAACTAGCAATTAACTATCACCATTCCACCACCGGCAAGAATTGACTAATGGAGGGGCAATTTCATTCCTTCCGCACACTGTAGCAATACTGAACAGGATGCAATTAGAGACAGAAGACACAAGGAGGATGATTTGGGACGATTTGCTGGGAACAGCATTTAGTTCCCAGAAAACATGACAGAAGGATCTTGCATTGTGGATTCTGTAGAAATCCTTCAGCTGTCCTAAAATGTTTCGCACAAAAGAAGATTTAATTCATGGGCACTACGCTGCTAAGTGATCTTGAGACTGGTCACTGCTGTAGATTTCTTCTTTCCTCTCTGACCTCCAAAAGGTCAGCTCCAAAAGGTCAGCTCTCGACTTACAGCCGTTCATTTAGTGATGACGTTACAACAGCCCTGAAAAAATTGACTTAGGAGCATTTTTCACACTGAAGGCCATTGCAGCATCTCTCATGGTCACTTCATCAACATTCGGACGCTTGGCAACTGGTTCATATTTATGACGGTTGCAGTGTCCAGGGGTCATGTGATCCCCTTTTGCAACCTTCTGACAAGCAAAGTCAATGGGGAAAGCCAGATTCACTTAACAACACTGTCACTAACTTAACAACTGCACTTTCAGCTTTGAGTACAAAATGCAGAAGTTGTTTCCAAAATGGAAGCAAAACAAGATAAAATAATCTTTAACCAGGACAGTCTCTGCCAACTCTGCCACTTTTACCATCCATTGTTCCACTGTGGAGTCCTGTTGCAATCCTAACAGTAATTGGGACTTTTGGAAATGGTGGTTAGTCCAGCTCCCATTCCTGAAATGTCAACAGGTCTATCATGTAATCTAGACTAAATTTCTTCTGGGCATGATTTTGTGGTCAGTGGACAAAATAGGGATTGCAATTTACCTCAGTGATTGTAAATATAGAATTATGGGTAGTCCTCGACTTACAACAGTTCATTTAGTGATCATTCAAAGTTACAACGGCACTGAAAAAAGTGAGTTATGACCATATTTCACAGGACCATTGCAGCTTCCCCAAGGTCAGTGATCAAAATTCAGACCCTTGGCGGCTGACTCATATTTATGACGGTTACAGCATCCAGGACTCATGGGACTTTCCGACAAGCAAAGTCAATGGGGAGGCTACTTAACAACCCTGTCACTAACTTAACACCTGCACTGATTCACTTAAGAACAGTGGCAAGAAAAGTCATACAATGGAGCAGAACTCACTTAACAACTGTGTTCCTTAGCAACAGAAATTTTGGGCTCCACTGTGCTTGTGCGTTGTATTTGTATTTGTGGAGAAATGCAATATAAACCACATTACTTTAATTGTTCAAGAATGGCGAGTGTTTCAAAACTGGCTCAATTCGAAAGGAACTTGAAAGGGGCAGACTACTAACATTTCCTAGAGCAGTTTTTTTCAAAAAAGAAAGAAAGAAAAAAAATGTTTTTCACAGCAATTAGAAGAGTTTTGTGGCCAACTGTATCTGTGTAAAAGGATGAGGAAGAGACAGACTAAGTTCTCAAGACAGTTGATGTCATATTGTGGTTTGGCGTCACCGAGGTGTCACAGTTTGAAACGCTGATTAAGCTACTGATTTCTGGTAGATAATACTCATGCAGACCACAGATGAGCATTTGTCTGAACCCAGACTTGCGGGGAAGGGAGAGAGGTTGATGTGATACTGTGAAGGTCCTGAACTGGGCAGAGGATTTGACTAGATCAGGGGTCCCCAACCTTTCTGGGTTGGCGGCCTGGTGGGAAAGGAAGGGGCAGGCACTTTAATGCATGCATGTGCACATATGATAGTGTGGTGGCGCACATATGCATGTAAACAGGGCTGCGAAAATGCATGCTCTGCAAATGGGGCTGCTAGCACCGGCGCGAGCCTTGGCTAGCACTTGCATGAGGCTCATGGCTTGCAGCTGAGCTAGCGCCAGCGGGGTGAGCATGCATACATGCGTGCGTGCACTGGCCAGCAACTCACATGGCCCGGTGATCAAGAGCCCATGGCCCGGGAGTGGGCCGCAGCTCATAGGTTGGAGAACCCTGGACTAGATGTCTTCAGAGATCATTCCAGTTCAAAGATTCTTCATGAACTTCTCCTCTAAGACTCTGGACATAGACTTGGGCTGAAGAAGCTGTCAAAGTCCTGAGTCCTTTGGGAGAAGTCCTGAGTCCTTTGGGAGAAGGGCGGTATACAAATATAATAAACTTAAACTTAAAGTGTTGTCACTGTTGTCTTTTTTTTCCAGCTTCAGGCCTCTGGAGATGATGGCATGAAACCGGGTTAGAAGAGGGCGCAGGTAGTTCCAGCTTCTGGCACTTCATTGCAGGAGCTCCCTCCCTTTCTGGGCCACCTCATATTTTTCTCTCCCTCCCCCCCTCCCACCTCAAATGTTAAATAAAAGAGAAAACTAGCAGGTTTTGGGTTCCATGCATCACAAAGATGACTGGGATGGTGATCAAAACAAAATTTCCCCACCAAACCGAGGTTGTCTAGGATCTGCCATGCTGCTCTATATTAATGTTTTTCAAGCACGGCAACTTTAAGATGTGTGAACTTCAACTTTCAGAATCAGCATTTTGGGAATTGAACTCCATATGTCTTAAAGTTGCCAGGTTTGAAAAACTTTGTTCTATAAAGTTGGGTAAGTAGTTTATTGACCTCAGTGGGAGCAGGAACCTGGGAGCATGATATGCTGCATGGACATGTTGAGAGAACAGAACCAAAGGGATGTGGCCAGATGAAAGTCATAGCAATACAGGTAGTCTTCAACCTTCTAGTCACAATTGGAATTGGCACTTCTGTGGCTAAGCAAGCTGGTCATTATGTGAGTCACACACATTTCATGACCTTTTTGCTGCAGTTGTTAAGTGAATCACCATGGCTGTTAAATGAATCACATGGTCATTAAACAAATCCAACTTTGCCCATTGACTTTGTGTTAGAAGCTGGCTGGGAAGTTTGCAAATAGTAGTCATGTGACCCCAGGACGCTACAACCATTGTAAATACAAATTGGTTGCCAAATGTTGATCGTGCGATCGGGGGAATGCTACAATGGTTGTAAGTGTGAAGATTGGTTGTAAGTTACTTTTTCCAGCACCATCATAATTTCAAGTTGTCACTAAACTAATGGTTGTAAGTTGAGAACTATCTGTACCATATTCTAAGGCCATTTCTTACTTGCCATGCTGGCGCATTGGTTAGAATGCGGTATTGCAGGCTGACTCTGACCACTGCCAGGAGTTTTATCCTGACCGGCTCAAAGTTGACTCAGCCTTCCATCCTTCTGAGGTTGGTAAAATGAGGATCCAGATTGTTGAGGGCAATATGCTAACATTGTAAACTGCTTAGAGAGTGCTGTAAAGCACTATAAATCAGTGTATAAGTCTAAGCCTATTGCTATCGCTATTGCATCTAAGCCTGGGATGAAATATTCTGGCACAGAGACAGCTGATTTTGTGTATGTGTTTGTTTGTGTGCACGTGTATGTGAAAGGAGTCGAGTCTGATAAAAGCAGCAGAGTGTTGTTGCATTACAAGCCTTGCCCCTTTGGCATGCATGGTGTAACATCTCTCAACTAAAAGAGGCAGAATTTGCAAACCAAGAACCCAGCACTGTTTTTGTCATTTTGGCCAAATGCACCAGGAGTCTGCAGATATATTCCTGCTCCTATGTGGCTACATCTCATGACATTGCCTTCATCTCATCTTCAGCTCATGAGAGAGACAGGCTTAAACTGTCCTTAGCTACATTAAAACTGTCCTTAGCTACATGTTTTGCCCCTTAAGCCAAAGGCTCGAATGTACTTTGCTGACGATTGTGCTGGTAGTGCAACCAACTGACTCATGGGGTGAAAGAAGAGTCTGGTGCCTACCAGTCAATGCACAGGCATTCTCCTCCCCTCAGCTCCCAGCAGTTCTCTGCTGCTATTCTTCTTTCCCCTTCCGGCAGAAACAGATCCCTACAACCTGACGAACAGGTGTTTGATAGTCATTGATGGGGCTGCCAGGTGTTGAAAAAGTCATCTTTCCCTTTAGCATGTAGCTCTCCTAGGTTGCCAAACAGATGCTTAGTAAACTGTGAGGAGCTGTGGGGCTTCGAGTGTAGGTTTAGATTTGGGGCAGGCAGCCTCTCCTGCATTGATGTGCAGAGAGAAAAAGGAGAAGAGGTGGGTCAGCTGCCTATCAAAACTCAGCCGCTGCCCGAGTCCCATTTCTGCATCTGTCTCCTGACTGGTTGGGAAGCAAAAGCCACTCCATGGTTTTGCTTAATGTGGCCTGTACACGAGAAATCAGGGCACCACCAATTGAGGAGCAAGCCAAAAGAGGTCAACAGCTCCAGGCAGGAAGCAGCAGAGGGAGCTCAAATTTTAGGCCAATGTGGTTTCATGCTGACTTCAAAGATAGACGGAGAGCAATTTAACTCCACATTGCATCTGGAGGGCTTTAGAACTCATGTTACATTCCTATTCCTTGATCTCTTCCTGATGAGGACCAGGGCTTTTTTTGTCATAGAACGCTCAGAACGGAGTTCCGGCACCTTTTTTGGATGGAACCTTGTAGGATAGGCAAGGTGGGTTGTATGACATGTGTGAGTTCCGGCACCTTTTTCTTTTACAAAAAAAGCACTGGTGAGGACTATGGACCCTTCCATAGGAGGATTCTGCACTGCTTCCAGAACAGCTCTATGATCCCACCATACTGGCCAAGTTTGAGTGTTTGGAGTTGAGCTATGGTGTAACTCAAATTACACCAAAGAACTTATCTGACTTTTTTTTTTTGCTACAGGGAACCACTGCAGAACTTGTGGGGTATTTGTTCCCCATTGTGCGTGTGTGTGTGTGTGGGGGGGGGCTTTTGGTTCACCTCTTCTCCTGGCTCTTGAGTTTTAATGCTGGAGCAAGTTACTTAAGGAGAATGAAAGCTTGACTTCACCGAAATGATTGTTGTCTTGTGCAGGGAGGGCTAACTAAAGTATAGATGAAGCACAGTAAAAACAAAACACAGCCTAGCAACTGAAATAGCACCAGTACAAAAGTGTTTGAAGCTGTGCAAGGAACTTCAGGAGGAAGGAGGGAAATTTAGAGAGCCCTTGGAAGAGAGTTCCTGTGATCTGAAGTGGCACCGAAGACTAGATCACTTCTGGGAAACCATTTTGTCCCCAAATGCAATTTTGTTGAGTTGGAATTCTCAGGACAATATCTGTGGGCTCCTTGGGGCTCTCTGAGCTTGGTTGTTTTCCTGCAGATGTTTCTTTGCCCAACTAGGTAACGTCATCAGTGCTACCTAGTTGGGTAATGCAAGAAAACAAGCAAGCTGAGAGCATCAAGGACCCCACAGTTTAACCCTGAGCTACAAATATTCTCTTTTATTAGGACAGTGCTTGTTGGGAAGCTGCGTAATTACAGATTCAGTAAGCCTGAAAGGCACAAGTCATTTTCAGTGGATCTCAAGACTACGGAGAGGTTTAGGAAAATAACAACTGGCTTGTCCAAAGATTTTAGGATTGTCATCAAATACCTGTGGCAGCTGAACCGTCTCTTCTTGCTAAACCTAACAGGGAGAGGAGTGACTTTGCCCTCCCATCGGCCTTTGTCTGCATGCAGGGAAGTGTTTCTGTGCTGAAAACCTGAAAAACATTGAGCTGAGTCAATTGGCCTTCCTCAAAAGATTAGAAGCCCCGTTGGATGGGATTTACCTCCATTTTCACTTTTGTTACTTTCTTCAATTGACTGGACAACTGTACTCGACAAGTTGCCAAGGAAAAGGCTGGTCTCTTGGATGATTTTCCTCCAGAAAAATCCCCAGTACGAGAAAGAGGAGGAGGAGGAGGAGGAGGAGGAAGAGGAATAGTAGTAGAGGAAACAGAGAGAGAACTGGCACTAAATCCAGGGCAGGCGTTACCTAGGTGTCCAACGCCCACATGCCACTGATGGCAAGAAAATTATCCTTTCAATGAAACTTCCTGCTAAGACCTGCCTACTTTACTTCTGACTATAGGATCTGATGCTGTGTGCAGAAATTTCTCATGATGAAAAGAAATAGGAGGAGGGGCTCGCATTCCCCGCAGAGGCAAAAAGAGCTATGCCCAACACCATGCCTGGGATCGCTTCCCACTCTTGTCCCTGCGTAGCTCCTTGTGCCAGCATGGCATGGAGAGAAGTAGGTAGTGAACAAGAAAAAGGGCCCTGTTGGTTACGGCGGCACTCCCCGTCCCCATGGCAACCGGATGATATTCCTCACACTGGGAAACATCAGCTAATTGAGCCCAATTGCCAATTCCCAGCCCCCTTCCTCCGGGCCGGATAAACTTAGGAAAGGGGTTGAAGCGGAGGGGTAGAAGGAACAAGCAGCCTTAAAGCAGGAATGCCTTGCCTGGCATCACCATGTGGCTGTTTCTGGGTGGGGGCGGCTGTTTATATGCAGGAAGAATGTCATGAAATGCGATTCTGGGCCTTTCCTGTCTAGGAGAGATGGCTGAATGCCAGAACTACCAAACAAAAGGAGCTGAAAGAAAAAAAATAGAATTCTTTGAGAAGGGGAAAAGTGCTGAAAGACGATCCCATTTGGAGACCTGCAAGGGCAGAACAGGGATGTGGTGGCTCAGTGGGTTAGGACACTGAGCTTGTCAATCAGAAGGTCGGCAGTTTGGCGGGTCGAATCCCGAGTGCCTGTTATCCCTGTAATCCCAGAGTGAGCGCCTGTTACTTGTCCCAGCTTCTGCCAACCTAGCAGTTCGAAAGCACGTAAAAACGCAAGTAGAAAAATAGGGACCACTCCGGTGGGAAGGTAACAGCGTTCCAGGCGCCTTTGGCGTCTAGTCATGCTGGCCACATGACCACGGAAGATGTCCTCGAACAAACGCTGGCTCTTTGGCTTTGAAACAGAGATGAGCACCGGCCCCTAGAGTCGGAAACGACTAGCACGCATGTGCGGGGGAACCTTTACCTTTTACCTTTAAGGGCAGAACAGAGGTGGCTAAGCTGCAACTGTTCCTCCTCTACCATCTCAGAGAATGAAATCTGAGCATTTAATATATAAATATGCTGAGAAAGGAAGGACTAGGGGTGACATGATAGCGGCATTCCAGTATTTGAGGGGCTGCCACAAAGAAGAGGGGGTCAACCTATATTCCAAAGCACCAGAAGGCAGGACAAGAGACAATGGTTGGAAACTAATCAAGGAGAGAGGCATCCCGGAATTAAGGAGAAACTTCCTTACAGTGAGAACAATTAACCAGAGGAACAGCTTGCCTTCCTCAGAGATTGTGGGTGCTCCATCACTGGAGGTTTCTAAGAAGAGATTGGACAGCCACTTGTCTGAAATGGTATATAGGGCAGGGCTCTTCACACTTGGCCCTTTTATGACATGTGGACTTCAACTCCCAGAATTCCTCAGCCAGTGTGCCTCGCTGAGGAATTCTGGGAGTTGAAGTGCACAAATCATAAAAGGGCCAAGTTTGAAGACCCCCTGGTATAGGGTCTCCTGCTTGAGCAGGGGGGTGGATTAGAAGATCTCCAAGGTCCCTTCCAGCTCTATTCTGATTGATGATGATGATGATGATATGATGATGATGATGATGTTATCCATTCAATCGTGTCTGGCTCTTGGTGATTTTGTGGGCCAGGTCTCTCCACATCTTCCAATCTTGCACTACTTTGAGTTTTGCTATGCTCTGGCTGGTGTCAGCTTTGATGGTATCCAGCCACCATGTTCACTGACAGCCTGGTTTCCGCTTTCTCCGATGAACTCCCCTGCCTGACATGGCCAAAGTGAGTGAGTAAGAAAGTAAGAAAGAGCTTAGGAAGGTTGGTAATAGATCTCTAATTTGTCACTGCGTTTTTTTTAGTTTTGCCAGCTTTGTTCATTTCTGTCTGTACGTTTTCCCCTGCTCTCTGCACCTGTGTCACTATCTTATCATGTAACCATAGTGAATGTCACATGTCCAGCCATGTTATGGTTTTACTCTGTTTTGTCCTGTGCGCATGTCTAGAAAAAGTTTTCTCACTTTTACTTTGTATTCTGTCTGATGAGAGATGTAGTCAGCTAGGAGCTTTTCTTTTGCTTTCCAAGTAAAGTTTTATATACAGTAGAATATGCCTCGGATTTCTTTCTTTGTTGTTCACCATGCATCAAATGAACCATGGTTCGTCGCCCTCTGATAGGGAGGTAATAATCCTTCCCTGACATAATTAACTCTCTCTCATACACACGTATACACATACCCTCCACATTCAGATCTAGGCTAGCAAGAGAAGCAAACTTCTATCAGCTTAAGGCAAAGAGCTAAGCCACCTCTGTGAGCATCAGGTGCCCTTTTACCTTCCAAGTTGGTATTGCTCCCAAGGCCAGGTGCTTAAGCGATTGATTTTCTGCATCTCAAGTTTCCTCTGAAATGGCATGGATGCCAAGTGCGCATAGCCTCTCCTCTACAGCCCTGTGGCACAGTCTCCATTTTACACTAACACTCAGAAGTCACCAGAGTGATGCTGCTGCTTGAATTGAGCTGTGGCTAGAAAAACGAATAGTCCAAACAGCAGCAGCCTTGGTCAAATTGGCTGCCTTTCCAGACATAGAACCAACATACAAAGAACAGAGGCCTGCAACATCTGTGCTGTGACCTACTTTGCCGATGCACAGTCCTACCCCAAGATGTTTGCAGCCTAATGCAACTTCCACTTTGTCTTTCCAGACAAACAGCAGTTTCACACGTCTCCCGGTTATGAGATAGATAGCTGACAGAGGAAGAATGGATAACCTTCTTCAAAATCTTGGTGGATTTGGCATTTCAAATCCACCTTTGTTGATGATCCTGCATCAACAAAGGATATTTTGTCCACTAGATTTTGTAAAGAGATACCCAGTCTGGATAATTATAGACAAAGGGAGGGGGGAATGTTGGTATTGAAATGGGCCAGCTGTAACAAACGATTAAGACAAACAATTGTGCCAGTATTAATGACTTGACAGCAAACATATACTATACAACTATGCTATTTCTCTATGTTATTTTTGGGTCTCTGAGTGGCTTAAGGACATGCTTGTTACTACGCACCGGTTCCATGTTCGTGGAGTTTTCAAAAAGTAGTGTTTTTTGTTTTATACCCTTTCTTTCGGTTTATTCTCCATAACACCAGGAGCCTTGGTGGAGCAGTGGGCTAATGCCTCCTTAAGTAACACCAGCTGCCTGCAATTAGTGCAGGTTCGCATCCCACCAGGCTCAAGGTTGACTCAGCCTTCCATCCTTCCGAGGTAGGTAAAATGAGGACCCAGATTGTTGGGGGCAATAAGCTGACTTTGTAATAATGCCGCTTGGGGTGTGTGTGAAAGCCCTAATAAGCAGGCATATACATAGAATAAAGGCTACTGCTAAGCTTGTAAGCCACCCTGAGTCTTCGGAGAAGGGCGGGATATAAATGGAATTAAAATAAAATAAATAAATAAATAAATAAATAAATAAATAAAACCACCTGAGGACAAGAAGCAATGAGTGGAAGCTCATCAGAGGGAGATTCAACCTGGAACTAAGGAGGAATGTGCTGATGGTAAGGACAAGTAATTAATGGAACAGCTTGTCTCCTGGAGTTGTGCATGCTCCATTGCTGGAGGTTTCAAGAAAAGATTAGACAATCATTTGTTCAAGTTGGTATAAAGACTCCTGTCTTGGGTAAGGGGTTGTAATAAAGACCTCCATGGTCCCTTTATTTAACTATATTTCATACTTCTTAACTACCCATCTCCCTTCCAGCTCTATGATTCTTTCAATCACTGTTTTTTAACCTCAGCCATTTTAAGATGGATGGCCTTCAATGCTGCCTAAGGAATTCTGGGAATTGAAGTCCAAAGTGGCTGAAGTTGAGAAACAGTGATTGAAAAGATCATAGAAACAAAGCTTTAAATAAAGTAAGGACCAAATATGGGTTTGTGTATGTATGTGGGCTTTCAAATCAATCTTGACTCCAAGTGATAGCCTGAACAAATCCAAGGTAACATTTTTCAGACATGATTTGTCACAGCCTTCTTCCTGGGACTCAGAGAGAGTGACTTACCCCAGGTCATCCAGTTTCATGGCCAAAGCAGGACTAGAACTCAGGATCTCCTGTTTCTACCCCAGGTCCTGTAATTGTCACACCAAACTAATAACGATGCCAGGTAGTCCTTGACCTACACACATTAATTTAGTGACCAGTTACAACCACAATGGCAAAAGTGACTTACACTAAGACCTCATACTCAGAACTGCCACAGCATCCCCCACAATTATGTGATCGAAATTCGGATGCTTGGCAACTGCTATGCATATAGAACAGAAGAGAACAGAACAGAACAGAATAGAGTTGGAAGGGACCTTGGAGGTCTTCTAGTCCACCCCCCTGCATTAGCAGGAGAACCTATACCATTTCAGACAAGTGACTGTCTAGTCCAGGGGGACTTCAAACTTGGCCCTTTTAAGACATGTGGACTTCAACTCCCAGAATTCCTCAGCCAGCATGCTGAGTTGAAGTCCATGAGTCATAAATGAGCTAAGTTTGCCTACCCGTGGATATACCATTCCATCTGGATTCATGCAGGTTCATTCTAATTTGAAAATTAATCTTATCAAATATAATTTTATTAGCTGTTGGTCAAAAGGGATTCACCATTCCCCCCATCAGCCTGCTGAATGTAAGGATAGAATGCAGTTTGGATAGGAGAGTCACAAACAGAAAAAAAATGGGTAGTTTCATCCATCACTGGTTCTGTTCCATCTCTGTTTGCTCTCTACTGGATCCCAATGGATTCCTAGCAAATTCCAAGCTAATGCTGCAGCCCTCCATAAACAATAAGTTCCCATCCTTTCTCTCAAGGAAGGTCACCCAGTGCCAGTCTAGATTTAATCTGTTATCTGCAGTCACTTCCAATCCCTAATTCTCAAACCTACATACCCACCCAAAATCAGAATTATACTATTAGACTCTGGACTAATCTAAGAACAAAGCAATACAAATTAAAACGTTGGGAAAATGAGCTTTTAGGAGTCATCTACTGTTTTCTATGAAGATTTAAAATTCAGCGAAGCTTTGTTTAAATTGTGTGCCCAAAAATAAAATCTCGGTGAAAATGTTTTTTGGCTCTTTTAAAGGGGGGGGGAGCAAGATAGTGCATATTTTGACTATGTCTGTGTAGGGGCATGGGTGTCTCTGGGCATGTGTCTGGGTGTGTCTCTGTGTGTTTGTGTTTGGGTGTGTAGGTGAACATTGGTGACTTTGGTCACCATGTCTTGTGGTTTTATCAATTAGATATGCCAAAGACGGTTTTGAATGGAAAAATCCTTCCCCCACATTCTGATTTCATTTTTGAGTGCAGAAGAGCATCTGGCTGGGGAATTCTGGGAGCAGAAGTCTACACATCATAAAACTGCCAAGGTTAAAATATGCTGCTCTATGACCATCTTAGATCAGTGCTGCATCAAATGCACCCCCAACCCAGATGCCCCTTCAACTCTTTCTAGAACCAAAAGCGGCAACTGAGGATCCTGTCTGGTTCTTCTTGGCAAGAGTTACTAGGATTGCATTTGCGTTTTTCAGCTTGATACGAGACTCCCGTAATGCAATTCACGCAACCACTGAAGCAATCATAGCACCAGGCTGATGGCTAATTCATGTCCTAACTCAATCAAGGTAATTGCTTAGGTGCTGATAAATCTGTACTATATGAAATTTACAACTGCCAGAGATTCTACTGGGTACAATAATTAGTTGTCCAATCGCCTCTTTTCTCCTTGGGGAATGTTTTAAAAAAGCAGAGATAATAGTCGAAGAAAGCAGTGTTATTTCTACATAATATTCTGAAAACTGGCAGATAGAGCCATTCTGTGGCTTCCTGATCACTTACCTGGCAGGGGAGATATCCTGATCATACATCCTGATCTTTCCTCAGACTACAGGTGCCAACATTTCTCTCCTTCCCCAGAAATGCACTGTGCTTACAATAATTGCCACATCGGTTGAAATGCAACAGGTGAATTCTCCCCATCCACTGCAGTTCTCCTCCTCTAGGTGACTAGTTCATATGTCAAAACTGCCATGACTGATAATGAAATCTTTTCCCCTAAAGCTGAATCAGAATCAATTGTAATTGAAATGTAATTGAAAACTATTATTCCGTATCATGCTCAATATCACATCTCCCCTACTTATTCTCTCCTCAGGGCTAAACCTTCCTCATTCCCTCATGCTTCCTTACTAAGATCTATTTCTAGTCCTCTAATTATCTTTGCTTCTTTATTTTTTCCATTTATTGTTTGTGTATTTATTGGCTTTAAAAGCCAACTCAATTATAATTTTATGTTGGGCATATACAAAGCAGCTCTTTTTACTAGCAATCTCAACTAATTTAAGTGATTTTGATTTTGGTTTTCATGATACCCTCTCTGTTGTTCTAGGGCTAGGCTATATATACCCTTTCTTGGTGATATGGTCAGTCCTGCATCTTTTGTGTGTCTTTTTTAAAAAAAAATATAACTAAGGCAGAATAACTAAGAACAACATAACTAATAACATAAGGCAGAATATCAGCAAATAGCCCGAACCTGCAAAGATGAAGTGAGGAAAGCTAAGGCTCAAAATGAACTAAGGCTTGCGAGAAAAGTCAAAAATAAGAAACAAAGCTTCTTTCAACATGTAAAAAACAAGAAAAAACTTAAGGAAATGATTGGTCCATTAGTGGGAGAAAGGGGCAAGAAAGTGACAAGCAACAGCGAGAAAGCAGAACTATTTAACTCGTTTTTTGCATCCGTCTTTATACAAAGGGAAAAAACAGCCCAACCTATCAAAAACAGTACCATAAAAAACAGATCAGAAACACAAGTTAAGAAAAGCAAGAAAATGGTAGGTGAGCACCTGTCCACCCTAGATGAGTTCAAATCACCAGGACCAGATGGACTACACCCCAAGGTTCTCAAGGAACTGGCAGATGTGATCATAGAACCACTGAACTATATCTTTTAAAGATCCTGGAGCACTGGGGAACTACCAGAGGATTGGAAAAGAGCTGATATAATTCCCATCTTCAAAAAAGGGGAAAAAATGGATCCAGGAAACTACAGACCTATCAGCCTGACCTCAATACCTGGGAAGATTCTGGAAAAGATAATCAAACAATGAATCAGCGAACACCTAGAGGCAAACAAAATCATTACCAAAAGTCAACATGGGTTTGTCAAAAACAGATCATGCCAGACAAATCTTATTGCATTCTTTGACCAAGTGACAAAATTAGTGGACCAGAGGAATACTGTAGATATAATTTACTTGGACTTCAGTAAGGCATTTGATAAAGTAGATCACAACCAACTATTTGATAAGATAGAAAAATGTGGGTTAGACAGCATCACCATCAGATGGATTCGTAGCTGGCTGACCAGCCGTGCTCAGATTGTAGTCCTCAATGGATCTGCATCTACATGGAGGGAAGTGTGTAGTGGGGTGCCCTGGGGCTCTGTTCTGGGCCCAGTGCTCTTCAACATCTTCATCAATGATTTGGACGAGGGGATAGATGGGGAACTCATCAAATTTGCAGACAACACCAAGCTGGCAGGAATAGCCAATACTCCAGAAGATAGGCTTAAGATACAGGAGGATCTGGACACACTCGAACACTGGGCTCTATCTAACAAAATGAAATTCAATGGTGAAAAAAGTAAGGTTCTACATTTAGGCAGGAAAAATCAAATGCACAGGTATAGTATAGGTCACGGGTCTGCAACCTGCGGCTCCGGAGCCACATGTGGCTCTTTCAGACGTCTCCTGCGGCTCCCAGTCCTCTGCCATGTGCAGTCCAAAAAAAAGAGGTGGGACTAAAAAAGTTCAACCAATCAATTCAAATGTGCAGGGTAGGCACATATCTCGCCTTGTCTCCACTCTTCAGTCAAACCCTGTTCTGCACATGCGCGCATGTACACGCATGCGCACGCATTTTTTGCGGCTCCCAGTTTTTCCTTTTGTGAGGGAACCGGTTCCGAGTGGCTCTTTCACTGTTTCAGGTTGCTGACCCCTGGTATAGGTAGTACCTTGCTCAATAGTAGTAATTGTGAGAAGGATCTCGGAGTTCTAGTGGACAATCACTTAAATATGAGCCAGTCATGTGCTGCAGCCACCAAAAAAGCCAACACAGTGCTAGGCTGCATTAACAGAGGGATAGACTCAAAATCCCGTGAAGAGCCTTGGTGGAGCAGTGGGCTAATGCCTCCTTAAGTAACACCAGCTGCCTGCAATTAGTGCAGGTTCGCATCCCACCAGGCTCAAGGTTGACTCAGCCTTCCATCCTTCCGAGGTAGGTAAAATGAGGACCCAGAGTGTTGGGGGCAATTAAGCTGACTTTGTAATAATGCCGCTTGGGTGTGTGTGAAAGCCCTAATAAGCAGGCATATACATAGAATGAAGGCTACTGCTAAGCTTGTAAGCCGCCCTGAGTCTTCGGAGAAAGGCGGGATATAAATGGAATTTTTAAAAAAAGTGTTAATACCACTTTACAATGCCTTGGTAAGGGCACACTTGGAATACTGCATCCCGTTTTGTTCACCACACTGTAAAAAAGATGTTGAGACTCTAGAAAGAGTACAGAGAAGAGCAACAAAGATGATCAGGGGACTGGAGGCTAAAACATATAAGGAACGGTTGCTGGAGTTGGGTATGTCTAATTTAATGAAAATAAGGACTGGGGGGGTGACATGATAGCAATGTTCCAATATCTCAGGGGCTGCCACAAAGAAGAGGGAGTCAAGCTATTCTCCAAAGCACCTGAAGGCAGGACAAGAAGCAATGGATGGAAACTAAACAAACAAGAGAAGCAACCTAGAACTAAGAAGAAATTTCCTGACAGTTAAAACAATTAATCAGTGGAACAACCTGCCTCCAGAAGCTGTGAATGCTCCAACACTGGAAGTTTTTAAGAAGAGACTGGATAGCCATTTGTCTGAAATGGTATAGGGTTTCCTGCCTGAGGAGGGGGTTGGACTAGATGTCCTCAAAGATCCCTTCCAATTATTATTATTTTTATTTTTATTGTTATTGTTGTTGTTGTTGTTGTTGTTATTGGTTCTTTGGATTCTTTGTTGACTACAATTATATTTCCCAGTTAAAATTGTTTGCAACTGAGCTTTTAGAACCTGTTTTTTAAGGAACTCCCTCATATTCTCCTATCATGGAATTAAAATCATTTTTTAAAAAATATGTGTCCAATTACATTCCTTGGTCCCTTCAAGTCAAGTATTCCCAAATTATGTCATTATTTTCTCCATCATTCCTGTTACTACCACTTTGGTAGTACTAAGCTTTTCCTGTTAGTTGAATCTTCTTTCTGAAAGTTGTCAGCAAGACAAGTGAAGAATTTCCTGGAAGACTCATACTTGGCAGAGATTATTTTCTAACATATGCCTGAGGTATTAATGTCCCCATCTTCAGCCTTTGCCTTCTACCAGGACGAACACAATGGTAAGGGGAAAATAATCTAACTTTACATTGGCTAGACAAGAAACGAGTCCACAAATTTGCTTTGTCCCTTTTAGCCCAAGGACCTACTCAACTGAAGCTGACAAGCTTCCCTGGGACTAAAAACTAAAGGACACTACAATAGAGTACAGTAGAGCAGTGTTTTTCAACCACTGTTCCGCGGCACACTAGTGTGCCTGGTGTGCCGTGGGAAAAATTGAAAAGTAATTATAAAATACTTTCTTTGTGTTTATTTGATTCCTATTCAAGAGAATTACTTTATATATAGTCAATATAGGCAAAGAGTTAAATTTTTTAACATTTTCTAATGGTGGAGTGCCTCGTGATTTTTTTCATGAAACAAGTGTGCCTTTGCCCAAAAAAGGTTGAAAAACACTGCAGTAGAGTACAACCCCCTTTGTGAACTGAACTATAACCCCTGCAATAAAAAAAATATCAAACAATAAGTGCACCTGGTCAAAACACCACTTTCTCCCTGTCAGAAAAAAATACTGACATGGGCACAGGAGAACAGGGACTGTTACATGCTTCCAAACTTTATAGAATTGTAGCATTGCAAGGCAGACTTCTGCTGATCTGCAAATGAGCCAGAAGTAAATTGGTTCAGCTGCCCAACAGCCATAGGATCCCAGTTGAGCAGATCCAGCATGGGAAGACTGCTGAAGTCTCCTATAGGCATGACCCTAATCACTACAGAGGTGACAAAATAGCTGCCATCACAGGGATGCCAAAAGGTGGGTACGTATGCAAGATAGTGTGGACTACTTACTGTCAATTCTTCCACCGTGGTCTTGGCAGATATTCAGAAATTCCCTCTACAAATACCGCCTGGTGAAATATCTGGTGGGGCTGTGAGGCTGGGACCAGTTGCCACTGGCTGTTTTTTTCTTTTGAAATGATTTCTACAGCAGTCATCTCCTTATCTTTGTAACATTTATGCAACATAACCTTCCAATTTTCGTCATTCCTCTCCCTTCCAGATGCCCAGGGGTAGGCAACCTTGGCTCTTTTGTGACTCGTGGACTTCAATCCCCAGAATTCCATGGCTGGCTCAGGAATTCTGGGGATTGAAGTCCACGAGTCATAAAAGAGCCAAGGTTGCCTAGCCCAATGTAACGGTCTTCTCAGTTGTCTATGGAGCTTCTCAATCATCCAAGTCATGGTTGTCCCCGAGGTGCTTTTCAAAAGGCAACCTGATTTTGTTTTTTTCTTTGAAATCTGAACAGAACTGAAGAAACTTCTTGAATGAGAAGCGAACTGTTTTCAAAGAAATCCTGTTACCTTTTGAAAAGCACCTTGGGGATGGCTCTCTCAGCTGTAGCACCGATATCATGCAGTGGCTGTTCCAGGGAAACTTGCCTGTTCCCAGCTCTTACTAAATTTTAACGACAACCTTATTAACTCTTCTTATGCTGAAGTTTATTTATTCTTGCATTTGATGATTCTTTTTGTTTGGATGATTAATTAGCCATTAGTCAATGTTGTTCTTATGTACTGTATCAGTGAAAGTGAAGGAGATGTATAGATTCTGTTCTGTATGACAGATAGTTATTTTTAACTATAAGATGACTTTGGGTGCATCTTTACTTAAGCAGCTACTCATAGCTTTAGCATTTCTTCCAGTCCTTTTTCATTACATTGAACCCACCATTTGTAATTCCCCAACTCTATCAGTCACAGTGAAATCCTGCTCTTTTGAATTATTTATAGCACGTTTAGGGTAGTCTAATTTATGAATTTTAGGGATTTATTGCTTGCTTTTCAAGAAAACTTAAAATGGCAGCAAAACCCTCCCCCCAAAATGCAATGTAGGACAGCCGCCCAAAAAAGATTGGCAGAAACAAATACAAAACAGCATAAAATCAATCAGCAGAGGAAATAAAACACCATCTGCTTTAAAAGTCTGGGAAAATTACAGAAGAAAAAAAAATGCTGGTATCAAAATTACATTAAAATAGGTGCGATTTGGTCATTGACAACCAGTATAGGTGCAAAACCCTTGCTTTTCCTAATTTTGGAGCAAAAAGAAATTTGTGTGTACGGAAATTTCTTTGTAAAATCTACAAGAGAAGCTAAATCATGCTCTCTTTTTTTTGCTTTCCCCCCCCCCCCCAAAAAGACACCAGGACATATGCAGATGCAAACTGCTCCACTCTTTTTCTCAAATGCAAGCTCTATTTTTTTGTGTGTGTTCTCGTGGAATCATTCATCGGATCATCTATATTCAGATAGGGAAAGGCTTAGGACTATTTCGGGAAAAGTCCAAGTAGCCAGGTACCTTGATCAAAACTTCAGGATTTTCTAGATCTCTTGCAGATACGCCGAGCGAAACTTTTCTCTTTCCTATCCTTTCCCAGAGCAGAGACAAGGGGGAGTGGGGGGGGTTGTAGGTGGAAGAGCTTGAAACGTGGATATATTGGGTCTTCTTTGACTGACAGCTATCCCTGTCCAATCCTAGGCTTTTACATCTCTCTTCCTTTGCCCCATCTTCTGCTGGATGTTCACCCGTTTTGTTAATGAATGCTCTTCCCACTCACCCTCTCCACTCCGTTGGGACTTGAATGCAGTTCAGAGGAAGACACGCAGGTTTGAGTGAGGGGCTGCGGTTCCCGTCGAGCGCATTTCCTTCGCCAATCAAAACACCTCGTTTGCCTGCCAACCGTCCAATGGAATTCCTCGGGCATCTTCTCTAATTCATCCCTTGCATTTCCTTTCCAGAGTGAAATTTCATTTTTTTTATATAGAAAGCACCGACTTTGGATTTTCTTTCTTTCCCCCCCCCTTTAAAGTAAATGCTTCCGTCTTGAAAGGTGGAGAGAGGAACATCTAAAATTTCTGGTGCTTCCTCTTGAAATCAAACAGCACTCAGGGGCTGCAGAGGAAAAAAAACAACAACCCCTACACCACAGGAGAAGTACGGTATTTTGTATGGGATTCTTTTTTTAACAGATCAAGGTAAGGTTTGGGTTGCTATTTCCTAAGTACCAGGCAGCAATATCTTTGATAACCTGGGTTGGGTGTTTTGGGTGTGTCAGAACAGTCTAAGAGAAGGGGACTCCAGAAAGTTAGCTATAGAGAGGTAATGTTGGGATGGTGTTACATATCAAGCATGCCTTCAGATCTGACAGTGTATGCTTGTATATGTCAAAGTTACAAGCAGGTGTTTCCCCCAGACTTATGTGAGAAAATGCTATTTTTTTGCCTTTGATTTTACTATCTTTCTGATAAGCAATGTATTTACACAATCAGAAGAATGCTCTCTCTCGTTCCCTCTTTTTAAAGAAGAGAGTTTGGGAAGAGGAAGAGGAGTTATTCGGTCTGTGCTAAAAAAAAACACGAGCTGAATGTTGCTTTCGGTACCCATTCTGATGCAACTGCACCGCGGTTTGGTATATAAGGCAGAATCGGTTGTGGGGGAATTTGAATCAGAGCTGTGACAGTGCTGTTGGGATGGTGTGATAGGATGGGGTTGTCATGCAGGGGATGTTAGCTTTGCATAGGGTTGTATCAGTATGTGGGGATTTGAGAGGAGGCTGATTGTGAAATTGGTATTTTTCTATCCACTTGTTTGTATTTAATTCTCAGTCTGGCCTAATTGTGTATGTTTGTTCTGCTTTTTTAGTGCAGCTGATCTAGGTAGGTCAATTATTAATCACTGTATGTACAAATGTGTGAGAGGCTTTTTGTTGCTGTTTGGGGCTTTTGTAAGGTTTGTGTGTGTGTGTGTGTGTGTGTGTGTGTGTGTAAGAGAGCATGTTGTATTGCTGCAGTTCTGGGCATGTGCCAGTTCCTTTGTGTGGGTATGCATATCAAATCATAAACTGTGCATTACACTTCCTGCTGCTTTGTATCCGTGGCAGCTTGTGTGTGTGACAGGTTGTGAATGTGTTACTTTGTATACATGTGTGTGCGTACATGTGTGTGTGTTTGTGTGTCTTCCTAGATATATTTGAGAGTGTGAGGCATTTTCAAAAGATCAATGCCTGTCCTTTTCACCCATGAGAATTCCTGATTATTGTACAAATCCTCGTTACGCACAGTCACACTCACTTTTTCTCACAAATATGCTGAACGATGATATAAGCTGCTCTTATATTTCACAGGCTGGCAAAGCCGGCACAAATTAACCACAGCATTACTGTTTTATTCCTGCCTCCTCACTTCCCCCCACTTTGCAACTATCCAGCAGAAAATGGGTGCTAGAGATGAATTTGAAAGGCACGCATGAAAGCAACCATTCATGGCTATTGCTTAATAAGCTTTCATCTACTGAAGCCTGTTTATTGGGTCTCTATTTCAAAAGGGTTGACTCTGCATATCATAGATTTTGTGTGTGTGTGTGTGTGTGTGTGTGTAGATAGATAGATAGATAGATAGATAGATAGATAGATAGATAGATAGATAGATAGATAGATAGATAGATAGACAGACGTGTGTGTATGTGTATGTCTGGGTATGTTTGTTCTTGAGGCACTAAGATTCCTAGATAATTGCTGTGGGACTATGGGATAGATTGCACAGGTGGGCGTTCAGGCATGTGTGAGAGTACAATGCACATGGCAGAGGTTTGTGCCGATCTCGGTGTTCAAAATGTTTCTGGAAGCATAACGGTATACCTGAGGGAAAAATACCCTCTTGATTCTGCTTGTTGAAGTAAAGCTATTCGTGCATCTGGCTAAAAGCAGCTTCGTTGTCTGCGGGTGAACAAAAGAGCTGAAGTTAACCCAGGTCCCAGAAGCAGTGACCGATAGCAAATACAGGCCAGCCTTCTTCACAAATCAGTACCAAACGATGGAGGTGTGTTGTAAGGAAAAGTTGTCAGGCGCCCCCCAGGTAATCTCTGGGCAAGAGGTATAAGAAGATTAAGGGAGTGTGGAGAGGGAAGCCAAAATAAGACGTATGAGACAGGAAGACAGTGAAATAAAGTGATAATACGAAACAGATTTTGAAGGAAATAACTATATTAGCTTCCAATAGCTATGAAAGAAGATTTGGGGTTGAAGGGGTACGGGAGGGGTATGGGAGGAAGCAGCCCATCAAGCGGATGGTTTTCCTATGCTTTCTCACGGGATAAATATATATTCACCCCTCCCTGCTTTTTAAAGAGCGATGCAGAAGCCTCCTGCCTTTTGAAGTTCCCCTAATGGATTTATGGAGGAAGAGATTGCTGGAATTGCTAAGAAAAGATGGTGATAAGAGGGAGGAGAGAAAATGGACTCTTGCAGTTTCCATGGCAATGTTGCCATGGAAACAGCAAGGCTGCCTGGATCAGCCTCTTAGATGAATGAGGACCACTTATTGGGGAGAAGTAGGGAAGAAAATGGGGTGGTAAAAAAAAGAATGAGTTATCCAGCTTTTAGAAATTTCTACAGGGAATTTTGCAGTGAGCTTCTTGGATTTCTGAAGTTTGGATCTAATTTCTGAGGTTCCATTGGTTGGTAGTGGGCTTGAGCGTGTACTGATGGAGTCAAACTTTTGACATGTCGCATATTTGGATATTAGCTGCCTTGACACTGGTAAAATATGGGTGAAAATAAGAATCCTAACCGCAGAACGTCCATCTAGGCACCAGACCCTAGTGGGTCATATGCATAGTGACCATTATCAAGGACAGTTCTTGATTTTCTTAGTTTTGCTCTTGAATTTTCCTCTGTAAAGCAAAGTTATAGACATAAACAACTTTTTTTAATCTTTATGAACCTCTCTCAGATTTGGCTCCTTTTCAGGTTTGCCCTTCCCCCCCCCAAGAAAATATGGTCACTGTAGACATTTGCCCAATATGATGTACAGCATTAGAACAGTTTGCATATCAATAATATTTCCAATATTATCCAATAGGAAATATTTCTGACTTGTTCCTCAACTATTGCCAGTTTACTTAAAATCATACAATATAACAAGATAAAGTTTTCCCAAAATATGTTTGAACTACAATTCCTAGAATTCCCAAGTGTATTCACTGGGGAGTCTGGGGCTCATTGCTACTCCAATACAACATCTAAGGTATCAAGACTGCCTTGGCATCTATTTTGGAGTAGGCTTATGAATAACCTTCTATACAGTTGTACTGACTGAGCTTACAACAGAGCTGTATGAGTAACTTGTACATTACATTCTTTTTGGCAAGAAAGGCGGAAGCAAAGATTTCTGGAAATTGCTTGTTCTGATAATAAATCATTTCTCTTTTGTAGCCCTAGCCTAGCAGAAATAAATAGCTGGAGGTGTTTAATATGCTAATATAAAGTACATTTGATATATGAGCCAACGAATCTCAGTTGGTTTGATCTGTAGCTTAACTAAAGGTTGCTTGATGAATAAATGATAGCCATTGATATTAATCAAGGCTATCATTTCAGAATGCATTTTCATATTTTTTAAAGCTATGTTGGTTCTGGTGGGTTTTTCTTTCTTTTTTAATAAAATAGAATAAAAAACATTTTTAAAATACCGTAATCTTTCTTTCTTAGAAATGATCAATGTTTTTTTAGTTTGAGTCCTCTTTCTTCAATATCTAAAAGTAAAATTATATCAAAATGTTAGTATAAGATTATGAGTAGAGTAAAATATGCTTATATTAAATATTGGCAGATTATAGAGTAATTCAATATTGTATGTTTATTATGGGAACAACATATTATTGTTTTAGAAGATATAAGTAGCAATATTTAATGAGAAGCTATGAATTCAAAATCTAGACAATAACTTGCTAGCCTGGTGCATTCCAGGAAAATATTTTCTTGTGCTATAAGCCATTTAATTGAAGGAGTATAGCTCTCTTTTTACCTCTATGAATTTTTATAGTATACGATTTGAAACAGCCATCAAAACAAAATTTGCATGTGTGTCTTAAATTAAATTCAGTGCTGTTGGTTTATATGTTTCTATATACCCCAAAATCAGCTGTACAGTCACATGCTGTAGAAAGCCATAATATGGTTTATTTGGTTTTGTGTCAACATGCTGTGTGAACTCAGGCACTGTGATTTTTAAACCCTGATTTCTAACTGTTATGTCTTATTCCAAAAACCATAGACAAATCATGACTTAACCAGTTGTAAGCCCACCCATTAACATGGATCTGAAGACTTGGGCCATGTCAAGAGCAGATGTATTAGAACTGTATTGACTGGAATAGGATTGTTGTTAGGGACATAATATACTGCATTGCATATCCTAATTATTTAACATGAAATCCTTTATTCTCTTAGTCACTGTATGGTGCTCTAAATCCAAATTTTCACCCCTAACATTTTAAAGGAAATATATAGAAATAGTAAGGATTCCAGTCTGCAAACGGGGCAGAGAATGTAGAAATAGTGGTAGTTACTCTTAATTAATTAGCATGAAATACCAGAGTATGCTGTTGTGTACTGATGTGTCTGGTGAGAATCATTATTCTAAGGCAGAGAGAACTGTTCTATAAATGTGAAGTAGATGTCTCCAACTTTCACAATGGGGAGAAGCATTGATTTGAAAGGATGGAAAGAAAAGACCTAAGATTTAAACCCCATGATTGCATTATATATAGGCCTAATAGCTCTGTTCTGCAGTAGGCATTTATATGACTTCTTTCTCAGTGGAGCAATTTATCTAACTGCATTGAGTTTGCGAAGCTTTTACTATTATCAAATGCAGTTTTTGGACAGTTGATATTTATTGCCTGGTGTGAAGTCTGACAGCTCCTCATTGTGCCTGTGAATTTTTCATTTCTCACATTGCACCTGGCTAATGTGCCTTGGAAGTTGGAAGTGAGAATTAAATGTACTTTCCATGTAATAGCCACAAAAGTCTACTATGCACATTTTAACTGGATGCTGATAATTCCTCATTTGTAATATGCCCATAATGCTTGGAAGCAAAAGCCACCAATTCAATAATGCTTTACAGGTCTGTGTGTGTGTGTGTGTGTATGAGATATATATATATATATATATATATATATATATGGAAAGGGACATTCTCCCTCTGCTTTTTAAGTTCTCATTTGAATAACTCTGACTTTCGACCAGATGGAGGGGGAAAGAGGCACCTGCTCTATCAAAGAAAAAGCACACAGTGAACTGCACAAAGGCAGACACATATTTCTACACACACACATACACACACAACACACACTCATACACCACACAACACATGGCTACGTAGGGAAGGAAGTAAGAAAGGAAGTTAAATAAAGATCACATCATACATTAGAATGGACAGAAGGCTGATATATAAGAATGAATAGAAATTGCTGCAATTAGAAACTCCGGCACATCTATATCATTATGTTGACTTTTTTAAAATCAAAAGCTATGCATGTTTGCAGAAAAATACAGGACGATGTAATGCCATTTTTACTTGATATATGTAAAAAAATAAATGTAAAGTAAAACGTAAAGGCATATACCATTCACAGAGTTATAACAAATGCCCATTTTGTTTTCCTTCTTAAATGCCTACCAGAGTACAGATAAAAAAGAATATTTGTAGCTCAGAACTGTGTTGAATTGTGGGTCCTTGGTGCTCTCTGAGCTTGGTAGTTTTCTTGCAGACATTTCATTACCAAACTAGATAACATCATCAGTTCTCCCACTTCTATGAATACCATATATGGGCATCAAAGGCTTCAGAAAGCACAAAATGGGACAATAGATGATGTTACCCAGTTTGGTAATGAAATGTCTGCAAGAAAGCCACCAAGCTCAGAGAGCACCAAGGACCCACCAGAGTTTTACCCTCACAATCATTGAATAGGCCATTATAAACAGTCTCAGCTCTATGATTTGGAAATCAGTACTGCTATGCTCACACTGCAGAGACAAAATGCCAGCAACTGGGGGCAGAGGAATTAGTTATTTTAGCCAGAAACCTGAGAACACTGTGTTTTAAATCCCTATAATTGAAAGGGAAATAATCCAAATACTGTAAGAAGAGAATTCTTCTGTAGAAATTGGACTGAAGCTGATGCAAGATATACTGTATCTGTATGAAGAAAGTATGTATTATATCCAAAAATGATCCAAAATGTTGGGCACCCTTATTTATGAATCTCTTAATGAATGAGAAATCGGTGTTGGGCAGGATAAATAATTTTAAAAATATATTCAATAGAAATCTCACTCTGAATAATTTAATTTAATTGTTTTATTTGTTTTAATTTTTTGTATTCATGGTTTTAACTGCCCTGTAAACCGCCCTGAGTCCTACGGGAATAGGGCGGTATACAAATCCAATAAAATAAATAAATAAATAAATAATATCACCACCCTTGTACTTATAGTTTTTGCGTTTCAAACCAAAGTACTACAAGAGCTTTACCTTAAATGTTACAACCTGCCCCTTCGTACAGTGTCACAAATGTGAGAATGAGATTCATTGTGAATAAATTTAAATAACAGAATTCAGCTTCGCAACATACATTCAAAACTACCGTGTTTTCTTTATTTTTAAGGACAACAGCAGTCACCTTTTTGCTCATACAATACCTAGCAATGTTGATCTGACCTTAGTCACGCATGAAATCCATTAAGCATCAAAGTACATATTAGATCTAAGGGCCAACTGAGGAAAGATATGTCTTTACTTTTGCCTGGTGGAATCTTATTAAGAAAAGAATAATAAAAAAATAGCAATAGAGCTTTGCTGCAGTAGATCTATGCCTCATATGTTAACATCTCCAAACAGGACTAAGAAAATCTGTTCAGCTCTACAATTGAAATCTTGCAATTCCACAGCTAGTGTCGTTACCTAGGGTAGACTGACCAAGAATACGACTTGCTATAAGATAAATTCTTATGTTCATACATGTGCTTGATGTTACTGGGTGTGCTTGATTCGAAAGTCACTGGGGTGAAATTACGATCTTTGGAACTATTGACACTCCACTAGATATAAGAATACAAAACTGCAAAAGTTTTGATTCCTTTTCTCCCTTATGCAACATTATGCTAGGTTTAAGCTACAAATCCTGTTAGGTGTAAGCTCCATCAAAATGGTAGGATGTACTGCTCGGTAAACATAGAACAGAATATGGTCAGCTGATCAACCCATGTACAGGTAGTCCTTGACTTACAACAGTTCATTTAGTGACTGATCAAAGTTACAATCACACTGTAAAATGTGACTTAGGACCATTTTTCACAGTTACAACCTTCGTAGCATCCCCATGATCATGTGATCGAAATTCAGGCACTGGGCAACTGGTTCATATTTCTGACCGCTGCTGTGTCCCAAGGTCAAGTGATCACCTTTTGCAACTTTCTGACAAGCAAAGTCAGTGGGGAAACCAGAATTCACTTAACAATTGGGTTACTAACTTATCAACTTATCACTTAACAACTGTGGGAAGAAAAGTCGTAAAATGGAGCAAATCTCACTTAACAAATGTCTCACTTAACAACAGAAATTTGGGGCTCTTTTGTGGGTTGTAAGTCGAGGATTACCTGTACCAGGTTTACGCTGCAATCCTGTCAAGTGTAACCTCCATTAAAATGGTAAGGCTTACTGCTCACATATACAATAAACATTAAACATATACAGTATATGTGATTAGCTGATCAACCTCGTAGACCGCATAGGTTTACTGAGCAGTAATAATAATTTGACCTACTCAAAGCATTTTGTGTTGTACCTAAGAGGTTATGATTATTTTTAGAGAAAACGTTTTTCATTTATTGACTACTTCAGCATTGCAGGAATGGGGGGAACATTAGGGGAGAAAGATGAGGTATGGGTAATGAAGTTGATCTGCTGGAGAGATAAACTACAATCAGTTATTGACTACATTTTGCTTTCCCCTGTTCATGCAGTAAAGGAGTGGATACATTATTGGAGAAAGTCTTCATGTGAGGTTGCCTTCATGTGAAGTCCAAACAGTCCAGTAGCATTCAAAATGGATGATGGGTTGCAGTTTCTAATCAAGGTGTGGGCAACTTTGGTCCCTTTATCAACTGTGGACTTCAACTTCCAGAATTCCTGAGTCAGCACAGCTGGTTCAGAAATTCTGGCTGGCTGAGGAATTCTGGGAGTTGAAATCCAAGATGGTAAAGGGACCACAGTTGCCCACCCCTGTTCTAATCCCTGAGGTATTAAACAATCTGTTCTGTTTGAAACAAATCAACAACCTAATATAGTATCACTGGGTGTTCAGCTTCAGCAGACTATTTTTTAAAAAAAAAATGGAATGGATTTTTAGTTGACATTTGAGGTAGACTTCTTAAGAAAGGCTTGGTGCCCGCTTGACCTTCAAATGAATTAAATCAAGCAGGATTTCGAAGAGGCAGAGGAACTAGAGATCAAATTGCCAACATACGCTGGATCATGGAGAAAGCTAGGGAGTTCCAGAAAAACATCTACTTCTGCTTCATTGACTATGCTAAAGCCTTTGATTGTGTGGATCATAACAAACTGTGGCAAGTTCTTAAAGAGATTGTTGTGACTCAGGGTCAGCCTGTGGGCCCGGCAGCCGGCTCAGATGTATCGGATGACTCAGATGAGGGGGAGGAGGAGTGTGTGGGAGACGAACCGGCTGATGATGGCTTGCAGGCTTGGCAGAGCTCCCAGCCGGGGCCCTCTTCTCAGCTGCGTGAGCCCGATAGTGCGGAGGATGATGACCCACAGCTGGCCCTGTTCAAGGACGCCCGACGCAGGAGGCAGTCGAGCAGGACCAAGCAGAGAAAGGCTGCGGGTCTCCTCGGGAGGAGGCAGAGGGAGGCCACGCCCTGAACTCTAAATAAAAGGAGTGTTTGGGGAAGGGCTGGTTGCTGAAAGCAACCCTTCCGCTTGAGGATTCAAGTTCCAGTGTTTTTGTTTCTTGTTCTGTTAATTGACTAATAAATCTTGGCAGACGCTTTTCAGCCTTGGACGCTCTCCAGTCTCTACTGTTTGAACAGGGGTTTGCCTTATTACAAGGCCGGTAGTTGGCTGGTTCAGAACAGAGATGGGAGTACCAGACCATCTTATTTGTCTCTTGAGAAACCTATATGCGGGTCAAGAAGCAACAGTGAGAACTGGACACGGAACCACTGATTGGTTCAAAATTGGAAAAGGAGTCCGGCAAGGCTGTATACTGTCGCCCTGCCTATTTAACTTATATGCAGAGCACATCATGAGAAAGGCAGGGCTAGATGAATCAAAAGTTGGAATTAAGATTGCCGGAAGAAATATCAACAACCTAAGATACGCAGATGATACCACTCTAATGGCAGAAAGTGAAGAAGAACTAAAGAGCCTCTTGTTGCGGGTGAAGAAGGAGAGTGCAAAACTTGGGTTGAAACTTAACATTAAGAAAACCAAGATGATGGCAACTGGCCCTCTCAATTCCTGGCAAATAGATGGGGAAGAAATGGAGGTAGTGACAGATTTTGTTTTCCTGGGCTCCAAGATCACTGCAGATGGGGACTGTAGCCAAGAAATTAAAAGACGCTTGCTCCTCGGGAGGAAAGCCATGGCAAATCTAGACAGCACACTAAAAAGCAGAGACATCACCCTGTCAACAAAAGTGCGTATAGTCAAGGCTATGGTCTTCCCAGTTGCAATGTATGGCAGTGAAAGTTGGACCATAAGAAAGGCTGAGCGCCAAAGAATTGAGGCCTTTGAACTATGGTGCTGGAGAAGACTCCTGCGATTCCCTTGGACTGCAAGGCGATCAAACCGGTCAGTCCTAGAGGAGATCAATCCTGACTGCTCTTTAGAAGGCCAGATCCTGAAGCTAAAACTCAAATACTTTGGCCACCTAATGAGAAGGAAGGACTCACTGGAGAAGAGCCTAATGCTGGGAAAGATCGAGGGCAATAGAAGAAGGGGACGACAGAGAATGAGGTGGCTGGATGGAGTCACTGAAGCAGTAGGCGTGAGCTTAAATGGACTCCAGAAGATGGTAGAAGACAGGAAGGCCTGGAGGAATGTTGTCCATAGGGTCGCGATGGGTCGGACACGACTTCGCAGCTAACAACAACAACAACAAAAGATAGCAGGCCTTTGCAGGTGTTAAAATACAAACATGACCACATATATGTAAAGGAAGACTTATTTTAGAGGTTATAGCAGAAAACATCTTAACACTGCTCTTGTTAATCAAAACCAGAAAGTTATCACATATTCCACTGTCTCTGTCCACCCTCAATTCACACACACACACACCTCAGCTTCCTGAGTTTAAGAGTGTGAGAACATGATTCTTTTATCTGCTGGGTAGCCATTCTATAAGAGAAGAATTTCCACAAAGGATACTCTCCTTCAAGTTCCCACTCCTCACACCTCCCAGGGAATAGAAATTACCAGCAACTCTGCAGGCATGCCTTGGGTAAACCAATTCCATTTGAAGTAAGCTGTCAGGCGCAAAAGACCAAGCCTACATGTGAAGGTGTAATTGAACTCATTTATTTCTAATCATGCCTGTGCACAGGAATCTTCTTAACTAATAATGAGCAGCATCTGTTTGGAGTTAGGTAAGGGTCAACAAAATTCAAGGGAGGTTGGTTCGCTTGTGGCTATGTTGGGATTCTAGGCTGATTCCTCTTTTAACTCCATCCCCAAGTTCTCCTACATAAGTTATCTCAAAGGTAGCCAAGCCCCAACAGGTGATTGATTGCTGGTTTCTTGGACTGTACTCAGAATGCATATGTAACAAACCAAAGTGTTCCCCAGTGAACGTCTTAAGACTGCATCTGGGATTGCTTGGCACATTCAGTACTGATCATTTCAAAATTATGTCCCAGCAATTATTACTGGCTGGTGCTGGATAGCCCTGAAATATCCTGAATCATGTCTCTGACAGATGTGGGTCTCTAAAAGCAGGAGATGGTGCTGCATCTATTCCCATCACCCACCCACCCTTACACACACACACACACACACACACACACACACACACACACACAGAGGCATTGCTTGCCAGAGGCCCTTCACAAGCCTGTTTCCTTGATAAAGGCAGTAAGACCACATGAGCTAGCTTTACTGCTGAGGAGGCACGTGGGAAGCTATATCAAGGAAGCTCCAGGGCTCAATAACGCTAGAGATGTTCATTGTGAAATGCAAGCTTGTGATGTCATAGAATGGGATGTGAGACTATCACTCCCTGGTCTTTTGTGCCAGTGGGATGGGGTTAAGTCAAACCTTGTAAGCATTGTTGTTGTTTTTCCCATTTTGATCCAGGATTTTTTTTTACTGAAACTCTGGGAAGATTGCTGCAAGATTTCTGTTCCCTCCATAAAAACCTGACCTTTTCTATAACGCCTTTGGCACAATCCTTTGGTTTTCAGCAGCTGCATCTAGAAGACAGTGTACAATGCTGGGTGCCTCATCTTGAAAAATGTATTGCAAAACTAGAAGAGGGGCAAACGAGGACAAAACCCGTCAAAACCAGGGGGGTGGGGATGGGGGTGGGGGAGAGCATGTTTCTGTTGAGGAAAGGTTGAAATATACAAGATTTTCTGGTGGAAATACGTATGTGCATCTTTGATGTAATTTTAGAAATTATTCCCGTGTGTTGCTGGTGTGACAAACCATGGGGCTCTTTTTTCCCCTTTGTTTGTTTGCTGTGGTGGAAAATATATTCTGAAAAACTGGTTTCTCTGATTTCACTGAGTAGGATGGGTGTAATACATTTAGGACGAATATATTACAACTTCGCATTTCATAGCTGCAGACTTTTAAGAGGTGGGAGCAGTCAAACTAAATTTGATTGAAATTCCCTTACATCTCAGTCTGATTAAAATTAAATACCATCAATAGTAACCACCACTTGGAACTGTAATTAATAATTTCACCCTTCCATCACATTAAAATTCACAACTGCTTAACTTTAGGAGGTACTTGGGAGCTTCATCTATTTTTTTTTATGGCCACATGTGGCTGTGATCCTCTGGGAATGTCCCTGTGCCAGAGATGTTCATTGTACAATGCAAGATTGTGATGGCATAAAATGAAACGCGAGATTATCACTCCTGAGTCTTTTATGAGAGTGGGATGGGGGTAGGTCAAACCTTATAACCACTGTATTAGCACTAACCCAGGGATAGGCAACCTTGGCTCTTTTATGACTCGTGGACTTCAACTCCCAGAATTCCTGAGCCAGCATGGCTCAGCTTGGAAACCTCTCCCTTTCCCCTCAGTATGGCTGGCTCAGGAATTATGGGAGTTGAAGTCCACGACTCATAAAAGAGCCAGGGTTGCCTACCCCTGCACTAACCGATAGCCAGAAATAAGTGACCCAGGGGAGAATAAAAGGACTACTACTTGCATGTGCTCTGTGTAAGCTGCTGATGAAAAAAAACAAACCCTCTCCTTTATAAGCAAACTTGAAAATACTGTTGACCACCACCATCATGGAGGGGGAAAAAGGAGAACCAGTTTGGTGTAGTAATTAAGGCACTAGACTAGAAAGCAGGGGACTGTGAGCTCTAGTCCCACCTTAGGCACTAAAGCCAACTGGGTGACTTTGGGTCAGTCACCAAGAGACTTGAGTTCTAGAATCATAGGTTGGAAGGGACCTTGGAGGTCTACTAGTCCAACTCCCCTCACCTATACCATCCCAGTCAAATGGTTGACCAGCCTAGTCTTGAAAACCTCCAGTGATGGAGCACCCACAACCCCAGCAGGCAAACTGTTCCACTGATTAATTGCTCTTATTGTCAGAAAATTTCTCCTTCTAAGTTGGATCTCTCTGTGACGAACGTCCACTCATTGCTTCTTGTCCTGCCCTCTGGTGCCTTAGAGAATAAGTCAATCTTTTCTTCCTTGTGACAGCCCCCTCAAGTACAGCCTCCAGGCACTTTGTCATCTTTGTTGTTCGTTCTAGTCCCACCTTAGTCATGAAAGCCAGCTGGGGCCCTTTGGACTAGTCCAGGGGTAGGCAACCTTGGCTCTTTTATGACTCATGGACTTCAATTCCCAGAATTCCTGAGCCAGCATGGCTCAGCTTGGAAACCTCTCCCTTTCCCCTCAGCATGGCTGGCTCAGGCATTCTGGGAGTTGAAGTCCACGAGTCATAAAAGAGCCAAGGTTGCCTACCCCTGGCTAGTCACTCCCTCTCAGCCCAACTTACCTCACAAGGTTATTATTGTGGGGAACATAGAAGGAGGAAGGGAGGAGTATTAGATATGTTCACCACCTTGAGTTATTTGTAAAAATAATAAAGGTGGAATACAAATAAATAAATAAATAAAGATTTTGCAGCTTCCATCTTTTTGGGGGGAGAGTCAATTACTATACTTATGACCACCCTCACAAATGCTAAATGAGCCAGGTACAAAACATCCCTTTGCCTTGAAAACTTGAAAAAATGTCCCACTGAAGAGGATACTCAGAGGTGCAAACTTCCTTTGTAACACAGATGCTTTCCCTTTTGAAAATTAATATTTATTTTTGCTTATTTGATTTTTTTTAGGTCACCAATCTCAAACATATGATTCTGGGTCCCTAACAGAGGATTAAAAAAATATATTAAAAATAAGTATTTTAAAATGATAAGTATCAGTTCTGTGTGCAGCTTGGTGGAGCCAAGGAAAAATTGGTATCTCCACATTTGGGGATCTCAGATTTTTTTTTTTGCAATTCTTCTGACAACCTACTTTTTGGAAAAGCAGTCATTTGAGGCAAGTAACTTGCTCTTTTTGGTTGGTAGGCTGCCTGTGAAGAAGAGAGTTCCCATTTTCCTTAGCCATAAAAAACTAAAATCAATCAGTTGGCAGCACAATCCCCAAACATCCTGAACACCAGTTGAACACGACCAGCATTGACCAAATCAATTGCAAAAGGCAGCTTTACTTGGGACAGCTCCAGCAAGCATATCTGTAACATCATAAAATAACAACATCTACCTATCCTAGGTTCTTGAAAAGGGCTTGATATGTGGACAAAAATGCCATATCCAGTCTAAACAACTTAAAAATTCTTAACTGTTGTCGGGGAGTAATCAGTTTGAGAAAAGAGCTTGAGCAGCCTTTCCTTTGAAGAAAGGAATGATATTAGGAAATTTTTGTGCTTGGGGGGGAGGGAAAGGGGGCAAGTTAAGAATCAGCATTATAGCAATGTGAGTATCACTATTGGAGACAGTGTTCAATGGAAATCAGATACACATAGATGTCAAGATTTTTATAAGTTTTTATGGTAGTGTATCTAGAGGGCATCAAGCTGGGGAAAGCCAGATTGTGACAGGATTAGCTATTGGATATAAGCATTCACCAAGATATTCAATTGCTGAAACCAATAAAAATAGTACATTGTCATTTACAAAGCTAGCAGCATTAGCCTATATTGGCTGTTATATAACACACACACACACACACACACACACATATGCATCATGTAAAATTAATATGTGTGTGTGTTTATGTATATGTATATATATTCATATATATACAGTGTGTGTGTGTGTGTGTATGTATATATATATATATATATATATATATATATATATATATATATATATATATATATATATATATATATATATATATATATATATATATATATATATATATATATATATATATATATATTTGTTAAGCATTCAGAATACACTTGCTTAGTCCCAGACACGGGACAAATCTTATTTCCTGTTTCAGCCTAGCCCAAGGCCATCCACAGGCAGTAGCCACAGCAGTGGCAGCTCATATTAGTGTAAATTTTTTTGGCTTGCTAACAAAGAATAAAGGGAGACCGATATGATCATTTCAAACTTATTTGTTCTCATCTCTCATACATATATACAGATACACATGTTTGTATATACACATTTGTATGCAACAAATACTTTCCAGCAACATTTTCGAAATTGGCACCTGTTCAGCAAACAGTGTGCTTATTTTTGCGTGGGTACAACTGAGATTGGATGTGTGTGTTAAATTTAACATCAGAGATAGATTATGCTTGCCAATTGCGCAACTGTTTACTAACAGGAGGTTGAAGGAAGATCGTTTTGGAGTTAATAGAGGGATTTCTGCAGACATTCCTTTGCTGTGGCACTCTGTCAGTTTGGGGCTTGCTTTCATAGTGTACCAAGTATGAGTTGCTGAAGGCCACAGGGGAAGTCAGCAATTGCTTTTCAGTCCTACCTACTCTATGGACTTCTTGGAGGTGGTTGACTATTGCCCTCTGTAAGAAATTGATAGGATAGTTTTGAGTAGGTTGTTCCCTCCTTTATGGCTTTGTTAGTTACTGATAGGTAAAATAGCTACAAACATTTGGATGACTTTTAGGTGGTCACAAAGTGGTCAAGAAAACTACTTTTTATGGCCATTTAATGGTCATCCTGATTGTTGCTGTCCAATGTGAGAAACCCTAGTCTTTTCCATGTGTTATTGATATGCTTGGCCAGAAAGAAGTAAAATGACCTTTCCTTTTGTGACATCTAAACTGTGGAAGTCCATGACTTTTCCTTTGATATTATGATGTGCCCCAAAACATTTTCTATTTTGGCAGCTTATACTGCTGAATAACCAACTTTTCTGGTCTTTGATATTAACCCCAGTTCTTTCCCTTTAACTGATTTGAATCTGCGATTTCTGTCATTTCATTTCATTATTTCATTTCATTTCATCTTGCTTTTCTGCTCAATCAAGTATTCCAGAGGCCTCCCTCCCTCCCTCCAAAGGAACAGTGTGATGCTATTTATGTGATTAGAAATTGCACTTTTTCTATTCTTTTTTTACCCGTCAGGAGATGGAGGGGTACTTTCATTTACGTATAAAGCTGGACTGACAATTATGGGAGCTGAAGTTCTACCAAGTTCTGAATACTCTACAATAAAAAACAATCTACTCATCCATTCCTGATATCATTCCTGATATCTTGATCTCCAGGAAGATGTTCATGAAGAGTGTCCAAGCACTCAGGAATATTTTTTCCCCCCTCAACAGTAGCAATTGTCAAAGCCCCTTAGATAAAGGAGAACCTCTAAAAGTACAGTTCATTTGAGAGGATCATGTTAATCAGTATTTTTCATTCATGGCAGTATAAAATACAGCAGGTAAACACCCAATCAAGAATTACTTTGGATGTATCCAAACACTTCTGGCCTTTGATTTCGGTGAAGAACAAAGAAAAAAATATGGACGGAATATTACATTAATATAAGCTAGGATAGTGTCTCTCAACCTTGGCCACTTTAAAGATGTGTGCACTTCAGCTCTCAGAATTCCTCAGCCAACATGCTGGCTGGGGAGTTCTGGGAGATGAAGTCCACACTTTCTTAAAATGGCTGAAGTTGAGAAACACAGGGCTAGGGTGAGGGGAAAAATGAGAATGGGGTGGGCTCCAATAGATCTGCTGCCATAGATATCTTGAAGATATAAATGGGTCCTATTTAAAAGCCAGGAAAGTGGGTGTAAGGGAGATATAAGAGAAACTCCAGGGAAAATTGGAAATGTAGTCCTTTGGCTGGAGGGGGAAAAAAATGAGATGCTAGCAAGATTCCAATTCTGATCCTAATCCCTAAGTACATTGCTAAGATTCCACTTTGCTGCCAGATGCAGTATTTCTTTATTTGCAGCAGTCTGTCTCCTCAGTTAAAAGCCAGGAAACCATTTATGCTTTCAGCTAAAGTTATATTTGATAACCATAATGACCAATGACAAGCTGGTTTCCAATTGCAGCTCAAAAAAAAGCACCTTAGACATGACTGGGCATGTAAAATGTCAGACTATGTAACGTTAGTTCAGTATTTCTGTGGCACCTACAGTATTGTGCGCCCATTTCTTTACTTATTCGAAAGGCCAGCACATTTGTGGTTCAGTGAATAAATGGATGTGTTTCATTTCTGCACATAATTCTCCTTTCTCTCTCTCTCTCTCTCTCTCTTGGGGCTTATATTATGGAGCAAATTGCTGATGGCGGTCAAGTAGACTCTTTGCTCAATAAAGGTTGGGGATTTTATATATTTGTGTGTGTGCCTTTTTTCACCAGACAATATAAAAAAGATGCTGCAATTCTAGAAAGAGTGCAGAAAAGAGCAACAAAGATGATTAGGGGACAGGAGGCTAAAATATATTATTTATTTATTTATTTATTTATTTATTTATTTATTTATTTATTTATTTATTTTGTATACCGCCCTTCTCCCGAAGGACTCAGGGCGGTGAACAGGGCAATACATAAAAACAAGATACAAAAATTAAAAATTATTAAAAAGTAATTAAACAGTGCCCGTAATAAATTAATACAGACTAAAAGTTAAAATCCATTTATAAAATCCAACCCCGTCCCATCAGGCCAGGCCAGCTTGTTCAAAGAGATGGGTTTTAAGATTGCGCCGGAAGGAGCGGAGATCGGGCATCATCCGGAGCTCGACCGGAAGATGGTTCCAAAGATCCGGTGCACCCACAGAGAACGCCCTCCCCCTGGGGGCCACCAGTCGGCATTCTTTGACCGGTGGCACCCTGAGGAGGCCCTCTCTGTGGGAGCGTACTGGGCGGAGGGAAGTTGACGCCGGCCGCAGGTGCTCCCCAAGGTATTCCGGACCCATGCCATGTAGGGCTTTGTAGGTCATTACTAACACCTTGAACCTCACCCGGAAGACAACTGGAAGCCAATGCAGCTCGCGGAGCAAAGGTGTGACATGGGAGTGTCGGGAAACTCCCAACACAACTCTCGCGGCTGCATTCTGTACCAGTTGGAGCCTCCGGGTGGTCTTCAAGGGTAGCCCCATGTAGAGAGCGTTGCAGTAGTCAAGACGAGAGGTCACGAGCGCATGAGTGACCGTACGTAAGGCATCCCAGTCTAGATAGGGCCGCAACTGACGCACCAGGCGAACCTGGGCGAAGGCCCCCCTAGTCACAGCTACTATATGGTCTTCTAGGGAAAGCTGTGAATCTAGGAGGACTCCCAAGTTGCGAGCCCTATCTACAGGGGGTAGTAACTCACCCCCCATAGTGAGGGGTGGGATATCCTAAATATCCCGAGATGCCGGTACGCACAGCCACTCAGTCTTGTCAGGGTTGAGTCGAAGCCTGTTCCTCCCCATCCAGACCCGGACCGCCTCCAGGCATCGGGACATCACGTCGAGGGCATCACTGGGGTGGTTTGGGGTCGAAATGAAAAGCTGGGTATCATCAGCATACTGATGATACCCAACTCCAAAACCATGAATGATCTCACCCAGCGGTTTCATGTAGATGTTGAACAGGAGAGGCGAGAGGACCGACCCCTGAGGAACTCCACAAACGAGAGGCCTCGCGGTCGACCTCTGCCCCCCTGCCAACACCGACTGCGAGCGTCCCAGGAGATAGGAGGAGAACCACTGAAGAACCGTGCCTCCCACTCCCAATCCCCTGAGGCGCCGCAGCAGGATACCATGGTCGATGGTATCGAAAGCCGCTGAGAGGTCTAATAGGACTAGGACAGAGGAATATCCCCTGTCCCAAGCCCTCCAGAGATCATTCACCAGCGCGACCAATGCCGTCTCCGTGCTGTACCCGGGCCTGAAGCCCGATTGGTACGGGTCTAGATAATCCGCTTCATCCAGGACCAGAGGGAGCTGATGCGCCACCACACTCTCAACAACCTTCGCAAGGAAAGAACCGTTGCTGGAATTGGGTATGTCTAGTTTAATGAAGAGAAGGACTTAGGGGTGACATGATAGCAGTGTCCCAATATCTCAGGGGCTGCCACAAAGAAGCTCTTCTCCAAAGCACCTGAAGGCAGGACAAGAAGCAACGGGTGGAAACTAGTCAAGGAGAGAAGCAACCTAGAACTAAGGAGAAATTTCCTGACAGAACAATTAATCAGTGGAACGGCTTGCCTCCAGAAGTTGTGGATACTCCATCACTGGAGGTTTTTAAGAAGAGAGTGGAGGCTTCTAAGGCCCCTTCCCACTTTGTTATTCTGTTAGATTAGAATGTTATACATATTATGATGCTGGGGTTTGGTTTCAAGTTATGTCATTCTGTTTTATAACTCCCTTGGAGTCATCGGTAGTGAGACCATAAAACTACAAAGTTGAGATGTGTTTGAATATTAGTCGCTCGGGTTGGTTGTTGGGCTGTTGGTTTGATCTCCGAACTTGGCGATTTGGCTGCAGACGTTTCATCTCCATTCGTGGGGGAGGGGGGACATTTTCAATGCACTTTGATGTCTAAACTGGATATATTAAGAGATGGGATCCTTGGTTGGTCTCTGAGCTTGCAGTTTTCTTGCAGATATTTCATTACCTGTTTCCCCTTAGCTTGTTTGTCTGAACTGGTAATTCATTGATTAGGGTAAACAACAGCCTAATCAAGGAATCACTGAGGCCACTCCCACCAACACTGGCAGGGAGAGACACCTGTATATAAACAGAGACCAAGCCCCACTCCCTTGTAGCACTGATGATGTTACTTATTTGGGTAATTAAAGGTCTGCAAGAAAACAGCCAAGCTCAGAGAGCACCGAGGACTCCATATTCTGTGAACTGCTAGAGAGGGGCCATCTTAATCTACTTCCTGCTTACCAGACATTCCAGGCTTCGCTGCCTCTTTGACCTCTGGGAAGCAGCCCCTCCCTCCAGACTACCTTCCGCCACAGATTGCAATGATAGAGATGTCGTTTGATTACCTGACTCCAGAAAAACATCCTCCTTTTATCTGAGACACAGCCAATGTTTGCCCAAGCATCCTGCTTAATGGAAGAGAGTCTATATGTACAGTTGCGTTTATCAGGCTGGTGAAATGAAAAGAATTGGAGAGCAGGAATCAAAATTCACTTCTCCAGCTGGTAGAAAATGTCAAGGAGACTCCACTGATTCATATTTTCTTCTTGAATGAAAGAGAGTGAGAAAGCAGGGAAATTTATAATGTCTTGGAATGGTCAGTCTGAACAGGAACTACAGGGATATTATCTTGAATCTTCTCTTGGCCACTTAGGCTTGATTTGATACATATTTCGGTTATTAGTTGATGTACGAGGGCAATTCGGAAATAAGCCTCCGTTTGGTTATCAGTGACAGACACTTGCAGATATAGAAACGTTATTATATGCATTAGAAAACTACAACATGACATTACTTTGCGACATAATCACCATTCAAATTGAGGCACTTTTCATAATGTCTTACAAGTTTTGAAATTCCTTAGTAGCAGTTGTTTGGCGCCAAATCTGGGCCATGGGGGTGGTGGTGATCAAAAACATCCCAATGGAACTGCTTCAAAAGTTCTTGGGTGCATCTAATGGTGTGCGGACATTATCATGAACCAACACCACACCGGAAGTGGTGCCATAGAAAATCCCACCAAATGTGAAGATGCCAAAGGAGTACTGCTAGTGAAGTTCATGGAGCGTGGTTCGACCATCAATTCAGATGTCCGCTGTGAAATGTTACGAAAACTCAGATGAACCATCCATAACAAGCGTCAGGGCACGCTGACTTCCAGTGTGGTGTTGGTTCACGATAAGGCACATCTGCGTACCGCTAGGTGCACCCAAGAACTTTTGAAGCAGTTCTGTTGGGATGTTTTTGATCACACACACACCCATGGCCCATATTTGGCACTGGACAACTGCTACTAAGGATTTTCAAAACTTGTAAGACGTTATGACAAGTGCCTCAGTTTAAATTTATGTCGAAAAGTAATGTAATGTTGTAGTTTTCTAATATGTATAATAAAAGTTCTGTATCTGCAAGTGTCTGTCATTGATAACCAAACGGAGGTTTATTTCCCGAGTTGCCCTCGTATATCAAATCAAAGCAACTGAATATATGGCTTGAAAAGAGGTTGGCAAAATCTATCCAATATTAGCAGTGTTGAAAACAAATTGGATTATATGTATATTTGTCTAGTAAGTGAAATATTGGGAAAATAAGAATTCCCTTGCTTTCCTTCTTCCCCCGCCAAATATTTTCAGGATTATTTTTCAGAAGCTCAAATATACATAATTTAAGAAGGCTACAAATACTTTCTTAGAAAAGGAAGGAAAATCACAATATATTGCTTCTTACTATTCAGAATGGATAAAACGTAGTGATTTTGAGATATATGTATATGTTGTGTGTTTGTATACAGTATATATAAATAAAGGTTTGAAATGATTGAGCTGACTTTCTGCTAAAATAAAGAAAGCCACTTTCATCAAGGCATTTATGAAATAACATCTAGTTATAATCAAATTATTTTTAAAGATGGGTAATGGTTTAGCTTTTTTATTTTTGAAAATGAATTCTGATTTGTTATCTTTTTTAACAAAAATGGCTTTATTGAGGTGATTTTATTTAAATTATTAATAAATATTATTTACTTATTTAAAATATCCTGGGATTCTCTGAGAGCAAGAGTGGCATGGAAACATTTAATTTAAAAATTACACTGTTTTATTCTGGTGAGCATGCTTATTTCTCTCTTATTGAAAAGTTTGAATTTGAATTGTAATATATTCATTATAGCTTTATTGACCAGCTTGAGAGCTATTTTAAGTGGGAAGATAGCAAGAGAAATTAATACATTCCACTCCTATCTAATAGAATCTACCAATGAAATAGACACTAGAAGATTCAGATGCTGTTCAGAAACCCAAATAATTACATTCCTGCTTCATGTTGTATGAGTTTTTAAAAACAGTGATTTGCTGAATAAGGCCCAGTAGCTTGATTCACCTTGATTCATGCTGGCTCAGGAATTCTGGGAGTTGAAGTCCACAAGTTATCAAAGGGCCATGGTTCCCCAACCCTGATCTATGCCATAAACCAGGGGTTGGCAACCTTGGCTCTTTTATGACTCATAGAATTCAACTCCCAGAATTCCTGAGCCAGCATGGTTGGCTCAGGAATTTTGGGAGTTGAAGTCCATGTGTCATAAAAGAGCCAAGGTTGCCTACCCCTGCCATAAACCATAGCAAATGAATCCAGACATCACTCTAAGACTGTAGCAGATAAACCATGTCATGCAAAGCTCTAAAACATGAAATGCTGTATCATTCAATTATTATGGAATTTGCTGCTGAGAGCTGTTATCCTGGCTGTGAGCTGAGATCAGCCATTCTGAAATGATGCCATTTAGGTTTGTTAAACCAGAGTTCTCATCCTGGGTGATCTCAGGTTGAGGGAACCTAGCAAACATTTTAAGAGAGATGTTGATTTGGGAAACTTCATGAGGGAGAAGCACATCATCAGCAGTTGTTCCTGATGGCTCTATCATAGCTTTCTCCAACCTGATGTCCTCTGACATGCCCTTTGAGGAGGTTGAGTTTTTGGAAGACACTAGAGCAGGGGTCTTCAAACTCAGCCCTTTTATGACTTATGGACTTCAACTCCCAGAATTCCTCAGCCAGGCATGCTGGCTGAGGAATTCTGGGAGTTGAAGTCCATGAGTCATAAAAGGGCCGAGTTTGAAGACAACTGCACTAGAGAAGGCTAACCTGTGCTGTTTGTTTAGTGACTGTTGAAAGTTACAACAGCACTGAAAATGTGTCTTATGGACGTTTTTCACAGTTATGACCTTTCCAGCATCCCCATGATCATGTGATCAAAATTCAAACACTTGGCAACTGGCTCATATTTATGACCATTGCTGTGTCCCAAGATCATGTGATCACTTTTTGTGACCTTCTGACAAGCAAAGTCAATGGGGAAACCAGATTCAATTAACAACTGGGTTACTAACTTACCAACTGCAGTGATTCACTTAACGGCTGTAGCAAGAAAGGTAGCAAAATGGAGCAAAACTCACTTATCATATGTCTCGCTTAACAACATAAATTTTGGGCTCAATTGTTGTCATAAGTCGAGACTACCTCTATCAAATTGAGGAGCATTTTGCATTCACTCCACCAGGGCTTTTCTTAACACTCATTTCTTTATCTTTTTAGGGTTTTCCTTCCTTGATCTCTTTTATACAGTTTCTAAAAGGCCCACCACATTGGCCAGTCTGGCTTGAGCTTCTCAGCCCCATACCATCCGCCATCATGCATCAGTTGCTGACGGTCATGCTCTACGCATCCCTGGAAGCCTTGGCTGGGCACACGGCCTTAGCTGTAGTTCAGGCACCACATTATACAAACCAGAGTTGGGGACTGCCCAGCCTCCTAGCCCATCTGAAGCGCTTGACAGCACCAAATTCTAACTCAACCACTAGCACAATCAGCAGAGTCCGGCCCTCTGAAACATGCCAAAGCTACTACGATGTCATGGGGCAATACGATGCGGCCTTCAACTGTACCACGGGGGGTTACCGGTTCTGCTGCGGTACCTGCCAGTACCGCTTCTGCTGTGACGATCGATCCAGGAGACTGGAGCAAGGGAAGTGCCGTGACAGCCCCCAGTGGTTCGCAACCACCATTGCTGGCACAGCCACGAATGGGCCTGATGTACCCAATGGCAGCAAGCAGCAGAGCAATAGCACCGTGTATGTCATCTGTGGCGTCATCAGCTTCACCTTTGCTGTGGGAGTCGGGATCAAGTTCTTTTTCAGCAAAGCCTCCAGGAGACCCCATGGGAGAGAACTCAATGTGCCCAGGTAAGGATAAGGGCTGCAGAGGGGGACCCAGAACTATTCTGATCCATTGATCGTTGCTTCCAAATCTAAAGGGTCTCCAGATTTGGGTTCAATTGGATATATTTTCACTTGCTGCTAAATCTAGATGCAACTAGAAGAAAATCAGCCTATTGCAAGACAGCCTGTTTTCCTAAACTAGGCAGACCAATATTTCCCACTTGCATTAGCAGCAGCCTTGCAAGATGTAAGAAAGTGTCTCTCTTTCATCACATATTCAATTTCTTGGACTTGAGAGAGTTGGCCTTCAACATTGTGCTCTGTCTCAAAGCTGTAGTCTCTTCTGCAAACCAAGGATTCGTGATGGGCTGTGAGAATAACCTTGAGGAACAGGTGGAAGAGCTGCAGCCCAGGCAACAGTCAAATAAAAGAAATCTTAGTCCAAAGCGGGAATGGAATTTGAGGAAATATCTCAAAGTTGACCCTCCTGTTTTTTGGGGGGGTAGAGGCAAGGAAGGTGGAAGTAAATTCAGAGTTGCAAGATTCTCTTACCATGAAACCTATAAAAAAACTGGTTTTAGTATTCCCAACTGTGATGTCCGTCAGGTCTACTTTGAAGGGCTGAATCAATCTTGCAACTCTTGCCTTTATCCTAAAACGCAGGTGCCCAATCTTGGCAACAGTTAAGACTTGTAGACTTCAGATTCCAGAATTCTTTAGCCAGCATGGGGAATTCTGGAAGTTGAAGTCCATAAGTCTTAAAGTTTCCAAGGTTGGACACCCCTGTCCTAAAGAGAATTGGGAAGGGTCAAGTCTGGAATGCTTTCTCAAATTCCATTCTGACTCTCCTTTGGGCTGAGATATCTCTTTCCTGACCACTGCCTTGTCTGTAGCACTTCTTCCTCTTCCTCAAGGCTGTTCTCACCGTCCATTACAGTATTTGAGTTACCTATTCCTGGCTGCATTTTGTTTTCGTGTCCTATGAGTAAAACTAAAGCATGCCTCTTTCAGAGTTGTGGAAGCCTATCACTTAATATTAAAACAATTACAATGGAGAGCGCTGATTCTTCTCTCACCAAAATAAAAATCTTTCAGCAGAGATTTGCTTCCAATGTGCAGCAAGCTTGGGTAGGTGAATTATAGATTGGGTGCCTCATATTATATTGTGCTCCACCTGCCTTCATTTATATGGAAATGTTGAGTGAGATCCATAGATTACTTCCTGTATCTCCCAGTGATTTCTTCACGTGAACAGGGAATACTTGTGTAAAATTCCAGTTATATTACTATATTGGCTGTGATTCTGTCATATATCAACACTGATTTTTAAAATATATCACATCAAGTAGATGAAGAGCAAAACCAGAATCATCCTAAAGCGGTTTTTTCAACTTCCAGAACTTTAACCCATGCAGACTTCAACTTCCAGAATTCCCCTAGCATGCTGGCTGGGGGAATTCTGGGAGGTGAAGTCTGCATGGCTAAAAGTTCCTGAGATTGAGAAACACTGTCCTAGAGTAAGGCTGGCTGGGTTCACAGAGCATGCTTAAACTGATTATTGAATTAACCCATTTTCTGGGTTGCCACAATAAATTGAATCACAACCTAAAAAGAATGGCTAGGTTTGCATAACATGTTAAACCATGAAAAATCAGAAACAAACCCCAATCAAAGTTAAAATAGTTGAGCAAAAGTTCTGGAAATGCAGTTGCTGGTGAGAGAGATTGAATGAATTTGCCAGGCTGGGTTCCCATCAACACCAAGGTCTATCAATAATCTATAGTATTGATTCTCAATCTAGGCAGCTTTAAGACATGTGGGCTTCCGCTTCCAGAATTCCCCAGCTGGTTTCAAGTTGGCTGGAGAATCCTGGGAGTTGAAGTCTGCATGTCTTAAAGTTGCCATGATTGAGAGATACTGATCTATAGGCTCAAAGAAGCAGGGTTGAAAGTACTGGTATGTTCTAGAGCAAAAACTGAATATTGGATTACAAATGCTATCATCCCACATTGCTGTAAGTGAAGTTGCACCAGAACATATCTATATGGCAGACAATTGAGGAATATATATATATATATGCGTGCTAGTCGTTTCCGACTCTAGGGGCCGGTGCTCATCTCCGTTTCAAAGCCGAAGAGCCAGCGCTTGTCCGAGGACGTCTCCGTGGTCATGTGGCCGGCATGACTAGACGCCAAAGGCGCACGGAACGCTGTTACCTTCCCACCGTAATGGTCCCTATTTTTCTACTTGCATTTTTATGTGCTTTCGAACTGCTAGGTTGGCAGAAGCTGGGACGAGTAACAGGCGCTCACTCTGTTATGCGGCACTCGGGATTCAACCCGCCAAACTGCCAACCTTCTGATCGATAAGCTCAGCGTCTTAACCCACTGAGCCACCGCGTCCCATCTCTCTCTCTCTCTCTCTCTCTCTATATATATATATATATATATATATATGTATGTATGTATGTATGTATGTATGTATGTATGTATATGTATATGTATATGTATATGTATATGTATATATGTATATATGTATATATACATATATATATTTATATATACACACACACACACACACACTCTAATGGTTAAACTTCATAGTTGGTGATAACAAAGCCAAATTATTATTATATTTTGCAAACTGAATGGGTTTGCTAGAAAACAGGCATAAAATCAAGATCACGCAAAGTATTAGTATTGCTTTATAAGGCCCTAATAAGAGCACACCTCGAATACTGCAGCCAATTTTGGTCACCATATCACAAAAAAGATGTTGAGAGTTTGGAAAAAATTCAGAGAAGAGCAACTAAGATGATCAAAGGCCTGGAGACCAAAACATACGAAGAACGGCTGCGGAACTTGGGTTTGGCTAGTCTAAAGAAAAGAAGAAATAGGGGTGACATGATAGCAGTGTTCCAGTATCTGAGGGGCTGCCACAAGGCAGAGGGGGTCAGGTTGTTTACAAGAGCACCAGAGGAAAGGAGGAGAAACAATGGTTGGAAACTGATCAAAGAGAGAAGCAACCTGAAATTAAGGAGAAACTTCCTGACAGTGAGGACAATCAACCAGTGAAACAGCTTACCCCCAGAAATCATGGGTGCTTCATCACTGGAAATTTTCAAGAATTGACTGGACAGTCACTTGTCTGAGATGGTATAGGTTCTCCTGCTTGAGCAGGGGGCTGGACTAGAAGAATCCAAGGTCTATTCTATTCTATTCTATTCTATTCTATTCTATTCTATTCTATTCTATTCTATTCTATTCTATTCTATTCTATTCTATTCTATTCTATTATTCTATTATTCTATTCTATTCTATGCTAAAAAATTCCCCAGAATCTTGTGCAAGGTGTCCAAAGTTCTGTGTTACAACATAAAGTGTCATGGAAGTGTCAAGTATCAAGAATAAATAGATAACTATTGTTCTGAATAATAGACAAGCAGGTCTATGCTACAATGGGATTGGATAAATTTATTTACATTCATTCAAAATTTTCCAGAGGGTAGAGAACAAGTTGCTATCTCCTTCTGTGGGACAGTGTTAAGGAATTGTGCAGCAGGTGTCCAAATGAAGTCAGAGACGCTGACATAAACGTGTAGTTTTATAGAAATAAATATATTTTATATCAATGTATACAGCAAACTAGATAGTCAGGCACATCACTACATCATGAGGTAAATCGTCAGATAAATCACAGAACAGCCTACAGAGAATAAAAAGACGGGGGTGGGGGGAGGGAAACTCCCCCTTTACACCCAGCAACCAATCATAATGTAGATTGCCTCATGTAGGAGCCCACCAATCTGTGTGTTCTGGTCCATTATCCACTTTACTGTTCCAGCTATTAAATTATCTTAACAGACAGTTCTTCACGTTTGAAGCCTGTTCACTTGCCTTCATCATCTTTTGTCCTCCAGATGAAATATACTAGCTTCCAGAAGCTGTCTTCTATATCACTGACCAAAAGCGTTGCCATTCTTTGAAGCTATTCAAGTCTGTCTATTGCAGGGGTCTTCAAACTGGGCCCTTTTATGACTCATGGACTTTAAGTTGAAGTCCATGAGTCATAAAAGGGCCGAGTTTGAAGACCCCTGGTCTATCGCCTTTTTCATAGGGTGCTTAGGACTGGATACAGCACTAGACACAGAAGGGCCTAGAAGACCTTGAACTTGTTTCCATTTAAAATTGCCTTTAACATGTATTTTTGATACAGCACCATCTTGCTTCTCCCCTTCCACAACTTAGTGCTACTAGTTATATTTAACTACACGATTCTGCGCTGCATCCCAATTCAGAGTGGGAATATGAAACTCTGTTTGGAGAGTTTGGGTCAAACAATTTCCCCATCAACATGCAGATGGTTAAATGCGTGTTCTAGGTTCCTCAACAGAACCCATGTGTATACTTTATGATTTTCCTTCTGTGAACATTTGTCTTCTTTTTCTGGCCAGGGCTTTGGTTGACATTCTCAGGCATCAAGCAGGCACCACCTCATGTTCTGAGCGCAACAACAGCCTTGTGATGACCTCAAACTTCCAAGACAATGGTTCAGCTCGTCCTCCGAAGAATCTGTACAATGCAGTGAAACCTTCCAAAAGTAGTCATGGTAAGAGAAGGAGATGTGGGGCTACTGGGTAAGAGAATTTATGCCTTTATCAGATGCTCACCTTTTCCAAAGGCAATTTTTCAATAGGGCACATTGGGGGGGTTTGTTATTGTTTTTACTGGGTTTTTTTAAGATGTATTTTAATATGGGCATTTATTTAATCTTGTTTTAACTTTTGTAATTTTGTATTTTTATTCTTGCCCTGTTCACCGCCCTGAGTCCTTCGGGAGAAGGGCGGTATAGAAATATTATTAAATTAAATTAAATTAAATCTATCCTTTACTTTGTTGACCTCAGCAGACCAGTGATTTGATACGGTCACTGGTGTGTGTCGGTTATTTTAAATTTTGGGGAAGGGGGCTTACTGACTTCTAAGCAGCAGAAATAATGCCATAACAAATATCTTGCTTTTTCTATTTGCAAAAAGACCCCAAAACCAAAACATGCTATGAAATTCCAGTGGTATGACCTAAGAGTGAAGATGCAATAAAGCGGTGTTTCTCAACCTTGGCAATTTGAAGATATGTGGAATTCAAGTCCCAGCAAAGCTGGCTGGGGAATTATGGGGAGTTGAAGTTCACCCATCTTCAACTTGTCAAGATGCAATAAGGGATCTCAAGCTCAGGAATAGTAAGTTAAACATCTTGGCTTTTGTTAGTTGGAAATCATTTCCAAATTCTTGATTAGGCTACAAAAGTTCTGATAAAAATAGTTTGCATCAGGAATAGTGTGAGTGATATATCTCAGTTTCTAAACTGAGTATAAGCTTTGAACTGGCCAATGATCAAAAAGATTTTTCCCCCTTTTTACGACCCTGTAATCCACTTGGCGATAACACGAAACCATGGTATGTACAAACTGAGAAATATAATGAGTAGGTCATGATATTTGAACCAACCCCATCTTGCAAATCATGGGAACAGCGATGAAATCAAGACAGAAGACACAGGTTTTCAAGAAACATTCTCCTCAGTGTTGGTTCACTGTTGAATCAGACATACTCAAAGAAGTCAAACAAGGTAAAAGTTTCATAACATTGTTTGTAGGTCTGGCACTTCCATGTTTTGGAGTCTAAATTCTGGTGAGAACAAACATTGGATATTAAGATCCAAATGGAAGATCTTTTCAAACCTCTTTGGAAAAAAAGTGTTGGATAAATGTTACTGAGAACACAAACAACAATATATCTACACAATGCAGTACACTTTCCTAGAATCACTGAGATAACTTTTTGCCAACTACCAGCATCCTCCTACCCCCATGTTTTGTCTCCATCCTATCTCCAGGTCCTTCCCCTCTGCAATTTCCCCCTAGGAGTATCTCATGCTAACTTCTGCAAGTTGGAGGTTGCAGCGTTTAAATTATATATGTATCAGCAGCAGGAACTAAGCTGCAAAAAACTCACGGGGAAACAGCCTGTTTGCCATGACAACCAATTCTAGCTGTCTGGCTGTCTTTGTGCTGGCTCAAACATTAATATTAGGGTAGTGAGGAGGGGGAGAGAACTGCATTCAGATACAAAACTGCTCCTTTTCCAGGTGAAAAGAAAAGAAAGTGGGGTTTTCTGTTCAAGGACATTGCACTTTCTTCCCAGAGATGTTAAGAGTCCAGCCAGGGAATCTTGACCATAATCATTCAAAGAGGAAACTCAGGTGGTGAATGCAGTCAAGACAGTAGCCCAAACAGTGTAACAAACAAATAATAGGAAGGCCATCAGCATGCACAGGAGAACCCAAGCTTTGTAGGAGATGGGAGTGGGCAAATGTCAAATCTGCTGTCCAAATGCTGAAAAGCATCCTGACACTGTTCCTTGTTTCCTGTGTCTTTGTCTTCTCTTTGTCTAACCTATTTGAAAAATCACAGTACTGTAAGAGGAAAGGGGAGACAGAATGCTAGCACCAAACAAAACCTGGGAATTATAGAAAGTTGCCCCTTTTTTTCCCCCTCCACCGAGCTGCATACCTATTACTGCTCTGTAAACAGTAGTGTTCAGCTCTCTATGGCGAAAAGAATTCCCCAGTGATTTCTGCAGATCACATTCCTCCAGCACGTGCAAGCTAGAAAAAAAAAAACAAGTTTCAAAAGGAGACCTAATAAGACCATTTCCCTTTGCAGTGAGCGTTCTGAGCACTGCCATGTTTGGACACAGACCAAAAGCTGCAAAGAGGAGGGCCAAATGCCTCTGGGTCCTCTCTGATTTAAAGCAGCGGGATTGGTACCCATGTTCCAGAGCTGGTGCTTGGGAAAACCTGAATGAGATGACCTCTAGTGGCCGCCTGCAAGAACGTGCAGCACGGCCCCATGCATGCTTCTCTTTTTTTGCCTTGCAGATAACATGCATCACAATTACATCCATTTGAACGTCAACAGCCCTAAGCACCACACAGCCACTCTGGGTAAGTGTCCAGTGGTGTCTGATCCCTAGCTAGTGACTGATATAAACAGAAATGTCAAAAGTGTTGGGAGAGTCCCATCAAATCACTGATTCATTATATACCTTTTCATACATTTATCATTCATTTACACCCAGAGCTGTATTTGTATGTAATTGTGCCTATATATACTGGTGCTACTTTTCAGTTGAAAAGTTCCCTAAAGTGATATACAACCTACACAGTCTTTTACAACCTCACCCTCACCCCAATAGTATATTTAGGAGTCCTCAATTTTCTGCAATCTATTGGAAGAATAGGAAATTATTGTTGGCTATGGCTATCCAGCAAGAATTTACCATAAGGCAGTGCTTCCCAAAGCTGGGTAAATTACCCCAAACTGTAAAATTGGATTTTTTTTTTGGATAACAGCACATGAACCCATTACTGATCATAACAGGGACATTTAAATCAAGTTCAAAATTGTCACATGTACTAAAATATATTCAGCAATCTCCCTAAGTATCCCACATTATGATGAAAAATCAGGGAAGTTGCCAATGGTAATTAAGTGAAATGACATAAAGATAATTCAGTGGTGTTGGTTTTATAATTCAGGTAGTCCTTGAGTTACGACCATTCGTTCGGCAACCGCTCAAATTTTGATGGTGCCGAAGGGAGGGACTTACCAGAATACCTGAAGTTCAATAAGACTTTCTGATAACTGGTGTGGGGTAATGAAGGAAAAAATTTGGGAGGTGTTACCATAAGGAGAGTTTATATGCTGGATTTCTGATCTCGTATGCTGTTTTGTTAAAAAACAACAACAGGCTTAAGAACCACCCTGGATCAAAAGATGATTCTGAGATAGGCAGTTTAATCCTCTTCCCTTTGTATTGGGGCTGGGTCACCAAATAAAGTAGACAGAGCTGAATATGGCTGTTGAGAATAGAAGTCTGGCACAAACTGCAATGAAGAAAAGAATGACAAAATTGCAATGTCATGATCTAAATCTTGGCCTTTTCTATTTCTGACTCAGTGACAGATGCAAGTACTGTGTATAAGCCAAGGGATTTTATGTTGTGACCATGATGATCCTTGTTTGTCATTTCCCCTCTTTCCATCCTCACAGGCACCTATGATTTGAAGCAGAAAGTTAAAGCAGTTATCCAGTTTTGAGGGTTGCCATCAAAAAAGTTTTGAGGAGTTGAACTTAACTCTTGGAGAGTAGACGGACATGTCCATGTTGTTTGAACATGAGCAGAGCCTTGTTGGATCAGAGCCCTGGCCCACTGTGTCCTGCAGTTGGTTCTCACACTGGCTAACCAACTGCACAAGGAAGTCCACTAGTTAGTAGCAGATGGCCTTCAGAGGCAGTTCTACTGTCAACAAGGTGTTTGATCCCCGTGACTTCCATGAATCGGCCTAACCATTTTTAAAGGCTAGTAGGCTGCACCATATCTTGTGGTAGCAAATTCCAAAGTTGAATTGTACGCAGTGAGAAAACAAAACAAAACAGGGCACCTTTTCAGGAGGACAGAGGAATGAAGTGTATGGTTTTATACATTTAAATTAAATTACAATTATTTTAAAATTTCTTAATAACGCCCCGTGCGTTCCCACAGAGAGGGCCTCCTCAGGGTGCCTCCAGTCAGAGAATGCCGGCTGGTGGCCCCCAGGGGGAGGGCCTTCTCTGTGGGCGCTCCGGCTTTGTGGAATCAGCTGCCGGTTGAGCTCCGGATGGCACCGGATCTCCGCTCCTTCCGGCGCGGGTTAAAGACCCATTTATTTGAACAAGCTGGCCTGGCCTGATGGGGAATTACTTAGGGTTTTAATATTTATATATATATTTTATTGTTTTTATTGTGGGCAATAATTTAATTCTTTTTTAACTTTTGTACTTTTGTAGTTTTAAGATATGCCCTGTTCACCGCCCTGAGTCCTTCGGGAGAAGGGCGGTATAAAAATTTAATTAAATAAATAAATAAATAAAATAAAATCACCTCAAGGCTGCAACTAACATGCCCTTGGGTATAAAGACATGCCGTTGGGCTTCACAAAACTGTTCACTTCCTTTTGCTCTAAATTATTTTATTAAAACGTCAAGCAAATTCTCATTAACAGAAGCCACCACAAAAACAGAAGAAAACATTGACCGTTTTAATAACGATCTTCCCCAAAATGCCCAGTGTTTAGTGAGTGCCCCTACAACTACAAAAGGAAGGGAAAAAAAGTTAAGGGTGTGTGTGTGTGTGTGTGTGTGTGTGTGTGTGTGTGTCTCCCTTCCTTCATTCTGACAAATTCCTATTCAGACAGACACACACCCTATTATACACTCACACATAGACACCCACACATGGCTGCATCATAAAATAAGCTAAGCCAACACACATTGGGAGACAGGAAAAATGAGACAAGGAATATGCAAATTCCTTGGAAGTCGTCTATCTTCATTGACATCCATTCCTGAGAGTTGAGGCCTGATCAATTTCACATTATTGATCTGGTCTGGATGTGGACATCCAGAGGACTAAGCTCGGTCTGCCTCTGCTGCTACTGCCTTATCTAAACCAAGCCATGTTTTAAGAAAGGAAACACCATGGAACAACACTACAGTGAAATTTAATATGGTTTAAAATACAAAGAACCCTTAGCGACCCACTCCGCCAGGGGAAAAATATCCCTACCCATTGGCATTGCTGCCAAAAAATGTTAAGCTGATCCTGACCACCCAAGAGCAGCCAAAATCTGTTATGGAGAGGCCAGTCTTGTGTCACTGCAGCAGTGTTTTCTCAATCTTGGCAGCTTTAACACGTATGGACTTCAACTCCCAGAATTCCCTAGCCAGCCCTGCTGGGAGTTGGGAGTTGAAGTCCACACATCTTGAAGTTGCCAAAGTTGAGAAAACACTGCATTGGAGGTTATGTTCACCCAGAAGACCAAGTAAAGGCTAGCACAAAATGAAAGGGGCGGAGTGTGCCTGCTACTCATGATGGTCACAGAGAATGTGACATGAACATTTTTAAATTCTGCTTTCGCAGAACTGGGAGTTGAACTATGACAGAGAAATGCAGAACAAGCATTGCAATCAAACAGATAGCAATGGATGTACTATGTAGGTCCAAAACTGCAGAGCACCATTTTCAATATTACAATAGCTTAGCTCCTATTTGAACCCTGAATCAGGATTTCCTACAAATGGCAACTGGTGAGAAAGGAAAATTTTGGGTAGGAAATGGGTTTCAGGAATGGTTAAACCCTCCTCCTATCCCTGTAGTCCAGGTTTGTATCAAGGCTTTCTATCTCATGCCTTCTTTTTCATTGAAAAAGGGTGTGATGAATGCCAAACTTGGACACAAAAAAATTTCTACTCCCTCCTTGTGCATAAGCCTGGAACGATAGGACTACACAATCCTATATGTGTTTTCTCAGGATTAAGCCTCCCTGAGTTGAATATTCCAAGCTACATAAGTATGATAATAGAGCAGGGACCCAGAATGTCACTATTCTTTTCAGGAATAATGTCTTGACTTTATTGAATAATAAAATTGATGTCTTGACTCGTTTCCATTTTAAGATGCTCTCACCATGTTGAAGCATCCGGCTATCAGGACATAGAATTATTTTGATTTTGATTTGATTATTTCTCAGAAGTAGATAATTTGTGGTCTTTCACATCTTAGCTCCTAGCACCATTCTTCACGGCTGATGATTCTGACCGAGGCTACTGTGAGCTTTAATTTAGCTACATATGGAAGCCGACTCATCTGGTGTAAAAAAGTGAGCTAGGTTTGAAGTAAAGAGATGGAGGAAGAAACAACCAAATCAGAAATTACAGTGGCCCTCAGAGGAAAGATGAGGTGGCAGGAACAAACAGAGAAGTTGGCTTGATAGAATGATCCTTCCTTCATGGAAGTTGGATTGGAGCTCAGGGACAGAAATTAAAATCCCAGGATTTAAAAACAACAACAACAACAATAATATTGGAAGGGACCTTGGAGGTCTTCTAGAATCATTGATCCTGGCACCAAGTTGCTTTGGCAGAAGGGAAAATGAATCTGTACTTCAGTTAGCCAAACGCCAAGACTGGAGGTTTCCTTTGCTCAAACAAAGCTTGTTTCGCAGCAGTGGTTTGTACTTGCTAAGCAAGGCAAGAAAACTTAACCAGTTTGCTGCCTGACCTTTATGCCATATGGAGCTCAGCCTTGCACAGCTTGTAGGAACTGAGAGCCTCACGCTGAGATGGCCTGGGGGGGTTGTGATGCTCAGCACTGTCTATTCCTGGAAGGAATATACTTCCTCTCTTGCAGTTGAGGCAGTGATTCAGTGATGGCGCTGGATGAGACCCAGGGCTGGATTTTGCCAATGCCTCAAGGTGCTTTTGGGAGGATTTGAGTTTTGGTATAGAACTTATTTTGGTTAGTCTTTTTAAAACAAAATTGGGTAGGCCAGCCTTTAGATGATACAGGTAGCCCTCCACATATGACCACAATTGAGCCCAAAATTTATGCTGTTAAGTGAGACATGTGTTAAGTGACTTTTGCCCCATTTTACGATTTTCCTTGCCACCTTTGTTAAGTGAATCACTTCAGTTGTTAAGTTAGTAAACCCAGTTGTTAAGTGAATTCTGGTTTCCCCATTGACTTTGCTTGTCAGAAGGTTGCATAATGTGATCACATGACCTTGGGACACAGCAACGGTCATAAATATGAACCAGTTGCCAAGCATCTGAATTTTGACCACATGATCAGGTTGTCACTGTGAAAAATGCTCATAAGTCACATTTTTCAATGCCATTGTAATTTTGAACTGTCACTAAATGAACTGTTATAAGTCAAAGATTACCTGTATTTTATTTTTTAACAAAGACTAGTGGGTTATAATTCAGTAGATCTATACTGTCTTCCCAAATCTGAGGTATGTTCAGCATCAACTTTCCAAATCTCCAGCTAAAATTTCTAAGCAACGTTCACCTACGTTATGGTCATTGTCTTATTTTCCTATCACCTGGTGAAATATTTTTTTTTAATTGAAAAGTTTTTCAATACATTTTATCTTTAACAATCCCTCCCCCCCCCACCCCCCACCCAACCCTTCCTAGCCCTCCCTAACCCTCCCCCCTCCCCTTCCCCCCTCCCCCATCCCCGACTTCCCAGAGCTAAATACAAGGTATAAAAATAAAAACAATCATAAACAACCATATGCTAACAACAATAAGCTATTAAGTCTATCGCACTCTAGCTCATATAAAATGACTACAAGCAATACTAATATCACATCAAAACTTATACAAATGCTAAATGAAACTTTTTAGTCCCATATTTGTTCTGGATGTACTCAATCCATTTTTTCCACTCCATAATATAACGTTGTTGCGAATGGTCTTTCAAATAAGCCGATATCTTTGCCATTTCCGCCAGGTCAGAAACTTTTAAAGTCCATTCTTCTATAGGCGGCAGTTCCTCCTTCTTCCAATATTGACCTACTAAAAGTCTTGCTGCCGTAATTAAGTTCAACATCAACTTAGTGTCCACAACAGTAGTATCCGTAATTATGCCCAATAAAAACAATTGCGGACAAAACTTTATCCTTTGCTTAAATATCTTCTGCATATTCCACCAGATTTTAATCCAAAAAGCTTTAACCTTTTTACAGGTCCACCAGATATGAAAGTACGTTGCGTCTTCGCCACCACACCTCCAACATTTAGGTTGATAGTTCGGATACATACTTGCAAGCTTTTTAGGATCTAAATGCCACCTATAACTGGTGAAATATTTAAAGCATAGACAAACAAGCAAATATCTTCCATACATTCTAGGCTCAGCTCCTGGGATATGCATTAGCCCCACGAAGGAAACTTGGTGTGTCTCGTTTTTGTCTCTACTTTCTATCAGAAACGTTTTGAATTTGTGCTGCTGTGCTGTTTGTGTCCTTCCTATAACCTGCTGCTGTTTGATAAGTGGCTTTTGTTCACTTTGTTTGTTTTAAATTGTTCTCATTTTGAAGATTTTTGTCTGAGGGTTTCTAATGTACAGTAAATAAATGAGTTTCAGACAAACCCTAACAAGATCACAAACATTGTACTTACAATTCACATACAGGTAGTCCTTGACTTATGACGATTTGCTCAGTGAAGGTTCAAAGTTATGACAGCCTGGGAAAAAGTGATTTACGACTCTTTCTGGAAGTTATGATGATTGCACCAAACCCCACAGGAATGGGATTGCAATTTGGGTGAATGGCAACCTAATCACATTTATGATGGTTGTATCATCTTGAGGTCACATGATTGCAAATTGTCAGCCAGATTCCAACAAACAATCCACTGGGGAAATCTGATATTCTTAGCGATCATGTGGTTAATTTAGTGACCTCGATATTTGCTTAATGACCAAAGTAAAAATGGTTGTAAATTCAGATCCAGTCACATGATGACTCACTTAATCACTGAGATTCCAGTCCCAGTTGTGGCCAGAAGTTGAGGACTATCTGTATACAAATCTTCAACGGTTTTCCACAAATTAGCCCCACCTTTTGCCTGTTTATTCAAAAGGCTTGCTGTGTTCAGTGGGGCATATGGGATCAAAGCCTTAATGAGTCATTTGCTCTATTTCTTGATAGCAAACTGATAATTTTTTTTAAACACCGTTATAATAAAAATGAAATGAAATGAACAGAAAGATAAGGTGGGATCACAATACATATTGAAAGATAATTTCAGTAGTGCTGAGCTTGGATTCAAAAGCATTTCAAAACAAAAGGAGGCTACAAGCTTTTAAACAAAGCTCTGTTGCTTTTCCCCCGGTTTCCTTCTCCAAAAGAAATCCTTGCTATTGTCAATAGTGCTGCCAAAATCCAACAAAATCATTAGACTTATGATATCACCGGTTTCATCCATGCAGTCATGTTCTTAATTGGGTCACAAATGAGATAAACATTTCCGCTAGTTGACGGTGGATTGTCCTTGACTTAGCACATTTGTTTAGTGACCATTCACTAAACTCGAATTGTTAACTTAACTAGAGTACCCCATGATAAGAAACATACTAAATTAGTGAAAAGAGAATTAAAGCACTTAAAAATTTTGTGCTCACCTAGCCAGGAATATGCTCGACCCTTCCAAGTGGCTGAAATAGATACTGCCCTGAAGAATGTCAAAGCTGGAAAATCTCCTGGTTTTGATGGAGTAATGCCTGAATTTATCATCCACTCTGGGCCTTGCACAAGAGAATGGCTGGCAAAATTCTACACAGATATCTTAACTTCCAGTAAGCTCCCTTCAGAATTTAAGAGAACTAAGGTAATCGGCATATTAAAACCTGGGAAAGAAAGCAACAAGCCAGAAAATTATCGTCCCATTGCTCTGTTAAGTGTTTGTTATAAACTACTTGAAAGGCTGATACTTAACAGAATTGGACAGAAAATTAACAAACAAATACCGATTGAACAGGCTGGGTTTAGATCTTATTGGAGCTGTGCCGATCAAGTCCTTAGTCTTACTAGCCACATTGAAAGTAGTTACCAGAATAAATTGAAAACATCTGTTGTGTTTGTGGATCTCACAGCAGCATACGATAGTGTGGAGGGATGGACTATTAAGCAAATTCCTCCATGCTGTTCCTTGTAGAACCATGGGCCGTCTAATAAATAACATGCTCTCAGCAAGGACCTTTCAAGTCATTATGGGTGATAAAATTAGTAAGCAAAGACACCTGAATAATGGACTCCCTCAGGGCTTTGTACTGGCCCCATCTTTATTCAATTTATATATTTCCGATATACCATCTACGCTATCAACAAAGTTCTCTTATGCTGATGACCTGGCATTAGCATATAGCCACAAGGACATCGAAGTTACAGAAGGTGTACTTACAGCCGACCTTACAACTCTGAGCACATACTTCCACCAATGGAGGCTAATCTCAAGTGTAAGCAAAACAGTTACATCATGTTTCCACTTTAATAATAAATTAGCAAAAAGAGAACTCAATATATACCTAAATAATAAATTGCTCCCATATGTGGCTACACCAAAATATCTGGGAGTCACCCTAGACAGGACTCTGTCTTTTAAAAAACATATTCAGAATATGGCTGCCAAGGTTAACAGCAGAAACAACATTCTGCAAAAACTATGCGGAACAACTTGGGGAGCTTCAGCTCCAACTCTTCGATGCGCAGCCCTTGGGCTTTGCTACTCTGTAGCAGAATATTGCGCACCTGTATGGATAAACAGCCCACATACAAGACTTGTCGATGTTCAACTTAACTATACGATGAGATTAATTACTGGGTGCATAAAATCTACACCTATTCACTGGCTACCAGTTCTTAGCCATATACTCCCCCCGCATTTACGACGACAAGAAGCTCTTATTCGGGAGTATAGTAAGATCCTGCTAAACTCCTCTCTATCCATTCATGGTTATACCTCTGTTCTTTTAAGAGGTTGACTAAAGTCAAGAAACCCACCACTCCTTACAGTGCTTAAGCTGCTGGCCGAACATCAGAGCACCACACAAAAGTGGATGGAAGCATGGAATAGCTATACCTCCCAAGATATTTTCGAGCATATTAATCCTAATAATATACCTCCAGGGTTCAATTTACCCCGACACATATGGGTGACTTACAATAGAATTAGAACGACTCATGGGGTGTGTGCCGATTCTTTGTATAAATGGGGGAAGACATCTTCAGCGCAATGTGATTGCGGGGCTCCCCGACAGACTATCCAACATATAGCGAGGGAATGCACTAATAGAAAATACCCAGGAGATTTCAAGGACTTCCTCTGCGTAACAACGGCAGCTACTGACTGGATTTCCAAACTCGGCATCAAACTCTGAAATGTTATTTCTGGTTTCCTCTTAGGTTTTATTACTGCTTCTTTTTAATTGTTTTAACTGTTTTAACTTGTAAATATGAAATGTTTTTAATATTGTGTGTGACCAGCCATACGCTAAATAAATAAATAACTGACCATTCAAAGTTACAGTAGCACTGAAAAAAGTGATTTATGACGGTTTTTCACTCTTCGGACCCACTGCAGCATCCCTATGGTCACATGATTAAAATTTGGATCCTTGGCAACTGGCATGTATTTATGACAGCTGCAGCGTCCCCGGGTCATGCGATCACCCTTTGCGATCTTCTGATGAGCGAAATCAACAACTGTGTTACTAACTTAAGAATTGCAGTGATGCGCTTAATAATTGTGACAAGAACGATTGTAAAATGGAGCAAGACTCAGTTAAAAACTGCCTTGCTTAGCAATGGAAATTTTGGACTCGGTTGCGGTCCAGTCTCTTATTTTTGCATGGTCCCTATCCAAGTACGAACCAGATTTTAAAAATGGCATCTAACTACAGGCATTCTAAAATGATTATTTAGTGTCTAGCCCAACTGCTAATTGTATGAATAATGTCACAGCACTTTTGTATTTAGGAGCTGAAGAACTGAACAAATCTCCCTTTCTCTGTCCCCCAAACCTATCCTTTCCTATGAGAGGTGGACTCCATTTGTATCTACCTACAGGCTACTTCTGTGTAATGGCCAGAATTGGGAACAAGGTGGAGAGTAAATGAGTAAAAAAAGTGGATAAGGTCTGGGGAGAAAGAAAGGTGGATTTGTTCATTTATTGGAAGGGTATATGGCCGTGGTGGCGAACCTATGGCATGCGTGCCACAGGTGGCACGCAGAGCCCTGTCTATGGGGCACGCGCGCCATTGCCCCAGTCCTAGGCCTTCAGCTGGGTTTTATAAAACCTTTTCGCTTTAGGCCTCTGCCTTCGTGTGCAAAAATAAAAAAAGTTTCAATCAATCATTTTCAACTTCTCATGGGAAAAAAAGAGATCTCGCAAAGTAGGAATGGATTGATTGAACTCTTTAGTCCTACCCAGTCTGCCGTTACCACTGCAGCCACGCCCACCCAATGGGCTATGCCCAGCCAATTGGCCACACCCACCCAATGGGCCACGCCCACCCAACACCCGACGATACGTAAGTGGGTTTGGGGTTGCAGTTTGGGCACTTAGTCTCTAAAAGGTTCGCCATCACTGGTATACTGTATGGTCTTTGAGGCTGTTGAGGTTGTGCCCTGGAACAGGTGGAGGGGAATACGCACAAAGGAAGTGGTTCTGAAGGACTAATGCAGGCTTGCTCATCCTAACAGAAATATGTTGAGTGGAAAATAAAGTATTTTAATGTGGCTGCCAAAATATTTGTAACAAATTATAGAGTTGCAATCATAAATGAAGACCAGTCAGTAATGAAAGGGGAGAAGCAATTTCTCAGACTAAATAAAATTAAATGAGTTACTACAGAAACTGCCAGAGGGGAAAAGAAAATAGGTAATTAAAAACCAGTTGGTAATGCTGAATTGAGTAAGAAAACAGCCGATTTAAAAGGAAAGTTTCTCAACTCGTGCTGAAGAGACCCTGGCACTCTCCACCCTTTGCTAATTTCCCTGGTGGCAAAAGTTATATTGAGTTTTGATTCAAAGCTACCCTTGACAGGCTTGTGAATCAAAGCTCTCCTTTGGATCAAACTGTCAAATTAGCTTATTGAGCCAAATTAGTTCATCGGGCCAAATTGAGCTGGTGTTTTTGAATCAATTCAAAGCAATGCAGGATTCATGCTATTGCACGTTCACTTTTATTAAAGGGAACAATCAAACAATCAGTTTGCTGATTTCAATTGCCCAGTCAACTCACCTCTTTGAATCAAATTGCACGTTGGAATGAAGAGCATTCGGAAGCTACAGCTGGTGCAGAGTGCATCAGCAATTTGGGGGGTGGGGGGCTAGAATGACCCCAATAACACTACTGCTCCGTGAGCTGCATTAGTTACCGGTCTGCTTCTGGGTGCAATTCACGGCATGGGTCCAGGTTACTTATGGGACCGTCTCACCGCACTGGGAATGGCCTGTCCCACTCATGCTGGCAGATGAGGCCTGCTTAGAGTTCCGTCACACCGATTATTTCAGCTGGTGGGGTCCGGGAGGAGGGCCTTCTCTGCTGTTGCTCCTGCCCTCTGAAACATCTTGACCCCCCAATGTGAGGTTGGCCCCAACCTCCTATCCTTTCGTAAGGGCCTAAAGAACTGGCTCTGCCTGTCGGCTTGGGGCCCCAATGTGGGAACAGCACAGTGGAGGTACATCCCACCTCCCCGCATTCCACAGATCCCACCTCCCCTCATTCCGCCCCTGCCATCCCCACATGTCCTTGGGTTTTAATGTTCGGTTTTAATTTATTCATGTTTTAGTGTATAGATACATTTTGATGACTGTAAGCCACGCAGAGTTATCCTATGGTAAGATGGCGGCCCATAAATTTTATAAATAAATAAATAAAAACAGGCTTTACACATGCTCTCCCCAATTTGAAGTGGGTTGTGGGTGTTTTGCACTAACCCAAGGAGATATCCTTGGAGGACCCACCTGGAGACCATGAGAAGGGAACAGAACGTGAAAACTGCCATCTGGATTCTGCATCAGAGCAGAGTGAATGAATGATTTACCATCCCAGACTCAATGGCGAGTGTGAAAGCAAGTAAAGTAAAATGCAGCAGAAATCAAGTCTACATAAACTAACAGATTTTTCTCTCATTTCTCTGCTCCCTTAAAAGACTGGCACATGAATGATACCCCAAGCCATTCCTCAACCAAATACAACACCCTCAGCTGCTCTCGTTCATTTCACAACCTCTCCCATCTGCCTCCATCCTACGAGTCAGCCATCAAGTCAGAACTCAACCGTTACTCCTCACTCAAACGATTGGGTAAGCTGAATTATTTACGAAAGGAACTGAGGTGTTGGGTTTTTGTTTTGTTTTTTAAAAGAAAAAGGTGACAAACCATCTTACAAGACTGTTCCTTGGGATCAGTAGCTCTTAATAAGTGATGTAGCATATTTCTTCTCACCTTGTTTCAAAATCTCAGTCTTTGACTTCTATTCCTTAGGTCCCATCTCCCCACAGTTTAAGAATTTTAGCACCCAAGCCTTAAATTGCCACACTGAGATTTTCCAGAGATAGTTGTGTGTGATTTTGCTGAGCCTTTTATGTAGAAGAGGAGCATAATTTATCATGACAGAGGGCATTTGACCAATATACATCTCATAAATTGTCCCATTCAGATATAAGTGAAAGGGTGTGTGTGTGTGTAAGGTGGCTGTCGTGTTCCTTTTTTCATAACAAAAGAACTATAAATGAGAAATATGCACGCACACCAATTATATTTCTTTGTGATCCATTGTTTTAAGCAATTTTCTCCTCATTCTCCCTATGGTAGTGATGGAACCCAGAAAAATGAACTGAGCAAGGAAAATAGTTTTGTGCCTTTGACTTTTCAGCAAGAGCTGCATTTGAGTAGATCTTGGCCTCTTACTTCAGACATCCTGGTCACTGTTTTAACTTTTTACGGTGCCCTGTAAAAACCTACATTTGGGATTTTTCCAAAGAGAGCACTGAACTGCCACCAGTTAACTCACAGCTGCCGACCTATATGAGAATGAGTCGACTGGAGGAACAGGACATTCAATAAGTCCTAATCCTTATATATGAATGGAACAATCCAGTAGATAAATATGTATTGCTTTGCAATCACATTTAATGTACCAGTATGATTCCTTTTAGACCTAAGCTGTAGGTATTGGAATACAATCCAAGGCTCCAGAACTGCAAGTCATTCCAGAAAATTTAGATGCAATTCCCCGACATCTCCAGCAACTGTTATCAAATTGCAATAAATAAGATAGAAAATAGAAATTATGAAATGATTTCATTTTAATTTTGTTTTACAATAAAATGAAATCAAATCCACATTTGATCTAACCACTGCTTTTTGCATTATAGTTTCTGGCACAGCATGTAAAAGCCAAGTGGGACTTTCAGCCCAGAAGTCATTGCAGATTCCTGCTCCCTAAGGGGATCTATACCTTTGGGATTGTTCCTTCTGAAAGAAGACAATCTCAGTATAATTGGAGAAGAATAGAAACCCTGAAAGAACATAGCCATTGACAGGATGTTATGTTGTGTTTATGCTCCTTAAAATGGAGGACATGGCAGTTCTGCACTAAACATTGAGCGCAAAGCCACGTGGGCCCATCCATCCATGTCTCTAACGTTCCTTTCTCCTGTTTTTTAATCTCATCTGTCCGTCTCCCCATCATCCACTGACATCTCACTTTTTTCCCATGTTTCTCAGCAGCGGAGAAGGACTTGGATGAATTCTATGCCAAGCGGAGGCACCTTGCTGAGTTAACTCGAGGGACGCTGCCCTTACATGCCATGAAAATGAACTATGATATGGATAGCTACTCTGAGAAGTCACATAATCCGCGACGGGTCATGTCACAAGAACACATCCTTTCAGACGGTGGAAGTGGAGGGGGAAGCTACCGCCCGTCACATTACGACTACACCATTCCAAGAGAGCGTGTCATATCTCACGAGCGCCTTCTCTCCCGGGAAAACTTGCATTCTCAGGAGCACTTGCTTTCTCCAGAGCGTCTCCATCAACACACGGGTCCCTTCCAGGAAATGCACCTAGGCCATCAGAAGGCTCTTTCTCAGACCAATGTCTGTGCCAGCAGCACCCCCATGCTTGACCACCATCACATGATGATGAAAAACTCTCATCCCGCTTCCAACAATTCCCCCAAGGCAACTGCTCCTTGGGAGACTAGTAGTAGTAGTAGTAATCAGGCAGCTGCCAGGCGCCAAGGCTTTGCTTCCAAGAGGCAAAGCACCATTGATCAAGTTCAGTTCATCCCGGGGCACCATCCAACCCAACACCTTCCTACTGGTAGCAAGAATGAGGTCACGGTGTGAGTTGTCCCTATTCCCCAACTCAGGTTGATCGGACTTTCCAAGGCCATATTTTTCTCCCTTTTTCTGATCCACCCCACCCTTTATTTGGTGCTTACTATCTTTTATTGGGGTTTTCCCTCTTATTTTAGTCTTGTGGCCTCCATCTCGGTTGATGTCAAGTCCTAGCCTGGTCTTTGCTAATGGCACTATCACAGTCTTCACTGACTTTTGATTGGGTCCATTTGACCTGCCAGGTCCTGACAATCTTTGATGATGATATTGACTGCTGATATTTAATAATATCAGCATTACAGCTCATGATAAGATGTGAGTATATCAAGGCCTGCTTGGTTCATAGAAGGCACCAATTATGCAGTATTAGTCAATTTCTGAAGATGTCAAAATTAGTTGGGTTCATACAATTAATGCTGCTACTATCTCTTTCTGTGTCTGTTGACATTATTGCTAGCCAGGTTTGGTGACATCAAGGCTGAATTGATTTTTAGTGATCAGGCCTATGGATCCTTCCAAAGCCGTGAAGATAGCTTTGCATAAGATCAGTTACTAGGCCCCATCAACCTTTGATTACAATACTAGTTTTGTCCATCAACATTTGATGACATCATTGCTCTGGGCCTTGTCTCAGATTTTTGAAGACTGAAGACATCACTTGTGGATTTATGAGGTTGGCACCCTTTGCCTCTTATAACTCTAAGCGCTGTGAACATTGCCAATCTTAGTGGATGCTCCATTGACCAAGTGACACCATCGACACCATCAATGGTATCAACACTGTGGATTCTGTCAGCTGCAGTTCATATAAGCGCTGTGGGTCTTGTTGACCTTTGATGCCCTCACCATCAGTCTCTGATGGTATCAACACTGTGGACTTTTGATGACATCAACACTGTCTGACTTGTCAGTGGTAGAAGTTGTTAATGGAGAAAGAGGTTTGTTAGTGCACTGGTCATGATAGAATACTGTAGGGTGTCACATGGACTGATGGTCAGTTACAGTATGTGGGTCCTGTATGGTGATGGGCAAAATCAGTCATGTTGATGTTGGAAGAGGCCATGTCAACATTTCATGATAGTACTGCCAATCTTGATAACTAAGAATGCTATCAAGGTTCCTGTGCCTGTCACATTTTGATGATTTCAGCACAATGGACTCAGCCAATAGCTACAGATTTCAAAGTAGCCAGAAATTGGCAACGATGTTGACTTTTGGTGATCTCATCACTGTACACCTCACTCATCATTGACATCACTGACTGTTTTCAGCTCATCCACTTTGCATGAAGCCATCTCAATGGGGCTTCATCCTTTGGGGCTGGTTAACAACTTGCACCTGGTTCATATTGGCACTTTTGTTGGAGACGCCTGCTGCCCTTAGTGGTGTACAGACAAAGGTTATTATGATCTTCTGATGATCTAACTATCCCTTTGCTCATACAGTGGTAAAGTGAATAGATGAGATCCCTCCCACCTCTTCCTCTTCCTTCCAGATGCGCCGCAAGAAGGGAATGGTGGCCATCTTATCCTGTTGCCTCCAGTAACAAGTCTGGTCAGTGCTGAAGTTGGAGGAACTGGAGTATCACACAATACACAGCCCTTTGCCACTCTCACGCTATCCTTATTTTATAATGGGTCCATAATTCTGACGATAAAAATCTAGGGCACAATCAAGTCCACCCATTCTGCTGTACATATCTTTATATATTGCTTGCATTCCATCGATTTTTCTAGTGCTTTTTATTTAGCTTCCCATTATAGGGGATATCCATCCATATTGAATTTGTGAGTGCAGTTTTTTCTAAAAAAAACTCTGATATTTCAAATGCGATCATTACAAGTAAACTTCATCCTAACCCTACCTGCTTTCTCTCCAACTGTGCATCATCTATGATGCTCAGGATGCTTAAAAAATATCCTTTCTACATTACATTTTTTGAATGGTCTGTTCTTTCCTAAGCATACAAAGACATAAAACGTATGGCAAACTTCCATTGGGTTATGGTGTTTTCTTTAAAAGTAAAAACATGGAAGATAAAAATGATTTCTAAAATAAAATCCTCCCCTGACCTTAAAATTAGCCCTTTGGAATATATATTTTATTTTGTGGATAATTTTGATAAAAGAACGCTTGCTTGGTTGAAATTTTGCTTTCAGCCACTACTACTTTCACTAGTTTAAACATTTATATTCAGGCTTTTCTTAAGCAGATCTTGGGCAGACACTGAGATCTCAATTTTAAATAATAGTTTAATCATCGTACTTCTCATATGTATTTCCAATGCAGGAGAAAGATACACAAGGATTTGTAGGTTGATTACTGTCCAGTGTTGGGAAATACTCTTTTCCATATTGAAAACACCAGCTACTTCAGATGTAACATTAAACCATATTTCAACAATATGAGCCTACATGGCTCTATAATTTTCAACCTCTCTTCAATCCCACTCATTCCTTTCAGGACAGCTGGTATAATAATCCCAGACCTGTTTGCTTCTCTTTTAGATTAACCATAATTTGTCATATTTTCAAAGCAGACTTGACAAACTGTGGTTTCTACTGAGTTTGTTGCAAACAACCTAACTTCAGATCATAGTTTATTTGCATTTTCATTCACTGGAGTTTAATGCTTAGGTGGCATACTAAATTACAGTGGTTGAATTCAACTTAATTGTTAACTATGTTAATGGCATAGATCACATCTAAATCAAGAGTGGCCAAACTAGATAATTATGTACAAAGCAGAGAAACTACATAATTCGCTTTGCCAAAGGAAGAGAAATATAGAAAGAATGGAACAGATGAGAGAACATTACTTGTCTTTTCCTTATAATGCTACATGTTGCTGTAATGCTATGGTGTATGCAACCATCATTTAAAATCTTCTCATTTCCCCACCTTTGTGAAAGGAATGAGTGCGCAGTACAAACATGGCTTTAAAATCTTAGAAAATATTTTTAAGTGTATAAGTCTAGTATGAGGGAGAATGATTTTTTATGTATTTCCCCCCCCCCAAACCACTACAGGTAGTCCTTGACTTACAACTATTAGTTTAGTGACCCTTTGAAATTACAATGGCATTTTAAAAAATGACTTATGACCAGTTTTCACACCTCTGATCTTTGCAGCCTCCCAGGGTCATGTGATCAAATTGGGGTCTTGGCAACTGGCATTTATTTATGACTGCTGCACTGTCTCAGGATCATGTGATCACCAGTTGTAGCCTTCCCAGCAGACTTCTGACAGGCAAAGTTGCTTAACAACCTCATGATTCATTTAAAAGCTGCAGTGATTCGCTTAACAACTGTGACAACAAGGTTGTAAAATGGGGCAGAACTCACTTAACAACTGCTTTGCCTAGCAACTGAAAGCTTGGACTCAGTTGTGGTCATAAGTCAAGGACTACCTGTACTTTTCTTAGTCTTGATTAAGATTGTCAGACCAAGAGGGGGAGATCATTGCATTAGAGGAAACCAACTTTGATATATTGAATGTATATATTTACTCGTGTGCTCCCCTAAACCGTTGACATTGTAGTTTTGATGGAAAAATAATTTTGCTGAAAAAAAAGTGTCCAAAATAAGTCCAAAACCTTGTCAGGATTTGAAGCAAAGGCTATCTAGAAGGCCTGGAAAACATCATTATTTCATAGTCCATTCATTTCTTATACATGTGGGTTTTGTTTATCTGTTCCAAGGCTTTATTTTTTTTTATCACTTTATGATCTGCACCAACGTATCTTCAATTTTTGATAGTATTTTAATGCTGTTTCTTGTAACTTGTAAAAGGTTACGGAACCGTGTCCATTTTGGAATAATCTACACTGGTGATCCCTATTTTCCCACCCACCAACCTCCTTCCCTGATGGGATCAGCCTATAATATGGGGTGCTTTAATTTACCTTCTCTTTTTCAGAGGAACCAGATTATGAGGTTGCTATCGTCTAAAGCAGAGGTGAGGGACGATGGCCCCTTTATGACTTGTGGACTTCAGCTCCCAGATTTCCTGAGCCAGCATGGCTGGCTCACAAATTCTGGGAGTTGAAGTCCACACATCATAAAAGGGCCATCATTCGCCACCTCTGGTCTACAGGCCTCTAGGCTCATTCCTGCCTCATACTTTCCTTCCCCGCCTTGCGTTCCTCCTTTCCTCTTCCCAAACTCAAATCAAGGGCTAATGACCCCCATTTTCACCCCCTTTTTTTGGGGGGGGGTGTGCTGGCGGGTTATTACATTTTTCATTTCTGAACTTCTTAATGCAAAACCTTGAGGGAGCAATCGAGGATCTAATTTGCTAAAAGAAACAGAGAAGTTTTCAAACTTGACTTTGGGGATTCTGAAATAATGCTTTAGACAGATATGCAGAACTCCTTTCATCCTTGGGCCAATTTGCATGACTTTTCAATATTAAGAGGGGAGCAGAATTAAAAGAATCTTAAGTATTTAGCAAAGTGCTATGTTATCATTGGCCAAGGTTCTTCTTTACTCAAGAAAGTTTTGAGACGGAGAGATACTCATTAATGTCAATTAAAACTTCCTTGTTTAACTTCAGTCTGTCTTATTGCTTCCTGATAAATGCTGTGAAGGGATCAGGAATGAATAGTCCATTAATTTCATCTTGAATAGCTTATCTTAATAGCTCATTACTAATTACTTTCTGTATTTGTCCAGTGCATGTCTGAAGGGGAAAAAATGCCTTTAATTATAGATTCCTTGTCATCATTTTTGGATTGAACTGCCTGTATTTCTCTTTCTTTAAAAAAAATTCCAGATAATAATGAGAGGAAATCAGTATTTAAAACCTCATATAAATATCTGATGAATCCTAGTTTCAAAACCATTGATTCACATCTTCAGATCTGTCTCTATTTCTTGTTTAAATCTGTTTATCTGTCCTGTAAGCTGAACTGGTGGGGTTGTCATTTGATGTGTCATAGAAACCCACCCCTCTGGAATGATTCATGGGCTAGCGTGTTGTGAACACAGCTTAAACTGTTTAGGATGAAGCTTGGACCTACCAGTATAAAAAAAGTAATTAAAATGTTGAATTAGGATTGGACAGGACCAGGTTCCGATGCCCAGTCAGTCATGTAACTCACTAAGTAACCTTGAGCTAGTCACTGTTGCTTAGCCTAACCTACCTCTTTAGTTTTTGTGAAGCTAAAATGATGATGAGGAAAGATTATTGAAACTTCCTTGGTTTGGGTTAGTTTAACTTGGGCAGGGGCTGAAAGTTGTGATTTCTGTCTTCGTGAGTAAGAACAGTCCACACAGGCTTGGTTTATCATTCATTGCAATCTGGTACCCTCACGCCTTCTCTTGCAATCTGACAGCAGCTCACTGAAAGCAACCCCAATCTCTGATTGACACAAAGGAATACTTCTATTTTATTTCCAGAGGGATGCATATTTGCATTCTGATCTCTTGCCTGTGTTTTTCTGGTGTAGACCGACCTCTGCCACCCTACCACCTCCTCAGAATATGGATTGCAAGCCTAGGATAGATGTGAGATAGATGTGTAAGTTGGTTGGGTTGTATGGAAGGGTTCGATGTCTACTGAAGATGCTTCCAAAAAATATCTTTGAAGTTTTCTAGTCTTATGTGTCCAAGAACAGAATTGATATATTACTGGCTCAGTCATAGTCTATCGGTAGCTGTACCAGAATTTTTTTTTTCTGGAACAGCTATGGATCTGTACAATTTTAGTGGTCCTTTCTCGCATTGATAGGAATTCAAATCATCCCATCTGATGGCTTCTTTCTCTTCTCTTACAGAGCTTTAGACACCTTAATGCTGTTCTCAGTGTGTTGGGTAGATAGAACGGAAAATTATCTTCAGGTTAGCTTCAGACCAAGACAAAGCACTAGAAGTTAGCACGATAAAATTTTCATGAGGAATGGCTTTAGTAGTGAGGTGTCAGGCAGTCGTATCTGGAGAGCTTAAACCATGGAAATTCCCTTTCGCCTATTGATGAGGGCATGTGGGAGCATTTGCCATTTTTAGTTTAAGAAGCCATTTTCTGTGTCTCGCCAATAGATGCTGTAGCTCAACTTTTTCCTCCTTCCAGAAGAAAGAGGACGGAACAGGAGGCATAATAGGTTATGTACGAGAGAATAAGATAGCAGTTTTAAATGAACATATGTATGAGTCAACTGGATTTCAGCATCCCAAAAGTTCTTAAATCAAACTTTTTGCAATGTTTCCACAGTTTATTAAAAAATCTTTCAAAATTTCTCATGCATCACTAGGGCATTTGAATGACTGATTCAAATCATATTTTAATGTCTTCTTTCTGATAATCCCAAAGGTGCTTTTTCAAGAGGCAACTGGGCTTTCTTTATTTTTCCTTGAAGACATTTCGTTTCTCATCCAAGAAGCTTTTTCAGTTCTGAAGAAGCTTCTTGGATGCAAAGCGAAACGTCTTCAGGGAAAAACAAAGGAAGTCCAGTTGCCTCTTGAAAAAGCACCTTTGGAAGAACCATGATCTGGATGACTGAAGAACTCCATAGACACTCCTTTCTAACAGGATCTCTATTTAAATCCATCCTCTGAATTCTAGCTCTGTTTGGATACCGATATTCTGTTAAGAGGCCATTTGCAGAATTGCACTTCCAAAAAAATAACATGGAAGAGACAAATAAGGTGGGGGGGGGGAGTGGAATCTTGTATGTGAGAAAGAATGTGGGATTTAGTTAGTCTGTTGGACAGAAGTTATCATCAGAAAAAAAATGTGAAAGGAGGCTGACTTTGTTATGGAAATGTATAGAAAAAAGTTATTTTTTTTCTCTTTAAGGAACATGTGAGGGAAATTTGCAAAAGAGGACATGTTGTATTTTCTGTTACTGAGAAGAAAGGAATGACTAAATATAATTTCTTTTGATGTTGTTTGTATGAAGCAAGGATTGCCTTGTCCCCAAAACTAAACCTCTGTCTCACTCTTTCCATGGCATCTAGCATTATTTCATGATTTGGGATGAAAGTCGAAAATATATTCTAAAGAACACCCACTGTAGTTGGGATTACACGCTGAGAAGTCTGTTATCCTTTTGAGACTGCTCCATTAAAGGCATTTTTTCCCCTTCAGCGTTCCCCTCACATTTCTTTTAAAGATGAATTACTGAATTGGTTCCTCTTCTGAGCTTTCTGCAAAATGGGTTGGAAATTTTATATTTGTAGAGACGTGTTGATTTTTGCATGTATATTGTATAACAAGAATTTTGATCCTTCCTCCTTCTAGAAATGAGTCCAGTGATAAAATTGGGATGGCATTTTAATTTCATTCTTCGGCATATGGGTGCTTCCTCCCACTAGAATAGATTTGGGCAACTGAGAACCAGTATTGTGTAGTAGCTAAGATGCTGGGATACGAAATGGGAAGCAATGAGTTCTAGTCCTCTCTTAGGTAGAAAAGTTTGCTGGGTGACATAGTCTTTTTCAGCCTACTTCACCTCACAGGGTTCTGATTTTAGAGAAAACAGAGACGTAAGCATTAGATAGGCACGTTACCTTGAGTTCAGCAAAGAATAAAGGCAGGATAAAAATCTAATGAACTTTTTCGAAAGTTACATCTACTGTATGTAACAGCCCCTCGTGGGTTGCCTTTCTTCTCTTCAACTATTTTCAGTGGCAGTTTCAGGAGAGTAAAAAAATTCCAAAAAATGCTGGCATGCATCTTCATCAATAGCTGTCATTTTGATTACATTGATTTTTATTAGGGTTGGGGGTTTTTTATAGATAAAAAAGAAGAACCGTGTAATATATATAACCTCAGAAAACACACACACACATATACATATACATATACATATACATATACATATACATATACATATATATATATATATATATGTATAGATGTATAGATGTATATATGATGTATATATGTATATATGTATATATGTATGTATGTATATATATATGTATGTATATATATATATGTATATATATATATATATATATATATATATATATATATATATATATATATATATATATATATATATATATATATATATATATATATATATATATATATATATATATATATATATATATTGTTGTTGTTGTTGTTGTTAGCTGCGAAGTCGTGTCCGACCCATCGCGACCCTATGGACAATGTTCCTCCAGGCCTTCCTGTCTTCTACCATCTTCTGGAGTCCATTTAAGCTCACGCCTACTGCTTCAGTGACTCCATCCAGCCACCTCATTCTCTGTCGTCCCCTTCTTCTCTTGCCCTCGATCTTTCCCAGCATTAGGCTCTTCTCCAGTGAGTCCTTCCTTCTCATTAGATGGCCAAAGTATTTGAGCTTTAGCTTCAGGATCTGGCCTTCTAAAGAGCAGTCAGGATTGATCTCCTCTAGGACTGACCGGTTTGATCGCCTTGCAGTCCAAGGAACTCGTAGGAGTCTTCTCCAGCACCATAGTTCAAAGGCCTCAATTCTTTGGCGCTCAGCCTTTCTTATGGTCCAACTTTCACTGCCATACATTGCAACTGGGAAGACCATAGCCTTGACTATACGCACTTTTGTTGACAGGGTGATGTCTCTGCTTTTTAGTGTGCTGTCTAGATTTGCCATGGCTTTCCTTCCCAGGAGCAAGCGTCTTTTAATTTCTTGGCTACAGTCCCCATCTGCAGTGATCTTGAAGCCCAGGAAAACAAAATCTGTCACTACCTCCATTTCTTCTCCATCTATTTGCCAGGAATTGAGAGGGCCAGATGCCATGATCTTGGTTTTCTTAATGTTAAGTTTCAACCCAAGTTTTGCACTCTCCTTCTTCACCCGCAACAAGAGGCTCTTTAGTTCTTCTTCACTTTCTGCCATTAGAGTGGTATCATCTGCGTATCTTAGGTTGTTGATATTTCTTCCAGCAATCTTAATTCCAACTTTTGATTCATCTAGCCCTGCCTTTCTCATGATGTGCTCTGCATATAAGTTAAATAGGCAGGGCGACAGTATACAGCCTTGCCGGACTCCTTTCCCAATTTTGAACCAATCAGTGGTTCCGTGTCCAGTTCTCACTGTTGCTTCTTGACCCGCATATAGGTTTCTCAAGAGACAAATAAGATGGTCTGGTACTCCCATCTCTTTAAGAACTTGCCACAGTTTGTTATGATCCACACAATCAAAGGCTTTAGCATAGTCAATGAAGCAGAAGTAGATGTTTTTCTGGAACTCCCTAGCTTTCTCCATGATCCAGCGTATGTTAGCAATTTGATCTCTAGTTCCTCTGCCTCTTCGAAATCCTGCCTGTACTTCTGGTAGTTCTCGATCCACATACTGCTGAAGTCTAGCTTGTAGGATTTTAAGCATGACTTTACTAGCATGAGAAATGAGTGCAATGGTGCGATAGTTTGAACATTCTTTGGCACTGCCTTTCTTTGGAATTGGAATGTAAACTGATCTTTTCCAATCCTGTGGCCACTGTTGAGTTTTCCAAATTTGCTGGCAAATTGAGTGTAGCACTTTTACTGCACTGTCTTTTAAGATTTTGAATAGCTCAGCTGGAATACTGTCACCTCCACTAGCTTTGTTGTTGCTCAGCTTTTCTAAGGCCCACTTCACTTCACATTCTAGGATGTCTGGCTCGAGGTCAGTGACCACCTCATTGTGATTATCTGGGACGTTAAGCTCATTCTTGTATAGTTCTTCTGTGTAATTTTGCCACCTCTTCTTAATCTCTTCTGCCTCTGTTAGGTCCCTGCCATTTTGGTCCTTTATCATGCCCATTTTTGCATGGAATGTTCCCTTCATCTCTCCAATTTTCTTGAAAAGATCTCTGGTCCTCCCTATTCTATTGTTTTCTTCTATTTCTTTGCACTGTTCATTTAAGAAGGCATTCTTATCTCTTCTAGCTATTCTCTGGAATTCTGCATTCAATTGGGCATATCTATGTTTTTCTCCCTTGCCTTTCGCTTTCCTCCTTTCCTCAGCTATTTGCAAAGCTTCCTCAGACAGCCATTTTGCTTTCTTGCATTTCTTTTTCTTTGGGATGGTTTTGGTTGCTACCTGTTGTACAATGTCGCGAACCTCTGTCCATAGTTCTTCAGGCACTCTGTCTATCAGATCTAATTCCTTAAATCTATTTGTCACCTCTACTGTATATTCAACAGGGATATGATTTAGTTCATACCTGAGTGGCCTAGTGCTTTTCCCTACTTTCTTCAGTTTAAGCCTAAACTTTGCAAGGAGAAGCTCATGGTCTGAGCCACAGTCAGCTCCTGGTCTTGTTTTTACCGACTGTATAGAGCTTCTCCATCTTTGGCTGCAGAGCATATAGTCAATCTGATTTCTGTGTTGACTGTCTGGTGATGTCCATGTGTAGAGCCGTCTCTTGGGTTGTTGGAAAAGAGTGTTTGCTATGACCATCGTATTCTCTTGACAAAATTCTATCAGCTTGTGCCCTGCTTCATTTTGTACTCCAAGGCCAAACTTGCCTGTTATTCCAGTTATCTTTTGGCTTCCTACTTTAGCATTCCAATCTCCCATGATGATAAGGACATCATTTTTGAGTGTTAGTTCTATAAGGTGCTGTAGGGCTTCATAGAACCGGTCAATTTCATCCTCTTCAGCACTGGTGGTTGGGGCATAGACTTGGACTACTGTGATATTGAATGGTTTCCCTTGGATTCGAACTGAGATCATTCTGTCATTTTGAGGATTGTATCCCAGTATTGATTTTCCTACTCTTTTATTGACTATGAAGGCTACTCCGTTTCTTCTGAGGGATTCTTGCCCGCAGTAGTATACCTGATGGTCATCTGAATTAAATTCACCCATTCCTGTCCATTTTAGTTTGCTGATACCTAAGATGTCGATGTTCAGTCTTGTCATCTCTTGTTTGACCACGTCCAGCTTTCCTTGATTCATGGATCTTACATTCCAGGTTCCTATGGAGAAAAAATCTTTACAGCATCGGACTTTCCTTTCACCACCAGACACATCCACAGCTGAGCGTCCTTTCGGCTTTGGCCCAGTCGCTTCATTCTTTCTGGCGCTACTAGTACTAGCCCTCTGCTCTTCCCCAGTAGCATATTGGACGCCTTCCGACCTGAGGGGCTCATCTTCCAGCGTCATATCGTTTTGCCTTTTGGTACTGTCCATAGGGTTTTCATGGCAAAGATACTGGAGTGGGTTGCCATTTCCTTCTCCAGTGGATCACGTTTTGTCAGAACTCTCAGCTATGACCTGTCCGTCTTGGGTGGCCCTGCACGGCATAGCTCATAGCTTCATTGAATTACGCAAGTATGTATTGAACGGTATCTGAGAATCATTGGTGTCTCTTTCTCTTGGGCATCATTTAACAAAGGACTAAAATTAGCCATTTGCATGATCATAGCAGTAAACCAGGCAGGAGCTCAGGTGAAGTAGACGTGACCATAGAGGTCGCTGGGAGGTGTTGGTGAATCCCGTAAGCTTGTGATTCCATAGATGGATGGTACTACTTTTTTAGCACTTTCTCCAACTCCCAAATTCTAAAATCAGGAATAGGGTTATTCTCCACTTTACCTTTTGCCTTCCTGAAGGTCATGTCTGTCCAGGAAAGTTGAGATGATAATAAGGGGTGAATAAGGACATATGCAGGGGCTGCTCAAATCAGTATATTCAGCGTGCTAATAATTTCTGTTGTGTTTCTAACAATACTGCATAGAGATTATCTTATGCGAGATAAATAGTGATTATAGAGAAATGAGCTCACAGTGATTTTTTACAACAACAATAAAAGGGCATTGTCACATTGTCATCTGTTAACTTCAAAACCTTTGGCAGATGAGAAGAACACTTCCAGATGGACAATTCCAAGTGCTACTAGGCAAAAAATGTTAGGCAGCTCTTCCATCTATTCCTATTAGATGAAAGCGGGTGTGAGCTTGTAGCATGCGTAGGTGTAAGTGCATAAAGAAGAAAAACTGGAAGAAGCAGTAACAAAAGATGGGGAAATGCTGTCTACTAAGGTTCCAGTGGACTACCATGAATGGAGCAGGGCAAAATGAATGTTCAAAGCCTACAAGTATCTCAGTTCTGCAAAGCTATTCAGCATGGACATATAACATTAGAATAGGTTGTCTTCAGAACAATATGGTGTCTTAAAGGCTAGCCGATTGGCTAGGACAGTGTTTTTCAACCTTTTTTGGGCAAAGGCACACTTGTTTCATGAAAAAAATCACGAGGCACTCCACCGTTTTACGCACCGTTGGACCTCCCCACGGTCGCTACACGAACGGTCGTAAGTCGAGGATGGCCTGTGTTCTCAAGGGGTTGGACTAGAATAGATGACCTCCAAGGTCCCTTCCAACTTATTATTATTATTATTATTATTATTATTATTATTATTATTATTATTATTATTATTAGCCTCTTTATTTTATTTTATTTTATTTTGGGTCTTTTGTTTGTTTGTTTTTGCTGTGAAGGAAAAGGAAAGCTTGCATTTCTTTTTAATTTATCTTTCTGTATTTTCTTTTTTCTCTTCTTTTCTTTCTTCCTTCCTTCCTTCCCTCTCTTCCCTCCCTCTCTTTTCTTTCTTTATCTTCCTTCCTTCCTTTCTCTCTCCCACTTTCTTTCCCTCCCTCTCTCAATTTCTTGCTTTCTACTTGTTGTGGAAATTGGAAGCTACTTGCATTTCTTTTTAATTTTTCTTTCTGCATTTTTCTCCTTCATTTATTTTTCTTTCTTTCTCTTTCTTTCTTTCCTTCTTTCTTTCTTTTCTCTTTCTTTCTCTCTTTCTTTTCTCTTTCTTTCTTTCTATCTTCCTTCCTTTCTTTCCTGCCTTTCTCTCTCCCACTTTCTTTCCCTCCCTCTCTCAATTTCTTGCTTTCTGCTTGTTGTGGAAACTGGAAGCTACTTGCATTTCTTTTTAATTTTTCTTCCTGCTTTTTTTCCTTCCTTCCTTCCTCCCTTCCTCTCTCTCTCTCTTTCTTTTCTATTCTCCTTTTTTTTCTTTCTCCCTCCCTTTTCCCCTTCCCCCTTTTTTCCCTTCCTTTTTTCTTTCTTTCTCACCTTTACCATCGAAAGCACTTCACTCCAGAGGGGCGGGGGGAAACCCCAAAGGTTTTTAATTGCTTTGGTCCAAAGGACATTTTATTACGCAACGTATCAAAAGGACAGGTTAAAAAAAAAATCAGCCATGTAATTTTTCAGACGCAAGCGAAGCCTCCGAGAGCGAAGCGGTCAGATCCCTCTATTTCGGGCTGGGGCGAGGGGTCGCGGCGAGCAAAGAAAGCGGAGCCAGGCAGCCGACCAGGCGGGAGTCTCGCATCCTCAGCCGCGCGGGGAGTAAGGAGTAAGCGGCGCGTGCTGGGGAAGAAGAGCTTTTTCGAACGTTGCAGGCAACCAACCACGCAACAGCTCAGGCGAGCCGGGCTGGCTGCCCGTCCGTCCTCTTCCGATAAGCGAGCCGGTCGCCACTCCCCAGCTTCTCTCTCTTCAGCAAGAGACCCTCCGAAGCCAGGGAAGGGGGTGGAGCTACGCTGCCGTGGAGCCCTGGTGCCTAGAGAGGTCGAGCCCACTTCTTTTCCCGGGCTTTTGCTTCCAGCGAAGTAGGGCCGTCAGCTTAGCCAAGGCTCCAGTGCCCAGCGCTCCCCACCAGAGAGTCTTGCAGCGCCGCTCCGCCCGTGGCTGTTCCTCCTCCTCCTCCTCCTCCTCCTCCTCCTCTTACCGCTGTCTCCTAGGTCAGTGTTTTTTCAATTTTCCCCACGGCACACCAGGCAACATCTTGCGGCACACTAGTGTGCCGCGGAACAGTGGTTGAAAAACACTGGGCTAGGAGGCTGTCCATGTGCTTGGAGCAGATACTCTTTAATCTGTTTTCACAATATTTACTCCAAGTTCTTAACATTTGAATATTTCCCTTTGAATTTTCAGTTTTCCTTTGGCTAATATCTCCTTGTCCCCTGCCATGCACAAACTTTATTTTGCAGCATTTTCACTGGAAAATATTTTTTAGTGATGCATGGGAACCCTACTGCTGTATCCACCTGAGTTAGGCACCATCCTGCTTGCTCCTCGAGAAGGTTTGGATGGTAACCATAGTAACTTGTGGGGACAGAAACAAAATTATGTGTGATCCAGCCTCATTTGGTTAAATAATGTTTCATGAGTTCTTCTCAGATTTTAAATGGAATATATCCCCAGAACACTAAAATCCCAATCTTCTTTGGCTACATTTCATTGAAAATAGATTGTTGGCATAAGACAACTACTACCCCTTTTCCTCCTGCCATTGGTTCAGGGGTGCATTAAAAAAAGTTTTGATCATGGCAGGGCCGCCATTTTGATCTTGTTTATTTCCCCTCATAAACATCCCTAGTTTTGTTTATTCAAAAGGCCCTCAGTTGCCTTCTCCATCCTGGAAGAAAAAAATGAGATTCCTTCACTGGAAAGTAAAGGGGTATGTATAGAAAGACAGTTTTGGAAAAGAAAAACAAGGACAACATGAAACAGCTTCTTCCCACAATCACACCCTGTAAGCCTGCTTGGCATTGAACCAAACAAAAGGAGGAAGAATCACAGAACTGCCTACCCCATGCCAATTGCGTAGATTCACACTTAGCTGAGGTCTAGCCATCCCCGTACACTCTCCTCAGCTGAAAATGTGTGGCACACAACATTCTGGGTCCTGATTATAGTGCAATTCTATACACATTTCATTCAGAAATAATTCTCACAAGGTTTGGTGGACTCTTGGCGGACTGCAAATAGAGGTCCACAACCATAACTGGGGAACACTCAATGCTTTTAAAAGCAAACCAATGTAGAAATGAATACAAAAATTGAATGGAATCAGCTGTTGGAGCTGCAAGGGATACCCCTTAATATCTGGGTTTATTTTCCTGGGGGCCCAAAAGTTGATGTTGTTTAAGGACTAGATCCATTTGTTATCGAGTTCCTCTTGAATTGGTGTGATTTTGTTTTCAATAAACTAATGTTTCCAGCTACTTGTTGTGGAATTTTTCCCCCCGGGTGGTCAACACTGCTAATTTGGATTAGTAATTAAAGATGACTTATATAATGGATTGTTGTTCATAATCCTCAGTTTGTCTTGCATTAAGAGCTGTATTTCTATATTGCTATAACACACACAGGGTTCTGTTATGAAGGAGAGATTTTTGAGACAGCATTAAAGACCAGGAAATTGATAATCAATACATTCATACACGTTTAAGAGTGATCTATGTTTGCATCTTTGCTTTTAAACTTAAAGCATAATTTTAGTCTTTTGATTATGAAAAAGAATAACTGATAATTTGCTTTTTACATAGGCCACGAACAGATGCATGGTGATGGAATCATGGATTGATATACATTATCATTTATAGTGCAACTAGGTAATTTTATATCTTGTCTTAATGACCTGGTTTTAGAGAGGAACCTTTGAGATTATTGTATATTTTCATTGGGAATAAAAACTATTTTTTTCTGAAAAGCATAATAGTTTCAATAATAATGAGGAGGAGGAATAGATAAGTACAGATCTTTGACTTACAGTCATTCATTTAGCAAACATTCAAAGTTACAATGGCACTGAAAAAAGTTACTTACAACTAGTCCTTGCACTTACAACCATTGCACCATCTCCACGGTCACATGATCAATATTTTGGCACTTGGCAACTGACATGTATTTACAACAGTTGCAGTATCCTAGGCTCATGGGATCACCATTTGTGACTTTCCCATATGGTTTCTGATAAACAATGGGGTTAACAACCACATGATTTATTTAACAACTGCATTGATTCAGTTAACAACCATGACAAAAAAAAAGATTGTAAAACTGAACACGACACATTTAACAACCTTTAGCAATGGAAATTCTAGTTCCAATTGTGGACACAGAGTAAGCTGAGGACTACCTGAAGACTTATCAATAGGCAAACAGCATGATAAATACAAGTATCTCTTTAAGTATCCCAGAATTCTTATCCAAGGTCATGGCTAACCCAGACCATCTGCAAACTACACAGATCAGTCAGAACTTTGAAAGTTCTTCCAACTGACAAAGCAATTTCCCCAAGACCTTTCTAGAAACAATTCAGCTTTGTCAGGGACCTGAGAAGGCTTTCTTAACTGTTCCATCATCCTGTAGAAATCCAGAGATAAGAGACATTCCAAAATTAGCCAGGCAGTTATCTCTCTACATTTAACTTCTTCATCTTCTGTGTAGTAAGCAATTACATAGCTTACACCGGGCATTAAAATTTAATGTTTTGCAGAACTTGGCAATGGCAATTGGTAAAAACTCAATTTTGTAATCCTGCAATGTTACTCCAAGTCTTTCTAATTTATAAAGTAAATACTTCAGAGTTCAGATTATATTAGAACAGTTATATTTCTTCTCCACAGAGACTTTAAAATGACAAGACAGAAAAAATTCAAAAGCGACATTTTTATTATTCATCTCTCCCATGAACCCAAAAAGTGTTGGATGGCTGCTAGTTACAGAATTTTCTGACTACATCATATATTGTAATGTAAAGATTTAGGCATAAAAAATGAAAATGTAGATGCCGTATTTATGCTTCAGGCTGTATTTATTGCACAGGTTCAAGGAAAAAGGGTAAAAACTTAGTTTTTTTTCATAGAGGTATTCCATGTTAATAGATATTGACACCCATATAATACACTGGGTAATCGTGGCTGATAGGGCACATTTTTCTCTCTACATCAGTCATCGTTCAAAGGGGGGGGAAGTCACAGATGATAAAATAGCCCTCATCAGACCAGGTATATTCAGCTCAGGCAAATGACTGGATCTTTATGAAATATTCATATTTGAGATGATCTCTTTTTTAATTCGAATAGGGCAGGCTCTACTAATACCCATCTCCATTTCTCATTAACATGCATGATTATCTCTCTGTGCCAGCAATTTGCATCCATCATTTTATTAATTTTCTTCAGCAGTTTGCCTCAGTTGGGGCTGCACTTGAGATTCCCCTCCTCCCTGCTAACCTCTTCTTTAATTCATTAATATTCAAGCTCCCTTTTAGCGAGCTGTCAAATGTAAAACCCTAGGGGTCTGATTAAGTCCCTCAGGATTTCTTGCGCAGCCTCTGGCACCTTTTGATATTCCATCTGATGCAGTCATTTACAGAATCAGAAGCCGCCGAGCAAAGGAATGGTTGGCAGAGAATGGCTGATACATCTGATTTCCCCCCCCCCTCAATTGTGCTTAATGACTATTAAGTAGAGCCTGCATCTTGAACAGAAAAACTTGCTGAAGACATCAGCCATAACTGAGCGTGTACCAATAACTAAGATCTTAATTACTGCTCAGTTTTCCCCGTACCCCATCTCTCTCTCTCTCATTGCTTCCAAGTGTGCACCAGAACTGTTCTCTGTACATTTGTAGACCACACATTTGACAACACCCAGGTAAGTACCAAGGTTTTTCCAGGAGTAGGTGGTCCAGATTGATCTACCCCTTTCACTAACAGCCTCTAGAGGTGATTGATTTGTCAGAGAGAAACTGCAGAAAGAGAATTGGAAGGAGAAATGGTAGTGAATTAAGGTGGAATTCCATAAAAAAAAGCCTTGTTTGTAAGCATAAAGTGATAGTGCTGGTTAAGTTGATCGACTGCAGCTAATAAATATATTTGTGACTAGGCACAATTGTTCCAATTGGGTCTGGTGTTGTCTGTCCTACTTTTGAGGAGGTTAAGCATAGCCCTCTTCTGTAAAGTCCTGGTAAAGTTACTTTTCATAGCACCAACTAGCAATATTGAGTGGGAAGTCTAGCCAAGTTTTCCATTTCCCATAATGTCCAAGAAATGATAAATTAGGAGCATTGTGGAAAATTAGAAAGGGTAAAATACAGATAGTCCTTGAGTTACAACCACATTTGAGTCCAAAATTTATGTTGCTAAGTAAGATAGTTAAGTAAATTCTCAATATATGAAATCATTCTTTCAGCTTGTGATGAAATAAGATGCTACAGAAAAGAACAAGATGTCAGCCTAGATATACGAACTCAAATTTTGACTACAACTAAAGAATCAACTACACAAAACATAAAAAAAGAAGCGGAACAATTAAATACTATGACAGAGGATTCAACTGACCAACAAATACAGTCAATGGAAAGTCCAGAAAAGGGACTGAGAACATTGAAAATGGAAAAGACTTTCTATATAAACCAGAAGAAACTTGAAGAGCAAGAAGAAGAACAGACCAAAGGGAAGATAAACATACCAGGACAATTATGGGGATCTGGAATAATAGAGAGACGATTTATTAGCTCTTCCAAAAAACATGGCGACTGGATGGTCTCTTTGATTTCAAATAATATATATAATAACAGAGGGAGATCTATTTGATGACCTAAAAGTATTGACATGGAGGGCGAGATGGCAAAGGAAGAAAACTAGAATAAGGCTGAAGAAAATTGGGGTTTTGATTTATCAGCGAGGATTTTATATTACTAATTAAAATAGAATATACTTAAATAGACAAGATGTGTACTTTGAATACCAGATTTTATTATGAAAACTTTGGTCATTTAAAACTTGGAAGTATAAATATTAAAAGTTGAATTTGAATATTGATGGGAAATTAAACATTGGGAAAAACAAATAAATAGGATATTGATTGTTTATAAAGATTGAATGTAAAAGTAATTAAGATATGTAATAAGCTAAAAAAATTATTGATAAATGTAATAAATATGTTTTTATTTAATTGCGATAATAAGAGCTGTATTAGCTTAAATATGAGATAGTAGATATCAAGAGAAAAAGAGAGGAAATATTTGATGTTGAAATAGGGGAAATTTTGATCATTAAATGTAAGACATTAGGAAACTAGTTGAAAATAAGAAATGTTATATTGTATTATTAATTAGATGATGTAAGATGGTGGGAAATAGAATATACTCAAATAGATAAAATGTGTATTTTGAATATTAGACTTTGTTAAGAATTGTGATAAAGGAAACTTTGGTTACCAAAAATTTGGAAATTATAAATATCAAATGTTAAATCTAAATATTGACCGGAAACTAAAAATTGGGAAAAACTAACTACAGGACATTGACTGTTTATAAAGATTGAATGTTAAAGTAACTAGGATATGTATAAGCTAAAAATTAATTGATAAATGTAACAATGCTATCTTTACTTAACGAACATAATAAGAATTGTATTAGTTTAAATATGAGACAGTAGATATTAAGGGAAAAGCAGAGGAAATAGTTGACATGATAGTTTGAGATTTGTACTAAAGATTTTTGTATGTTTTTGAATTATTGATTAACCCAGCCTCCACGTTGCTTTTTAAATACTTAAATGTAAAATTAGAAAATCAATAAAATATTACCAAAAAAAGACAGTTAAGTAAATTCTGCCCCATTGTAAGACCTTTCTTGTCACAGTTGTTAGGTGAATCATTTCAGTTGTTAAGTTAGTAACATGGTTGTTAAGTGAATCTGGTTTACCCATTGATTTGCTTGTGACCCTAGGACACTGCAACCATCATAAATATGAGTCGGTTGCCAAGCATCTGAATTTTGATCATGTGACTATAGGGATGCTGCAGCAGTCGTAAGTGTGAAAAATGGTAATAAGTCACTTTTTTCACTGCTATTGTAATTTCAAATGGTCATTAAATGAAGTGTTGTAAGTTCAGGATTACTTGTATTCAGTTCTTTCTCTCCTTTTCTCTAAATTCAGCAAGGTAAAAGAGTGACTAAGTGAGTAGCCAACCATGATACTAGCCTAGCTGATCTTCTGTTTATGACAAAGGTGCCATTAGCAGATGACCAGGTCAATGGTTTAAACCAGCGGCAGGCAACCTTGCCTCTTATGACTCATGGATATTCTGTTCCAGCCTACGACTGGCCCTGTTTGTGTGTCAGGGACAACCCCTTTTTCCTTTTTACAGTCAATAGGCTGAAAAAACCCAACCCAAATTTATTTACAGTTCAAACAAAAAAGCAACAGAATATTTCCTTCAATAAATGGATCAAAATATCAAACAAGAGTCAACAAACAAGAGTTAATCAGAAGTATCCAGAACAGACCAGGATTCCCTTAGAATGTCTCCAAACGTTTGCTTTCAGCAACCAGCCCCGCTCACACCTTCCCCTTTTATTATCAGTCTCAAGGCGTGGCTTATCACTGCCTACTCCTACTCTCACTGAGTTGCCTCATTGATTTTCTCTGCTCTACTCTGCTGGATTGCCTTCTGCTTCTAGCATCTCTGAACAGATTCAGCTGTGACTCTTTGAGTCCGACACCTCGTACTCACACAGCTGAACCTCATGAGGAACATGACTGGAGGGGCCAGGCTGAGAGTCCTGCAGTGCATCAGAGCCTCCTTCTGACACCAAAGGATCTCCAAACCCCTCCTCCTCCTCCTCCTCAGATTCATCGGACTCAGCTGCTGGGAGCACAGGCTGACACTGAATCACAACAATATTACACTTATAACTTGGGGATGTTTCTGAATCCTTCTGTGACAATAGAGGTACAATTGGCCTTGGTGGACCTTTCACTATCTTTGGATGTTACCCCACTATGGCTCTACTTGGAGAGCCTTGCAACAATATTTCCAGAAAATATTACTCTGGTATGCTATATGTGGCCCTGCTCTTGAAGTCAGTTCAGAAATTTCAAATAAATGCTGTTTTTAAGAGTAGTTGAGCTTGCTTGTTTTCTTGCAGATGTTTTATTACCAAACTAGGTAACATCATCAGTGTTAGTAGGGAGTTAGGGTTGCTCTCAATTCATAACATATTCTTGTGGCTTGCCCTATTAGTGTTAGTGGGAGTGGTCTTGTTCTTTGGTTGGCTGTTTATTGTTTGCTTTTTGGCAGTTCCTGGATTGGGGGTATTGTTTGCTTTGTTATTGTTAGTCTAATGTTAATTTTAGTGTTAATCTCTGCCCATCTGGATGTTGATTGCTAGTCAGGAGGTGTTTAGGTCTTTTTGTTCCCCTTTTGGCTTGTTGATTGTCTCTTTTGAATGGTGTGCAGATGTTGTTTATGTCGATGTGCTTGTTAATGGCTGATTTGATAGAATGCCAAGCTTCTGGCATTTTGGACTTGGCTTCATCTGAGGATGGTCACAAATTCTCAACATCTGACTACTAATGGATGTTCATGGATGTGCAAATTTCTCATTTGCCTGATCCTTCCCATTACCAGCACAATTTTGTCGCTTTTGATGTGCAGAAGAGCAAACAGCTTACTTTCTTGCAATCCCTTCCTCTCCAATCTGTCTGCTTTGCAAGTAGGGAAGAAAAGAAGAAGAAAAACAAATTAGGCACAGGACAACATACATTAACTGTTAATAGTAATTGTGTGACTGGGGGATGCTGCAAAGATCATATATAGTCAAAAAATGACCATGAAGCTATTTTGTCAGCACCATTATAATTTTGAACATTCGTTGAATGAATGGTTGGTAAACAAGTACTAACTGTACAAGAAAAGAAAGCCTGAAGCTGTCTATGGAGATTCTCAGTCATCCAGGTCATAGTTGTCCCAAAGATGCTTTTTCCCCAGGCAACTGGACTTTCTTGCTTTTCTTTGAAGACGTTTTGCTTCTTATCCAAGAAGCTGCAAAAAATATACTGGGAATATGGAATGTAAGAAGAATGATCAGGGAAATCTCAATACAGAGGAAGCTTAAATGAAACACTTGTAGACATTTTAGACATCAACAAATTGAGATGACTGAGATTGAACACTTTCAGTCAAAGATCACAGCTGTTTATTAGCACATGATAAATAAACAATGAACAGCATTGCTTTTATACTGTACATAAGAGGTAAAGGTTCCCACGCACATGCGTGCTAGTCATTTCCAACTCTAGGGGCCAGTGCTCATCTCTGTTTCAAAGCCGAAGAGCCAACGCTTGTCCGAGGACGTCTCCGTGGTCATGTGGCTGGCATGACTAGACGCCAAAGGTGCACGGAACGCTGTTACTTTCCCACCGTAGTGGTCCCTATTTTTCTACTTGCATTTTTACGTGCTTTCGAACTGCTAGGTTGGCGGAAGCTGGGACGAGTAACAGGCGCTCACTCTGTTACGCAGCATAGGAAAGGTATAAAAAGAACAGTACTTGGCTACAATGCAATCTGTGATTGAATAATAACAGTTAGACTTTGGGGACAACCCTTTACTATGAGTATCATTCATGTTTTTTTAAAAATTCTTTTATCCAGCATGTTTAGCTGTGATGACTATTTTAAAAACTCAGCTCTATATTCTATTGTCTGATTCTATATTGTTGTTGTTAGTTGCGAAGTCGTGTCCGACCCATCGCGACCCTATGGACAACGTTCCTCCAGGCCTTCCTGTCCTCTACCATCTTCTGGAGTCCATTTAAGCTCACGCCTACTGCTTCAGTAACTCCATCCAGCCACCTCATTCTCTGTCGTCCCCTTCTTCTATTGCCCTCAATCTTTCCCAGCATTAGGCTCTTCTCCAGTGAGTCCTTCCTTCTCATTAGGTGGCCAAAGTATTTGAGTTTTAGCTTCAGGATCTGGCCTTCTAAAGAGCAGTCAGGGTTGATCTCCTCTAGGACTGACCGGTTTGATCGCCTTGCAGTCCAAGGGACTCGCAGGAGTCTTCTCCAGCACCAGAGTTCAAAGGCCTCAATTCTTTGGCGCTCAGCCTTTTTTATGGTCCAGCTTTCACTGCCATATTCTATATTAGGAAGGCATGAATATGCCTTATACTAGGATTATGTGATATTGGTCACAAAAATCTAGATTACATCTGAACTCAGCAAAGAGATACAGAAAGTGTGCCATCTGGTAATCATCCTGATTTTTGCAACCAGGACTTGGTAGATCTAATGAACATTTTTAAAAAAGTCACCCTTTTGGAAGCATTTTTGGGTAGAAATCAATATGGAGATTTTACATAATGACACCAGCTAATGTTAATATTTGCTTTGCCCCTTATATTGCAATCTATTAATCCATTTACTCTGTTCAATATGAAATTCACTTTCACAAGACACCATCAGACAGATTTTTGCAATTTCTGCATCCAAAACTCATCCAGAAAGTTGCAATTTGTTTAAATTATTCCAAGAGTGATAAATTATGAATTCTATACTTATTAGAATAACTTAAATAATATAGTGTTGGAAGGAAGTCTTCATCATGGTTCAATCCAAGCTGGGAATAAACATGGCAACTGTTTTAGAAACAAGGTTGCAGTTTATTCCCAGCTTGGACTGAACCACGATGAAGACTTCCTTCCAACAATTTAGCACCCCAGATGGGACTCCAAGCTAACCTTTCCAATGGACTGAGACTGGTAAGCCCCATCTTGCCGGCAGCAGACCCCTTGTGTCTGTGAATGGGTTCCCAGGCCCTGCCCATGTGGAGTCAGGGTAGAAAAGGGAGTTTGGGGTTTGTCCTCAAGGGCCGCTATAATAATAATAATAATAATAATAATAATAATAATAATAATAATAATAATAATAATAATAATAATAAGTTGGAAGGGACTTTGGAGGTCATCTAGTCCAACCCCCTGCTTAGGCAGGAAACCCTATAACATTTCAGGCAAATGGCTGTCCAGTCTCTTCTTAAAAACCTCCAGTGTTGGAGCATTCACCACCTCTGGAGGCAGGTTGTTCCACTGGTTAGTTGTTCTAACTGTCAGGAAGTTTCTCCTTAGTTCTAGGTTGCTTCTCTCCTTGACTAGTTTCCATCCGTTGCTTCTTGTCCTGCTTTCAGGTGCTTTGGAGAATAGCTTGACTCCCTCTTCTTTGTGGCAGCCCCTGAGATATTGGAACACTGCTATCATGTCACCCCTCACCCTTGTCTTCGTTAAACTACACATACCCAATTCCAGCATCCGTTCCCTATATGTTTTAGCCTCCAGTCCCCCAATCATCTTTGTTGCTCTTCTCTGTACCCTTTCTGGAGTCTCGACATCTTTTTTACATCGTGGTGACCAAAACTGGATGCAGTATTCCAGGTGTGGCCTTACCAAAGCATTGTAAAGTGGTATTAGTACTTCACTTGATCTTGATTCTATCCCTCTGTTAATGCAGCCTAGCACTGTGTTGGCTTTTTTGGCAGCTGCAGCACACTGCTGGCTCATATTGAAGTGATTGTCTACTAGGACTCCGAGATCCCTCTCACAGTTACTACTATTGAGCAAGGTACCACCTATACTATACCTGTGCATTTGATTTTTCCTGCCTAAATGTAGAACCTTACTTTTTTCACCATTGAATTTCATTTTGTTAGATAGCGCCCAGTGTTCGAGTCTGTCCAGATCCTCCTGTATCTTAAGCCTATCTTCTGGAGTATTGGCTATTCCTGCCAGCTTGGTGTCGTCTGCAAATTTGATGAGTTCCCCATCTATCCCCTTATCCAAATCGTTAATGAAGATGTTGAAGAGCACTGGGCCCAGAACAGAGCCCTGGGGCACCCCACTACACACTTCCTTCCATGTAGATGCAGTTCCATTGAGGACCACACGCTGAGTACGGCCTGTCAGCCAGCTACGAATCCATCTGGTGGTGATGCTATCTAACCCACATTTTTCTATCTTATCAAGTAGTAGGTTGTGATCTACTTTATAAAATGCCTTACTGAAGTCCAAGTAAATTATATCTACAGCATTCCTCTGGTCCACTAATTTTGTCACTTGGTCAAAGAATGTGATAAGATTTGTCTGGCATGATCTTTTTTTGACAAATCCATGTTGACTTTTAGTGATGACTTTGTTTGCATCAAGGTGTTTGCTGATTTGTTGTTTGATTATCTTTTCCAGAATCTTCCCAGGTATTGAGGTCAGGCTGATAGGTCTGTAGTTTCCAGGATCTATTTTTTCCCCTTTTTTGAAGATGGGAACTACATCAGCTCTCTTCCAGTCCTCTGGTAGTTCCCCAGTGCTCCAGGATCTTTGAAAAATATAGTTCAGTGGTTCTGAGATCACGTCTGCCAGTTCTTTGAGAACCTTGGGGTGTAATCCATCTGGTCCTGGTGATTTGAACTCGTCTAGGCTGGACAGGTGTTCACTTACCATTTTTTTGGCCTATCTTAACTTGTGTTTCTATTCTGTTTTTTATGGCACTGGTTTTGGTAGGTTGGACTGTTTTTTCCCTTTGTGTAAAGACAGATGCAAAGAACGAGTTAAATAGTTCTGCTTTCTCCCTATTGCTTGTCACCTTCTTTGGAAGGAAGGTGAAGGTGAGTACCTCTAAATTTTGACTTTGGAGCCCAGGGGAGCGAGAGAAAGGTGTGTATGTCTCTGTGTGTGAGTGAGAAGACCCTTTCCCCAATCACAGTTTGGATTTTGCTCCCTCTGGTCTTTCCTAACCGCAGAAAAGATCTGTTCAAATGGCAGACCTTGGAAAGCATGGGAGTTTGGCCAGAGCGCAGGACCTTCTGTTAGGGAAAAGGGAGAGGTGTGTGCAAATGGAATGAGTGAAGGAAAGAATTGGATTTGGGAAACCAGCTGGTTAGGCCCTGTAAGCAAAGCTCATCTGTAGGAGGGGCTCATACTAGTGCACAAAGCACAGGTCCTCCCAGACTCCTCCTGAGTCTGAAAACTGAAGGCAGGGTGATAGAAGGAGGCCGTGTACCTGTTGCGGCACGTCCTCCTCGGACCCCTTTTGGTCTGTAAAGTGACGGCAGGGAGTTCCCTAGGGGCCTGTACTTTGTTAGGGAACCAAAGTCCTCCTGGGTAATTTTTTTACTGCCCCAAAACTGACAGGCGGGGCGGCAGGGATAGTGTCACTAAGAGTGGCTGGGAAGTGCCGCTAGGGACTCAACTAAGCTGATTGAACCCCACATCGTACGGGGAACATGGTTAGCTATAGTTCAAGGGTGGGAATTAGGTCACCTATTGGAGATTTGCTCGAGGCGTGGGATGAGAGGAAAGAGCCTGTCCTGGATGGTATGAAAAAGGAAGTGAGCAAGACAAATTTGTGAAGAATGGGCTTTGCTCAGGGCTTTGCTGGGAAACCAATTTGGCTAAATAAAGGTACTTAAAGGGAAAATAAGAAATAGTGATTTTCTCTCTCTCTCTCTCTCTCTCTCTCTCTCTCTCTCTCTCTCTTCTTCTATGCAACCATGTGGTATGTTTAAGATTTGTCCCTTCCCTAATTTGAGTTGTTGCTCAAATTAGGGAAGGTGTTTGCTCTGTGGCTCCAAAGCTTTCCATGTATAACTTCCTGCAAATTCCAAGGGGGGAGGGAACCAGGCCCCCTTAGGCAATTTACAATTCACATCCCCTGACTAGGGAAGTAGCAGAAAAGAGATCTCCAAATCTAAGCCCTGAATATCTTGCACTGGTGGCCTCAGATTGGAAGTACTAGGGCTCACTATGTGCAATTTAAGAAAATTTAATAGCCTGGCTTGCATACTGGCTAACCTCAATTGGACATTACAAACCTGGATAAGAGCTAAGGCAGGAAACAACCCTTGAAAATGGGCAGCCAGTGGTTATGTACTGATGAAGACCTTGGCTGCGAAGAATTTTGGGAGGAATGTGCAAACTTGACTGGAAGCTCAAAGTGACATCCAACATTTGAAAATAATTGGCACAGAATATTGCTAACTATAAATTTCTTTTCCACCTAACAAAATTTTTGCCCTGACTTTTAGAACTTTATGGGTTGGAAGCTCCCCTTTTGGGAGCCGCTGCAGGGATCTTTTTCTGCTTGCCTTTATTAGTGTTTGCCTCTTCTTCTTTTTTTGGTTTAACAGTTTAAAGCTTGTTTACCACGTCTCCCTGATCAGATCAATTTTAATCTTGTGCCAGCGAAAGTGTGTCACCCACACTCTGATGGCACAAAGGTGGGATTGTGGGAAGTCAGCCCCCCCCCCCAGAGAAGGAAATATTAAAAGGGCAGGAAAATATATTTCCTCAAAGGATCTTAAAGAGGCAGAAAAGCATGCCCAGTTTTTCTTAATAGCCCCAGGTCTCCCTCCCCCAAGTAGAAACCAGCTCTGTAGAAATGCAGATGGAGGCCCCCAGCTAGAAGACTAAGAAGACAAAGACACCTAAAATCTACATACCCCATCCAAACTCTAAGACAGGACATAATAGGATTAACTCACAGGTGCCAAATGGACACAGGTCAATATACATGACACAGGAAATACAAAGCCTCACAACAGGAACAGGAAACAACTCTAAACAAAAGGCTCCAGAGGGTATAAAAACCCACTCCCTACATGTGCTCACCCCTTTTTCTCTTTTTTCCAGAGCCATCTTTCTGTCTGGCTCCCCTCTTCAATGCACTGCAACCTTCTTTCTAAAGCAGTCATCATGTAGTTTATCCCCGGCTTGGACTGAACCATGATGAAGACTTTTCCTTCAACAATAGCATTTTCCCTATTGCTCAGTAAAATCAATGTGATATTTGTTTATAGAGGCATGCAATCTATGCAAATGTTATATTTCTTGAAAGTTGTGAAATTCAGAACATGTTCCCAATGAGAGGGTTTGGATCATAATTACTTTATGGGATGTCATTGCTGTTTTTGTTCCCAATTAATTCACAGCATCCTTCAGTAGCATCTTGTCCTTTGTCCTACATGCCAGGTTTTCAAGAGTTCCTTGAAAACCTATCCATTTCACTCTAAGGCAATATTTCTCAGCTTTAGTGATTTTAAGATGTGTGAACCAACTCCCAGAATTCCCGAGCCAGCATGTGAGTTGAAGTCCACACAATTTAAAGTCACTGTAGCTAAGAAAGAGTGCTCTAAGCATATAGGAAGTCCTTGACTTACAATCATTCATTTAGTGACCATTCAAAGTTACAATGGCACTAAAATAAAATGATTCATGATAATTTTTCACACTTACAACCGTTGCAGCATTCCCACGGTCATGTGATCAAAATTCAGAAGCATGGCAAACTGGCTCATATTTATGACTGTTGTAGTATCTCAGGGTCATGTGATCACATTTTGCAACCTGCTGACAAGCAAAATTAGTAGGGAAGCAAGATTCACTTAACAACCGGGTTACTGACTTAACATCTGTGGCAAAAAAGGTGGAAAAATGAGGCAAAACATATACGTGGCTTAGCAATGGAAATTTTGGATTCAATCGTGGTCATAAAAGACTATCTGTACTTCCATCACTTATGGTGTGCTACGTTTCTACTGTTCACTTCAAAATATAGCATAAAAGCGTCAAAGGAAATTGTACTGGGAAAGAGGATCTTTCCCAAATGAATACGTAGTGAACTGTAAGTTTAATTATCTATTCTTTCAATGCAAGAGTTGGACAAAGCATTTTCAAACGTGGTGCAATGGACTCCTGGCTTCAAAAAGTATTGTTTTGCATAATTTGTGTTGCTGTGAGAAATTAAAAGAAGCTGGGGACGAGCTCCTCGAAGCAGCAGACAAGCGACTTTCGAACTTTGTTCGTTTTGCCCAACCTGCTGTCCTTCAGATATTTTGAAATTCAACCCATCCCATTTCCAAAGGCCCTGAGGGTTCTGGGTGTTGTAGTCCCAGTACATAGGAAGGTTGGAGAAATTCTATTCGTGTAAACCCCAAACCAGGGGTAGGCAACCTCGGCTCTTTTATGACTCATGGACTTCAACTCCCAGAATTCTGGGAGTTGAAGTCCATGAGTCATAAAAGAGCCGAGGTTGCCTACCCCTGCCCCAAACGGTTGTGCCTGAGCCATGTTTCGCTTTGTTTTTCCTGTCAAATCCTCATAGCATCCCCCGCCCTGCGAATTATTATCAGTACTGTGTCGACATATTTATTTTTCGTTCTCAGTTTTAATTAGATGCTTCTTCCGTCTGGTGGGAGGGATTATTTTTTTCTCTCTGGCCAATTAGGACCCTGCCCGCTTTGTTTGAATAAGAGGATTCAAAAGGCTTTTCCTCGTTGGCCACTTTGTCATCGTCCATTGGCTGCACAGCCACCTCAATTGCGATTCCTTACCCGAGCGCCTTTCGGCCACGCTTGTATTCTATTGGCAAAGCTTCCCATCAATCGAACAATCTGAAACCCGCCCCTCGTCTCGTTCCTTCTTACAACCGTTAGCAGATAAACCATCTTCCCTTTAAAACGCCACTTTTGCCTAAGCGTTCATATTCAAATTCCTCCAATCAAGCTCCATGGCTCCGCCTCCCCGCTACGCCTATCCCCATTGGCTGCCGACTGTCGCGGACATTGGTTGTCAACGGTTCTCAGCGAGGAGGGGACCCAAGAAGGGAGGGGGGTGGACCGGACTCCCTCCGTTCTAACGGGCCGGATTGGGTAGCCGGGGTTCTAAAGGGGTGTGGCTGATCTTGACCGAGGGTTATAAAATCGTTGGTTGCTCAGGGGCCACCCTCATTGAAAGTGAGGGTGGCAGAGTTGAGTTGGGGGGAGGGCGCCTCACAGAGGGGAAGAAGTAGGGGGGGGTGGCGGGGAAATTATCATAAAAATATACATTTGCAAACTTCCTAAACAAGAAGATCCGGCATCCATTCAGTGGGGACTGTCTGAACCCCCAAGTCAATTCAGGATAGGTTCCTGATCAGAAGGAATCTTTAACTATCGATTAAGGCGCGTATGTGAGCCCTCCAAAGATCAGGGTAAATCGCGCTACTTTGCAACCTCTGTGCAGACCCAACACAATGGTGAGTGGCTTTTAGTGCTGCGTGTCCCCTTTCCTTGCCCACTTGTTTGAAGTTTCTGCTCGGTCTCGGGGACTCCCCAGAACTTGGGTAGGTTTACGTGGGGTAACTTTCGGGATGTGAGTAAACCTTAAAAGGATGGTGAACTTAAAACTCTTTCCCAAAAACAGAATCTGGAGAGCTTACATGGTTGTGCTGCGCAGGCACAAGTGTAAGTGCAAAAAACCAGTAGCATGGAGTGAGTGTCTTTCTGTTGCCTGAGTTCTACTGCCTACTAACTAGGGACCAAAATCAAATTGCTTTTTGCAAGATTTTTCTGGAGTGTGATCTTTGGGCTTTGAGCATTAGATTTCCTACCCTGAAAATGTGTGAACTGTTATCAAAGTTCTATTTTGGAACAGGATGGTGTCTTTCCGTACTTCTCAGTACTGTATATTGCATGTTAAATTGAGTCAATGATTGTAGGGTGGGATATAAATAATATGGTAGTATTGCAGGAAGTTGGACCCAAATATTGCATCTTGAGTGTGGCCTGGCCTTCAGCCTTTCTGAATGTTCAGTTAAAATTTTAAATCTCTGCAGCTTAAGTTGCTTGAAGAAGGTTAAAGTTTGGTTTAGACACTGTGGAGCGTCCATGAAGTATGTCACATTTCAAACCAATGTTTCAGATTACTTTGCTTCTTTATTTCTTTGTTCTAACTTTATTGCCCCCTCCAGGCTCTTCTCCTGAAACATGAAGTGTGGCATATCTTATGGTTAATTCTTACGAAAACTTATTTTCTGGAGACTAGAGGATATTTTTAAAAACCACTAATACTTATACAGGAAAGTAGATTTCTAACCACTAACAACATAAATAAGCTTGGTTTTTCTGGAATGCAGTGCTATTGGAAGCACAGTTTCTAGCACATCTTTAGTGATACACAATATCTGGATTGATAAATGTTAAAGTGGTGTGCATTTTTCTTTTTGTTTGACAGGATTCTAAGTAGGTGCACGTTTTCTTCCTGCCAGATATGAGAAGATGCCTCTTTTCTCAAAGAGGAATATTCCATATTTGTCAACTTTTTCACTCACATTTAGCACAGTAAATGTGGATTGCAGTAATCAAAGCTGTGAATTTTAGTGGTTTCATTAACAATACTGTTTTCAGATCAGTCTTTTAAAAGTCTTTTGCTCTGATTTCAGCCATTTAGGCCTTTAGCTCTCTTCAGTGCACAGTTGTGTTTGTGTGCACTGTTCTGCATATCCTTTCAAATATTTTCTCTCTGTATTTGAATCTGCACAGTCTCTGGTCTTTTGCATGCTTTAAAGCAGGGGTCTTCAAACCTGGCCCTTTTATGACTTGTGGACTTCAATTCCCAGAATTCCTCAGCCAGCGTGCCTGGCTGAGGAATTCTGGGAGTTGAAGTCCACAAATCATAAAAGGGTGAAGTTTGAAGACCCCTGCTTTAAAGTGTATTTAAATTTGGCCTTTTCTCAAGGAGTCAGACTTGGTAAGTAGTATATGGGAGTGGGGGGGGCACTGAAGATTGAAGATAGCTGTGGGTGAGGTCAGAACTAAGATTCTCTGCTAACTTCATCTCCGCATTCAGATTTCATTGAACAGTTTTTTTAAGTGTGTACAAAAAGGTGTGTGTGTGTGTGGGGGGGGGGAAAATGAAGCATTTTTCTTGTACAGGTAGTCTTATTTAGCATCCACAATTTGGCCCAGCAGCTTGGTCGTTAAGCAAAGCAGCTAAGTGAAACCATGACCATGCTGACAATTTTATTTCAACTTTTCGTTGCTTTACAGATTTGAGAAGTAAATGCAATGATTGATCATAAAAGTAATTTTGTCATCACTGTCCCAACTGAACTGTTACTAAACGAGGACTAACTTTAACTTAAAAAGTTTTCTTGGCTTATGTAGGCAAACTGAGAATGTTAGGATAGGAAACCACAACAATCTTGCCTAAATCCTTTGTATTCTTGCTGGAGTCTTGCGGTTGCTCCCAAGAGATAGCATTCTTATAACATCCAAAATTATTCTACTTCTGTTTATACACCTCAGAAGTCACTTACATTAGACAGGTGCAGTCACTTCTACCATCATTGGTTATAGATTGTTGTACTGTAACATTTTTTTTATAGTTGGTCTCTTGAGGAGAATCCAATTTTGTGGGCACAAAAGCTTGCTAAGGAAAACAGTAGCTTTATGGAGCATCCTTTTCAAGTGTCAAGCTCTGTATTAAGGTAAATGTGTGCAGCTCTATTTACACTTCTGCAAAGGGGTATTTTGATGTACCACCCACAGTTGTTATATTGTAGCCAAGGTTTCTCACCATTCCACCATCAGGTGTAATAGGTTTTTGTGGCCTATGATAGTGAATTATTGTGGCATTAAAGAAAGATATAAAAAGGGAGGCCCGTGACAGAAATTCAGAGAAATGGCTGTCCAGTCTCTTCTTAAAAACTTCCAGTGTTGGAGCATTCACCACCTCTGGTGGCAGGTTGTTCCACTGGTTAATTGTTCTAACTGTCAGGAAGTTTCTCCTTAGTTCTAGGTTGCTTCTCTCCTTGACTAGTTTCCATCCGTTGCTTCTTGTCCTGCCTTCGGGCGCTTTGGAGAATAGCTTGACTGCCTCTTCTTTGTGGCAGCCCCTGAGATATTGGATCACTGCTATCATGTCACCCCTCACCCTTCTCTTCATTAAACTAGACATACCCAATTCCAGCAACCGTTCCCTATATGTTTTAGCCTCCAGACCTCTGATCATCTTAGTTGCTCTTCTCTGCACTCTTTCTAGAGTCTCAACATCTTTTTTACATCGTGGTGACCAAAACTGGATGCAGTAGACAGTTGAGAATGTACTCTTGACAGAGAGTCAATTTCTGAATTTAATCTAAGGTTGCAGGCTGCCTATTCCTATCTTAGATAGACAAGGAACCCAGGACAGGTATTTCCAGGTATCCGTTGTAATAAGTGAGTCTTATTTCTATTGAAACGGGTTTCTTCTTTCTCCCATCTAGTCGTGGAGGCTCTGGAATCTGTTGATCTCACTTAAATGGTTTTCCTTTTTATTCCTGAGTCAGCCTTAACTCCTTCAAAAGTTGTAATGGACAAAAATCCACATCCTAGAGAACTATCTTTAGAGGGTGCGTATGACGAAAGATAAAACGAAACATTTACTTGAGAAGATAATTTTAAAAGTATGCTTTGATCGTTTAGATCAAAGCCTATAGACATTTGAATTATTAAAATGTAGATTTAAAAAATATATATCTGTACAAGCTTTGCTTTCGTAAGTATTCTTTGAAGAAGACGTTGCTGGCCCAACTCTTATTAAGGCCAGAGTAAAGATATTACAGTGTCATGGAAAGTTGTCTTTCTTTTGTGTTAGTGTTTTGGTCAGTGCTGTTTGGAGCGTTTTGACCCCTGCTGTATCCAGTAAGATATTCTTTTAGAGAAGATGCCCATCCTTTCTTTTAGTCTCCCATCTCTTCCCCAATTTCTCTCTTTCAGAATTCCAATGTTGAAAACCTGCCTCCACATGTGATCCGGCTGGTCTACAAGGAAGTCTCCGCTCTAACATCAGATCCACCCGAGGGCATCAAGGTGTTCCCCAATGAGGAGGACATTACAGATGTGCAGGTCACCATTGAAGGACCTGGTGAGAGAGGGTTACTTGAAGAAGGTTCATCTTTGGGAATTTCTTCTCAGTGTTGCATCTCAAGATTGAACTGTAGGTGATGCTGCTGCTGCTCTAGTCAAAGAATCATACCGGAGAAGGCAGCCCATCTTGAATTATTGGTCAGTAGGAAGGAAAAAGTTAGAGGTTGGAAATGTGAGCCTTACTCGAGAAGATATTCCTCATACAGATATATGACTATAATGGAGCCTGGCCATTGTGGTTGCAACCCATGCTGATTTTTAAAGAGAGTCAGTCACATAGCAAACCTGATTTTGCTTTCTTTTTTTGTGGCAGCCACTGAGCAAATCCATGGTGGTTACGTGAATGCCACAGTCATTGAGTGAACCATTGGTTCACCGTTGGTTTTGCTAAAAAACCAGAAGTAAGTGCTGGTTTTTTTTTAGCAAAGCTGCTGTAAAAGGTGATCATGTGATCCCAGGATGTGGTCTGGTTGCCGAATGCCCAAAGTGTAGTCCTCATCGGAACTGATCATAAGTCGAGTGATAAGGAAACCCACCACCCCCTTTTTTTCTTCTTCTTCTTCTTCTTCTTCTTCTTCTTCCCTTTGTAGAAGGAACTCCTTACTCTGGTGGCCTCTTCCGCATGAAGCTGATTCTCGGCAAAGACTTCCCTGCCAGTCCACCAAAAGGCTACTTCCTGACCAAAATCTTCCACCCCAATGTGGGTGCCAATGGGGAGATCTGTGTCAATGTGCTCAAGAAAGACTGGAAAGCAGAACTGGGCATCCGACATGTCCTGCTGGTAGGTTGTGGTTTTTAACTGGGTAGATCCCAGGATGGTAGATAGTGGAACCCCCCCCCCCCAAAGTGATTGTTTTATTCTTCTTAGTACCTGGGCAGAAACCCACAGGGCTACATGTACACGTAGTCCTCAATTTACTATCATAATTTAACCCAGAATTGTTTTGCCAGTTGTTAAGTGGGCCATTATGTGACCAATCTGACTTTAGGACACTTTTCGTGGCGGTCTTTAAGTGAATCACCATGGTCATTAAATGAACCCATAAATACTGATTTTCAGCAAAAAATGGTAAATTGTCCCATGACTGCAGCATGCTGCAATCTTGTAAATGTGGACCAGTTGCTCTGTGCCCAAAATCTATCTGTCTGTCTCTATCTATCTATCTATCTATCTATCTATCTGTCTGTCTGTCTGTCTGTCTGTCTGTCTGTCTAATCATCTATATCAGGGCTTTTCAACCAGTGGTACGGGTACCACCTGTGGTACATTGGCACCTGGCAGGTGGTACGCGACCATCCTAGAAAAGTGGTAGCGGGGGAGGGGAATGAGCTGAACCGGTGGCAGCACCACACAAGCCTGAGTGAGAGATGGCTGAAGCTGCAGGGCTGTCAGGGCTCAGCGGAAGTGCCAGGATCAGTGCTTCTTCGGGGCTGTCAGGGCTCAGCGGAAGCACCAGGATCAGCGCCAGGCTCCAGCTGGAGCTTGGCGCTGATCCTGCCACTTCTGCTGAGCCCAGAAGAAGCAGCGATTAGATGGAATGTTGCAGCATCCCCAGGGTCTTGTGATTTACATTCAGATGCTTGGCAACTGATTCACATTTATGACGGTCACAGTGTCCCAGGGTCATGTGAAGTGACCAAAACCTGCTGCAACCACCCAGCAGACTAGGGGAATAAAAACCAAACATCCCCCACCCCACCCCCGCTGCCAATCCTCAACAGAAATGCTCACAACAATGAAAACCTCAGACAGGAGGAAGAGCGCCGCCGGGGGGGGGGGCAGGCAGGTGTCTTGCTCGGCTGTGGCTTGGGGGGGGCACTTTTTTCAGTGCCATTGTAACTTCGAACAGTCAGTAAGCAAACTCTTTCCTTTTTTTTGGTCATCAAGTTTTTGACACCTTGCTAGGTGACTGGTGGTACTCAGATGTTGCCCTATCCTAAAAGTGGTACAATGGGTGAAAAGGTTGAAAATCCCTGATTTATATCAGTGAATGTACCTACCTGGCCTATAGTCCCCAAACTGGCTCTCAGTGTGCCAGCAAATTTTACACAAAAATATCGCAGTATCTGTCTGTGTATCTGTCTACTCAAAACAAAGTGGATCATGCAGCAAGACAGTGACCCAAAAGCATCTAGTCTCCTTGGTGGAGCAGTGGGCTAATGCCTCCTTAAGTAACACCAGCTGCCTGCAATTAGTGCAGGTTCGCATCCCACCAGGCTCAAGGTTGACTCAGCCTTCCATCCTTCCAGGTAGGTAAAATGAGGACCCAGATTGTTGGGGGCAATTAAGCTGACTTTGTAATAATGCCACTGGGGGTGTGTGAAAGCCCTAATAAGCAGGCATATACATAGAATGAAGGCTACTGCTAAGCTTGTAAGCCGCCCTGAGTCTTCGGAGAAGGGCGGGATATAAATGGAATTAAAATAAAAAATAAAATAAATAAATATAGTCAGAGTTAAAAGATGTATAAAGTAAATAGTTTGGAAAGTCTTGGCCTTCTTTGTTTGTTGTTTAGTAAATTTATATGACTAGCCCTCTCATATACATGACTCTGGATGGCTAACAATTAAAATCAATAGAAAGAAAGCAAATAGCGACCAATGATATAAAACCTAAGTGACAGAATCCTATAGAAATGCGGAAGGATCTGAAGCATGGAATTCATGTGAAGATGCCCACAGACATCCCTAACTTGAAGTGTTCTGTGAGGAGGAATGGGCTGAAATTCTTCCAAACCAGTGTGCAGGACTGATTGACAGCTATTGAAAACATTTCACTGCAGTTATTGCTGCTCAAGGGGACCCACATTATTACTGAGAGAAAAGTTCACAAACCTTTGCCACACGCCAAAATGTAGCTTTGAATTATTTTTATGAATAAATGGACAAGTGCTGTTTGGATATTTTAGTTGGGTTTTCTTTTATCTAGTTTTTGTAATTTGCGTGGAGAACAGCATATCTTAGGTCATACTTACATAGAAATAGATGAAAATTCAAAAGGGTTTGCAAATGTTTGAATTTGTAAATGTGTGACTTTCTTCAAAATAGCTCACGGAAAGATTTGGAATGAGCTGTTGAGGAAAAAATTTTTTCCCAAAACTATAAAGCTAGTCCTTGAGTTACAATGGTTCATTTAGTGACCACTCAAAGTTACAATGGCACTGAAAAAAGTGACTTATAGCAATAGCACTTACGCTTATATACCGCTTCATAGTGCTTTACAGCCCTCTCTAAGCGGTTTATAGAGTCACCATATTGTCCCCAACAATCTGTGACCTCATTCTACCGACCTCGGAGTGATGGAAGGCCAAGTCAGCCTTGAGCTGGTAAGAATCAAACTGCTGGCAGCTGGCAGTCAACACAAGTAGCCTAGAGTAGACCTATGCCCGTTTTTCCCACTTGACAACCGTTGCAGCATTCCCCCACAGTCACGTGATCAAAATTCAGATGCTTGCCCACTCATGTTTATGATGGTTGCAGTGTTGTGGGATCACGTGATCCCTTTTGCAACCTTCTGGCAAGTAAAGTCAATGGGGGGGGAAGCCAGATTCACTTAACAACCATGTTACTAACTTAACTGCAGTGATTCACTTAACAACATAAAATGGGGCAGAATTGACTTAGCAACTATCTCACCAAGTAACAGCAATATTGGGCTCCGTTGTGGTCGTAAGTCAAGGGACTACCTATATTTTAATTTTTTTTCCCCAAAAAGTGTACAGCAGAACGGTCCTTTTTTAATTCAAGGAGTTTCAGGAGGCAGAAATGATATTCTGCTTTGCCCACTTTGTTTCCAGATGCAAAAGCAGAGAGAGGGTGTTCAGTATTTACACACAGCTATGTCGAAGAAATGAAAAAGGAGGACAAGGTTGCATGCAGAAAGAAGGACTTCAAATCACTTAGAAAGCATTTTAGTTAAGAGACTTTGTATTACTGGATTAATTTATAAGATGCATTCTGGTTAATTTCTATGCTGGTCTGGTACAGCTTTGACTTTAAGAAGAGTAAGTGGTCTTACACATCACAAAATGGTGCTTCCGAGCTTTGGTAATTTGTAGATATGTTTGCATTTAATTAAACACTTTAAAAGGCACATGAACAATCAACTATAAATTTGGAAGTCATTTGTAAACTGCCAGGCATCCCTTGGAGATTCAGTGGTCTACAAATGTAATAAATAAAGGAAAATCAATAGTCATTGGTGAACTCCATTAAGAACAGCCGGCACAGTTTGCAAAGCTTAATTCCTCATTTTTCCTACTGCCAGTGTGCAGCAAGAGGGGGGGGGGTTTAAAAAGCCGTATTTTGTCCTCGTCCAGCTTTTCTCCTGCTGCTTCCAGCACACCTTTCCAACTCCTGAGTTTTCAGTTCTAAAGTCCCGGAGCTGAATCTGAAACATGGCTTGGGGCCCTGGGATGGTGCTACTGTCTGCAAAACGGGAATGTGTGACCACCGAAGGCTTGGGTTCAAATTTCAGGATTGGAAACAGTAGCGTTGTAGAAGTCACGATGCTTCTCGCACTTGATAAGGCAAGAGAGATAAGCGGGCTGGTTCGAAACCAGTCAGAACTGAAGAAGCTTCTTGGATGAGAAGCGAAACGTCTACTAGGAAAAAAAAACAACAAAGTCCAGTTGCCTTTTGAATAAGCATCTTTGGGACAACTCTGACCTGGATGACTGAGAATCTCCATAGGCATTTAGCTGGTTTGAAAAGCTTTCCATTGATTGAGTTTTCTGGATAAAAGGAAGCTTACAGGTCAAAGAGTCCGAGGATTGGGGTGAAAACTGCACGATCGTGGGCACAGTGTTGTGATTGAAGTCCTGCCCTTTGTGTATATGTGTACATCACAGATTTTTTTTCTCAAAGGGACAGAGGTTCAATCACAGTGTTTCACCTGCCATCTTGCAGATTTTGACTCTTCCCACCACTGATGCCTCTGCGTGTGGGCTTAACGCCTTAGCCATTGATCTACCATGTTAGCTCTGTTTTCTGAAGTGAAGTGCACTTTCCTCACAAACAGAGATCGATTCTGGAAGGGTAATGCACTTGTGAAAATGGGCTGTCTTGTTCCTATAGCTCTGTTTTTATTCTGCAGAACCAAAAGACTGGGAGCTAAAAAAGTTGGAATGTTTTATCTTTTTTAACTATTGATTTTTTATTATTTGCATGGGGGACGTTGTTTTATAGGGGGAATGGAAACATTTTAAATGTGAAATTGTGTACCCTTTATATATAAAATCGAGCAATTGGATTACATTACTGTACATGGCTGTGTGTCCCAATTATGCTACTGAGATAAACCTTGTTGTTCCAAGAGAACAAAATGGAGTAACGAATAGTATGTCATAGAAATTTAAGGCTCTGAGATGGAGAAAAAACATACAGCTAAACGTATTTTATACCAATACATCTCTATGCTATTTTATCTTTGAAAATCACTACATCCATACAGTGCTTTATACGTTGCCTTAAACCTCCCAGCTTTGTCTTTTTAGAGTTCTTATCGACTCCTCCTAGCTATGACTTCCTTAAACTTTCTTTTCCTCTCCACTCAAACTTCCTTCACGTACATTGGGATCTTGTTACTCGGGTGCTTTGAAACATCAAATTTGGTACTCAGTGCATTTTGACGTGAAAATTTTGTCCCCAAACTCATCGTTTGTTTGGTACTCAATGCTCAAGCTAGAACTTGTCAGTGTTGGCTGGCTGCCTTGTGACTCACTACATTATTCCTTATGGGGCAAATGTGTTTGGTATGCATAGTTTTTGGTAGTCACGGCACCTCTGGAACCAATTAATGATGAGTACCAAAGTACCACTGTACTTATTTTGTGATTTCATCTTCATTCCTCCGGTATCACTAAACCAGTTCAGTGTACTTCATTCTTACAGATCACTCCACATCTAGTCTTGATGCTATCTCTTGGTCAACCACATACACACTCCCATTGCATCCAACTTTTATGTTTCTGCGCTTCCGTACAATAAAAACGAGCAGAAACGCACTCCAAGCGATCATTTTCACTTCTTTTTATCAAACCTTCGTTCCTGGCAACTGGACAAATAGTATCCACTACTTTACGGTCAGCATTCAAAAGACTTCACATTTCTCCCAACTGTGTCCTCATCTTCAGTAAACATTGTATCAAATTGGGCGAATTCATCTTGCTTGCTTGTGGTTCTTTTTTTTTAAACGTTTAAGAATGACCTGCAATAATTTGCCTTATTTTTCTTGTCAAACATAACTGTCTTGGTTTTGGAGGCATTGATTTTAGATCAGACTCCTTGGAGTGCCATACGGCTTTCAAGCCTTTGTTGCAGATCAATTGTTCTTAGCCACCCAGGTGGCCTTGTCTGCCAACAAAAGCGCACGTACATCCACACCCGCAGCCAATACGCCTCTTAAGTGTTGCCATAAGCGTGCCTTGTGTATTCATTTATAAACACATTGAGAACTGTAGCTTTATTGCAGTCGCTATGATTTGCTGAAAGAGAAAGATCTGCTAGTTCTCAACAGTTCATTTAGTGACTGTTCAAGGTTACAGCGTCACTGGAAAAAAGTGACTTATGTCCATTTTTCACACACAACGACCGTTGCAGATACCCCATGGTCACGTGATCAAAATTCAACGCCTTGCAACTGACTCATGTTAATGACTGTTGCAGTGTCCCGGGATCACGCGATCGTCGCCTTTTGCGATCTTCTGACAAGCAAAGTCAGTGGGGAAGCCAGATTCCCTTAACAACCATGCGACTAATTTGACCGCCGCAGTGATTCACTTCAACACTGTGGCAAGAAAAATCACTGTCAAACGGGGCAAAATTCACTTTAACAACTGTCTCAACTTAGCAACAGAAATTTTGAGCTCACCTGGGGTTGTAAGTCAAGGACGACCTGTATAAAGCTGCATTGTGCTTCCCCCAGCGTCTAGAGTTTTGTATTGTTTGTGACCAAAGCCTATTATGTCTCTTCTCCATTCCTTCAGGAGACTGGAGAAAAAAACCTCTTCGGTTGGGGAGGCAGAAGGAAATAAACTCATCAAGGGTGGAAGTTAGTCTAGCCCAGGGGTAGGCAACCTCGGCTCTTTTATGACTTGTGGACTTCAACTCCCAGAATTCCTGAGCCAGCCATGCTGAGTAGAAATGGAGAGGTTTCCATGCTGGCTCAGGAATTCTGGGAGTTGAAGTCCACAAGTCATAAAAGAGCCAAGGTTGTCTACCCCTGGTCCAGTCCTTGGAGAGAATGGGAGACTTGCCATCTTCCCCTGGCCCTGAATGTCGTGAGTTCTGTCTGATGATTCCTCCCACTTCCCCAAGGTGCTTTTTCAAAAGGTGCGCCTGGAGTTTGTTTTCCCTGGAAAACATTTTGCTTCTCATCCAAGAAACTTCTTCAGCTCTGAGTAACCTCTTGTTTGGGGCAGCCATTAAGCAAATCTGTGATCATTTGTATGAATGCCACCAGGAAAAACAAAAGCCCAGTTGCAAGAACGCCTTTGGGGGCAACCATGACCTGGATGACTGAGAACCTCCATAGACATGCCTCCCTCTTGTAACTGTGATTTCCTTATTTTGCTCTTGCTCCAGACCATCAAGTGTTTGCTGATCCATCCCAACCCGGAATCCGCCCTGAATGAGGAGGCAGGGCGCCTCCTGCTGGAGAACTATGAGGAGTACGCCTCCCGAGCTCGGCTCCTAACCGAGATTCATGCCCAGCCCTCCTCTGGCTTGCATACCAAGAACCCTGGTGAGCCTTGCTCTTCTTCGGCAGGTGCCTCCGGGGAGGGTCCCATGGCCAAGAAACACGCAGGTGACAGAGACAAGAAACTGGCTTCCAAGAAGAAGACTGACAAGAAGCGAGCTCTCCGGCGGCTTTAGGGGATGGGGTGGGGTTGGGGTTTGAGGGTGTGAAACAGGCGTGTTGTGGGCATTGGGGGTTCCATAGTACATTTTCAATCTCTCCTCTCTCTTCCTCTGCCATCTTCACTTGGAGACTGCAGTCCAACTTTGTCTTACCCTTGTCGGATTTTTCTTCTTTTCAGTCTTTAAGTTATTTAAATTATAAAAGCAGAAAAATCTATTAAATGCCTTTGTTTTCTAAGGAAGGCTCTTACATGTACGCTTGTGCCATCATATGAAGCTGGGTGGGGGAGCATGTTCCCCTCCTTAAAATGAAGGCCTTCTGGAAGACCCAAAAGTCAGAACTCGGTGGAGGTGGGAAGAGGTACCTGTGCTTTTTGGAAGAAAAAAAACCTGCTGTTTTCATTTTAAGGGAAGAAAACATCAAGGAGGGGAATAGGTCTGGTTTATAAAACTACAAGGGAAGGGTACTATGACTTAGAGTTCCGTGTCACTTTATAAAATGGCTTCATATCAGAAAAGGGAAATATTTCCTCACGTAATACCTGAATCACAAGTTTGTTGTCGACATGCTTTTCAGACGTGGACATGAGGGCAGGGATCTTTATATAGAAGGGAGAATTATGTGTCTTTGCGACCGGTCACAATGAGACTCTGACATTTAGGGGTTGTGTAGATCTAGAATGTTCAGGTAAGGGAAAGCTGGAATGACTGTTCTGGGAAACATCTGTATGGTAGCTTGCTGGAACTGAGCTATCTCAGTTTGTTGAAGGGTAAGTTCGTGCATTTAAAACATGGGTGTCCTAAAGCAAAGAAGATGGTCCTCTGGGTCACTTTAGTGCAAGTGATTTTTATGATCGCCCTCGGACTTTCTGAGAAATGGCTGGCCAGAATTTCACACTTAACAACGTTAACTTGCAATGATTTAAGATAATTTGAGAACTTGCTGGCCACAGAGGTGCAGTTCTGCGCCAAGGGTTCAGAACAAGATGAGCAGATAGGCCTATAAAACAATTGATGTTCCTATTTGCCCCATCCAGTCAGCACTGAACAACATCAGGTAATGTATTCTGCTTGGAAATCTAATATTTATTGCACTCGGGTTTATTTTTACAGTATTTCTGTGTCCATTCAGTACTCAACAATTCAGACCCTTCAGCATTGCCTACAAGTGCCATCACAGAGCGACTCAAAATCTGCTTGCCTTTATCATTTTATGACCTAGTTTTTAATTGATGCTTAAAAACTTTTATATAAATATTTTGTGGAGTTTTCCCAAAGCAGTAAGTCCATCAAAGATTTTTTTAAAAAAACCTATTACTTTTTTTGAAATAAATATCACATATAAATGGAAACAAATCAAAATTAGAATTTCAGTACCATTTATTCAAAATGAAGCGGAGTGTGCAGGTTTAGGGTGCCGATTCTTTTGAAATGGAATAGTTTTTGAAAGAAAGAACAAGATGGGAGTTCATTAGATGTAAGAAGGAAAACTTTCTAGAGGATTAGAGCCATTCCTGAAAATTCCTCTTTATTTTCACATCTATCTACAGTGAAGAGTCACTTCAACAGTGAGATGGGTAGCATATAAATTTTAATATCTTCATGTATCAAGAGTAGAACAAATAGGGCTTTTACATCTTCAGTCCATGTAGGGATTTGGCTTCAAATCCAAATGTGTCAAGAATGTTGAGCTGATTCCTGATTTGTCCATTGAGACCTCTTCAAGTGAACAATCGTCCTGTAACTACAGAGAAGTTTGTTCAGCATGATTAATTGTTGTGAGGTGTCAAGACATTGGTATCTTGCCAATTCAAGCTGGATTCGAGCTTGAGGAACATGATGCAGGAACATGCAGACTTATCTGCATGGGAACTGGTTAAGCATAACAAAGAAATCAAAATAAATTTTCCCACCACAGTTCATGCTGACATACAATGGCGGGAGTTATTTTTGCCACCTAGTTTGCAATGCTTCTCCAAAGGGACATTGCACTGTAGAGCCAGAAAATAGGCTGCTAAAAGCTATCCAAAGCAAGAGCAATGAGGACCCAGATTGTTGGGGGCAATAAGCTGACTTTGTAATAATGCCGCTTGGGGGGGGGGGGCGAAAGCCCTAATAAGCAGGCATATACATAGAATGAAGGCTATTGCTAAGCACATTGATTTGAGCTTTAAATTGTAAGCCGCCCTGAGTCTTCGGAGAAGGGCGAGTTATAAATGGGATTAAAAAAAATACATAATGTTGGGTTTTGGGGGGGGGAGTTTTTCTCAGTTAAATGCAGATCGCCCAATTAAAAACTGAACCAATAGAAAATGCTTTTCGTGCAAGGAGTGATCATGGGACACTGGGTTAAATAATTTTAAACTGAGCCTGTGAGATTTGGGGATGGAAGCCAGAAGTGATGAAGAAAGGGTGATGGCACAAAGTGGGGGGAGTTGTATGATGAGCCTTGGCTTTTCTTTTAATGGACTTTTTTGTGAGGGCTTGTGTTAACATTCTGCATAGTTCCCATTTCAAAACAGATGGAAAACTCACTGGTTCAGCACCACAGAAGCTTGGGAGTCCCCAAAAGTTTGAGCTGTGTGTTGTGTCCTCCAGCTTAGATAGGCCTAAAAGGTAGGGAGAAATAACAGATTCTGCACTTGGCGGATCCAAAAATGTGGAGATCTCTACCTTTTTCTGGAGAAACGCTGCAGGAGAGACCATGAGGACCCAGATTGTTGGGGGCAATTAAGCTGACTTTGTAATAATGCCGCTTGGGGTGTGTGTGAAAGCCCTAATAAGCAGGCATATACATAGAATGAAGGCTACTGCTAAGCTTGTAAGCCGCCCTGAGTCTTCAGGAGAAGGGCGGGATATAAATGGAATTAAAATAAAAAATAAAATAAATAAAAATGATGGTTGACTTTTTCAGAGGCCAGCAGAGGGCACTGCTGCATTTTGTATGTTTGTGCGTGTACCTGTCTAATCCAATGTTACTCATTTTGAATCAACTAGAGGTGTTGGCTTTTTACCTGGCAGCAAAGCAATGGGAAAATGACATCTCTTAAGAACCTGCTTGGTGCTGTTTTGGAATATTCAATATTGTTTCTCCCACAAATCCTGAGCAGTACAGAAAGCGGTTAGAAACACCAAGAGACCCTTAGCCAAATGAGTCCATTTCTGTTTCATCACCTGGGGCCTAGGTTTTAAGCGGCCCAGACTCCCTTGATGGTGTGCAAGGAGAGTACAGGTGAGGCTTAGGCCTGGGTCAGAATCCAGCAATGTCAGCCAGTTTGCATTTCTAGGTGGAAAACAGAAAATAATACCGACTTCGCTTACCCTTCTCTCCATGGGTCTCACCTACACATGGATATGCATGCACATACATGGTCTCTCCTACTGGGCATATTCAGAGCAATAGTCCCACTTGATAGCTATGGAGGAGGGGATGTTGAGAGAGCACAAAAATATGAATATAAATTAGGGATTGGAATTCCTTGCCTCGGAGGGTTGTATTTCTGTCAACCCCATTAGATGGATCAAACCAGGAAATCAACTCCACAGGAAGGCTAAAACTGCTTTGATTAGCTATAATAACAATCTTCCCAGTCTGATTGTACTAGAACTAGGCCATCTGCTTCTTGTATCTCAGTGAATGAGAGAGAGATTCATTCATTCAGTGAATTAGCTAATGATTCTTGAATATTTCTGATACATTCATATTCCTTGTTCTCTGATATTCCCTCGGAGGCCATTTTTTGGGGTTGCAACCATGGGGAAGAAACCTTTGTTTGTTTCCCTAAAGGTAAAGGTAAAGGTTCCCCTGCACATGCGTGCTAGTCTAGGGGCCGGTGCTCATCTCCGTTTCAAAGCCGAAGAGCCAGCGTTTGTCCGAGATGTCTCCGTGGTCATGTGGCCGGCATGGCTAGACGCCAAAGGTGCACGTTACGCTGTTACCTTCCCACCATAGTGGTCCCTATTTTTCTACTTCCATTTTTTACATGCTTTCAAACTGCTAGGTCGGCAGAGGCTGGGACAAGTAACAGGCTCTCACTCTGTTACGCGGCACTCGGGATTTGACCCGCCAAACTGCCGACCTGATCGACAAGCTCAGCGTACTGAGCCACCCCCTTAATTGTTTCCCTAACATCTGACAGATACTTCACTTGTTTTCTGAGTTTTTTTCTCCAAGGGACATAGGCAAAAATGTGAAAATAAATAAGGCGGGAAGGGTCTGAAACTACTTGCTGACAGATTTTTAGGTGAACTTTAGGCCAAAGACCATGATTTGCTTGCTCCCATTCTAATGTTCTCCCCTTCAATCTTAGCTCCTTGTTCCTTTCTTTGGAGTACAAAACTAAGCCCCTAAATCCTTGGGTTCAGGAACTGGATTTTTTTCCACCTCCCACTAATAAAATATCTCTTTTCATTTCCTCCCCCCCCCCCTTTGATGAACCTGGAACTTGAGGTTTGCTGAAATTCCTTTTTTAAAAAAAATAAAAATATTTAAAATTTATTTCCTGCTTTCTGAGGCCCTCAAGGCCATGTACTAGTGATGCTCAAAACTAAACTTTTTACACAGCCCTACAAATGTACATACTATTATCTAACCATGGTGGGCAACTATGGCCTCTTTAGAACCTGTGGATTTTACCTCCCAGAATTCCTCAGCATGGCTGGCTCAGGAATTCTGGGAGTTGAAGTCCACAGGTCATAAAGGGGGCATAGCTGCCCACCCCCCCTGACCTACTAACCCTGCAAAGTAGGCTAGGCTTACCCAACATCTAATGAGTTTCCCAACTGGATGGCAGTTGAAGATATTCCTCTCGGGTCTTAATTCAAGATTTTTAATTGCCATTTTCCATAGGCTTAATTCAATTTCAATGGAAGGTGTTTTGAGCCTGGAACGTGCCCCTAGAAGTCACTTGCGTATCTTTGAAACCACAAAGGAAGAAATAAATTGAAATGAGTTCTGGGTAGATTTGAATCTCGTTTGCCATGTTTTGGAAATGAAAAGCCCGTTATTTGTGCTCTCTTCTAGTGTATTCTATTTTTACTCTTTCCACCAGGTGGCGCTTATGGTCAAAGTAAGAAATGAAGAGGAAGTTTTATTATATGTCATTTTTGAAAGATGTCTTTGGTAATCTTTGAGCATACACAAGATGGAGGAAGAGGCTGGTAGGAATGCTGGTCAGGTGTAATTTCAGAATGGAAAGGATTGGCTGTGCTTTTTCTCTCAACCTTGTTGTAACTGACCACAGCAAACTCCTTAGAACCATATTCACTACACAGGCAGATTAGTGCGGATCAACTCCTTAACTTGCTTACGTTTAAAACTCATTGGAGGAAGATGAGACAAGCCTGCTTACATAATCCCTGCCTTACCTACAAAATCTTCCTTGTGTGAGGTCAACATAAAGCTTTGAAAGTGCCCAAAGTAGGTTAGCAAATGGCATAAGCTTGGTGTCTTTAATAGCTTCAAAGGCAAAGGGAGAAGGAAAATAAAAGGGGCTGACTCCCCACGTTGAAAGTTTTACTTCATTCTAGATCCTTTAACTGGAAGAAACTTAAAAAAAACCCTGCCCAGATCTAGAATTCGTAACCACAAGCAGACAACCATGAGCTATGCTGGTTTGTTTACTCGAGTCAGAAGCATCGCAATTAAAATAAGGAATACTATGTGATATAAAATTTAAAATAGTAAGTTAAGCTGGTGAAAATAAGGCAAAATATCCTTAACTTCTTTAGATCTGGAAAAGCTTTGCCTGCTAAATTTTGGTGGCTTCTGATGCTGCTGTGGCAGCTCAGACTCGGGTGGGTGGGTGGGTGATCCAGTGGGACCTGGGATAGTAATATTCTTGAGGGATGAAGGATATTAGAGTGTGACTGAATGACATTTAAAGCAAAGAGAGGCAGAGGTCTGGTGGGTTTTTGTAGATGAAGAACGGAAGCTATAATTCATTTGCCATGATTTGGACTCACTCTGTAGCCCAGTTTAAAGCACAAATGCTCCCAAGCTGGGTGAGCCTTCCCCCCTGCCCCAATCAAAATGGGTTTTATGTTCTGAGGAAACAACATCCAGATGCCTGGAGTTGGAAGTGAAAAAAGCTACATTAGGTCTTTCCATGTTGGCTCATCCAATCTGTTTGTAAGCAACACAAGCCCCCTGACCGCCCTCCATAAGAGGTGAGAGATCCTGACAGATTTTATCCCCTTGATGCTGTTCTTGGACAATGTGGGAAGAAGTGTGTGTGTGGGGGGAAAATAGTGTCTTAATACCAGGACAGCTAAGCAGAGTTGCCTCAATCATGGGCTAGGAATGAGGGTAAGACAATGTCCTTGGGACATAACATAAAAAAAAGGTACTACTGGCTTAAGTTTGTGTCATGGTGAATATTAAAGTGGAGAAAGGCTCTAAATCGGGTGTCCAATCCTGGCAAGTTTATGACCAATGAACTTCAACTCCCAGAACCCCCAGCCAGCCATGTTGGCTGGGGAATTCTAGGAGTTGAAGTCAACATGTCTTAAAGTTGCCAAGGTGGTTACCACTGCTTCAAATCATTTTTCCCCCTCAATTGGCTGTTCTCCGCATGTGCCCTCAGCAAGCCCTTCCACAGAGGATGGGATGTGGTGCACAATATCTAGAGAGCACTCGGTTGAGGTAAGGTGTCCTAAGAAGTCCATCATACAATTTTATTGAGGAGCTTATGGAGTGATTCTATAATAAAATAAGTTGTATTGTTCCCTAGAAGTGAGCTTGGTGCAGCACTATTAAATATTCTCTGATACGCAGCCCACTTGCAGCTACCAAACATCCACTGTCAGTTGATTTGTGAATATTCTCCTTGGTGAATATTCCTTTCAGCTCAGCAGCCTTTATTGAAAAAAACACATCGATTTTGAAAGTGTCCTATTTTATTACATTAAACCCCTGCACCCACCCCTGAAAAGTAACCCATTTCTTAAATAAACAAAAAATAATGCTAATGTGAGAAATGAAGGGAAGAAACAGAAATGCATAAATATCCCCAGGATGATGGGGATATCCAGGCCCCCTGTTTCTGCTAAATAAAGATTGTCAATGCACATTTTAAATGCACCGTTGGGAAGAAAGAAGAAAAAGCAGGGAAGGTTGCTTACGCTGATAAATCTTTCACACATGCAGAACTATCGATCAAAAGAAATATATCAAGAATTAGTAGAAGGTGAGTCCCATTGGTCTGAATGCTACTTACTTCTGAGTAAACATAATTTGCAATGTAGCTGTCAGCATCTTTTAAGTTGGGACAGGTAGCATTTAAGGGTGGATCAATGTGATCTGGTTTTGCAAGTAGTTCCTGACTTATGAACAGAATTTCCATTGCTAAGTAAAATGATTGTTAAGGTAAGTCACGCTCGATTTTATGACCTTTTTTGCTACAGTTGTTAAGTGAATCACTGCAATTAATCACGCAGTCGTTCAGCGAATCTGGCTTCCCTCACTGCCTTTGCAGCTGGGAAGGTCCAAATGGTGATCACGTGATCTTGGGACACTGTCATAAATACATTGTTGGTTGTTGGTTGACTTCCGGTGGCGGTGCGGCGCCGTAGACAGCCGTTTTCGGGCTGTCCGCTCCGCAGCTGTGTTTATCCACCGAAAACAGCGCCGATCAGCTGTTTAGGTGGATTTGAAGCCCCCTCCTCGGGAGAAGAGGAGGGGGTGAGGCCCCAGGTAGGGGTTGAGCTCTCCGGGGCCGCCTGAGCTGAAAGTTTGGGCGGCTAAAGGATTGAGCCCCCCCGAAGCCTGGGTTGCTCCGAGCTGCTCAGCGTCTCTGCTCCGGGATTTTTGGAGCAGAGCCAGGCGTTTGCGACCACCCCTGCCAGAAGGAAAGACTTTTGAGTAATAAGGAGCAGGCAGAGCGGTACAGGAGGTCAAGGTGAAGTGGATTTTTATTTCTACTCCCTAGCTCAATGGATTTTATAGCTTTAAAGTGAAAGTACGCAACAAGTGAAAGTGGGGAAAGATGGCGGCTAAATCTTCCTCTAAAGTTCTTCGGAGTGCGGGAACTTCCCCGGTGCAACAGACATCGTTGCAAGCTTTGCTTCCTCCTGCACCTCCTGTGGCATTGACGCTTAAGGACTTACAAGATGCCTTTGCAAAGCAATCCCAGGTAATGTCAGAAATGATGGATGATAAGATGGCAAAGCTGGAGGAGAAACTGGAGAAATTGGAGGAGAGGATGGAAGAGAAGTTTAGTGCAATGGAGGAGAGGATGGAAGAGAAGTTTAGTGCAATGAGGGTAGACATTTTGTCTACAATTGAAAGCGTGGCTGAATGTGTGCAACGTTTGGATGAAAAAGTGGAGGATCTTAGTCAAAAGAACTCTATATTAGAAGTAAAGGTACTGGAGAACGAAAATTTAAGGGATAAAATGGACGGAGAATTGAGCCTTGTCCAGTACCATCAGATGCAGTATGCTATTAGAATCAGGGGCTTAAAAGAGAATCCTAAAGAAGACTTAAAGCAGCTGATTTCTGAGGCTTTGGAAGCAGTATTGGGCCAGCCAGCATCTGAAATAGAGGGAAGCATGGATAAAATTTTTCGTGTTAATTCATGGATTGCAAGGCAGAGGAAGCTACCTAGAGATGTGGTGGTCTATTTTACAAAGAGAGCAACTAGAGATGAAGTTATTCAAGCTGCTTATGATACTAAAGTTGTGGTTGCTGAGCAAGAAGTCCTGGTTCTAAAAGAGATTCCTCCAAAGATTTTAAGGAGAAGGAAAGATTTTGCATTTCTTGTACAGGAACTTAAGCAACGTGATATCAAGTTTAGATGGGAGATTCCAGTCGGATTGGTGGTGATGCACGAAGGTAAAAGATATCGTCTGGTTACTGTGGCTCAGGCGCGTGATTTCTACAGCAATGTTTTAAAACCAACCCCTCTATCACTCTTGGAAGCTGCAAAGGGATCTGGAGAGGGAAAATCTCAAGATGCTGAAGGGGGACAGACAGAGGAGAATGGTGCTGGAGGGGATCAAATTACAGTTTCATCGGCTGTTGCTGGAGAGCAGAGGTTGACGCGTGCCACTTTAAGACGAGCAAGACAAGTACAAGAGCAAGATCAGCAGAAGTTTATGGAACTTTCAAAGCGTACTTACAGTGAAGCTGTGGGAGGAGCGCGGCCCAAAGAAGTTACAGGGGCTATCGAAGATGTGCTCCAAAAGCTTCGGGGCGCCAAGCATGGTGACTAAATTTCTAACCTGGAATGTCAATGGATTAAACTCACCACAGAAAAGAAAGAAAGTTTTTCAATATTTAAAACAATTTAAGATTGATGTTATATGTTTGCAAGAAACGCATATTAGGGTTATGGACCAAAAGTATTTATCGAACTCAAGGTTGGGCACGCAATTTGTTGCCTCTGCGATGAATAAGAAAAATGGAGTGGTTGTCTACGTTAAAAGTACTCTAACAGCGGAACTAATTGAAGTAGATAAGCAAGGAAGATATGTTATGATAGATTTGCTGTTAGAAGGTAGAAAAACGCTTCTAGTTGGACTGTATGCTCCTAATCAACAACAAGCTGATTTTTTTAGTTTACTTCACACAAAGGTTACCCAATTGGATTACAAATCGTTTATTTTTATGGGGGACTGGAATGGTGTTTTGGACGTACAGATGGATAAGGCTGGTTCTTTTAAGCGTGTTCCGAGTCATGCCAGATTGCCTAAATCTTTTTTCGAAATGAAGGACGATTTGGAACTGCGAGATATTTGGCGTGACACACATCTACATGAAAAGGATTATACTTTTTTTCTGACAGACATCAATCTTTTTCCAGGATTGATTTTATTTTGCTGACTAATGATTTTTTTTCTAGGATTAAGAAGGTAAAGATCTGTGCAAGAACTATTTCTGACCATAGTCCAGTTTGGTTAGAGATCAATAAGGACAATAGGGATAGGTGCTCGTGGCGCGTAAATGAGAATTTGTTTAGAAATCAGAGAAATGTGGAAGAATGTAAACAGCAGATGAAGGATTTCTTTGAAATTAATATGAATAAGGATACCTCTATGGACATGGTTTGGGATGCTAGCAAGGCCTACATGAGAGGGGTGTTGATATATATGAATAATAAATGCAGACGTACTTTGGAAGTTAGAAGGAAAGAACTGGAGAATGAAATTAGGGAAAAAGAAAAGGCCCTAATTGTGAACCCATTGGATGTGAAGACTAAGGAGGTTATTAACCTATTAAGAGGACAATTTGATAAGTTGATGGCTGATCAAGTGGCAACCAATTTACGGTTTGCTAGGCATAATACTTTTTGCAATGCTAATAAGCCAGGTAGATGGCTAGCTTACAGACTAAGGAAAAAGCAAAGGGCTTCTAATATAGATAAAATTGAATATAAGGGAAAGGTTGTGTTTCAGCAGGATCTTATTAAGGAAGCTTTTGTGGATTTTTATTCTAAATTATATGCTAAGGAGAAGATTAATGAAAAAGACATTGATGTATATTTGGAGAATGCTAGCATCCCGGTTCTTACGCAAGCACAAAAGGAGGAGATTAATCAATTGATAACAGAAGAAGAAATTCTTATAGCAATTAAGGAACTGAAGGTGGATAAAGCGCCAGGTACGGATGGTTTGACTGCGGCTTACTACAAAAATTTACAATTGGAGTTGATAAAGCCGTTAAAGGAACTGTTCCAGACAATTCAGAGAGGGGGAAAGGTGCCTCCGTCTTGGAGAACTGCTTTTATCTCTTTGATTCCGAAGGAAGATCAAGATGCTACTCAAGTAAAAAACTATAGACTGATATCACTTTTAAATACAGATTACAAGATATTTGCTAAGGTGTTGGCTAACAGATTGATGAGGGTTCTGCAACAGGTGATTCATGGGGATCAAACTGGGTTTATTAGTGGTAGGCAAATGAAAAACAATGTGAGGCATATAGTTGATGTGATAGAGTTTTTGGAGAGGAACAACCAGATCCCTGCGTCGCTAATTTTTCTAGATGCTGAAAAAGCTTTTGATCAATTGAATTGGCAATTTTTGATGAAAGTTTTAGATAAAATGAATTTTGGGGATAAATTTTTGCAACCAATTAGGGCATTATATCAAAAACAAACTGCCCGAATAATAGTTAACAATAGTTTGACTGAAGCATGTAATATTGAGAAGGGCACAAGGCAAGGGTGTCCGTTATCGCCTTTATTATTTGTGTTAACATTGGAGATATTACTGGTAAAAATACGGAATTCGGAAAGAATTAAGGGTATACAAATTAGAGATCAGGATTATAGATTGAGAGCGTTCGCAGATGATCTGGTTGTTACGGTGACCCAGCCGGAGAATTCTGTTGTGGACCTGATGGAGATAATAATGCAATATGGGAAGGTTTCTGGATTTAAAGTTAATGCACAAAAAACTAAAATTCTGGCCAAAAATATGACAGTATCGCAAAAGGCTCTTTTAGAAGGATTAACTGGATTTGAGATTGCTAAAAAGGTCAAATATTTGGGGGTGTTTTTGTCACCCTCTAATACAAAGTTATATAAAAATAACTATGAAAAACTATGGGGAAAAATTCAAAAAGAAATGGAGAGTTGGGAAAAATTGCAATTGTCTTTGCTGGGAAGAATCGCAGCAGTGAAAATGAATGTCCTGCCTAAATTTCTATTCTTATTTCAAATGATACCGGTTCTTAAAAAAGATTCTAATTTGGAAGAATGGCAACGGGGTATCAATAAATTTGTTTGGACAGGGAAAAGGCCACGAGTTAAACTTAAGATTATGCAAGATATTCGTGAAAGAGGTGGTCTCAAAATGCCTAATCTTAAATTATATTATGAAGCTGCTGCGTTATCAGGAATAAGTGATTGGATTAATTTGACACAAGAGAGATTATTAAATCTTGAGGGCCACGACTTGTTATTTGGCTGGCATGCATATTTGTTGTATGATAAGAAGGTAGATAATGTATTTAAAGTGCATATTCTAAGACAGGCATTGTTGAGAGTTTGGAAGAAGTATAGACATAAGTTAGACTGCAAGATGCCATTGTGGGCAATTCCAAAACACGCAATAGAAAACATAAATGTTGGTTTCAAACATGATGTGACTACGTATAAGGAGATTTTAAGCTTGGAAAGAAGTGTCTGGTGTTTAAAATCGTATAACCTCTTGCGAGATGAGAAGATTGTTCAAACTTGGTTTCAATATACTCAGTTACGGGCCAGGTGGAAAGAAGATCAGAAAACTGGTTTTGCAATGACTGATGAAAATTTGATAAAGCAAATTAGAAATCAGGGTCCAGCACATATCAAACGAATATATCTTGCATTGATAGAAATTGACTCAGAAACAGAACTTGTTAAAGATTGTATGATAAAATGGGCTCAGAATATCCAAGAAGTTATTACAATGGACACATGGGAAAAGATCTGGGTGAGGAACGTAAAATTTACACAAGCTCAAAACCTGAGAGAACTTTTATAAAATGTTTTATAGATGGCATTTAGATCCCAAAAAGCTTGCAAGTATGTATCCGAATTATCAGCCAAAATGCTGGAGGTGTGGTGGCGAAGATGCAACATATTTTCACATATGGTGGACCTGCAAAAAGGTTAAGGCTTTTTGGATAAAAATTTGGTGGAATATGCAGAAGATCTTCAAGCAAAGGATAAAGTTTTGTCCGCAATTGTTTTTGTTGGGTATAATTACAGATGCTACTGTTGTGGACACTAAGTTTATGTTGAATTTAATTACAGCAGCAAGACTTTTAATAGGTCAATATTGGAAGAAGGAGGAACTGCCGACTATAGGAGAATGGACTTTAAAGGTTTCTGACCTGGCGGAAATGGCAAAGATCTCGGCTTATTTGAAAGATCATTCGCAAGAACGTTATATTATGGAGTGGAAAAAATGGATTGAATATATCCAGAACAAATATGGGACTAAAAAGTTTCATTTAGCATTTGAATAAGTCTTCCTTTTTATTTTATTTTCTTTTTATATGTAATATTAGTATTGTTTGTAGTTATCTTATATGAGCTAGAGAGTGATAGATTTAAGAATTTATTGATGGTAGCATATGGATGTTTATGATTGTTCTTTGTTTTTATACCTTGTACTTAGCTCTGGGAAGTCGGGGGGGGAGGGGGAAGGGGGGGAGGGGTAGGGAGGGACAGGTAGGGGTGGGGGGAGGGGGGGATTGTTAAAGATAAAATGTATTTTAAAACTTTTCAATAAAAAAAATAAATAAATACATTGTTGGTTGCCAAGTGCCCAGATTTTGATCACGTGATCCTAGGGATGCTGTGATGGTTGTAAGTGTAAGGACCTGTCATAAGTCAGGGGTTTTTTTTCAGTGCCATTGAAACTCTGAATGCTTGCTAAATGAAATGTTGTTGAGATTCTACCTCTGTATGGTTATTTCAACTGACATTCTTTCCCTATAAAAGATTTTAGGAATAATTGACAAGACACTACGAATCCTCCAATATGATGTGCCTTTATGGTCCTAGGTTTGCTGTTTGAAAAACGGCAGCCAAGGGTTTCATTGGTAAGTGTGAGCTCCGAAGTCATGAGAAATGAAGAATGGACCTACCTGTATGTAGCAAGTTAACACCTGGGAGCTGTAGCTTATGAATGCCAGGGCTTTTTTTGTCATAGAACGCTCAGAATGGAGTTCCGGCACCTTTTTTGGATGGAACCTTGTAGGGTAGGCAACTCACATGTGTGAGTTCCGGCACCTTTTTCTTTTACAAAAAAAGCACTGATGAATGCTATTTATGTATTACAAAAGGGAATTGTTCCACTTGCTGTATTTGAATTTTAAAATAGGTTAGCAGATAGTGGACTAATAGAAGAGAATATTTGTAGCTCACAGTTGAACTGTAGGATCTTTGGTGCTCTCTGAGGTTGATGGTTTTCTTGCAGACATTTCGTTTATTTATTTATTTATTTTTGGGACTTATATGCCGCCCTATCTCCCGAAGGACTCAGGGCGGCTAACAACAATAAAAACAACAATACAAAAGTTAAAAGAAATTAAATAAACAGCCCCAATAAATAAGTTAAACTAAACAATTAAAATTAAAAAAAACATTTTAAAAAACCCTGTCGTCAGTCCAGGTCAGCCTGATGAAAAAGGAGATCCGGGGCCATCCGGAGCTCATGGGGGAGCTGGTTCCACAGGGCTGGTGCTCCCACAGAGAAGGCCCTCCCCCTGGGGGTCGCCAGCCAGCCGACATTGTCTAGCCGACGGCACCCTGAGGAGGCCCTCTCTGTGTGAGCGCACTGGGCAATGGGAAGTCGTTCCCGGCAGTAGACGGTCCTGCAAATATCCCAGGCCTAGGCCATGTAGGGCTTTAAAGGTAAGTACCAGCACCTTAAGGGAATGGGGTTTGCAAATCATGCTCCCTTCTACCACTGATGTTGTTACTTAGTTTGGTAACGAAATGTTTGCAAGAAAACCATCAACCTCAGAGAGCACCAAGGACGCACAGACGCTGGACCTTTTAGGTGGTTTTTGGAATGAAGAGATCTTAATCCCACAATTTATCATATTGCTAATTTCTTTCTTTCTTTCTACAAATAATACAACTCAGGATAACAAAAACTGCTTTCCATCCTTCATTGAAGAATTCTAGGAAACCGCAAGATGAAATATGGGCTGCTACTGCTAACAGAACAAATAATGGGACTTGGAGAGAAAAAAAGGAACACTGTTTTGGAGTTGTATTTTGTCTTTCATATGATACACAAAAGAGACACATACTGATTTCCCCCTGCCTGTTCATCACATGCTGCCTTTTCACATCTCTTGTTTGTTTGTTTGTTTTGCTTCCTGTCCAACTTGGGAGCCCCTATTTATTTTCCTTGGGGGTGTACTGGATGAGGTGCATTATTGCTTCATTCTTCATCACTCCATCAATAAACTCCCTTTCAGCAATTTTGTCTGTAAAAACAAAACCAATGTGTTACAATTAAATGAATATTTAGGTAGCATGAAATATAAAGAAGGGAGCAGGGCAGAGGACTAAAGGTGAAGACGCTCGCCTCCCATTTGGAAGATTGAGAGTTTGATCCTAGGTAGCGGCAGATGTTTCTTCTCTCAGAAAGAGAAAATATTTGCTGTGAACTCTGTGTAGGTGTCAGGAAGGGCATCTGGCCAGTAAATGCTCAGCTCTACCCAGTCACCCTGACCCGACCCCTAATTAAAGGGACTACAGCATCATAAAAAAGAAAAACCCAAAATATAAGGAAGGAATCAATGAGGGCTAATTGGTAACAAGTAGAAGTTAAGAGATACATAATATAAATTATTTAAATGTTTTTAGGCCCAGACCATTTCCTGGGTATTAAATCAGTACAGAACAAGAGATAGCTAGATGTGCAACAGAAAAGTTGAATAGTTTTCACAACATCACTTGGAATGGATGTTACAGACATTCCTGTATTAATTGTGAACAGTTGGAGATTATGAAACTAGAAGAGCTACCATATCTGGGGGTGCAAATTTTTAGGCAGCTACTAGATGGTAGCAAAGCATCTCTTTGCTGCCTTTTCTGCCTATCTGTGCTGCTATCTACTGGTCTTTCAGATTCCTACAGCCCAGATATGGTAGTCCTGATGATGGTTGCTATCTTCTGAGAAAGTCTATGTAATCTTGGGAAAAGGTATAAAAATAGGTAAGCTTTCAGGATGGAGAACTCTACCCCCTTTTCCCATTCTGTATTATGCAAATATTTAATGCAACTAAGAAGCAGGCCAAATCTTTCAAAAAATATTTATCGGACTAGCTTCAAAATGGTAAATATTTTGGGAAAGAATCAGTAAGTATAGATTCAATTCAGATTAATTTGACTAAAATTATGCTACTTGGGTTCAAACATTAAATCTAATTATAAGGTGATTTCTTTGAGGTGGAGTAGTGAGTTGCATGAAACCACTCTTCTAATTTGTTAACTATAGTTTATTTATTTATTAAATTTATGTCCTTAACCAGTCAACTCTGGTTTAACCATGGTTAAGAAACCAAGTGGTTGTATATAATATGAAGCTAATTCTTGACCATTCTTAATTTCGAGATGGGCCAGAATAGGTTTTTACTGTATAACCCTTGGAAAGTTATGACAAGGTGAGTGAGTTGCAATCTGCCCTTTTTGATTTTGTAAGACAGAACCGTAATATCTTACTTTATGCATAGCTAAAACATTGTAGGGTGACATAGCAGATAAGGTATTATCCTCAAAGGACGGCAAGATTCTTAGACCGGTGTGCCTTTGCCAAAATAGGATCCAAGCTGGAAAGGTACTTTAATATCTCTTTCTTTGTAGATAAGTGAAAAAGAGGTCTTCCACTGATATAAAATGAGAGAACCCTTAAAAGGAGGGGGGAGGAATCATTTTATCTACAGTTCAAACATTGGGTTTGGGATGTGTTCTTCAATTGGCCAAAATCATTTGAGTCATCAAACATCTAGAAAGTACGCTCAGTAACTTTATATGCAACAGTTCATATCATCCCATAATACACTTAGCATGATCTTGTTAATGCCTAATTGCACATTCAGGTGTGTTTGCCACATTATAATATAAGTCCCATTAAATAAATAAATAAATAATGAATTCAGGTTATTTGAGCTTAATCTCTTGCACAGACTTTGCTTCTGGCTAGCCTGAACCGGTTCTGATCAGAATCCACAATCCACATGGGAAATTTGCTTGCTACTAGAAACAATCAAAGGCACTCCTTGTTACTGAAAACAGGTACTCAAAGAGGCCACCTTCTCCTGCTCCCACCAAAAGTCCTGGATTATGAGAAGAAGACACCGGTTCTAGTCTACCCTCAAACCACTTAGTGGCTTTGGGCTGTCCCTCCCTCAGGTTGTAGAGACAAAATAGTAAAAAAATCTTCCTCCAAAGTAAGCTTTTATAGAACAGGTGCACATTGTTTTATATGTAGATCAGTATATGTAAAGTTCTATAACTAGTAAAAATAAGTAGTAGGGTTGGGCGATGAAAGGCAAATTTACCAGCATCTCCCTTTCCAAAATATGCCCACAGCTTGTCAGCCCGTTTCTGCGGGGTGTTTTCATCCTCAGGCAGGCCTTTCTGTTCTTCTGGAGGAATCATCTTAAATATTGCCTGGCAGAATAAACAGGAAAAAATAAATTATAGTCCTTTCTATACAGCTAAGCTTCTTGATGTTTTAAATCTTTGCACAGAATACCTGGAGCCACTGATTCTCAGTAACAAACGGCTTACCTGCCAGAGTTGTAGAAGAGCCAGGAGCCCTGCCCTCAGCATCTAATCTGGTCCTGGTCCTCTAAACTTCTATGGTCCCCATGGGTAAGGTTTCTGAATGGTACTCAGAGCGGTAGGCTTGCAAATACCTGCCTTATTTAGGAACTGTAAAGCTTGGGGAATCATCTAAATTTAAAAGGACATGTACATAGGAGAGGAAAGGAAGGTAAAGGTAACGTGGAAAAAGGAGGAGAGATTGAGCGACTACAGAAAGATAACAATTGGAACAGTTTGCCAGCATAGCAAAAGTGTGTAAGAGAGAGGATTTTTAAAATCACATTTATTCCCCTGTGTTCTTGTTTGCAGCCCAGACATAGCAAAGTCAGGGAAGGAGGTGCTGGCTTTGTACCCTCGTGTTGTCAGTTTTGCAGGTAGGAGTAAGAATTTCCCAGCTCCTGCAATGAGAATTTTTTCTTGCACATTTATCATAATTACAACACCTGATTGCTTAAAGCTGATGTCTTTGAGTCAGGTGTAGCTTCTGATGTCTTCGTTGGCATGGCTCGTGGTTTCCAGAAAACCATTATGGAAGTGGTTTGCCATTGCCTTATTCTGGAATGTTGAGTTCCCAGAATGGCTTTTCGAGTTCTTGGTTGGTCACTCACTCAAAAAAATATTTAAAGGACTCAGATATACTAGTTTACAGCTGAGTTACAGAATCTGTGACTATAGAATCATTGGCCTAGGGCAGGGGTAGGCAACCTCGGCTCTTTTATGACTCATGGACTTCAACTCCCAGAATTCCTGAGCCAGCATGGCTGGCTCAGGAATTCTGGGAGTTGAAGTCCATGAGTCATAAAAGAGCCAGGTTGCTTACCCCTGGCCTAGGGTTCAAGGTAATACAATCAACATCTGAAGATCTTTAGATTCCTTGCCTTTCACTTTAACTCTACTATATCTAGTAGAGTTATTTAGTAGTGTAACCAGCTCCCTACGAGCAGAGTGATAGGAATTCTAGTAAATGTACCGTATTTGGGCTGCAAATATCCAGATGTTCACTTGATGGCAAATAGTCCAGATATCATATCCTTGAAGTTGAAGAGCATCAATGCATCATGGAGACTTAGTTGTGTATTTTGACTTATGGTGGTATCTTTTATATGTGTGGGACTGCAACTCTCACAATTCCCAGCCAGCAAAACTGCCAGTTCTACCATTAGATTATGGATATAAGTCTTGGCAATTATTTGTGTGCTGAAGAGCATGAAATATGGATTCTGTGTCCTGGAATGACGGTCTGGTACATTTGGAAGAGAAGCATGACGTGGCTTAGCCTGTTCAGCAACACTTTTTCATCTTCCAAACTGAATCTCAATGTTGAAAGAGGCTGATCAGTTAGAGCTGCTTCACTGAAACTTCTCTCTTGCAGCCAGTTACAAATATCTGATTCTTATATGATGATGTAGTCATGATAGGCAGTTGTGGTTCTTCAAGTGTTGACTACATCTCCCATCATCGTTCATCATTTTTCATCTGGGTAGAAGGTAGAATTCTAAAATATCTGGAGGCCCCCCTCCCCATCTGTGATGCCCCTGATTTTTCTGCTGTTCATCCATAAGACAAGGTCAATCAAAAGATGGAGCGTATCCGTTTAAGATCTTGGGTTTGTTGCCTCTTTGTCTGACTGGAAGGGCTGGGGGATGCTTAGCATGGGATCCCCCTAATGGCCGACATCATAAAAAAAAACTAGATGTTAGTGGTTCATCTTGTGAGCTTTAACTGTGAGCCTTTCCTAGCTAATCATCCTCCAAGAACGTTGGAACCAGAATTCCTGAAATGTCCATCTGACCATGCCAGTTCTGGGGAATTCTCAATTGTCCTATAAGCAAAAACATGAGCTCAATAACATCCGATTACAAATTGGCTGCTCATCCGAGGTCACCCGAGTTCTTATCCAATCTTCTTTCAGTTTATCCCAGATTGATCTTGTAAGCCCTTCTCTGACAGAGACTTAAAGATTCCCTGCATTCAGTCTTTTTAGAATTCCCGTCTGCCGTTGCCAGCACAAAATCTGCTGGGCTGCTTACGTATTTGCTCTCGTGTTTGTAAAGACTATTGAATCTAATCCTGTGCCTTTGATGAAGCAGCCTTACCGTACAAAAGATAAATTGGTTTTTCCACGTTTGCCCACAAGCACCCCCATAGTTTCTTTCTCTCACTCTCTCTCATTTGTTCTGATAGAGTTGCTAAATTTAAAACTTTGTATGTGTCCTCTTTTTTATGCTTTGAATTACAGCTTGACACCTACCAATTAAGCAGATCAAGTTGTTTTCTTCACACATTTCTATGCCGTTAAGCCTTTTATTTCTGCTTATTAAATGCCTGCTGGTAAAGGTGCAGGAGCAGAAACAATTAAGTCACAACTCGCTCACCATTTGCTGAGAGGAAGGAAAGTGACCTTGAAGGAGTTGATAGAATTGTGCCAGCTCTGTCGACAAGGGGCAAAACAGCTTTTAAATTCACAACAAACAGATAATATTCTGAAGAGGTTCAGCCGGACACTCCCCTAATTCGCTGAACTATAAGTAGTAGGAGGGGGTAAAACTTAACCAGAATTATAAGATTCTCTTCTTCTTGTTGTTGTTAGTTGTGAAGTCGTGTCCGACCCATCGCGACCCCATGGACAATGTTCCTCCAGGCCTTCCTGTCCTCTACCTTCTCCTGGAGTCCATTTAGGCTCACGCCTACTGCTTCAGTGACTCCATCCAGCCACCTCATTCTCTTGTCGTCCCCTTCTTCTCTTGCCCTCAACCTTTCCCAGCATTAGGCTCTTCTCCAGTGAGTCCTTCCTTCTCATTAGGTGGCCAAAGTATTTTTTTTTAATTTCCATTTATATCCCGCCCTTCTCCGAAGACTCAGGGCGGCTTACAAGCTTAGCAGTAGCCTTCATTCTATGTATATGCCTGCTTATTAGGGCTTTCACACACACCCCAAGCGGCATTATTACAAAGTCAGCTTAATTGCCCCCAACAATCTGGGTCCTCATTTTACCTACCTCAGAAGGATTGAAGGCTGAGTCAACCTTGAGCCTGGTGGGACGCGAACCTGCACTAATTGCAGGCAGCTGGTGTTACTTAAGGAGGCATTAGCCCACTGCTCCACCAAGGCTCTTATATTTGAGTTTCAACTTCAGGATCTGGCCTTCTAAAGAGCAGTCAGGGTTGATCTCCTCTAGGACTGACCGGTTTGATCGCCTTGCAGTCCAAAGGACTCGCAGGAGTCTTCTCCAGCACCATAGCTCAAAGGCCTCAATTCTTTGGCGCTCAGCCTTTCTTATGGTCCAACTTTCACAGCCATACATTGCAACTGGGAAGACCATAGCCTTGACTATACACGCTTTTGTTGGCAGGGTGATGTCAATAAAAGTCATTTTAGTCTTCTTGTGGACTTGATTTCATTATTTGGTCTACTTGTAAGGGATGACATCAATCTTTCCTCCAACAACAACCCTGTGAGGTGGGTTGGTCTGAGAAGAAAGCGGTTGGGCCAAAAACACCTATCTGGTTTCTTTGCTTAAGGGAGAATAAGAGTTGCTAGTTTCTAGTTAAGCACCTTAATTGTGGCACCATGCAAGTTTAATGCAGCGTTTTCCAGCCTTGGGAACTTTAAAACATGTGGACTTCAACTCCCAGGATTTTCCAGCCTGGCTCTTTGAATTTCTACATAGCTTGAAGTGTTCTAAATATGTACACAGAACCTGTATGTAGTGTGCCATAAGTGTGCCTTTAAGACTTATAAACTTATTTGGGATAAACTAGAGCCTCTGTATAGAATTTATTCCTTTTAGCATCAAGGAGGCAAAACATTTCTAGTTGTTGTTGTTAGCTGCGAAGTCGTGTCCGACCCATCGCGACCCTATGGACAACATTCCTCCAGGCCTTCCTGTCCTCTACCATCTTCTGGAGTCCATTTAAGCTCACGCCTACTGCTTCAGTGACTCCATCCAGCCACCTCATTCTCTGTCGTCCCCTTCTTCTATTGCCCTCGATCTTTCCCAGCATTAGGCTCTTCTCCAGTGAGTCCTTCCTTCTCATTAGGTGGCCAAAGTACTTGAGTTTTAGCTTCAGGATCTGGCCTTCTAAAGAGCAGTCAGGATTGATCTCCTCTAGGACTGACCGGTTTGATCGCCTTGCGGTCCAAGGGACTCGCAGGAGTCTTCTCCAGCACCACAGTTCAAAGGCCTCAATTCTTTGGCGCTCAGCCTTTCTTATGGTCCAACTTTCACTGCCATACATTGCAACTGGGAAGACCATAGCCTTGACTATACGCACTTTTGTTGACAGGGTGATGTCTCTGCTTTTTAGTGTGCTGTCTAGATTTGCCATGGCTTTCCTCCCCAGGAGCAAGCGTCTTTTAATTTCTTGGCTACAGTCCCCATCTGCAGTGATCTTGGAGCCCAGGAAAATAAAATCTGTCACTACCTCCATTTCTTCCCCATCTATTTGCCAGGAGTTGAGAGGGCCAGATGCCATGATCTTGGTTTTCTTAATGTTAAGTTTCAACCCAACTTTTGCACTCTCCTTCTTCACCTGCAACAAGAGGCTCTTTAGTTCTTCTTCACTTTCTGCCATTAGAGTGGTATCATCTGCGTATCTTAGGTTGTTGATATTTCTTCCGGCAATCTTAATTCCAACTTTTGATTCATCTAGCCCTGCCTTTCTCATGATGTGCTCTGCATATAAGTTAAATAGGCAGGGCGACAGTATACAGCCTTGCCGGACTCCTTTCCCAATTTTGAACCAATCAGTGGTTCCGTGTCCAGTTCTCACTGTTGCTTCTTGACCCGCATATAGGTTTCTCAAGAGACAAATAAGATGGTCTGGTACTCCCATCTCTTTAAGAACTTGCCACAGTTTGTTATGATCCACACAATCAAAGGCTTTAGCATAGTCAATGAAGCAGAAGTAGATGTTTTTCTGGAACTCCCTAGCTTTCTCCATGATCCAGCGTATGTTGGCAATTTGATCTCTAGTTCCTCTGCCTCTTCGAAATCCTGCCTGCACTTCTGGTAGTTCTCGATCCACATACTGCTGAAGTCTAGCTTGTAGGATTTTAAGCATGACTTTACTAGCATGAGAAATGAGTGCAATGGTGCGATAGTTTGAACATTCTTTGGCACTAGTTAAGAGTGGTTAATTGCTTTGATTTTATTTTCATTCTTCAAAGCCAAGTTCCTAGTGCTTATAACTTTTTAGAAGACTAATTGAAGATGTGTTAACAATTTCCACTGGTAGGTGACACCAATCAGTACCTAAATAAGATCCAAAATTCGTAAATCCTGCCTATGAAAAAGATGCCTAATTGGTAAAAACTAGTTTTGTTGTGGTTTCGTCAAGTGAACTTTGGCTTTAGAAAATTAGGAATTTTTGAAGTGCAATATACACATGCACACCCCCTGCATATTAATAAACTAATGTACAGCATGAGGCTAATATGTCACATTAAAATTAAATAATTGGATTCAACCAAGCAGGTGATAAATGTATAGAGTGTTAGAGATTGACTACCGCACAGCCTAATTTTTCATCTGTGAAATGGAGCAATACAGGCCTATCTTAAAAGCAGTATAGGTAACAGGGCCTGCCCATCATGGCCCTAAGTCTTGATGGTCATAAAATGGATCACCCACATCACTGACCTGATTTTATGACCTTTTTTGGTGGGAATCGTTAAGCAAACACCATGATCATTAAGTGAATGTCACACTCCTTAAACAAACCAAAGGTTCGCTGTGGGCAGCTTTTGTTCAAAAATGGGAAGTAAATGCCAGTTTGGGGCTAAATCTTCATAAAACATGGTCACATGATGGCTGGATGATACACACAGCTGTAAATTTTATTTATAATTTTATTATTGTAAGCCGCCTAGAGTAGCCCACGGCAAAAAGGAGGCTAAATAAATAAATAAATAAATGCAAGTTGGTTGCCAAACACCCAAAATGTGGACATGTGACTGTGGTTCAGTTGTCGGAACTGCAGAACTGGGTCATAAATACCCCCAGGGAGCAGTGGTGGGATTCAAACAGGGCTTTTTTTCTCATAGAACGCTCAGAACGGAGTTCCGGCACCTTTTTTGGATGGAACCTTGTAGGGTAGGCAAGGCAGGTTGTATGACATGTGTGAGTTCCGGCACCTTTTTCTTTTACAAAAAAAGCACTGGATTCAAATATGTGAACAACCGGTTCTCTGTGTGGATGCCACTTCCGGAAGTCCGTTCTGGGTCTGGGCAACAAAAAATTAGCTACCGCTTCTGCCAAACTGGTGCGAACTGGCTGAATCTCACAACTGCCAGGGAGGTTCATTGTAACTTTGAACTGTCACTTACCAGTCGTAAGTCATAACTATATCATAAGAGAATATTTTGTTCTCAGTTGTGATTTTCAGGCATTCCGAAGGCTCCGTAGCAGAAAATATTGTACAGAGGCACCTCCAAATTTCACAGCTTGTGGTCTATTATTGCTGTCCTGAACCTTTCATTCCAGATTTCCTGTACATTGTACAGCTAATACCCTTTCCAACTGTTCATTTCTACACAGCTATCTCTATCCAACTATTTGCCTAGCTTAGTTTCAACAAGAAGCCAACTTGGGCTTGATATTTATTTTATTTATTGCCCTTATACACCACCAGATGCAACAAAACCGTGACATCTGATGGTTTACACTGTAAAAATATAAAAGCCAATGAAAACATTTCTAAAAAACATAAGGCAATGAATGCATTTGTGACTAAGAGCTAGGACTTGTGTTTCCACTGAAGAATTTTTGCAAGAAGTTACGGATTCGACATACTTGTTTGGATTGAAAAAAAAAGGAAAAGGAAAGCTTATTTCAAAACCACCATTTCCCAGACGGTCTGCTTTGTCCCATTAAGCCGAGATGGGGAACGATGGCCCCCTTTATGACTTGTGGACTTCAACTTCCAGAATTCCTGGGTCCGCTTTTGTTCCCTTTGTTTCTCCCCTCTATTAAAAATAATAGTAAAAATAATTAGGTCTTTGCCTGGATCTGAAAAACCAACATGGTCTCATGCCTTTATCTTCTTAAGATCAGAGGAATGGACTCCTGGTTGAAATAACAAAATTGAAAGCACAAATACTGTACGGAGAGAATCCGAGCTTTAGGTTCACCTAATCCAATATTCATGTTTGATTGCTTTGTTCTTCTGTGCTTTGTGGTGCACAATTGGGAGGGAGCTCTAGAAGCTGGAAAAGTAGAACTAAAATGACTTTTTTTCTTTAAAAAAATAAAACCTTTTCTCTCAGAAAGGCGTGGGTTGACACCCAAGAGAGAAAATTATGAGGGGATTTAGAACGATTTCTATTGTAAGAATCGTGCTCATCCTATTAAATAAGCACAATCAGTTTCACCTCTCCGCATATGGGAAGGGCTAATCCATCTGGCTGCAGGAGACAAATATTAGCCTACATAATCCATTAATTTACCATCACCTAGAAGTAGATTGAGAAAGCCACACAACCATTAACTATTATTCCCTCTTGATGATTACAACTGTTTTTAGTTTGGCAAGTGACCCAGCCTCTCATAAGAATGACAGTTTGTATGGCTTGAGCTGGTCCAGACAGGATGAGATCTGAGACCAGTTAAGTTGAACAGGATCTTATACTTGAATGGCAAGAACTGGATTTTCCAAGTTTCCATCTACTAAAGTAGGCTTATTCTAAAGGACGTAATTCAAGGGAAGTTGATGCAAGCTTCACAGGGACCAGACAGTAACAGGAAGGAACTTTTTCCACAAGCTTTCCTCACCAAAACCATTATGGACATCCACAGTTAGCTATCACTGTATTATTGTGCAAGAAGACATTTTAATTATAGATTGGGCAATGTCCAACCCTTAAGAGCTGTCCTGAAGTCCTCCCAACTCCCTGTCCCTTCCACGCGACACCACCTCCATTTCCCTGAATATCCTCAGCACTCACTGCAATGATCTCGAGAACTTCGTTCTTGCTGATCTCTCCGCTGCGGTCTACATCGAAAAGCGAGAAAGCCCATTCCAGCTTAAGGTCAGTCTTGCCCGATGAGGTCAGATGCAATGCGATGATGTACTCCCGGAAATCAAGAGTCCCATCATCATTGGTGTCAAAGCTTCGGAAGACATGCCGAGCATAGACTTTGGGGTCAGAGTTGGGGAAGAAATTGCCGTAGATCTTTTCAAAGTCAGCTTTACCGATGCGCCCGTCAGGGCATTGTTTTTTGAAGGCCTCGTACCATTTGACCAGCTCGTCCTCTGAGTACTTTGTGTTCATTTTCAGATCATCAAGGATCTCCTTGGAGATCATCCCACTCTTCTTATTTCCCATTGTTTGGTTGGACGCTCACCTTCCTAACAACGCTTCACCAAATGCGGCTAGAACTAGCCTGTTTTCTCTTATCTCCACTGAGCTAGTGGAAGGGCAGGTGACCAGAATACCTTCTTATATAGACTGCTTGGGATGGGCCTTTGAACCTGCTCCTTGCCTCCCCTAATGGTCATGAATGCACAAACCCGGATATCACACATATAAAGGGAGAGACTATTTTGGTTGTGCTGATCACAGTTTCTCCAAGCTCTTTAACACAAAGGAAATCAGCTTTAGACATTACTGGCCTATTCCGCCCTCTGCCTTTTTTTTTAAACAGCCAGCTCTATTTCAGATGGTGTCAGTACCAAGATGGGAACTGGAAAGAACAAACTATGAATGGCGAAAGATGGACAGACAGATGGTCAGGCAATTTTTGTCACTGATGTGTTGGTCCTTAAAAAGCTACTGAAGTATGTTTCAAATAGGTCTTTAGGATTAAATTCTAATAAGGAGAAGGAAGGAAGGAAGGAAGGAAGGAAGGAAGGAAGGAAGGAAGGAAGGAAGGAAGGAAGGAAGGAAGGAAGGAATTATACACCATGTTAAAATGTCTCCTGTCATCCTGCTTGATTCATATGGAAAAAAATATCAGCATCCAAGTGTCTTAAGATATATTCCCTTTCTACATTTTCAAATTGTAATAGTTTTTCCTCTAGAAAAATAGGCATTGTTTTCAGGAAAGCAATGTTGTAAACTTAACAGTAGCTGCACAAAGGTATTTCAGCAGACATGATCTCAGTTACTGTGTAAATGGCTACTCAAGGAATAAAAGAAAGCTTTATTGGGGTTTTTTATGAATGCGTACCACATGTAATGTAAGTACATACATGAACAGGGAGTCCTTAAATTATGGCTACAATTGGAACCATATCCATTGATAAACAAGGTGGTTGTTAAGCGTATCACTGCAGTTATTAAGTGAATCATGCAGTCATTACGCAAATCTAACTTCCCCAGTTGGCTTTGTCAGAAGCTGGCTGGGAAGGTCACAGATGACCCCAGGATGCTGCCTTCGTTGTAAATAGATACTGGTTGCCAAGTACCTGAATTTTGATCTTGTGACCGTGGGGAATGCTATGATGGACATAAGTGCGAGGACCGGTCATAAACCACTTTTTTCAGTGCCATTGTAACTTCAGATGGCCACTAGATGAATGGTTGCAAGTCAAGAATTACCTGTAGTACCCTCTCCTGACAATCTTGTCGATAGTGCCTTTCCTGCCCCATCTCAATTTCCCCTCCAAACTGCAGACACCCCAAGTTATTTATTTTTATTTATTTGCATCCGTTCCTTATTGTTTTTATGAATTACTCAAGGCAGCGAATATGCTCAACGTATCTTCCTCCTCCTATTTTCCCCACAACAACAACCCTGTGAGGTGGGTTTGGCTGAGAGACTGACTGATCCAAAGTCACCCAGCCATCTTCGATGGCTAAGGTGGGACTTGAACTCACATTCTCAACCTTTCTAGCCTGGTGCCTTAACCGCTAGACAAAACTGGCTCTCATAATAATATTTTTCTTCACTGAGAGAGAAAGGCCTCTTGGTAAAATCCTGTCTGTGACATAAGCTCACATAGTCCTCCAAGAGCAGGTAGGAATGTTTCTGTTCCTTTGTGAAGTTGGTTTCCTGAACCATGGTTTAGATAGGTGTCTCTATTATTTTATTTATTTATTTATTTAATTGGATTTGTATACCGCCCTTTCCCGAAGGACTCAGGGCGGTTTACAGGGAATTAAAACAAGAAATACAAAAATTGAAAACAATTAAAAAGATTATAATAGTCCCTGAGAGAATAAAAACCCCAATTAAAATTAAAATTAAAATTAAAGTTAAAATTCTCAGCCTGGGACAGGCTTATGCAACACCTTCAGAATTTTGGCCTGTTGATCATCTTAATTGTGGTTTCAAATGGGGGTCACAAGTCAAGAGGATCCACGATGGTGGTAAAGGTAAAGGTAAAGGTTCCCCCGCACATGCGTGCTAGGCGTTTCCGAGTCTAGGGGCCGGTGCTCATCTCCGTTTCAAAGCCGAAGAGCCTTGAGAGACAAGAGACTTGTCCGAGGACGTCTCCGTGGTCATGTGACCGGCATGACTAGACGCCAAAGGCGCACGGAACGCTGTTACCTTCCCACCGTAGTGGTCCCTATTTTTCTACTTGCATTTTTACGTGCTTTTGAACTGCTAGGTTGGCAGAAGCTGGGACGAGTAATAGGCGCTCACTGTTACGCGGCACTCAGGATTCGACCCGCCAAACTGCTGACCTTCTGATCGACAAGCTCTGCGTCCTAACCCACTGAGCCACCGCGTCCCTATGATGGTGGTAAGTGAATCAAAATAGTTAAAATGGCGACTGTGACGATGGGATCAAGGGCTTACCTCTTTTTGCATGTGTTGCACATAAAAAAGCATCAAAGATTTGATCATGAATTTAAGAGTACCATATTGATTTTTTGATATCCCCTCTGTTCCACTGTTGAAAGTTACAATAGTTCTGAAAAAAGTGGCTTATATCCGATCCTTGCACTTATGACTGGTGCAGTATCCCCACAGTCATATGATCACACTTCAGGCGCTTGGCAACCGGTATGTAGTTACAATGCTTGTAATGTTGCAGAGTTATGTGATAACCATTTGCGACCTGCCCAGCCAACTTCCAACAAGGAAACCCAATAGGGGAAGCCGGGTTGGCTCAGGCATCACATGATTCGGTTCACATGTGCAGTAATTTGCTTAACAGCCATAGTTGAAAAAGGTCATAAAATCAGGTGCAATTTGCTTAATGACCACCTTGTTTAACAATGGAAAGTATGGTCCCAATTGTGGTCATAAGTCAAGGACTGCCTGTTCATGTACATAGTTACATTACACGTGGCATATATTTGTCGAAAAAACCAATACAGCTTTCTTTATTCCTTGAGTAGCCATGTAACAACCATGGCAAAAATGTTATAAAATCAGGCATGTTCATAAGTGGAGAACTTTCTGTACATTAGTCTGCATTCATGGGGAAGAAGGCAGGTGTAAATGGAATAAAATCCCTTTAGAATTGGATCTCATTAGAATATAGGCGATAAATCTGAGAGGCTTAAAGATTCGCATGCTGGATCTAGAATGTTCTTCTCATTGCTTACACTCCTAATATGTTTCTTCTGAAAACCTGTCAGCAACAGCTCTTGCCTTATTGTTCCTCTTATAACAGAGTAACAGAGTTAGAAGGGACCTTGTAAGTCTTCTAGTCCAACCCCCTGCCGCCATATTATTCTGGATAAAATGGATGTCCAGTCTCTTCTTAAAAACCTCCAGTGTTGAAGCACCTACAACTTCTGGAGGCAGGTTGTTCCACTGATTAATTGTTCTAACTGTCAGGAAATTTCTCCTTAGTTTTAGGTTGCTTCTCTCCTTGATTAGTTTCCACCCGTTGCTTCTTGTCCTGCCTTCAGGTGCTTTGGAGAATAGCTTGACTCCCTCTTCTTTGTGGCAGCCCCTGAGTTATTGGAACACTGCTATCATGTCACCCCTCTTCCTTCTTTCCGTTAAACTAGACATACCCAGTTCCTGCAACCGTTCTTCATATGTTTTAGCCTCCAATCCCTTAAGTCCTCCTCTTGTAATAAAACCACAACTCACAATTCTCTGGCTCTTCAGCCTGGCCAAGAGACATCAAGGGATTCACTCCCAAACTTCCCACCTCAATGCCTCAGTTAAGACATTATTTTTCATGCTGATGTGAGGTAGTATGGTGTAGTGCAGGGATCTCCAAACTTGACAGCTTTAAGACGCATGGACTTCAACTCCCAGAATTCCTCAGCCAGTCATGCTGGCTAGGGAATTCTGGGAATTGAAGTCCACTAGTCCTAAAGTTGTTAAGATTGGAGATCCCTGGTGTAGTGGGTAAGAAGTGGGTCTGGAAGACCTAGGTTCATAGCCACAGAGGCTCATTCAAATGACATTGGGCCAATTAAATGCTCCTGCCCCACAAGATAGTGGTTGTGAGAAATTTCCCAGAGGAGAGTGCTAGATGTACGCTACCTTCAAACTTTCTGGAAGAAAAGCAGGAGAGAAGTTTTACACATAAATAAAACTTGACATACTCAAGAGGTTAATTGCTTTGGCCCACAGCTAATTTGGCTGTCCCTTGCTACCTTCCACCATATGTTCAATCCTCTTTGCCCTTCCCGATCTGTCACTAAAGCAGTATTAATGTCACCTGAAATCCATCAAGACTCAGTTGAGTATTTCTGTGTGTGCTTGTGTGCATGTACAGTTTAAGCAGTAGAGATAAACTTCCTTTGCATTGTGGAAGGAGAGGAAAAGACAGGAAGAAAAAGTTTCCAGTCCCTATTTCTCTCTCTCTCTCTCTCTCTCTCTCTCTCTCTTTCTTTCTTTCTTTCTTTCTTTCTTTCTTGCACTTTAGTGGCAGTGGATCCATCCTGCTAGATGGCCAATGTGTACACTGAGTAATGTAGTTTAGGACGTCTTCAACGAACGAAATTGTTTCTGCGTACAGAAAATTCCTCAACTTACAACCATTCATTTAGTGTCTACTCAAAGTTAAAATGGCAAGAAAGAAAGAAAATTACAGGTAGTCTTCAACTTATGACTAAAGCTGAGCCCCAAATTTCTATTGCTAAGCAACACAGTTGTTAGGTGAGTTTTGCCCCATTTTACAACATTTCTTGCCATAAATGTTAAGTGAATTATTGCAGTTAATTAAGTTAGTAACACGGTTGTTAAATGAATCTGGCTTCCACATTGACTTTGCTGGTCAGAGAATTGCAAAAAGGTGATCGCATGACCCCAGCATCTGTAATCATTGTAAAGACATGCCAGTTGCCAAGCGCCTGAATTTTGATCATGTGACCCTGGGGATGCTACAACGGTTGTAAATATTGAAAAACGGTCATAAGACTTTTTTCCAGTGCCATTGTAACTTCAGACGCTCACTAAATAAGAGCCTTGGTGGAGCAGTCGGCTAATGCCTCCTTAAGTAACACCAGCTGCCTGCAATTAGTGCAGGTTCACATCCCACCAGGCTCAAGGTTGACTCAGCCTTCCATCCTTCCGAGGTAGGTAAAATGAGGACCCAGATTGTTGGGGGCAATTAAGCTGACTGTGTAATAATGCCGCTTGGGGTGTGTGTGAAAGCCCTAATAAGCAGGCATATACATAGAATGAAGGCTACTGCTAAGCTTGTAAGCCGCCCTGAGTTTTCGGAGAAGGGCGGGATATAAATGGAATTAAAATAAAAATAAATAAAATACTAAATGAGTGGTTGTTAAGTCAAGGACTATCTATATGAGAGATCCTCGCACTTAGGACTATTGCAGATGCCTACAGTCATGTGATCAAAGTTCAAATGCTTGACAACTGGCATGCATTGACAAGGATTTCAGTGGTCATAGATCTAAGGCTAGACTTGTCAACATCTTAGAAAATTCAACTTCATTTCTGCATCCTACAAAAATTAGGATGTGATTTATTCTGCAGATTGTAAGAACAGGTAAACAAAATGAAGCAGATAAAGTCCCAGATTTTGGATCAGATTGCTGGGATTTCTAGATCTGATCTGGGATATAGAAATCTGGTTTATACCCCATGAGTCATCTAGCCAATACTGACTGGGTTTACACAATGCACACAACTTAGTTTGGTTTTGATTGATTGCTATGCAAACTCAAAAAATTGATGGAAATTCCTGCACTGCTCTCAAGTTATTTTGCCACCATGGATCTGCTGTGTCACAGATATATTTACCTCGGCCATTCAAGATTATGGGGGACATTGCAGGTTGGATTCAAGTTTAATCATCCTTAAAATATCAATAGTTCTAAAGTTAATCATGATTAAAATTTGATTTTGATTGGGACCAAGTAGAGCTGCTCTTGTTTGTTATATGTTCTTTATATGTTTTAGCCTCCATTCCCTAATCATCTCTATTGCTCTTCTCTGTACTCTTTCTAGAGTCTCAACATCTTTTTTACATCATGGTGACCAAAACTGGACGCAGTACTCCAAGTGTGGCTTTACCAGGGCATTATAAAGTGGTATTAACACTTCACGTGATCTTGATCCTAAAACATATAAAGAACAGTTGCTGGAATTGGGTATGTCTAAGAAGAGAAGGACTAGGGGGTGACATGATAGCAGTGTTCCACTATCTCAGGGGTTGCCACAAAAAAGAGGGAGTCAAGCTATTCTCCAAAGCACCTCAGGGCAGGACAAGAAGCAACGGATGGAAACTAATCAAGGAGAGAAGCAACCTAGAACTAAGGAGAAATTTCCTGACAGTTAGAACAATTAATCAGTGGAACAACCTGCCTCCAGAAGTTGTAGGTGCTTCAACACTGGAGGTTTTTAAGAAGAGACTGGACATCCATTTTATCCAGAATAATATGGGGGCAGGGGGTTGGACTAGAAGACTTCCAAGGTTCCTGCTAACTCTGTTACTTTGTTATAAGAAGGAGTGTAAGCAATGAGAAGAACATTCTAGATCAGGGGTGTCAAATTCAATTTCATTGAGGGCCGCATCAGCATTGCGGTTGCCCTCAAGGGGCCAGGTGGGTATGGCCAGGGTGGGCGTGGCCTACTGGGTGGGCGTGGCTAGAGTGCATATGGCCTACTGGGTGGGCATGGCCAGCTCTACAACATTCGCATCAAGGGTGCCTATGGGGGCCTGGGCAGGAGTGGGACAGATCTGAGGGTCTCTGGGCAAGGCAGTGGGGGCCGTTCCCTCACTGTTTCCAGGATGGCTTCGCGGGCCACATGAAACCACTTTGCGGGCCGGATCCGGCCCCCGGGCCTTGTGTTTGACATGTCTGTTCTAGATCCAGCATGCGAATCTTTAAGTTGTGAATGCTGAAATGGTATAGGGTTTCCTGCCTGAGCAGGGGGTTGGACTAGATGACCTCCGAGATCCCTTCCATCATCATCATCATCATCATCATCATCTTCATTATTATTATTATTATTATTATTATTATTATTATTATTATTATTATTATTATCAGGCAACTTTAAGACTTGTGAACTTCAACTCCCAGAATTCTCCAGCCATCCCCCTGATTTAAATTGTCCGTGTGAAATGGCTATCAGGATTCTTAATAATTCTCCAGAGGGGAAGAGTTCACCATTTCCATATCTCAGACCTGTGGCCTTGCTGTGCAGATCTTACTGTCAGAAATTCCCCCCCCCTTGTATTTAAACTAAATCTAGGCAGTTGTAACTTTTACCCATTATGTCTGTTTCTGATTTCTGTCTCCCTAACGCCCATCTCACCTCACTCAGGCCAGGCCCGACAAAAGTGAAAAACGGTACTTTTTTTAAAGTCTAAGATGAAATTCAAACCATCCTGCTAAGTCTTCTTCTTTTTCTGTTTAACATTTCCACCCTTTTTACTCATTCCCCCCTTTCCACGGAGAGCTTTAAATCTGGATGCAGTCTCTATATTCCAAAGTCACTGAGTTTTCAGACTGGGCTCTAAAGAATTCGTGGAAGCTTATCAGGGGCTCTCTCAGAAGAATGTCAATTTATATTTATGCATTACAGGTTATTGAATGGGGTCTGCCAATTTAGTTACAGCACTCTCTCGCTAGCTGGGCGTGTACCTGCCGTGCACAATGTTCTCCATTCCTCACTCTGTGTATTGTATCCAAGTTTCTCCGATGGCCACTAACATTACAGGAACTCCTTAATTGCCACCTTATCAGTCCATCATCCGTATTCCAGGATGATTGACACAGAAATCAGGGTGGGGGAGCCGGGAACCAAATTTAAGATCAGCAGCAGCAGCAACAGCAGCAGCCAGGCTGGCAGGAGAGACCGACAGAGTTTTGTCTGGTGCTGGGTTGACTGGAATCCAAAGAAGATAGAAAGTGGGATCGTGGAACGAATGGGAGGGAAGTAATTTCTCTACAAGGAATACTGACTGTCAGCTAAGGTAAGTAAGAAACAGATGGACAAGAATATACTTAGGAGTTACACTAGGATTTGCACAGCACAGCAAAGGTCACCCTCCAAATTGGGGTGCTATTGTATCCAAGGGGGAGGAGGCGCGATGGCTCATAGGTTAAAGACGCTGCAGAGCTGACAGCCGGGGTTTGAGACCCCGAGCTCTGCGCAACGGGTGAGCTCCCGTTACTTGCCCCAGCTCCTGCCCACTTAGCAGTTCAAAGCATCCAAATGCGAGTAGATAAATAGGTACCACTTCGGTAGGAAGGTAACAGGGTTCCTTTGGTGTACAGCCGTGCTGATCACACGGTCAGGGTAACTGTCTTCGGACAATGCTGGCTCCCTCGGTCAAGAAACTGAGATAAGCACTGCGCCCTAGAGTCAGACACAGCCGACATGGAAACTTTTACCTTAATATCCAAGGGGAAGGGCTATCGAGGAGTAAAATTAAGTTAACGGTATCCATTTTGCCCTTTAGCTTTTTCTGACAACTTCACAAAAAAGGTGGGAGGGTGGGAGGAAGTGTTTGATCTTATCCAAGCTGAAGATTTTGTGGCAGGCTGGTGTGATCACACTTTTGGTACCTCTCTGCAAGTGAAAGGGATGGGGAAGAAATATGTTTAGATTACTTTTCAGTGTAAAACAACGTACCCAGTTTAGCATTTTCAAAGCCAAATGCGGCCTTTGTTTGAAATATCCTCCAAATGTTGTGATGTAATTTGCCAACCGTTAAAAAATAAAGCGTATTCAGGAAAAGTCGGTACAAAATGCATAGTGTCCTGAAAATAATGTATGTGGTTGCAAAAATTAGAGAAAACGTTTGCCAAAAATATGTACATTGGGCAAAATTGCAAGTGAAAAATGGTTGTTCAGATGTTGGATCGAATGAGGATGTTCCAACTTGAAAGTCCCATTGAACTGTGAAGCTTTGGGCCAGTTAGTCTTTTTCACAGCAACCTGTTTCACAGGATGATTATTATGGTGATATAAATAGCCACTTGCAGGTAATGGTTAAGGCACCAAACTAGTAACCAGGTGACCGTGAGTTTTAGTCCTGTCTGAGGCACAAAACTAACTGGGTGTCCTTGGGCCAATCATTCTTTTTCATCCCTAGGAAGGAGGCAACAGCAAACCATTTCTGAAAACTTTGCTAAGAAAACTGGAGGGACTTGTTCAGGCAGCTACCAGGACTCAAAAACTGACTTGAAGGTACAATAAATGAATACATATAATAAAAGACCATAACTAATAAACCAGCTTGATCTACTTGTAAAACCATGAAGTGCTGAAACAGACAGATCGTCTAACACCAAGTAGATGATTCCACTAGATCAGGGGTAGGCAACCTCGGCTCTTTTATGACTCATGGACTTCAACTCCCAGAATTGGAGCTATGCTGACTCAGGAATTCTGGGAGTTGAAGTCCATAAGTCATAAAAGAGCCGAGGTTGCCTACCCCTGCACTAGATCCTCTTGGATATCGTTGTTTCTGTTACAGTACAATGAGAGTTAATGTGATCAATTGTTGAACTGGGCTCATCATTCTGATGCCAGCAATCTGTTTACTTTCTATTGCTACAATTTTTTTATTTTTGATGATGGCACAGCAAATGAGAGTTGTTGTTTTTTCCTGGAGAAGTCAGCTGAGTTTTAGTTTTTCTCTTGGGTTTCAGTGGATGCTCTATGCTCCTTAATTTTATCCATACATAACTATCTGCCAGCAAATCTCACTGAAAGAGTAAATCTCATTTTTAATCTGCTAAGCTTGTAAGCCGCCCTGAGTCTTCGGAGAAGGGCGGGATATAAATGGAATTTTAAAAAAATAAATCACTCAGGACACCATTTTTAAAGGTTTTCTGCAACATTGGTTTGCAGTTCTTTTGTTTTTGTTATTTGTTTGTTAGCTATTTATGCAGAAAGTATTTAGGCATTGCAGGGAATTGTTTCAAACATAGCAACTGTACGGTGAAAATACAAATACAAGTTGTTGTTTTTTCAAAGTCAGTCTGAGAATACATGGCTTTTTTTAAAAAAACAAAAAACCTTAAACTGAATTTTTTTTTCTTAATCCCATTTATATCCCGCCCTTCTCCGAAGACTCAGGGTGGCTTACAATCTAAGAAGCACAAATCAGTGTGCTTAGCAATAGCCTTCATTCTATGTATATGCCTGCTTATTATTAGGGCTTTCGCCCCCCCCCCCCCAAGCGGCATTATTACAAAGTCAGCTTATTGCCCCCAACAATCTGGGTCCTCATTTTACCTACCTCGGAAGGATGGAAGGCTGAGTCAACCTTGAGCCTGGTGGGACTCGAACCTGCACTAATTGCAGGCAGCTGGTGTTACTTAAGGAGGCATTAGCCCACTGCTCCACCAAGGCTCTGCAAAGAATCAAATATGCAGCACACCAACTTGCCTCAAAAATATTCCTTTACTAATTCAGCCTGTAGAATAGCTATCAAGGACCTCCTTTGGTTCCCTTTATTTTTTCAGAGGGCCACCCTACACAGTTAGGTTGCCAATTAACTGGAAGTAAAACTAAACAGTCAATCTTGAACAATCACTTCTGACAACAGGGGAAAGTGCAAAATTAAACAAAATCCTCTGAGAAGGATTTGCAAAATCTAAATTTAACATCTGCTAATGGCTGTCACTGTGGTTGTTCCAGAACCAGAAATAATTTTTTTTGGACTATTCTTTATTCCCAGCATCTTTTTGGTTGGGGCAGTTACGAATTCATTCTTTTGTCTTTTAAAAGCATTGTTTTCCATTTGCAACCACAAGGCTCTGTTCACAGGGCCTGGCAAGGCTTTTTTAAAAAAAAAAATCAAAATCCCTGGCCTGCTGTCAACTTTCTTCCATAATTTCATCTAATATATCTTCCTGGCTTTTCTCACAATTTCCCTTGGGAATGAATGGATCCCCCACTGGGTTGTAATCTCAGCTGAAAAGATTATTGAATAATGTCATCTTGAGCTCCTCTCTGGCAAAAAAAAAAAGCAATTTTCTGTCCTGCCTCCTCCTACCCCTTTCCAAATCCCCTCTGATGATAATTTATCTCTAGTCCATCGCTGAATAAACTTACTACATGTATCCACTCAGCTTGTCCAAACATTTTGATGGTTAGTGAGACAGACCAAAGGCAGACATATATCCTGCGTGTGCGGAAACATTTTCAATACACAGTCTCCAGCTTGGAAAAACAATCGCGAACCACACAAACAAAATCTGGAAATACAATAAGCGGGTGTGTTAAAAATGCTTCCAGCCTCCTTTACAATGCCACATTTGATTCTTTTCATGCTTAAGATAAAAAAAAGTTTTGATCTGCCTGACCTAGCTATGCCCCACATGAATGCTGTCTAGAAGCACTGGACCTTAACTGTGGTTCTCTTCTGGCTGGTGATGCCTGCAGCTGTAGTCCAGGTATCAGTCTAAGGAAGGGGTAGGCAACCTCGGCTCTTTTATGACTCATGGACTTCAACTCCCAGAATTCCTGAGCCAGATATAAAGCTTAGCTGGCTCAGGAATTCTGGGAGTTGAAGTCCATGAGTCATAAAAGAGCCGAGGTTGCCTACCCCTGGTCTAAGGGAAGTTCAAACCTGCTTCTTGAAAGATTAAACTTACACAAAGGATGTCAGGTCCTGTCATGGATCGCATTGTATAGACTGGCCTCCAAATATTCTTGTTTATGGCCTCCCTAAGTGGTCTTATGAATTTATGAGGTCTTATGAATTTCCTATCTTTCTTTTCCAGTCTTAAAGTGAATAGCATAAAATGCATCAGCATATCACATCCAATCTAGACCAGCGTTTTCTAATCATGACAACTTTTAAGATGTGTGGACTTCTGCTCCCAGAATTCTAGCTGGTTGGGGAATTCTGGGAGTTGAAGTCTATACCTCTTAAAGTTGTCAAGATTGAAAAAGGCTGATTTAGAAGGTCTTTGGGCTTGGTTTATGGTTTATGGAGTCAGCCAAGCTATCAGTATGGTGATATAAAGCTTGTCTGCATTAGTGCTATATCACTCTAACGATGGCTGAAACGGTACTATAAATCTCTAGTGTGGAACACTTTGGCAGTAAAAATATAAAGACAGTCGTAAAAGCCCTATGACTGATCTGTCTTCCAGCAGTTGGGAATAATAAGGAATCCGAATGTTCTCAAGAGTGTATGCGGGAGGGGTGTGGGTGTCAAAAAAGAAGAGCCATGGCAAAGAAGAGCCATGGGCACCATTTTGATGTTTTTGACACCCCCTCTCCCCCCCCCCCCCGACCGATGCCTCTGAATGCCACCAGGGAAAACGTTCAAAGGGGCAAACCTCAGGTTTTGTCTTTTTTTCTCGTACAGCTTCAAGATCCACCAATCAGAGCCGTCCACTAACGACAGAATTGTTTCGAAAGAGTGCCTCTGAGCATATAAGCTGGGCTTATAGTCCTTTCTTACAAATTACTATTGTTGGTGGCCCTGAGTTTTAGTGACCCTGCCTGAAACATTTGTCCTTAGGAACATTTTGTGAGTTGAGCGGCTATATCCGTATGGTGAATTATTAGAGAAACATAGATGGATGGATGGATGGATGGATGGATGGATGGATGGATGGATGAATAAATAATAAAGAAACCAATTTACTGTTTTGGACCCTAGAATTTGATTCTGCTCTTATGACTGATGGCAGCTAAGAGAGCAATCAATCAGAATAGAGCAAGAAGGGACCTTGGAGGTCTTCTAGTCCAACCCCCTGCTCAAGCAGTAGACCCTATACCCTTTCAGATAGATAGCTGTCCAGTCTTTTCTTAAAAACCTCCAGTGATGAAGCACCTACAACCTCTGAAGGCAAGCTATTCTCCTGGTTAATTGTCCTCACTGTTAGGAAGTTTCTCCTTAATTCCAGATAAAACACAGGAAGCAATTCTGAATCCAGTCCAATCATTATTCCATCTTATTCACAACCTGTCATTCTCAACGCCTGCCATGTGATTAGGGGGCGACTCTTCCCAATTCCCAATTCTTCTGGAGAGGCAAAAGGCAAACATAAATATTTCTTCTACCTAACTCCAAGCCCATTTTCCAACCTCCCAGTCTTGCCAACTTTTGAAGGTGATTTTCTTCCTTCAACCCTGCTTATAAGTAGTCCTCAAGTTACAAGCATTCCTTTAACGACCGTTCAAAGTTGCAGTGGTACTGAAAAAAAAGTGTCTTACGACATGTCCTTATGACCATTGCAAGCATCCACATGATCGTGTGATCAAGATTGGGGTGCTTGGCAACCAGGATGGATTTACAATGGTTCCAGCATCCCAGAGTCATATGATCACCACTTGTTTCCCAGCTGGCTTCCGACAAGCAAAGTCAGTGGGGGAAGCTTAACAAACTGTGTGATTCACTTAACAACAATGGCAAAAAAGGTAATAAAAGTGGGTGGGATTCACTTAACCCCCGCCTTACTTGGCAACAGAAATTCTAGTTCCACTTGTAGCCATAATTCAAGGACCATCTGTATTTCCTTCTCTTGGAAAAAAAAATAAAATCAAATCTGGCCTCCTTTCTCAAATCAACTCTTTATTACGGTCGTAGACCAGCCTAAGTCCTCTCTGCTGTTTTCCTCCGTAGATTTGTAACAGTCATGGCTCTGCCGTCCACTTTGCCTTACGACCGTGTAATGGTGAACATGGAATGGGAAGAGGTTTCTCTGGGGCGTACCAAATCCCAGCTGGATCCCCGCCTCATAAGCACTACCACCGGCAGCGTGGAAAACTCCTGCCACAGCTGCCTGCTTCCTTTTGGGGTGCTGGCCAGCATCATTGGCCTCGTAACTACGAGTGTCGCTTGTGCCGGTAGATTCTCTGACACCATCCTGACTGTCGCAGGCGGAGTCCTACTGGCTACCGGGCTTCTCGGGGTGACCGTAAGTTGCATCTGGCAGCAATACAGGAGAAGGAAGCGCTGCGGCAGCTGGACCATCCTAACAGGTGAAACGGAAGCAAAGAAACCAGTTATCTGAAGATCCGGAACTAAATCCAGAGCCAGAGCCAGGAGAGTTAACCCTATGACAAAATCTCATTTGGCCTCATTGGGCAAAGCTCATTTGGAACTAATTGATTACTTTCAACAACATCTTTATTGATTAGCCCTTGGGCCATATCAAAGTACAAAGTTCCAGCAGATTACTTTCAGAATTTGTTCCCACCTTTCTAACTTTCTTTTAGATCAAACAAAAGCAACAGCAAAATCAGGGGGAGAAAAGAAGAAGGAATCAAAAGGCGTACAAGAAAAAAAATGGAAGTATAAATATGTTCAAATGAATGTATTCAAAATAAACATAAAAGCATTCCCAAAGACCAGTGCTTTTTTTGTAAAAGAAAAAGGTGCCGGAACTCACACATGTCATACAACCCGCCTTGCCTACCCCTACAAGGTTCCATCCAAAAAAGGTGCCGGAACTCCGTTCTGAGCATTCTATGAGAAAAAAAGCCCTGCCAAAGACTGAGCGGATAGGGGGCCCTACTTTGCTTTATAACATACGCTATAAAAGCAACTTTTTAGCACAAAATGAAATACAGGTAGTCCTTGTTTAGCAACTGCCTTGTTTAGGGATTGTTTGCAGTTACGATGGTGATGAGAAAGTAATTTTGCTATCTTCTCATTTACAGACCTCTTTTGCAGGTCTATAAAGCAAAGAAAAGTAGAGGCTCATCAGCACAGTCACAGCTTCATTTAGCAACCATTTTGCTAAACACCCAGTTGTGGTTGCTAAACGAGGACTACCTATAAATATGAGGCAAAATGTAAGTTTTTCCTTTGCCATTGTGTCAAAAAAGATTTACATATTAGTGCATATTTTGTTAAGGTCCTTTCAGGGTAGCTTTTGTTTCAAGGCACTGCAAATATGCATTTATGCGTCTTATGCTCAAACATATATGTATGCCATTCTCAGTAACCTGTTCCTTCCTCTTTTCCCATTGCAATGATGGAAATATCATTTCCCCCAAAGGGAAGATGATCAGATAAACTTCACACGAATGCTTATGAATAAAAAATTAAGGATTGTTTGTGATTATTAAAGATGTCCCTTTGGGGAAAAATATCTCTACTTTTATTCACAAATGATGCTGTGTTGTTGGTTGAAAACTCAAAGATTTGCAGCAAATGTTGGATAGATTGCAGAATGAAACAAAGAGTGTGGCTCTAGCAGTTAATGAACTAAAGACCAAGGTATTTTATTTGACAGGGAAAATGGAACGAGTGATTGCAAGTTATACAGAAATGGCGAAAAAACTAGAGCCATGCTTCTGAATCTTGACAAGTTTAAACTGTGTGGACTTCAACTCCCAGAATTCCCCAGCCAAAAGAAGAGTGAATAGGATGCAAGAAAAAGACGGAGAATGTAGTGGTTGGCTGGAGATGATAAGATCCTCAAAAAGAAAAAGAGTGCAACTCTAAAAACGAAAGGCAAGCTATGAAGAAGTGTACAGGCACAATTTTCATGAGAGTTATGAAAAATATGTACCTAGTCCTCAACTTACAACCACTTGTTTAGTGACCATTTGAACTTACAACAGCACTAAGAAAAGTGACTTATGACCATTTTCACACAACCATTGCTTGCGGCATCCCCACGTGACCAAAATTTGGACGCTAGGCAAGTGGCACCTATTTATTATGATGGTTGCAGCGCCCTGGGGTCACGAGATCACCATTTACGATCTTGCCACAAGCAAAGTGAATGGGGAAGCCGGATTCACTCAATAACCACACTTCTAACTACTGCAGTGGTTCACTTCACAACTGTGGCGAGAAAGGGTGTAAAATGGGGCAAAAATTCACTTAACCACTGTCCCCCTAACAACAGAAATGTTGCGTTCGGTTTTGGTCGTAATTTGAGGACTATCTCTAGTGAAAGGGGTTGGTGCAAATTAGTTTCAACTGTCTTCCTCCCCTCCCCTCCCCTCCCCCTCCTTTTAATTGCATTAATTGCATTTATGTTTTCTTGCAAAGGGGGACGTTTGTGTACAGACTGAAGCACCGGTGCATTTGCTCCTGTAAATGTCCTGTCAGTCCAAAGTAGCACCATCCAGGCATAGGCTGAGCCCTGTGGCTAGTGCTTTGGAAAATAGACTTCTGCCTGTGGGCTGGAAATTGGGCCAAAGCTTCCAGTGAAGGCAAGATCCCAAGAGGAAAGGCCCTCCTCCCAATCCTGGGCTACACACATAGCCTTGCACAATCCCCTGTGGGGCTGGCGCAATCTCTGCCATCTCGGTGCCCTTTTATAAACAGCCAGAGCTTATCGCTCCGTTCATAGACCTCTCCCAGGTCAGCGCATTGTTCCGAGAGCACGGCCCCATTTCCTGCTGATGAATGACACACTCTTCAGGCCTTGCAGGGTCTCTGCCTGAAAGCTACGCAGCTCTGAAGAGCAGAAGAAAAATCAGAAACGCAAACATCCACCCACATTTTTCCTTAGTGCCCCTCCATCCTGGCAGGCAGGCCCAGGGTTCATTCGGTCACTGCATTATATTAGTTGTCCAGCTTCGTTCCCAGACTGTGTGTAGCTTTAAGCTTCTGCAGGTGCACCAACATTTATGGATGCTAAATAAAACCAACCATAGGAGGACCAGGAAGAAATTTTAATTCAGAGTGTCTTTCTGCTGGGAAAACTCATGTTTCTGCTGATTAACCAGTGGTTTGCTTGCAATGTAATAACTTCTTAGAACAGGGCTTTTCAACCAGTGGTATGGGTACCACCTGTGGTACATTGGCACCTGGCGGGTGGTACGTGACCATCCTAGAAAAGTGGTAGCGGGGGAGGGGAATGAGCTGAACCAGTGGCAGCACCGCACAAGCCTGAGCGAGAGACGGCTGGAGCTGCAGGGCTGTCAGGGCTCAGCGGAAGCGCCAGGATCAGCGCCAGGCTCCAGCTGGAGCTCGGTGCTGATCCTGGCATTTCTGCTGAGCCCAGAAGAAGCAGCGATTAGCTGGAATGTTGCAGCATCTCCAGGGTCTTGTGATTTACATTCAGATGCTTGGCAACTGATTCACATTTATGATGGTCACAGTGTCCCAGGGTCATGTGAAGTGACCAAAACCTGCTGCAACAACCCAGCAGATGAAGGGAATAAAAACCAAACACCCCCCACCCCACCCCCGCTGCCAATCCTCAACAGAAATGCTCACAACAATGAAAACCTCAGACAGGAGGAAGAGCGCCGCCGGGCAGGCAGGTGTCTTGCTCGGCTGTGGCTTGGGGGGCACTTTTTTCAGTGCCATTGTAACTTTGAACAGTCACTAAGCAAACTCTTTCCTTTTTTTTTGGTCATCAAGTTTTTGACACCTTGCTAGGCGACTGGTGGTACTCAGATGTTGCCCTATCCTAAAAGTGGCACAATGGGTGAAAAGGTTGAAAAGCCCTGTCCTAGAATGACACAAAGGGTCGTAATCTATTTTCCTAGCCTGGTGCTTTTTAGCTAAACTGGCTTGCACCCCTCTTCTCCAAGCAACGTAATTTCCATATGATATGCTCTTTTTTTTGCATAATCATGATATGGTTAAACTTGTTTTCAAAGGAACACTTTATTTTTAGGAAAGGATTCTAGAAGAAAAGCAATGTTCTGTGAAATCAGTGGTTGCACCATTAAAGCTTATGGAAATGCAGTGATCTCAGGTAACCCATTCTCAGCTTCAGAAGGAGTCATCAAACAAACTTTACAGGATTGTTGTGAAGACCACTGCAGTATGAAATACTTAAAAACATTGTGTGAGATACACAAGAAATGTACATGTTGTAATTTTCCATTTCTGTTAAAGGAATAGGCATATGGCGGCACTTAGCTAAGATACATTTAGGAAAGGAGATATAATAAGCTGAAGGAACAGAGAGGAATTATATACTGACTTAGAGGATACTTTTAGAATAGTCACACTATTGTAGAATAACATATAGCTTATGAATTCATATTAAATATGGCTTTTTTTAAATAAAAACTGCTTAGAGTTAGTATTTTAAAGTATAACTAAGAACCAAAGTGCAGCCATGTTTAACCGAAGCATAAACTCTGTTACACATATAGCTTCTAGATGCCAATCAGGCATTCTTATAGAGAAACAAGGGAAAACATAAATCTTTTATAATTGCAATTATCCAGTTTGGGTACCCCGAATTAGCAGGATGTTACAAATCATGTCACAAAAAAGGGAGTGAAGATTATACAGGAACAAAAGGGGCATTTGATCTAATAATTGGAGGGTCTGGTAATTGTAATGGTTGCTAGGCGGTCAGAAAGCATGTGACCAGGTTGGCCTATCACCTGGGCTCACTTTGGAAGGATGCCGCGTGATGTACAGGACAGGGTATAGGGTATAAAAACCTATGCAAAAATTGATTCAAGTGTGGACTCTGGGATTTGCCATTACCAAGAGTTCCACCGCTTTTGCAAAAGGTTTAGTAAAACTTGTTTTGTTCTCCAACACCCTTGGAGTTGAATTTTTATTCCTCACAATTGCATTAAGATGAAAATCTCCCTCAGACCAAAGCTCAGTTCCTGATGGACAGACACATGTCTATACAAGCAATCCTTAACTTACAACCATAATTGGAAGCAGAATTTCCACGGCTAAGCAAGGCAGTTGTATTAAGTTGTGCCTGATTGTGCTGCTTTTTTTTCCTTTTTTGCCATGGCTGTTAAGCAAATCATTGCAGTTGTTACGGGAATCGCAGTCATTAATTGAATCTGCCTGTCAAAAGCTGGCCAGACAGATCATGAATGGTGAGCACGTGATCCTAGGACACTGCAATGGTCCTAAATGGATGCTGGTTGCCAAGTGCCAGGATTTTGATCATGTGACCATGGGGATGCTGCAACAGTTATAACAGTTGTAAGTCCCTTTTTCACTGCTGTGGTAACTTTGGTTGCTACAGAAATGGTAATAAATCAAGGGCTACCTGCAGCTCATTTAGCAACAATAGTCTTGCAGTTGCCTTCTAGAATTTTTTCCCATTTCTTCATTTTTCCCTATACAGGTAGTCCTTCACATACAGTATGACCACAATAAAGCCCCAAATTTCCATCGCTAAGCAAGGCTGTTGTTAAGTGAGTTTTCCCCATTTTACGACCTTTCTTGCCACAGTTGTTCAGTGAATCACTCCAGTTGTTTACTGAATCATGAGGTCGTTAAGTGAATCTGGATTCCCCGCCCCCCCATTGACTTTGCTTGTCGTAAGCAGGCTACAAATGCTGATCGCACAACCCCAGGAAACTGCAGCCATCATAAATACATAAATAATTTGCCAAGTGCCCAGATTTTGATCATGTGACCGTGGGGTTGTTGTAATGGTTGTGTGAAAACTGGTCATAAGTCACTTTTTTCAATGCCATTGTAACTTCTGACAACGAATAGTTTAAGCACTGTAGACTCTCACCCAAGCAAGGATCAGACCTAACATGTTTTAGCTTTACTGACATTGCCTAAGATTATCAGACACCAGCACCTAAGCTGGACAAAAAAATAAATAAATCCTTGAGTGGAGAGCATCTTATAATAATTACATATTACCTCATTGCACAACCTCATAGGAACGCTAATAAACCCCACGGTCTTGCGTGTCTTTTGGTGGTGTGACTTTTAAAAAACGCTTTGCAGTTTCTATAATCTTCACCTCCCAAACAGCAGATGCATCTATTGGCATTTACAGCTTAATAAATTATTAAAGCAGAGAAAACCTTTCTCAAAATATAAAAGAACAAACCCTCGAGGGGGGGGAAAGGGGGGGAATTTGATGTGTAGCAGGGCTTGAAAAATGGTGAACGAATTTTAATGACTAAGCCAGGTTCCCATTTTGATATCATTAGCTTACCGATATCTTAGTATTTTCTATCACTTTATCCTCCAAATCTAATCAAGACACTTTGATTAGATTAATAATTGCCATTTTCACCTCCTCTCTCCCCTGGGCTGAGGACAGAAATTCTGCAAGTGACTAGGTGGTTTTGTAAATGGAAAGTGTTGAATTCCCCCTTCTCTTTCAAGTTACCAATATGCTTATCATATCCCCAGCTGCAACCTCAGTGAATAAGCTACCTATAATATGAGAAATGCAGATAATTGTGAGCTTCTGGGGAAAACAGTAGGATTAGAATGTAAAATAAAAGCTGGGATTCTGCCAGCTTTAAAAAAAACAAAAAACAAAGGCTTAAGTGAATTTTCTGCTACAGAAGGTGCTGTTTTATTTGCATTAATGTTATTTTTTTGCAACACTGCAAAGTTCCTTTTCAAAATAGGGCAAGTAGAATATCGTTCAATTATCTTCACCTATGTGTCTAAATAGGGCACAGCAAAGAGCCTAATTTGCAGAATTATCATTCACTGCATATACATTCAGCTGTTGTTGGTGATGTGAGGTAAATCTGCACCACCAGATTGCCTCAGTGTCGGTACTGGCCACTGTTTCTTGAGGACTAGCAACCATTTTGAGTGATTGCAAGTTATACAGAAATGGTGAAAAAACTAGAGCAGGGGTAGAAAACCTTGGCTCTTTTATGACTCGTGGACTTCAACTCCCAGAATTCCTGAGCCAGCCATGCTGAGGGGAAAGAGAGAGGTTTCCAAGCTGAGCCATGGTGGCTCAGGAATTCTGGGAATTGAAGTCCACGAGTCATAAAAGAGCCAAGGTTGCCTACCCCTGCCCAAGCCCACCACTACAGAAATTTCGGGTCATTTTCTTTCCTGCTATGCATCCAAAGTAGTAATTTCTGACTTGTGCTAATACAAGTGGTGCTCTACTGTTCAGCCCCTGTGCTTAATTCTATTGTAAGCAAATTGGGGATGCTGCAAAAGTAACTGTGAAAAATGATCGTATGTCACAGGTTTCAGTGCTGTTGTAACTTTGAATGGTTACTAAATGAACTGTTGTAAGTTGAGGACTACCTGTAAAAGGTTTGCTAATGGAAACCACACTCCTCAAAGACCCACTCAGGGAAAATTAAGCAATTGGTTTTTACTTTCCCACCATGAATGGGGAGGGATAAAGAAGCAAGGAACTACAAAATTAGGGAGGGGGGGGCATTGGAAATGTGTTCAAGACAGACTACTAGGCCATCACAATGGCCACAGGAGAGGAAGGGGCTGAAATTCAGAAAAGGATTTCTTTAGCTTGCTTTATTCCTACCCACTTTAGGCACAGGAGCTGAGGGGCTTAAATCTGTGAAGTTAGAGAAAAAAACTCACCCTTTTTTAACAGCGTCATACTTTGCTACTCCAGCTTGCTTGTAAGTAAGGCAGGACGAGAAGCAATGGATGGAAACTAATCAAGGAGAGAAGCAACCTAGAACTAAGGAGTTCCTTAGATTAGAGATCCCCAACCTTTTCAGCACCAGGGACCGGTTCCGTGGAGAGAGGTTTTCTGTGGACCGGAGGGGACGTGGTTTCATGTACTGCCTGCATCCCATGGATGGGGGCTTTGCTTGTTTGCGTGGACCGGTTTCTGGCACGCTGCGGTCCAGTGCCGGTCCATGGACCTGGGGTTGGGGACCCCTGCCTTAGATAGTTACACCTATATTAGGAAGGCATTTTGAAAAGAATTCTACACTATAACCAAGACCTCCTAGAAGGAGCAAAACCATTTGCTTTCAATCTAGCTGCCACCTCAGTTGTGGCATCAAGGAGAGTGAGACTTATGAAACAGATTGATTACATGTGACCCCCCCCAAGTTTAAGAATAAGGTCTGTCTGGGCTCTGCTGGGACTATACAGCCATAATCTTGATTTCATTGGCCTTGCAAGGGTACCTTGGTGTTCCGAGCTTGGTTTTCTTGCAGACATTTCATTACCCAAACTAGGTAATAACATCAGTGCCAGTAAGGGGTGGGCTTTGTTCTCAGTTTATATTCTAGTGCAGACATGTCAAACACAAGGCCCGGGGGCCAGATCCGGCCCGCAAAGTGGTTTCATGTGGCCCGCGAAGCCATCCTGGAAACAGTGAGGGAACGGTCCCCACTGCCTTGGCCCTGGCCCAGAGACCCTCCTTCTGCCAGAGACCCTCAGATCTGTCCCACTCCTGCCCGGGTCCCCATAGGCACCCTTGATGCGAACGATGTAGAGCTGGCCACGCCCACCCAGTAGGCCATGCCCACCCTGGCCACGCCCACCCGGCCCCCTGAGGGCAACCGCCATGCTGATGTGGCCCTCAATGAAATTGAGTTTGACACCCCTGTTCTAGTGACTTGCCCTGCCAGCATGGCTGGGGGTGGTCTTATACGGTAGGTTCCTTTGTTGAGCTATTTACTGTTGCTTGTTTAGCAGTTCTTTGATTGGGGCATTGTTTATTTTATTTTATTTATTTTTTAATTCCATTTATATCCCGTCCTTCTCCGAAGACTCAGGGCGGCTTACAAGCTTAGCAGTAGCCTTCATTCTATGTATATGCCTGCTTATTAGGGCTTTCACACACACCCCCAAGCGGCATTATTACAAAGTCAGCTTATTGCCCCCAACAATCTGGGTCCTCATTTTACCTACCTCGGAAGGATGGAAGGCTGAGTCAACCTTGAGCCTGGTGGGATGCGAACCTGCACTAATTGCAGGCAGCTGGTGTTACTTAAGGAGGCATTAGCCCACTGCTACTTAAGGAGGCATTAGCCCACTGCTCCACCAAGGCTCTTGTTTAGATCGAGGTAGGCAACCTTGGCTCTTTTATGACTCGTGGACTTCAATTCCCAGAATTCCTGAGTCAACATGGCTGACTCAGGAATTCTGGGAGTTGAAGTCCACGAGTCATAAAAGAACTAAGGTTGCCTACCCCTGGTTTAGACCATCAGATGGTTTGTTTGATGTTAATCTTGCAGTTTATCTATGCTTGTCTGGGTGCTGATTGATGGTGGGGAGGTGTTTTGGTCTTTTTGTTCCTTTTTTGGGTTGTGTCAGGACCCACCCCAAACCACGTCTTAGGAAGACAAAAACTCTTGGAGTCAAATTATTAGTCCAAAAGGAATCTTTACTATGACATGCTTGGTTGTAGGAAATGAGACAGGGCTTAATATTTCCACGATGTAAACCCTTATAAAGAGTTCCCGGTTTAACCCCCCCTTAATCCCCATTTGGTCAGTCCCCCATCCTTCCTCTCGTATCATCCATCTCGTGGGAAAAAGGAAGTTAGGATCCTTTTGTTTATTGCTGTCTACCGTGACAAAAACCAGATGCTAGCCCCCCTTTTGTTTCCCCAGTTCAAAAGGCTTCTCCTTTCCTTTGAAATGCCTATTGCCGGTTCAATACACATCTATCCTCTTCTCTTCGGGAGATGGCAGAATCCATGGGATATGTTTGAAACATTCCATTTATGAATATGATATAAATGGATTCTGACAGTCCGCTCTCCTTAGAAGAAAGATGTGTCCATCTGTAGGGGGAGAAAAGAAAAGAGAAGAAAAAAAAACATGTGTAAATGTTAACTCGGTTTGTTTGGATATTCTGTATGAAATCTCTTAAGCAGCTTTGGTGCTTTAACGTGGTGTTTGCTGACCCATTCATTTTCTGAGGAGGGGAGGTGTTTCCAAGCCACTAGATATTGAGTTGTTCCATGATGTTTCCTGGAATCCAGAATTTCCTTCACCTCGAAATGTTGTTCTCCTTCCACCATGATGGGAGGTGGTGGTGGTGGAATTTTTGTTCGTAGGGGAGATTGTTGTTCTCTCTTTATTAGACTGCAGTGAAAGATTGGGTGTATTCGTCTAAGATTTTTAGGCAGTTCTAATTCAACTGTTACTGGGTTTATGATTCTTTTAATTGGAAAAGGTCCAATGTATTTTGGTCCTAGTTTTTTACAGGGTTGGAGAGACTTAAGGTATTTTGTAGACAGATATACCATCTCTCCCACCTTGAACGGTGTGGAATCAGATCTTTTCTTGTCTGCCTGTGTCTTGTGTGCTAATCTAGCCTCTGTTAATGCTTTTCTGACAATAGGCCAGGTGTATTGTAACTGAGCAATCCATTCCTTTAGTTCTGGAATTACCGGTTCTTTTGGGGTTAGATCAGGTATGGGGTTGAAGCTCTGGCCTGTGGCTACTTGAAAAGGAGTGTAACCTGTGCTGGAGTGAATTGCATTGTTATATGCCACTTCTGCGAAAGGCAGCAGGTCTGTCCAATTGTTCTGCTGAAAATGTACATAACATCTTAAATATTGCTCAAGTACAGAGTTAGCCCTTTCCGCTTGCCCATTACCCTGAGGGTGATGACTAGATGTCAGTCCTTGGGTAGTTCCTAACAGAGATAAAAATTCCTTCCAGAATGCTGAGGTAAATTGCACCCCCCTGTCAGATATGATGCGTTGTGGTGCCCCATGCAATCTGTAAATATGTTGTACAAAAAGTTTTGCTAATGCTTTTGCAGTTGGAATTTTTGGGCAAGGTATGAAATGGACTTGCTTAGAGAACAGATCAGTAACAGTCCAGATAACGGTGTTTCCGTTGCTTTCTGGTAGTTCCACAATAAAATCCATGGCTATTTCTTTCCATGGGGCTGAGCGATTCGCCACTGGTTGTAACAGTCCTGGCGATTTCCCTTGTAACCTCTTGGCCATTGCGCAAATTTGACAACTACCCACATAGCTTTCTATGTCCTTTTTCATAGATGGCCACCAAAATTGCCTTTTAGTTAAGTGTAAGGTTTTTACAAAGCCAAAGTGTCCTGCTGATTTTGTATCATGGCACAGTTGCATGAAATTGATTCTCTGTGTGGCCGGTATATATAGCTTCTCCCCCACCCATGGCAGTCCATCTTTAATTGTGCACACATGTTTATTTTTCTGGAACCAGTCATCACTTTCCAAAGATTTCCTGAATTCTATTCCAGTTTGGCTATCTACCTTCGGCTTCATTTTTTCTTGTGCCCTGGTGGTGACTGGTGCTGCCAGTTGTTGTTCCGGTACAAGTGGTTTAAAGTTAGTAACTCTTGTGCTGTTATATTGGGGCATGCGGGATAATGCATCTGCCAGGAAGTTCTTTCCCCCCGGTAAGTGTTTGAGAGTGAAATTGAATCGGTGAAAGTGTTGGGACCAGCGGGCTTGCTTAGGAGTGAGCTTCCTGGGCGTTTTTAGTGCTTCTAAATTTTTGTGGTCAGTCCAGACCTGGAAAGGTATTTTATTTCCTTCCAAAAATTGACGCCAAGTTAATAATGACCACCTTAATGAGAATGCTTCCTTCTCCCATATTGGCCATCGTTGTTCAGTTTCTGTAAGTTTCCTGGATGTATATGCGCAAGGTTGCAATGCCCCCTCTGTCGGGCCGAGCGCGCCCGACATTCGGACGGGCCGCGGGGTGACCCACCAGGCTGCCAGGCTCCCGCAGAGCACCCCGTCAGGCCCCGAAGCCTCCCGCCGGCGACCGTCGTCTCCCGGAGGGCCAGGACGGCATTCGGCCCTCCCAAGCACTCCGGAAGCCGCAGCAAACCCCCAGGCCCCAAAGCCTCCCGCTGTCGCCCGTCGTCATCCGGAGGGCCGGGTCAGCACGCGGCCCTCCCCAGCGACCCGGTAACCGCCCGGAGCAACTTACCAGGCCGCAGGGCCGTTCGCAGGCCTCCTTGTCTCGTCGCCATGCTGCCGGGTTCCAGAGACGGATGGCCACGCCCACGCAACTCCAACGGATCGGGGACTGGGACAGCGAGAGGAACGGCGCAGCGGCGGGCCGCCTGTCAGCTGGGGAGGCCGCGGACCAGCCGGCCGGGCTCCAGAAGCTGCTTACAGGCCGGGAAGGGGCTGTACGAAGAACGAGGCGGTGGCTGCCCAGCGCCCGAGCCGCAGGGCAAGAATGGGTGCCTGGGTGGGTCAGGGGGTGATGGAGACAACCGGTGGGCCGGGAAGGGGTTTAGCGAGCAGCTCGCGGCGGTCTGGGGTGGTGAAGGGAATGAAGAGTCAAGGCAGAACTCTGGGGAAAAGGAGGGAGGTTTAGGCTGGGGGGTAACTTACCGGCTGCATTGGTGGTGGGACGGGAGCCAAAAGGAGGGAACCATGGGAGGTGGGGTTTAAGTAGGGTGGGGGCGTGGTGGTGTAATTAAGGGTGTGGTGGTGGGAGTTAGCCTTGTCGGTTATTTAACAGCGTTGACTGTGCTGTAAAGTCAACGCTGACTTCATTTGTCTTTGAGCGAACGTTTATGCGGATAATAAACACAGCTTTGAAGAACCAGCTCCCGTTCCGGTTCCAATCTTTGGGTGATTCGTCGGACGGGGTCTGATAGTAAGTCAGCGTTCCTTTTCCTTTCTTTGCGGGGAGCTCTTTCCTCAGTAGTTGCTATGGCAGAGGGCACGGAGGATGCTGCACCACTGGCCGAGGGGCAGGAGGAAGCTGGAGCAGCGGCTGGGCTCTTGGAGTCGGTGGAAGTGGGGGAGGAGGCGTTGCCCTCGGTGCGGCGGAAGGAAAAACCCCCTCCACTCGAAGGCCCTGGTTCGGGGCTTCAGGAGGCTGCAGTGCGGGGTCGCAGCAGTGATCGGTGGACGTATTCTGATGGGGATCATCGAGGACTCGGCCAAGGCTTGATGAACCGGCCTAAAGGTGCGTCTACCGAGTGGAGGGAGCGGTGTTTCATGGAGGACAGCGGTGAAGAATGGAGTTACTCCACCGTTCCGGGCAACCGTACTATGGAGGTTCTCAGAGAGCGGTTCGGGGAAGTGAGGGGTCGGGAGCCTGGGCTTTGGTCTGTTCCAGATGAGTCTGACCAGGGGCAGTGGTCCCTCCCAGGTGGCCTTGCTCGGCGGTCTAGCCCACCCCGCTCCCGTATGGACAGCCCAAGGTACCAGGGAGCAGCTCGCCAGCCTGAGGTTCCCAGAGGTCCCGGGGTTTCGGCTCCCACTACGGCGGTACCAAGCGGCACGACTCCCTGGGACAGCGTAACCGGAAGACCAAGACAGCAGCCGTTACGACCAGATGGGGGGGTTCCAGCCCAGGGGATGCCGTTGGGTCCCTGGGGTCAAGGGCTGGCGTGGGGTCCTCCGCCCCTGACCGTGGTCTATGATGGTCATCCAGACCGCCTGGCAATGTTTTTGGGGCAGGTGATTAATCACATGGACCAATACGGCCCGGCCTATACGTCCCAGTGGGCGATGGTGGTGGCTGTCACAGCGTGTCTACAAGGGGAGGCTGCGGCCTGGGCGGCTGACCTATACGGCGATCATGCCCGTGAGCTCGGGGACCTTGGTCTTTTCCTGGAGGCTTTACGGGCCCGTTTTGAAGATATCTCACGGGTGCTCCGTGCCGAGGCCGAAGTGCTGGATCTGCGCCAACAAGGAAGACCGGCAGTACGTTACGTTGGGGAGTTCCGGAAGGTGGCCGGGAGGCTACGGTCATGGCCTGAACGCCTTCTTGTGCACCACTTTAAGGCTGGACTGGATAGTGCTTTGCGACGAGCTTGTGTGGTAAGAGGGGTTCCGGCCCGTCTGCAGGACTGGTTCCGGGTGGCTATTGAGCTGGACATTGGCTTGCAGGATACCCGAGGAAGGTCTGAGGGGGTGACCGGGGGCCGGCGGCCGGCTGAAAAGGTGAAGGTGGAGGAGCGGCCCGGCTTGCCGGTGGCCAAGGCCAACCCTGTACCACCACCACGTCCGGGTATTAGGTGTTTCCGATGTGACCAGCCGGGTCACCGGGCGGCTGAATGCCCGCTCCCGCCAGCCCGGATGGTTCCTCCAGCAACTTCGACACGGGCTTTGCCTGCTAGGAAGACCTCGGAGCGGTCCCGAACTGCATATCAAGCCGCTGACGACAGCCGTCGGGACACGACACCTCCTTTGGCAACCGGGCCCGTTACTACCCACACCGTGCCGACGGAAGACCTTGAGGATCTGGAGCTGGAGGATGATCCGATGGTAAGCGCTCCGGTGTGCCCTTTTGTGTTCCCCGTGGTGTTGGTGAGCCCCGTGTCTGGGCAAAGGCGGGCGGTTAGGGCTTTGGTCGATTCGGGGAGCACCCGGTGTCTTATCAACCGGAAAACGGTGGCTGCAGTCGGTATCCGGTTGCAACGACTGGTAACCCCTCTGCGTTTCCAACAAGTGGATGGGTCGCTCCTTGGGGGGGCTCCTATCACCCACGTCACCGAACCTGTCCGGCTGGAATTGGGGGCCCACTGGGAAGTTTTGCGTTTTGTTGTGGTGCCCTCTATGACTGAAGCTCTTATTCTGGGCCTTACGTGGCTTGATAAATGGGGCCCCACGATTTGGTGGGAGGGGGGTAGTCGTCATCTTCGGGTGGGTCTGGGCCCCGAGCCCCCTCTCCACCATTCCTTCCTGGGGCCGGAGGACACGGGGACGCGGGAGAAGGTTTGCGGGGTCACGGATGATTCGAAGGTGCACGTACCCCGGGACTACTCGGATTTAATGGACGTCTTCGATGAGCGGGAGTGCGATTCGTTACCACCCCATCGGCCGACGGATTGTGCTATTGAGTTCGAACCTGGGGCCAGACTACCTAAGCCCCGTATGTACGCCATGTCTCCAAAAGAGATGCAGGAGTTACGGCGGTACATAGATAAGAACTTGGAAAGAGGATTTATTCAACCAGCACGATCCCGGGTGGCGGCGCCAGTTCTTTTTCGTGAAAAGAAGGATGGGGGCTTGCGTTTGTGTGTGGACTACCGGGGGGTTAATGCGGTGTGCGTGGAGCACCTCTATCCCCTTCCTTTGATGAAGGACATGCTGGCCCATTTGGCGACAGGCCGGGTATTCACCAAGTTGGACCTCAGGGAAGCCTATTACCGGGTGAGGATCAAAGCCGGGGACGAATGGAAGACCGCATTCAATTGTCCTCTTGGCAGTTTTCAGTTCCGCGTGATGCCATTTGGCCTACAGGGAGCTCCCGCTGTGTTCATGCAATTGATCAATCAGGTCCTGCATGAGTTCCTGTATCGGGGTGTTTTGGTATACTTAGACGACATCCTGATTTACTCGGACACATTGGAGGAGCATGTGCTCCTTGTGCGGCAGGTGTTGTCAAGACTGCTGGAAGCGCAGCTCTATGTTAAACTGTCCAAGTGTGAGTTCCATAAGGCCCAGCTGGACTACCTTGGGTATCGTATATCGGCGGCGGGGGTGGAGATGGACCCTAAAAAGGTACAGGCCATTCAACAGTGGCAGGCTCCGCAGACTCGGCGACAGTTGCAAAGTTTCCTTGGCTTTGCCAACTTCTATAGACAATTCATCCCACGTTTCGCAGCTATCGCCCTGCCGTTAACAGATCTACTGCGCACACGACAGTTGAAGACACGGCCGCGTCCGGGGTTGAAATTGGAGTGGTCCATCGCGTGTCAGCGGGCGTTCGAGGAACTGAAGTCCATCTTTGCTAAAGAGCCCGTTCTGAGACATCCTGACCCCAAGCTGGCTTATGTTGTACAGGCGGATGCGAGCGATGTTGCTCTTGGGGCCGTCCTCCTTCAGCGGAACAGTGCTGGGGTCCTGCAGCCGTGTGCTTATGCCTCTAAGAAACTGACTACCACCGAACGGGCCTGGGCGGTGTGGGAGAAGGAGGCGTATGCGGTCCGTTGGGCTTTGGAAACCTGGCGACATCTTCTGGAGGGGGCCTCCCGTCCGTTCGAACTGTGGACGGACCATAAAAACCTGGAAGCCCTACAAACTCCTCGTCGCTTGTCGCCTAAACATGTCCGATGGGCCTTATACTTCCGTCGCTTCCGTTTTGTGCTGAAGTATGTGCCGGGGGGTCGGAACTTTCTGGCAGATGCCTTGTCGCGCATGCCTCAGTTTGACAGCAAGAGGGAGGAGGTGGTGCAGGCACTCATCCCGACACTGGCAACCGAGGGGATTGGTTCGGAGAGTGCTAGACAGGTATCGGGGGAGAATTTGAACCAGGCCATCCAAAGGACATTGCAGGAGGATGCCTGGTTGCGGAGTAACCCGGGACTATTGACTATGCGGGACGGTTTAGCGTGGCATGGAACACGACTGTATGTGCCCGAAACCGTGCGGCCACGCGTTCTGCATGGGTGTCACGACGCCAAACAGGCGGGGCATTTCGGGTTTGTGAAAACCTTACATCTGGCACGTCGTCAATTCTGGTGGCCTCGCATGAAAAGTGACATCGAGCAGTACGTACGGCGTTGCCATATTTGTGCCACTACAAAGCCCCAAGTTGGGAAGCCTTTGGGGTTGTTGCAACAGGTAGCTGACCCAACCCGGCCTTGGCAGGACGTCGCCATGGACTTCGTTGTGGACCTCCCGGAGAGTAAGGGTCACACCGTTATCTGGACAGTGGTTGACCTGTTTTCTAAACAGGCACACTTTGTCCCGTGTAAGGGGTTACCATCAGCCCGTCGCTTAGCTTGGTTGTTCCTCACGCAAGTATACCGACTGCATGGAGTGCCGCGGCGTGTGATTTCGGATAGAGGGGTGCAATTCACAGCCCGGTTTTGGAGAGAGTTCCTGCGTCATATTGGCTCGTCCCAGGGCTTGAGTACCGCCTATCATCCCAGCACCAACGGGGCTGCAGAACGAGCCAACGCTGCTGTTGAACGCTACTTACGGAGCTATGTTTCTTTCCGGCAGACGGACTGGGTAGACCTGATAGCGCTTGCTGAAGTCGCATACAATAACGCAGTTCACAGTAGTACTGGCTTCTCTCCATATCGGGTGGTCACTGGTCACGAGTTCGTTCCCTTCAGTGAATGCCCTCAGGAAGAGGCGTCTTCGTGCTCACCGCTTGACTGGATGCGTCAAATCACGGCTGCCTGGGGGGCGGCGAAGGAAGCGTTGGATCGGTCCGCCGTGGCGACCAAAGCACAGGCGGACAAAAAACGAAAACCCTTCGCTACACCGCGGGTGGGGGACCTGGTTTACTTGTCCACCAAGTATTTACGGTTACAGGTCCCGTGCCGTAAGCTAGGACCCAAATACCTCGGGCCGTTCCGGGTGGTGCAGGTGGTAAACCCGGTAACGGTGCGGCTGCGGTTGCCTAAGTTTTTGGGTAAGGTCCACCCGGTGTTCCATAGTAGCCTGCTGAAACCTGCTCCAGCGGCTACCGCGGCAGCAGGGGAGGGGGGTCCCGGACCGGTTCACGCCGACCAATATGAGGTGCAGGAGGTCTTGGACTCCAGAGTGCGGAGGGGCGCCCTACAATATCTCCTTCGGTGGAAGGGGTACCCGGTGGAGGAGGCGACGTGGGTGTCGCGGGAGGATGTCCATGCTCCACGTTTGATCCGGGCATTCCACCGAGCCCACCCTGGCAGGCCGGGGGGTGGGGGTCATGGGGGTGTGTGCACAGTGAATGATGCTATAACCCTGTTTTCTACATCTGCAGGAGGACCCTTGGTAGGGGGGGCGGCATGTCGGGCCGAGCGCGCCCGACATTCGGACGGGCCGCGGGGTGACCTACCAGGCTGCCAGGCTCCCGCAGAGCACCCCGTCAGGCCCCGAAGCCTCCCGCCGGCGACCGTCGTCTCCCGGAGGGCCAGGACGGCATTCGGCCCTCCCAAGCACTCCGGAAGCCGCAGCAAACCCCCAGGCCCCAAAGCCTCCCGCTGTCGCCCGTCGTCATCCGGAGGGCCGGGTCAGCACGCGGCCCTCCCCAGCGACCCGGTAACCGCCCGGAGCAACTTACCAGGCCGCAGGGCCGTTCGCAGGCCTCCTTGTCTCGTCGCCATGCTGCCGGGTTCCAGAGACGGATGGCCACGCCCACGCAACTCCAACGGATTGGGGACTGGGACAGCGAGAGGAACGGCGCAGCGGCGGGCCGCCTGTCAGCTGGGGAGGCCGCGGACCAGCCGGCCGGGCTCCAGAAGCTGCTTACAGGCCGGGAAGGGGCTGTACGAAGAACGAGGCGGTGGCTGCCCAGCGCCCGAGCCGCAGGGCAAGAATGGGTGCCTGGGTGGGTCAGGGGGTGATGGAGACAACCGGTGGGCCGGGAAGGGGTTTAGCGAGCAGCTCGCGGCGGTCTGGGGTGGTGAAGGGAATGAAGAGTCAAGGCAGAACTCTGGGGAAAAGGAGGGAGGTTTAGGCTGGGGGGTAACTTACCGGCTGCATTGGTGGTGGGACGGGAGCCAAAAGGAGGGAACCATGGGAGGTGGGGTTTAAGTAGGGTGGGGGCGTGGTGGTGTAATTAAGGGTGTGGTGGTGGGAGTTAGCCTTGTCGGTTATTTAACAGCGTTGACTGTGCTGTAAAGTCAACGCTGACTTCATTTGTCTTTGAGCGAACGTTTATGCGGATAATAAACACAGCTTTGAAGAACCAGCTCCCGTTCCGGTTCCAATCTTTGGGTGATTCGTCGGACGGGGTCTGATACCCTCATCATTTTCCTGTAGTAATACGGCTCCGACTGCTACGTCGCTCGCATCTGCCTGTATTACAAAAGGTTTGTTGGGATCTGGGTGTTTAAGTACAGGTTCCGCAGAAAAGAGTCTCTTTAGCCTCTCAAATGCTGCTTGACATTCCATTGACCATTTTAGAGGCTGGCTGGGTTTCACGGGTGACCCCCCCTTCGTTTTCAACAAATTTGTGAGGGGCATGGCTATTTGGCCAAATGCAGGGATGAATTGGCGGTAGAAATTTGCAAACCCCAGGAAACTTTGCAATTGCTTCCGTGTGCGGGGGGGGTGCCCACTCTAGTACTGCCCTGACCTTCTCTGGGTCCATTTCGATGCCCTCTGGTGATATGCGATATCCCAGGTAGTCGATTTTTTCCTGATGGAATTCACACTTCGATAATTTAGCATATAAATGGGCAGCTCGCAATTTTTCAGGACTGCTCTGACTAGTTTGATATGTTCCTCTTTGGTTTCTGTGAAGATAAGGATGTCATCGAGGTAAACCAGGACCCCCTTATATAGGTGCTCTCTCAGTACGTCATTAATTAATTGCATAAAGACTGCGGGGGCCCCTTGCAGTCCAAATGGCAATACTTTGAATTGATAGCACCCCATTGGGCAGTTGAATGCAGTTTTCCATTCGTCTCCTTCCTTAATCCTAATACGGTAGTATGCTTCCCTCAGGTCTAGTTTGGTAAAAATCTTTCCTTTCGATAGGTGGGATAGCATATCCTTCATTAGGGGAAGGGGGTACAGATTACATTCACTAATTGTATTTAGGTTTCGGTAATCCACAACCAAACGAAACGACCCATCCTTCTTCTCCCTGAACAGAACCGGGGCGGCTACTTTGGGTTTGGCGGGCTCAATAAATCCTCTTTCTAAGTTTTTCTTTATGAATCTTTCCATTTCTGCCATTTCCCTTGGGCTCATGGCATACATCCTGGGTTTTGGGAGTTTTGCCCCAGGTTTGAATTCTATGGTGCAGTCTGTGGGGCGGTGGGGGGGGAGCTCATCTGCTCTTTCCTCACTGAAAACCTCAGCCAGGTCCCTGTATTCCTCCGGTATCTCTGTTAGCCCCTTCTCTTCCCCCACTGCTGCTGTTTCCTCCCTCTGGGTTGGGGGGGTGTTTGGGGGTTTTACGTTTTCCTGTTCCCCTTTTGGGAAGTTGAGTTCTGCAGTCCTCCAGTTTATCCCGGGGTTCCATTTCTTCAGCCATTCCAGTCCTAAAATCATTGGGCATTCCATGCCTGGGGCCACTATAAACGTTATGTCTTCCTCATGGGACCCCAGGGACATGTGGAGTGGTAGAGTGGCTAGGGTAGCTGGTCCCCCCCCTGCTATAGACCCGTCTAATTGACTGAAGGAGATTGGTTGTTTTAGCCTCCTCACTGGGATGCTCAGTTCCTCCACCAGCGTTGGGCTGATGAGGCAGCGGATGCAGCCAGAGTCTATCAGAGCTTTTATTTCATTGGCTTTTGGTGCAGAGGAAGCTAATATAGTCACTGTCTTAAGTATGGGTGGAAGAGGTCCACTTACCAAAGGTTCTCCCTCTGAGCTGTCTTCCGAGGTGTCCACCGCCCCTGCAGTGTAGGCCGGAGTCCAATCCCAGGTTTTGGCAGGAATTGTGGACTCTACAGGTGTATTTCCACTTCCTCTGCCAGGACATACCAGTCATCGAGATGGTAGGGGTCTCCCCGAGGCAGGCAAGCGTCATACAGGTCGTAGTTTAGACCGTCTTTGAAATGGCTGAGGAGGATGTCTTCTGGCCAGTTCAGCTTGCTGGCGATGGCTCGGAATTCTTGGGTATATTCGGCCACTGTTCTCCTGCCCTGCCTCACCATCTTGATTCTCTCCCGGGCCTTCCGGTCAGCCAAAGGGTCCTCGAATCGTCGCCTCAAGGATGACATGAATCGGTTGAAGTCGTTGAGTTCTGGGGCGTTGGAGTCATGCAGGTTCACCACCCAGTCTGCAGCCGTCCCGTCCAGGGCAGATTGCACAATTCGGATGCGTGTTTTGTCACTGGGGATGTCCCGTCCGTACTCTTCCATGTAGCTGAGGACTTGGGTTAGGAAAAATCCCAGTCGTGATGGCTCCCCCTTGAATTTTGCTTCCAGGGGTGGGAATCTTTGGCTGGATCGTTGTCTGCGCCGCAGAGTGTATCGCTCCTCATCTCGATCCCCATCTGTGGGTCTGGGGGGGGTGGGTACCGCTGAGTCAGCGGCTCCTGTTCCATTGGACAGCCCTGGGGTTTCAGGTGTTGGATCCCTTCCGTTACCCCTCCAGTTGCGACCCCAGGTGTTGTGGTTTCCAGCTCTCTCCTCCCTTAGTGAGCTCAGGGTTGTTTTCATCAAGTCAATAGCTTTTTCCAGAATCCGCTCTTCCTCACTGGCGTGCAGGGAGTTCTCCATCTCTTGTTTCCATTCCGGTTGGTGGTCGCTCCGTCTCAGGGTCACTTCTCTCGAAGCCTTTTCCCACTCACTTTTCCTTCCAACGCCCATCGACCACCGGGGTTTTTGTTCGTGCTGCTCCGCCGTTTCCTCCCAGGAGGAATATGATGCTTCAGCTTCCCAATGTTTCTGGGAGTTCGGCTGGGAGGAAGGCTCCTTCTCCGTGGGGCTTCCTTCCCTTCTTGCTTCATCGTCAGACATCATATTTATTTGCAAAGTCCCCCGGTAAGGTTCTTCTTCCCGGGTTGACTTTCGTTGCAAGCCCTGTCTAATGTCAGGACCCACCCCAAACCACGTCTTAGGAAGACAAAAACTCTTGGAGTCAAGTTATTAGTCCAAAAGGAATCTTTACTATGACATGCTTGGTTGTAGGAAATGAGACAGGGCTTAATATTTCCACAATGTAAACCCTTATAAAGAGTTCCCGGTTTAACCCCCCCTTAATCCCCATTTGGTCAGTCCCCCATCCTTCCTCTCGTATCATCCATCTCGTGGGAAAAAGGAAGTTAGGATCCTTTTGTTTATTGCTGTCTACCGTGACAAAAACCAGATGCTAGCCCCCCTTTTGTTTCCCCAGTTCAAAAGGCTTCTCCTTTCCTTTGAAATGCCTATTGCCGGTTCAATACACATCTATCCTCTTCTCTTCGGGAGATGGCAGAATCCATGGGATATGTTTGAAACATTCCATTTATGAATATGATATAAATGGATTCTGACAGGTTGTCTCTTTTGCGTTGTACATACCTTAGATGTTGTTGACGTCTGTGTGTCTATTGATGGCTAATTTGGCAGGCTGCCAGGCTTCTAAAAACACCCCAGCGTTTTTTGGACTTGTCTTGATGTAAGATGATCAGCTTCCCGGTTGAAACTACGGTTTGGTCTGTCCGTATGTTGTGAAATTAAAATTTTCTTCATGTCTTAGCCTAGGGGTCTTCAAACTTGGCCCTTTTATGACTTGTGGACTTCAACTCCCAGAATTCCTCAGCTTGCGGGCCTGGCTGAGGAATTCTGGGAGTTGAAGTCCACAAGTCATAAAAGGGCCAAGTTTGAAGACCCACTTAGCCAATAAATAAACAGCCCAACTAAAAAACTTCCAAGACCAGCAACACTGACATGGCAAGCCACTAGAATATACACTGAGAGAAAACCCCACTCCTTATTAGCACTGATGAAGTAACCTAGTTTGGGTAATGAAACGCTCACAAGAAAACAACCAAGCTCAGAGAGCACCAAGGATCTGTCATTTCAACCTTGAGCTATACAGTCCTCGACTTACAACAGTTCATTTAATGACCATTCAGTTACAGTTACGGGTGGGGCTGTTATTCAATTATTGGCAACGTTTAAAAGACGCGTTGGGGGCGAGTGACTCCCAACGCTGACTTTGCAATTGCTTGGATATCCTGCTAGTAAAGGTACTCTCGCAGTCAACCGTACTACGTCGTCATTTTTCATAAAATGAGGCCAAACTCACTTAACAAATGTCTCTTAGCAACAGAAATTTTGGGGTCAATTGTCGCAAGTTGAGGACCTCCTATACTCTCGTTTATTGGCTTGCAAAGTTAATTTGCTACAGCCAGCTCAATTTTGACGGCCCATAGTCAGTCCAATTGCAGGACTATCGCATCTTGGCCGCTTTTAGGAAGAGAAGCAAAGATTTATTTACTGGAAAGCCCATCTTTCTTGTTGAATATCTCAAAAGCCATCCAGTCACCGTGGCATGAGATAGCCAAATGCACACAGCACCTATAGATCAGGGGTGTCAAACTGCTGGCCCGCGGGCCGGACACATCATCCAGAAGCTGCACCCACCCCATTGCCAGCAATGGCAAAACCGTCTCGATACGTTGCGCAATGTCACGTGATGTCGCGAGTTTGACATATCTGCTATAGATACAGAGTAAACAATCAGGTTTCTTCATTGACTTTTGCTGTATCGTTTATTAAGTATTTCCTTTGGGTTTGTGTCCCCTAAAAATGCTTCTCATCAACTAGCATTAATTACTTGGCTGTGGCAACAGCGTAGACAAGGGTACGTAAATCCAACCTCTTGAAATCTAGGACAAAAGGATAAAAGTGAAAATAAACCACCACCCTAGATTTGCTTCAGCTCTTAACTGCCACCTTATGGTTGCAAAGCCAATTAACCATCTCAAATACCACTCTCCCTATGGATAGTGTAAACATCTTAAATCTATTTCATTTTTTGCCTTTTCTCCTAACCTACGCTTTTAACAGCTTAGTTCCAGAAAAAAAAAGATATTTCTTTGGAAGGAAGATATTTTAGCAGTACACTTTACCAGGAATTGATTATAATAAATTCACCTTGTAAACAATGAAGTCAAGAGACTGTAACTGGCAAAAGGATAGCCCAACACAGGTATTTAACCACCAACAATCTGATCAGGATAAATTTAAAGTTTTCCTGGTTTAACTAAGACCACAGACTGGTCTCTCTTTTCACAGCACCTTTAAGATTCTGCTGATTAGTTCAAGACGTCATAGAGAGGGAAAAACCTACAGATTTTGCATTGATGCTTACCAAAAAGGCCTGTGTCAACATACAAGGAAATGGACTGATTTCTGCTTTTAAAAAGCAACTCTTGCTTGTAGTTAATGTAATTTTCAAGGTAGAAGAAAAAAAGTGGAAGGGAACCATGGAGATCACCCTGAGTTCCTCAGATAGTTACTCATACCGTTTGCACACTTATCGTAGGAAAGCATTTTCAAAAGAATCTGCACCAGACCCAAGACCTCCTAAAAAAGGAGCAAAACCATTTCCATTCCAACTAGCTGTGACCTCAGTTGTGGCATCAAGGAAGGAGGGAGGGAGACTTAATTAAAATCAAACATGACTTGAAACTTAAGTTGCAAATCCATGTTATTTTTCAAATCCCATCCCACTACAGAAATTGCAATTTTGGGGACATTTATTTGGTTTTCAGAATAAGTGGAAACAGCCAAAGTTCATTTTTTGGAGGAAAGAAGCAATCCCATGACTAAAAAGGTAAAGGTTCCCCCGCACATGCATGCTAGTCGTTTCCGACTCTAGGGGCCGGTGCTCATCTCCGTTTCAAAGCTGAAGAGCCAGTACTTGTCCAAGGACATCTCCATGGTCATGTGGCTGGCATGACTAGACGCCAAAGGCGCACAGAACACTGTTATCTTCCCACCGTAGTGGGTCGCGGTGGCTCAGCGGGTTAGGACGCTGAGCTTGTCGATCAGAAGGTCGGCAGTTTGGCGGGTCAAATCCCGAGTGCCGCGTAACGAGTGCCTGTTACTCGTCCCAGCTTCTGCCAACCTAGCAGTTTGAAAGCACGTAAAAATGCAAGTAGAAAAATAGGGACCACTACTATCCCATGACTAGAGATTTATAAATGACAGACATTCTGGTCTCTGGTTTTATTCCTTTATTGGATAATTTGAGAACTGTTTTTATGCAGTCTTGGGAGCCCTAGTCCTCTTCTTCTTCACCACCACGGGCTTCTGGCTGCGCAAAATTGCACTGGCCCGACGCAAGGCAGCCTGGAATAGAGGGAGAAAAAGGGGGTAGTGAATAAACTCCAGATACATTTCTTCTCTCCTCAAATCCAACATTTCCTAATGTTTATATGCATGCTCTTCTCATTCCTCAAACAACGCTGAGTCAAGCTTTTAACCCTTTTACCTGTATCTGTTCTGATCACACTCTCATAATCTTAACTGAGATATGGGCAATAGAAGGCCCACAGCTGTTGGGGTGCCCAAGCATTCTCAGTATTTTAAAAAGGGCAAAAAATGGCTGAGTCAAAAAAAAATACACAAAAGATTTGGAGCAATATTTTTTTAAGGCTTTCAGATTATTGAACCAGGGTGCCCAACCTGCTGAGACCGCGAAACCCTGGTTCAAATTACACATAAGTTTTTTTTTTCTAATTTACTCCATAATTTGAACATGCAGTACACCTTCTTAACCAACCCACTCTTCACTTCAAAATGCCAGGGTTTAGGATTTAGAGCAGGGATCTGCAACCTTGACAACTTTAAGACTTGTGGACTTCATCTCCCAGAATTCCTCAGCCAGCTGGGAGCTGAAGTCCGCAAATCTTAAAAAGTTGTTAAGGTTGCAGGGTCCTGATTTAGAGTACAAAGACTCGTATTTTGCATTCCTTTCTAGCTGGATGGAGCAGTTTGGTTTATCATGAATCACTACTACATACTAATTGGATTAATGGAAGCTTGATGAAATCCATCCAAACGCCACCTTGCAGAGGGAGAATCCAGAAGGCTGACTTACCATGCGCAAATCCTTGCGGTAATTATTCTTGCGAATAATATGGCGGAGGCTGCTAAGAGTGGCCCGTGCATTCTTGTTGATGGTGATTTTTTCATAGGAAGTGGCTGGCTTTCGCTGGCCTGAGAAGCAGAAGAGTGTAGACTATTAATGGAACACTGTTTGCAGGTTCTACCAGATACACTTGGGTATCTACAGTTAGACACTGGAGACTAAAATAGCTCATTACAGGACACAAAGAGTTTCAGAATATAACTTACCCAGGCCTTTTAACTATTTTAAATGCACGATTTTGCAAACTTATGGTTTAATTTAGAAATATTTTTGACATGTTGGTTGTATTTTTGAGTGGCTCGGAATCATTATGAGATGTAATAGTTGCTTCTGGTTCCACAAAACTGATATAAATTCATCAGAACTTTATATGCAGACACAGGCAACTTTTTTGTCCTTGAGCCTCATCAATTTGCATTATCCATAGTTCAAGAATCACCATATTATTTCTATCATTTCCTAAACTGCCTAACAAAATGAAATTCAATGTAGAGAAGAGTAAGGCTTTACACTTGGGCAAGAAAAATAAAACGTACAGGTACAGATGTACGGCTACATCTGGCTCAACAGCAGTAGCTATTTAAGAGATCTAGACATCCTAGTGAAACCGCTTAAATATGAGCTACCAATGTGTTGCAGCTGCCCGAAGAGCCAATGCAGTCCTAGGCTGCATTAAGGGATAGAAGCAAGGTCAAGTGAAATTTAGTACCGCTTTATAAAGCTTTAGTAAGGCCACACTTAGAAGTTGTGGGTGGTTCATCACTGGAGGCTTTTAAGAAGAGACTGGACAGCCACTTGTCTGGAATAGTATAAGTTGTCTCCTGCTTGAGCAGAGGCGGGGGGGGGGGGCTGGAGTAGACGACCTCCAAGGTCGCTTCCAACCTTTTCCGTTCTACCTTCTCTGTTCAGTATGAATTTGCTTTAACCCGAGCACACCCACCTGCACGCTTCTTCAGGACTACAACAATGCCCTTCCCATCAGCGGCTGGTTCTACCCCAACTGTCTTGCGATGTATCAGACCGTTGTAACAGAAGGAGTTACGTGCCTTAAGGTTGTTGGGCTCCTTTAAAGAAAGAAAAAACACTTTTTGTTAGAATTCCTTGCAACTTAACAATGAAGAGTTCTGCCAGCTAAAGGCAGGAATTTTATCTGAAAAGGGAATATATGAAAAATAGAAGGTTCAAAGTCCAGGAAAGCTTAAGAACACCCTAGAATGGTTTGCAACGAGGCTGTCAGTTTGGAAGATGGTAGGAAGTGTGGCTCACCGTGCTGTAAGTTTGCTTGTTCCTTTTAATAAGGAAACTCGAGCAGTTGCGTACGATCATCCACTGCAGATGAGCTGACATTGTGGAGAATTCCTGGGCAAGGGAAGACCAAGCAAACATTCATGTTTTATACAACTCATTTAATTTCAAAATCCCAGAGCTGAGTGATTTCTCTTTAAAGTCCAACGGTATTCATATTCCTTTCAATGCCAAATATATATATGTTTTAATGTCACTGCTACTTTCAAGTTTATGCTTGCTATTTCATATTATTCTAGTTTATTTACATTTTTTTCCCTGGGTCTTTGAAACAAATGTAAAATAATGTAGTGAAAGAGCTTTTTCCAACTCGATAGGCTATATTCCTAATTCCTTTACGTTTTCCACGCCACTTGAGGACCCCAGAATTGAACATCTGGAAAAGATGATTTTTAAAAATGAAGAATCCAACTGAAACATAAAAGACTGGTTATTTGAGTAAAAGGCACCCTTTGCCAATAAGTCCTAAAAATTATTCTTTTAGTTTTTCCTCCTCTGCAAAGAGCGGCAAAGCTGAAATAGTAGCACAAATGAAAATTAGGGCAACTCTTTCTCCCATCATCTTCCTTCCACTAAAGCAGGGGTAGGCAACCTCGGCTCTTTTATGACTCGTGGACTTCAATTCCCAGAATTCCTGAGCCAGCATTCTGGGAGTTGAGGTCCACGGGTCATAAAAGAGCCGAGGTTGCCTACCACTGCACTAAAGGATTCACGAAATTAAAGCAATGTTCCTTTTTTTAAAAAAATGCTTCCCTTCAAAAAATGAAGAGGACAACCAGGCACCATCTCGCCAAATACGTAGTTTATTGGGCTGACCTAGACTGACAGGGATTTTAATTATGTTTACAATTCTAACTCTATTCTTTAATTTATTTTAATTTATTTCAAATTTTTATTTTTAATTTACTGTAGAGACCTTTAAGTTTTGTTGTTAGCCGCCCTGAGTCCCTCGGGAGATAGGGCGGGATATAAATCCCATAAATAAATAAATAAATAAATAAATAAATAAATTTCGTCTCATCTGCGTGTGAAAAAACCCGACTGCATTACGAAGTTCCCGAAAGCCTCTTTTAAACAGGAGGGAAACACTCCACATCCTTCTGCCTATAAGAGAAAAAGCGTTCAGCGCCAAGGCGTAATCCCTTAAAACGAAATCCACTGAGACTCAAGTGAATCCGTTTTTTAAAAAGGTTTAGATCTTGCTGTAAACACCCAGCATGTCCCGTGAAAACCTGATGTGCCGAGCTTGAATATAATGTGATTGAAGGCGGCGGGGGGAGGGAGGCGCATTCAATTTTTCTTCCTGGGCATCTATATTCACAACACGTAAGGACGGAGGATTAATATTTTCGACCACGTGGCGCCTTTTTTTAAACAACCCCCCCAGAAGGCTCTGTCCTTATCCCCCATTTCTATCCATTTCTTTGCCACCCACGACAGCGTCTTCCCCTTGGACAAACACGCGCGGCCCTAGACCTCACCGCCTCTTGCCGATACCGCGACCGGAAGCGGAAAAAGAAGGGCTGATTCGCGGCGAGGGGATTTTATACGCCTTTCCGCCTTTCGAGCAAACTCCTCCTCCTTCGAACTCCAGTCACTTCCGCTCTCCAAGCTACGAGCACTTCCGCCCCAGAATGGAAAGGCTTTCTTTCCCCCGCCCCCCCGTCTGAGCCATCCGTGTAAATCCATAAAGCAGTTTCACCATAGAGACGTCAATGGTAGAGTGGCAACGACTAAAGAGTAGCCCGGAGAGTCGCCTCTTTCGGAAACCATCGGATGCGCTTCGGAGATGCTCGGAAACGAATCGGGCTACCTCGGCGGTCGTTTCGGAGGAGCTCGACCGTCCGTCGAGAGCGGCCCTCCCTGAGGTCTCCGAAAGTCACGTGGGTAGGGGAAAGTGCGGAATTTATTTCCATTCGTGAGATATGTAGAACGTTGACATATCCCGCGACTCGGGACCAATCAGAAGCCTCTGGGACTGTTTCCCCGGAGATACCCGAATGCGTTCGTGCCCCTCCTACAATAGGAAGTGTATATTCATTGTTCACCTCGCTGCTTTGTTGTTTCTTGCAGATGCGGAGGGCAGTATTTAGTGACGAGCACAATATTGCCCAATTGAAAAAAAAACGTTTTTAAAAATGTAGTTGTCATTGGGATTAATAACAGTCTGGCTGGGAATTCTGGGAACTGTATTACTTTTAAATCTTCTAATTTTTGTATGGTATGATTTTAACTGCCCTGTAAACCGCCCTGAGTCCTATGGGAATAGGGCGGTATATAAATCAAAATAATAAATAAATAAATAAATAAATAATAGATATGGAGAGTTCCACAGTTGTTACACCCGGAGGTTACTTAGACCAGGAGGGGTACCAAAAAGATCGTTTCGTCCATCTTACCAGAACATTGTCTTTCTAAAAAAAAACAAACTAATTTTGTAACCTTTACCATATTGAAGTTTTGGCATTCATCTATCCATCCATCCATCCATCTTGCCAAAGGTGATTCTTGGTAGCTTAACAACCATTCAGTTAATAGATTATGATTATTATATATCTTTTAACCCTGTAATCAGCTTTGGGAAGTGGGGGAGGGGGAGGGGGGGTTTAAGGGGGGGGTTGGGGAGGGGATAATATTGTAATTTTTATAAAACTTTTCAATAAAAAAATAAAAAACAACCATTCAGTTAAAATGCAGTATAAAACGTGACCGAAATAAATAGGGATTTAAATTTAAAATTCAGTTGAAATAAAATTGACCAGGATGGGGGGGTGGGGGAGCAAAGTGTGTTCAGCGGGAAGAGGAGGGTTATTAGCCAACCCCAAAATGCCACACCCCAACAGGGGCCCAGGCCAGCAATTCCCTGAGTTGACTAATTTACATATTAAATGTATGCCTTTCATTCAAAAACTTTAGCCAGTTTTTCTCACCCTAACAACATGCCTGTGAGGTAGGCTGGTATATTTGAGACTTCCGGTGGCGGCGCGGCGCCGAAGACAGCCTTCCCGGGCTGCCCGTGGCTCAGCTGTTTGTTTTTTCGCCCGAAACAGCGCCGATCAGCTGTTCGGGCGAAATTGAAGCCCCCTCCTCGGGAGAAGAGGAGGGGGTGAGGCCCCAGGTAGGGGTAGAGTTCTCCGGGGCCGCCTGAGCCTGGAGCTTGGGCGGCTGAAGGATTGAACTCCCCCGAAGCCTGGGTTGCTCCCAGCTGGCCGGCGTCTCTGCTCCGAACTTCTTGGAGCAGAGCCAGGCGTCTGCGAACCATCCCTGCCTGAAGAAAAGACTATGATTTAAAGGAGCAGGCAGAGCGGTACAAGAGGTAATGGTGAAGAGGATTATTTTACTATACTCTCTAGCTTTTTGGACTTTTTAAACTTTAAGTGAAAGTGCGTCATAATTGAGGACTAAAAGATGGCGGCGAAACCTCCCCCTAAAACTCTTCGGAGCGGTGGATCTTCGCCAGTGCAACAATCATCACTACAGGCATTACACCCTCCTGAAGTGCTGACATCGAAGGATTTACGAGATGCTCTGGATAAACTTTTGGAATCAATCAATCAATCAATGGGTGATAAATTTGCACAGATGGAGGAGAAATTGGAGAAATTGGAGGAGAGAATGGAAGAGAGGATGGAACAGAAGTTCAGCGTGATGAAGGTAGACATTTTGTCTTCAGTGCATAAAGTGGCGGGATGTGTGGAAGAATTAGATGAAAAAATGGATGATCTGGCTCAAAGGAATGCTATATTAGAAGTAAAAGCACGGGAGAATGAAAATGCAAGAGAAAAAGTGGAAAGGGAGTTAAGTCTAGCCCAATATTACCAGATGCAGTTTGCTGTCAGAATCAGAGGTTTAAAAGAGAATATTAAAGAAGATTTAAAGCAGCTGATTTCTGAGGCTCTTGAAGTGGTATTAAAACAGCCAGCATCTGAAATAAGAGCAGCTATGGATAAAGTGTTTCGGGTGAACTCATGGATTGCCAGACAGAGAAAATTGCCTAGAGATGTGGTGGTTTATTTTGCAAAAAGAGAGATTAGAGATCAAGTTATACAAGCTGCCTACGATGCTAAAGTGGTGATTGCTGAACAAGAAGTCTTGGTTTTAAAAGAAATTCCTCCAAGGATTTTAAGGGGAAGGAAGGACTATACATTTCTCGTGCATGAGCTCAAGCAAAGAGATATAAGGTTCAGATGGGAGATTCCAGATGGGCTGATGGTGATGCATGAAGGTAAAAGGTATCGGCTGATTACTGTGAAGCAAGCGCATGATTTCTACAATAATGTCTTAAAAGCAACCCCATTAACACTTCTGGAAGTTGGAAAGGGATCGGGAGAAGGAGAACATCAAGAGGATGAAACAGAGGAAAGTGGTGTTGGAGGAGATCAAGTTACAACTTCTCTGGATGATCCTAGAGAGCAAAGAGTAACGCGTGCTGCTTTAAAACGAGCAAAGAAAATAAAAGAACAAGATCAGCAAAAGTCCTCAGATTCTTCACAACGTACATATAGTCAAGCTGTGGGAGGAGCACGGCCTAAAGAACTTAGTCCTATCAAAGCTGTGCTCCAAGAGCTTTGGGAGGATATGCATGGCAACTAAATTTTTAACCTGGAATGTTAATGGACTAAATTCACCGCAGAAGAGGAAGAAAGTTTTTCAATATTTAAAACAATTTAAGATAGATGTTATATGTTTGCAAGAAACGCATATTAGACTTTTGGATCAAAAGCACTTATTGAACTCGAGACTGGGTACGCAATTTGTTGCCTCTGCAGAGAATAAGAAAAATGGAGTGGTTGTTTATGTTAAAAGTGCCTTAACAGCAGACTTAATTGAAGCAGATAAACATGGAAGATATGTTATGATTGAGCTGTTGTTAGAAGGTAAAAAGACGCTTCTAGTTGGATTATATGCACCTAACCAACAACAAGCTGATTTTTTCAGCTTACTCCACACAAAGCTTACCCAGATGGATTATAAATCTTTTATTTTTATGGGAGACTGGAATGGTGTTTTGGATGTACAGTTGGACAAGGCTGGAGCTTTTAAGCGCATTCCAAGTCATGCTAGACTGCCTAAATATTTTTTTGAAATGAAGGATGACCTGGAATTGCGAGATATTTGGCGTGAGAGACACTTACAGGAGAAGGATTATACTTTTTACTCTGACAGACACCAATCTTTTTCGAGGATTGATTTTATTTTGTTGACTAATGATTTTTTTTTGAGAACTAAAAAGGTGAAGATTTGTGCAAGAACTATTTCTGACCACAGTCCAGTTTGGTTGGAGATTGATAAGGAGAAAAGAGACAGGCGCTCGTGGCGTGTAAATGAGAATTTGTTTAGAAATCAGAGAAACGTGGAAGAATGTAAACAGAGGATGAAGGATTTTTTTGAGATTAATATGAATAAAGGTACCTCTATGGACATGGTTTGGGATGCTAGCAAGGCCTATATGAGAGGGGTGTTGATATATATGAATAATAGACATAGACGTGCAGTGGAATCTAGAAGGAAAGAATTGGAGAATGAAATAAAGGAAAAAGAAAAGGCTTTGATTTTGAATCCAGAGGATGTGAAGCTTAAGGAGGCTATTAGACTGCTAAGAGGACAATTTGATAAATTAATGGCAGATCAAGTGGCAACCAATCTGCGGTTTGCTAGGCACAATACTTTTTGCAACGCCAATAAACCAGGCAGATGGTTAGCTTATAGACTGAGGAAAAAACAAAGGGCCTCTAATATAGACAAGATTGAGTATAAAGGTAGGGTTGTGTTTCAACAGAATCTTATTAAGGATGCTTTTGTGGATTTTTACTCGAAATTATATACTAAAGAGGAAATTAATGTAAAAGATATCGATATATATCTGGAGAATGCTAGCATCCCAGTTCTTACGCAAGTACAAAAAGAGGGGATTAATCAATTGATCACAGAAGAAGAAATTCTTACAGCAATTAAAGAACTGAAGCTGGATAAAGCGCCAGGTACGGATGGCTTGACTGCGGCCTACTATAAAAATTTACAATTTGAGATGATAAAGCCGTTAAAGGAACTGTTTCAGACAATTCAGAGGGGGGGAAAGGTGCCACCGTCTTGGAAAACAGCTTTTATCTCTTTGATTCCGAAGGAAGACCAGGATGCTACTCAAGTTAAAAATTATAGACCGATATCGCTTTTAAATACAGATTATAAGATATTTGCTAAGGTTTTGGCTAATAGACTGATGAGGGTTCTGCAACAGGTGATTCATGGTGACCAAACGGGGTTTATTAGTGGTAGGCAAATGAAAAATAATGTGAGACATATAGTTGATGTGTTAGAGTTTTTGGAAAGGCACAACCAGATCTCTGCAGCGCTAATCTTTTTAGATGCTGAAAAGGCCTTTGATCAATTGAATTGGCAATTTTTGTTGAAAGTTTTAGATAAAATGGATTTTGGGGAAAATTTTTTACAGCCGATTAGGGCATTATATCAAAAACAATCTGCCCGCATTATAGTTAACAATAGCCTGACGGCAGTATGTAATATTGAGAAGGGCACAAGGCAAGGGTGTCCGTTATCGCCCTTGTTATTTGTGTTAACATTAGAGATACTATTGGCTAAGATTCGGAGCTCGGAAAAAATTAAGGGGATACAAGTTGGAGATCAGGATTATAGATTGAGAGCATTTGCAGATGATCTGGTTGTTACAGTGACCCAGCCAGAGAACTCTGTTGTGGACCTGATGGAGATAATAACGCAATATGGGAAGGTTTCTGGATTTAAAGTAAATACACAGAAAACTAAAATTTTGGCTAGAAATATGACAATTTCACAGAAGGCTCTCTTAGAAGGATTAACTGGATTTGAGATTGTTAAGAGGGTTAAATATCTGGGGGTGATTTTGTCGCCCTCTAATACAAAGCTATATAAAAATAATTATGAAAAACTATGGGGGAAAATTCAAAAAGAATTGGAGAGTTGGCAAAAATTGCAATTGTCTTTGTTGGGACGGATTGCAGCAGTGAAAATGAATGTCCTGCCCAAATTTTTATTTTTATTTCAAATGATACCGATTCTTAAGAAAGATTCTAATTTGGAGGAATGGCAGCGTGGTATCAATAAATTTGTGTGGGCAGGGAAAAAGCCACGAGTTAAACTTAAGATTATGCAGGATACTCGTGAGAGAGGTGGCCTTAAATTGCCTAATTTTAAATTATATTATGAAGCTGCTGCATTAGTAGGAATAAGTGATTGGATTAATTTGACGCAATCGAGGTTATTAAATCTTGAGGGCCATGACTTGTTGTTTGGCTGGCATGCATATTTGTTGTATGATAAGAAGGTAGATACTGTGTTTAGGATGCATATTTTAAGACAGGCATTGCTGAGAGTTTGGAAGAAGTATAGACATAAGCTAAGCAGCAAGATACCATTGTGGGCAATTCCAAAACACGCAATAGAAAATATACATGCTGGTTTCAAACATGACGTGACTACGTACAAGGAAATTTTAAGTTTCGAAAGGAATGTTTGGTGTTTGAAATCATATAGCCTCTTGCGAGAAGAGAAGGTTGTTCAAACTTGGTTTCAATATATTCAACTACAGGCCAGGTGGAAAGAAGACCAGAAAAATGGATTTACAATGACTGATGAAAACTTGATAAAGCAGATTAGAAATCAGGGATCAGCACATATTAAACGGATATATCTTGCATTGATAGAGATTGACTCAGAAACAGAGCTTGTTAAGGATTGTATGATAAAATGGGCCCAAAACATCCAGGAAGTTATCTCAATGGACACGTGGGAAAAGATTTGGGTGAGGAACGTAAAATTTACTCAAGCTCAAAATCTAAGAGAGAATTTTTACAAAATGTTTTATAGATGGCATCTAGATCCTAAAAAGCTTGCAAGTATGTATCCGAATTATCAGCCTAAATGTTGGAGGTGTGGTGAGGAAGATGCAACATACTTTCACATATGGTGGACATGTAAGAAGGTTAAGGCTTTTTGGATAAAAGTCTGGTGGAATATGCAGAAGATTCTTAAACAGAGGATAAAGTTTTGTCCGCAACTTTTTCTGTTGGGAATAATTGCAGACGCTACAGCTGTGGACACCAAGCTGATGTTGAACTTAATTACGGCGGCAAGACTTTTGATAGGCCAATACTGGAAGAAAGAGGAACTGCCGACCATAGAAGAGTGGACTTTAAAGGTTTCCGACCTGGCAGAGATGGCGAAGATTTCGGCCTATTTGAAAGATCATTCGCAAGAACGTTATATTATGGAATGGAGAAAATGGATTGAGTTTATCCAGAACAAGTATAGGGTTAAGAAGTTTTATGTAGCATTCGAATAAGTCTTCTTTCGTTTTCTTTTTTCTTTTTCTATTTTAGTTCTTTATATATATTTAATAATGCTAAGGTTTGTTTTATCCTATATAAGCTAGAGAGTGATGGATTTTAGAATTTATAGTTGTTAGTTTATGGTTGTTTATGATTGTTTTTTTTTTATATACCTTGTATTTAGCTCTGGGAAGTCGGGGGGGGAGGGGGGGAGGGGGGGAGGTAGGGGGGAAGGAGGGAGGGGGGAGGGGGGGTGGCGGGGGGAGGAGGGAGGGGGAAGGGGGGTTTTTTAAAGGAAAACTGTATTTTAAAACTTTTCAATAAAAAAAAAAAGAGAGTAACTTGTCCAAACCTGAAATCTACAGAAAGAAGCAACAGCAAACCCTTGGGTTTTGGCAGGATATGTAATGCAAAACAATTTTTCAGTGGTGGGTTGAGTCCAGAAAATTTATTTGATTATAGATTTGCAAGGTTTTCCCTCCCCAGGAGATGCTTCCAATTATTCTGCTTCTGACAGATATTTTCCAGTGCAAAAAAAGGGGCTAGGAAGATGGAATTAGTGTTCAGCCCAGCTTTCTTTTCCTCCAAGCAAATCCACATACACATCCCCAAAAGTTATCACATCTGCTAATCCCATGTGTCCTGTTCCCCCAACAACCAGAGAGGGCTACTTCATCCAGACTGGAAAAATGTGATTGACCACTTGATGGCAACAGAGAGTTACTGAAACCTCTGCTGCCATCTGGTGGATTCTGAAAGTTTACAAATTAGTCTGGTAACTAAATTTGAAGGTATTCCATGAATTGGTCCCCAAGATCCATGTGAGATACTGTGGGCTGGCTGAGAAATTCACAGAAGAAAATTTAGACATAAATACTGGTATAAGGAGAGCAATTTATTAGTGTCTTGTGTCCTAAAACATACCTTTCCACGTTGCAGAAAACTCAAGAAGATGATATTCAAAACATTCAAATAAATTAGTAATAGTAACATTGGGGACAGCCAGATTCATTTAACATTGTAAATAATTATTAAATGAATCTGACTGCCCCATTGACTTTGCTTGTCAGAAGGATCACATTATTCCAGGACAGTGCAACCATCATAAATATGAGCCAGTGGCCAAGCACCCAAATTTTGATCACATGGCTGTAGAGATGCTACAACGGTCAAGTGAGAAAAAAAGTCATAAGTTACTCTTTTCAATGTTGTTAACTTCAAGTGGACACTATAAAAATAAATTCAGCCTTAATAATGATTAATAAATGAGGACTGAAATTTCCTATTATGGTTGGAAAGTTTCTGTATTTCACCTCTAGTTCACCTTACAATATTAAAGTCTGTATAATTCTTGCTTCATTGATTGTATCTCTCCGTGAAAATCTTGACAAGTTGCAAGATCCTTTGGATCCATTCAATAATCTAGAAAGACCCTTGCCTTAAGTAAAAAAAAGAAAGAAAGAACATTGGCAGATTTTTCCTTCTCAAATCCCTAATTAAGATTTATAAATATAGGAAAAAGAAAACATAGTATTAAAATATATAGTTTATTTCAATATTCCTCCCCCATTTTTGAAAGAAATAGAAGTATTCCTCGTGAGTGCCAGATTACTGTTTGGTATTCCACGGTCTTAAATTTTTTTACAAACACATTAAAAATAGCGTTGGGGTTTAAATCATGTTGTAGCCAGTATCATGACTTGATTCCCAGTGTGCAAAGATCCTAGCTAACCCATGTAATTTGAACAAGTTTTAAGACCAATCTGGGGTATCCCTCAAATGTTAGAGGAATTTTTGGAGAGAAGATTAGACTTCAGAAGTAACTGATTCTCTGTGATTGTATGAGCCAGTGGAATAGGGTGCACATAATATGGTGCGTTTTCTGCTAAAAGGCTTCAGAACTTGGATGGTCATCTGTCAGAGATGGGGTAGTGGATCCTGCCCTGAATGGAGGGTTAGACTACATGACCTCCGTGATCCCAACTCCATGGTTCTTGCATGCAAAGCATAAGTAAACACATCACCACCTCACACCCAACCACTTGCATCTGTGATGTTCTTTGCTCCTTTCAGTTAATTTCCTGGGGTATTTTTTATTCCCTGCGAACAGAGCAACAACAGTCTATAATGGGATATTTTCCCCACCTTTCCCCCACCTGCCCACCCCTCTGCATACCCACCCACGGAAGAAGTAACTGGGTCCCACCCCTACCAGATTCTGCAACGCCTCCCCATGCACAGCAATTAGTTTTCCAAACACTTCCCCTTCATCTTCTCCAGAACGTTATTTTTTCTGCTTTTGCACCTTTTGTTCTGCCCAGGATTTAGATGATGTTTTTAATGCTGCCTTCTGACTTGCTTTATCTCTCTCAGTGTGTAATCTTTCACACTACCCCATGATTTGTGTTGTATTTCCTTGCTGTCTCACACCTTCCCTTTTTCCATTTATTTTCTCCTACCATGTAATCTTTCTTTGCCCTCCCCACCCCACACCTTTAAAATATATTTTATCCACTTCCCCCTCTTAACTCTTCAGATCTAATTTTACACCGTTCTTCTGCAGCCCTGGCTTTGTAAATTGCTTTTAGCGGTTATCTGCAACAAATCCTGATGTAGTCTGGATCTGGAGGAAACACTAAAAAGGCAGCTTGAATGCCCCTTCCGCAACAGAAGTGTGTATGTGGGGTGGGGGTGGGGGGGTGACTGACCCATTGACCCAAGTGATTGGTGAGTAACCAGTAGACATCTCTATAGTTCCTTGTCTATGGAGCATCTCCATTTCAAAAAGGAAGAAGAGACTGCAAACCTAGGAATCTGTCCAAATCTGATCAGATCAAGCCGATTCAGTGCAAGGTTGTCACCTTATAGTCCTACACGGCATGGGGTCAGGTTATTTCACGGATCATCTTTTCCCAGTTACATCTACCTGACAGGCTGGGAAGATAGGGTATAGCCAATACTCCAGAAGATAGGCTTAAAATACAGGAGGATCTGGACAGACTCGAACACTGGGCGCTATCTAACAAAATGAAATTCAATGGTGAAAAAAGTAAGGTTCTCCATTTAGGCAGGAAAAATCAAATGCACAGGTATAGTATAGGTGGTACCTTGCTCGATAGTAGTAACTGTGAGAGGGATCTCAGAGTCCTAGTAGACAATCACTTCAATATGAGCCAGCAGTGTGCTGCAGCTGCCAAAAAAGCCAACACAGTGCTAGGCTGCATTAACAGAGGGATATGGGTGGCCATATAAATTTTCTAAATCAGGGGTACCCAACCTGTGTGCCGCGGCCCAATACTGGGCCATGGCCTATTCGCAACTGGGCCACGTGCATGTGCATGTGCATGCGCACGTGGCCCAATTCACACGAGCAGCATGGCCCGTGCTCACAGCCCCACTTGCACGAGTCGCTGGTGCATGCACCCGCCGCTCACACAAATGAAGCTGTGGATGGGCTTGCCCCTCACACAAAACCATTCCCTCTCCCCCCCGTGCTGAGCCACCAACCCAGAACGTTTGGGGAACATTGTTACAGATAGATAGATAGATAGATAGATAGATAGATAGATAGATAGATAGATAGATAGATAGATAGATAGATAGATAGATAGATAGATAGATAGATAGATAGATAGATAGATAGATAGATAGATATAGACGGAGATAGATAGATAGATAGATAGATAGATAGATAGATAGATAGATAGATAGATAGATAGATGATAGATAGATAGATAGATAGATGATAGATATGTTAACATACAAGGATATTTCTGGACTTTCACATTCCTACCAACCTCTCCATTTGGAACTAGCACAATGATGGCAAACCAATGACCTGTATGTCAAAAGTGACACACCATGATGTTTTGGTGACATGCCAGTGTTCGCCAACACCTGATAGCGATTCTCAAAAGCACATCCCATTCTTGCATGATTTTTGGAAGCCGAGTGAGAAGGCCCAGAGTGCTCTCATCCAGTTTCCAGCACCTGCGAAAATGAGTTGGTCTAATTCGTATTTCATTTTTGTAATTTGATGTTTCCAAATATAATACATGGAACCACCGTGGCTGGACTATATTTTTTTTAAATAAATACATTTGCAAAGGACATATTTCTTTTGTTCAGCAGGGGTGTGACACACCAGCAGAGTCAAGTGAGGCATTTTCCAAATTTTTGACATGCCAAGCCCAAACGGTTTGCCATCACTGGACTAAGAGCACCGAATATAGGAACTTTTGCTGGGTATCTTTTGCTGGGTATCATTTCAGTGTCAGTTTTCCAAACCTCTTTCACGCCAGCAGACAAGACCTTCCTAGAGTTCTTAAGGTTTATTTAGATGACCTCCAGGAAGTATAGAATTAAGATCACATGAAGTTCTAGTGTTGTTAGTTGCGAAGTCTTGTCCGACCCATTGCAACCCCATGGACAATGTTCCTCCAGGCCTTCCTGTCCTCTACCAACTTCTGGAGTCCATTTAGGCTCACGCCTACTGCTTCAGTGACTCCATCCAGCCACCTCATTCTCTGTCGTCCCCTTCTTCTCTTGCCCTCAACCTTTCCCAACATGAGGCTCTTCTCCAGTGAGTCCTTCCTTCTCATTAGGTGGCCAAAGTCTTTGAGTTTCAACTTCAGGATCTGGCCTTCTAAAGTTCTCCTACCATTCTGTATCTCTACAGGCTTATCAGCCCTGATGTATTCCGCTGACTCCCTTGCTCTAATTCCCTCTTCTCTCCTCCCCTCCCCTATAATTTTGGAAGGTCCGGGGTACAACCACTGTGGGAGAGTGGTTAAGTTTTTACATCTGCTGCCTCCCAGAGGTGAGAGCTCTGGGGGGTATTGCTCCCCCGGTTTGTATGTACCAGGTTGCCCCCCGGCTTTGACCGCCGTGAGAGGGCGGGATTCGATCTGTTCCGGGATTTCCCAGCTCTAGTGGCAGTGGAGCTGGGCTGGCTCTCTAGTCATTTGCCTTCGATTTATTTATTTTGAGACCCTCCCATGTTGATCTGGTCTGCCTTGCTGTTTTTTGTCAGACTTGTTAAGATCAGGCGTCTGACTTATTCTAGCACGACCTTATACGCTCTCAGGGGGGCCCCCCCATCCTGGGAGCGACCCGCCTTACTTTTTACACCTCCTCTTGATGAAGGGCCCGAGTGTTGGGACCCTGAGAGATGGCTGGGCATGGGTAGGGGCCTCCGATATAAGCCAAATAGGAGGCCCCTGGTTAGTTTTTTGGTTAAATTTTTTAGGAGGTTAGGGAGGGGGGTGGGAACTTCTTTTGGTTGTTCGGATATGGGGGGCAGTCCAGCAACCATTGTTCAGGCCAGGGCCGGGATTGATCGCGGAGGGGAGGAGCGGGGGTCGGTTGCCCCCGGGGCTCCAGGGCAAGTCGTGGGAATGCCTATTCCCACGACGTTAGGGAATGGCAGCAGGTGCAGGAACAGAGGGCCGTATCGTTCTCAGGGAAGGCCTCTCCGCTACTTGCAAGCGGTGAGGCGTTCCGACCCTCTTGTTCTACCCCGAGGTCCCGGGAGTGAGGATGTGCAGCCGCCTGAGCTCCGGCTGGTGTACCTGAATGCCAGGTCTGTCGTTAATAAAGCTCCTCTCATCCGTGACTTGGTTGAGGGTGAGCAGGCGGACCTGGCTTGCATCACGGAGACTTGGTTGGGCCCAGAGGGCGGTATTCCTCTGGCTGATCTTTGCCCACCAGGTTTCCGGGTGCTACACCGGCCTCGGGCTCAGGGTAGGGGTGGGGGAGTGGCTGTTGTTATGAGGGAGACCTTAGCTCCGCGGGAGGCCACCGTTCCGCAGATAGTCGGGTGTGAGTCTCTCTTCTTGAGATGCGGCCCTGGTGCGCAGTTGGGCTTGCTGCTGGTGTACCTTTCGCCTAGTCACGCAGCAGCAGCCCTGCCTGAGCTTCTCGATGTCCTCTCTGGGTTGGTGGTTGAGTTCCCGAAACTTATAGTTTTGGGGGACTTCAATCTACCATCTCTGGGAGGATCATCTGAGTTGGCTCGGGAGTTCATGGCTTCCATGACGGCCATGGACCTGACGCAAGTAATTTCAGGACCGACTCATGAGGGAGGCCACACCCTTGACCTAGTTTTCTTATCTGGTCGGTGGTTAGATGACCTTGGTGGGGGCTCTCCAATTATTATGCCACTGTCATGGACCGATCATCATCTCCTGCGGCTGGTCTTCCGTTTTGCCACCCCCCGCCGTGGGTGTGTGGAACCAGTTAGATGGTACCGCCCCAGACGCTTAATGGATTCCGCGAGATTCCAGGCAGCGCTGGGGTCCCCACCTGCCTCCCCCACTCACAGCTCGGCAGATGCCTTAGTGGAAGCTTGGGAAAGGGCAGCCACTGAGGCTCTTGACCGAGTTGTACCCTTGCGGCCCCTGACCCGATGCAGATCCCGTCGAGCTCCATGGTTCTCCGCGGAGCTCCGGGAGATGAAGCGCCGGAGACGGGGCCTAGAGAGCGGTTGGAGGTCCAGCCGATCCGAATCCGACCGATTGCGACTAAGAACCCATATTAGGTCTTATCTCGCTGCGATAAGGGTGGCGAGGTCTAATCACTTCGCTACCCTTATCGCGTCCGCAGATAATCGCCCGGCCGCTCTGTTTAGGGTGACTCGCTCCCTCCTTAATCAGGAGGTGAGGGAGGAACCCTTGCAGGGTCGTGCTGAGGAGTTTAACAATTATCTGTCGGACAAAATCACTCGGATTCGGACCGGTCTGGACTCTGACTGGGCAGAGTCTGGCGATCAGGACGCGGGTGGTCTTGTCGATATCACTTGGGAGGAGTTTGATTCTGTAACTCCGGAGGAAGTGGACAGGATTATGGGGAGACTGAGCTCCACCACATGTTTATTGGACCCGTGCCCTTCCTGGCTGGTTTATGCAGCCCGGGAGAGGACACGCAGCTGGTTCCAGGCAGTTATATCAGCTTCTTTGAGTGAGGGCAGCTTCCCTGCCGTCTTGAAAGAGGCGGTGGTGAGGCCCCTCCTCAAGAAGCCTGCCTTGGACCCAGCTGTATTGAACAACTTTCGTCCGGTCTCCAACCTTCGCTTTCTTGCGAAGGTTGTTGAGAGTGTGGTGGCGCATCAGCTCCCTTTGGTCCTGGATGAAGCGGATTATCTAGACCCGTACCAATCGGGTTTCAGGCCCGGGCACAGCACGGAGACGGCATTGGTCGCGCTGGTGAATGATCTCTGGAGGGCTCGGGACAGGGGTCATTCCTCTGTTCTAGTCCTATTAGACCTCTCAGCGGCTTTCGATACCATCGACCATGGTATCCTGCTGCGGCGTCTCAGGGGATTGGGAGTGGGAGGCACGGTTTTACAGTGGTTCTCCTCCTATCTCCAGGGACGCTCGCAGTCGGTGTTGACAGGAGGGCAGAGGTCGACCGCGAGGTCTCTCGTTTGTGGAGTTCCTCAGGGGTCGGTCCTCTCGCCTCTCCTGTTCAACATCTATATGAAACCGCTGGGTGAGATCATTCGTGGCTTTGGAGTTGGGTATCATCAGTACGCTGATGATACCCAGCTTTTTCTTTCTACCCCAAACCACCCCAGTGATGCCCTCAACGTGATGTCCCGTTGCCTGGAGGCGGTTCGGGTCTGGATGGGGAGGAACAGACTTCAACTCAACCCCGACAAGACCGAGTGGCTTTGCATACCTTCATCCCGGGTCTATTCGGATATTCCATCTCTTTCTATGGGGGGTGAATTATTACCCCACGTAGATAGGGCTCGCAACTTGGGAGTCCTCCTAGATTCGCGGCTTACCTTGGAAGATCACATGGTGGCTGTGACTAGGGGGGCTTTCGCCCAGGTCCGCCTGGTGCGCCAGTTGCGGCCCTATCTAAGCCGGGATGATTTATGCACGGTCACTCACGCGCTCGTGACCTCTCGTCTAGACTACTGCAACGCTCTCTACATGGGGCTTCCCTTGAGGACCACCCGGAGGCTCCAACTGGTACAGAATGCAGCCGCGAGGGTTGTGTTGGGAGTCTCCCGATACTCCCATGTGACACCTCTGCTCCGTGAGCTGCATTGGTTGCCAGTTGTCTTCCGGGTGAGATTCAAGGTGCTAGTAATGGTGTTCAAAGCCCTCCATGGCATGGGGCCGGAGTACCTCAGGGAACATCTGCTGCCGGCATCAAGCTCCCTGCGCCTTGTGCGTTCCCACAGAGAGGGCCTCCTCAGGGTGCCACCGGTCAGAGAATGCCGACTGGTGGCCCCCAGGGGGAGATCCTTCTCTGTGGGCGCCCCGGAGCTATGGAACCAGTTACCGGTTGAGCTCCGGACGGCGCCCGATCTGCGCTCCTTTCGCCGCGATCTGAAAACATACTTGTTCGAGCAAGCCGGCCTGGCCTGAGGGGGGATTGGTGGGGTTTTTTTATCATTTTTATTGGGGTTTTTACTATGTATCAATTGTATTTTAATCGGGCATGCATTTAATTATCTTTTAGTTTTTGTAAATTTCTGTGTTTTATTCTTGCCCTGTACACCGCCCTGAGTCCCCCGGGAGAAGGGCGGTATAGAAATATTAATAAATTAAATTAAATTAAATTAAAGAGCAATCAGGGTTGATCTCCTCTAGGACCGACCGGTTTGATCGCCTTGCAGTCCAAGGGACTCGCAGGAGTCTTCTCCAGCACCATAGTTCAAAGGCCTCAATTCTTTGGCACTCAGCCTTTCTTATGGTCCAACTTTCACAGCCATACATTGCAACTGGGAAGACCATAGCCTTGACTATACGCACTTTTGTTGGCAGGGTGATGTCTCTGCTTTTTAGTGTGCTGTCTAGATTTGCCATGGCTTTCCTCCCCAGGAGCAAGCGTCTTTTAATTTCTTGGCTACAATGATGATCTTGGAGCCCAGGAAAATAAAATCTGTCACTAGTAGATTTCTAGTTCTAGTACCGCTTTACAAAACCTTAGTAAAACCACACTTGGAATACTGCATCCAGTTCTGGTTACCACATTATAAAAACAGATGTTGAGATTGTGGAAAGAGTGCAAAGAGGAGTAACAAGAATGATTAGGAGGCTGTAGGTTAAAACATACAAAGAATGGTTACAGGAATTGGGTATGTCTAGTTTAATGAAAAGAAGGACTGGGGAGCCATGATAGTGGTGTTCCAATATTTGATGGGCTCCTACAAAGAAGAGGGGGGGGGGTTCAAACTATTTTCCAAAGCACCAAAAGACAAGACAAGAAACAATGGATGGAAACTAACCAAGGAAAGAAGCAACCTAGAATTAATGACAAATTTCCTAACAGTGAGAGCAATCAACCAATGGAATAACTTGCCTTCAGAAGTTGTAGATGCTCCATCACTGGAGGCTTTCGGAAAGAGATTGGACACCATTTGTCTGAAATGGTATAGAGCAGGGGTAGGCAACCTCGGCTCTTTTATGACTCATGGACTTCAACTCCCAGAATTCCTGAGTCAGCTATGCTGACTCAGGAATTCTGGGAGTTGAAGTCCATGAGTCATAAAAGAGCCGAGGTTGCCTACCCCTGGTATAGAGTCTCCTGCTCGAGTAGGGGGTTGGACTAGAAGACCTCCAAGATCCCTTCCAATTCTATTTTTCTATGTTCTATGAGTAGTAGATGTGTCTGGGATGAAGTGGGGGTGGGGGACAATGTTCCTTACTACAGTAAGCAATCTATAAAGTAAGTGAACTCTGAATTCAATAAAAATCATTTGAATCTATTTATCCCATGTTTAGTTTCCTTGATAGTAACACTGAACAAACACAAGCACATAACAAATTTAGTGTTTATAATGCTCAGAATATTGGCTGGGAGTAGGAAGAACCACTGGATTTGCCTTCAGACCATCTTTTCTTCCCCAAAATTGGAGTCCCTAAAACAAAATAAGGCTGGACAAAATCCGCTGGATCAGGCCCTGGCTGCATCCTGACCAGTCCCTGTTTGTATAGTGATGAATCACTGTAGGTCCATTGGAGAAGTTCCCAAACCCGGACCAGAGAATGAGACTCAACCTACTTCATAGCTTCGCAGGATTTAAAGCCATCTGCCTAGTATGAAGGAATTATTGGCACATTAGCAGCTATTGATAGCCTGATCCTCCAATGAACATCTCCAGTTCCTTTTTCGAACCACCCAAATGGGCTGCCATCACTCCAACTCCTGGCAATGAATTCTCCATTTAATTATATGCTGGGTGAAACATCCTTTCTTCCCCTTTGTCTTAAATCTCCCTTCGATTGAGCTTCCACGGATGACCTTGAGCTCTAAAATGGGGGACGGGGGACGGGGGTGGTGGTGGAGGGAGATATCTCTTTGCATTATTGATGCCAGGCAGGGCTGTATATTCCTCTGTCATGTTTACTTTGTCTCTCCTTTGTTCAAAGCTCTTTAACTTTTGTAAAACCGGACAACACAAATAATTAGGGGACTGAAGAAAGTGTTTAATGCCAGCTGCTCTGCTCTTTCCACATGAAACACCTTCAGCCCCCTAATTATTTGGGGTGCCCTGTTTTGCAATAAATCTTGAGTTCTTTAAATGTAGGACCCAGAGCATCTGCAGGAGAGGGTCCCCCCAAAAGCCCTGTCTCTTATATGCATGCAATGCATGATAAAAGAGGTGTGTGGTGATTGTGTGGTTGGGTCTGCCCTACTGATTTTTTTTAACCCTTCTTGTGGACACCCCTAGTTGAGATATTAGTATTTGTTTGTATCCCTCCTTTATTATTTTTAGAAATAACTCAAGGTGGTGAACATATCAACTTTTTGAAGCCCCACCCATCATGGCTAACAGAATGCTGGGAGTTGTAGCCCAGTGGTTAGTCCCTGGATTCGCCAGTCACAATGCCTTTGATGGCAAATGATTGGAGAATTCACTTCCTGAATATTGAGCTAGTTTGTTATGGGATGCCCTGAAGAGCAGGCTAGTAATTCCTCAAAGCAGTAAAATATAAGATAATAAACTCTGGCTTCCTTGGCCATCATTCAGCCTGACAAAATAATTTGCTTTCCATGAAAACTAAAGAAAACAATTTTGTTTCATTTCTTACAGCCAAGGCACTTTCTTGCCTTTCCTTGTTTGAGAGATGGCTGGATTCTGCAGCTTTCCACATTTCAAACAAAAATTCTCGAGGGAAACCATGATGAGGGCATTTCTCCCTTTGCATTTTTTTTTTGAAAATGGGAAGCATGGGCAGCTGGAAAGGCTTCTAAAGGATGAAAAGATCCAAGCTGAAAGCAGTGCCATCTTCTGCCAGCTCCAATAATAAAATGAGTTCAAAAACCTCATTTGAAGAAATCAAAGAAAAGTCTCAAGCCTCCTGAAAATTAAAGAATAAAACAGAAGCCTTTTTCACAGAGGAAAGGGATGGCAAAGGAGAGTTTGGGCCATCCTTTCTTTCCCTCAGGTTTCCATTAACCTTCAGAGTTTGTGTGTGTGTGTGTGTGTGTGTGTGTGTGTGTGTGTGTGTGTGTGTAATGTTTGAGAATTTGTGTCAGGAAGGACAGAGATGATAATTAATACATATTTGTTTGCTTTGGGGGTTGATTGATTGGGAAGAAAATTGATGTTACATGGAATATCTCCTGCCATTCCACATGAAATGGAGTAAGTCATCTACTGCAGATGACATTGATATTCAGGCTACTGTTGTTGGTTTGTTCTGGGCTGCAAAAAGCAGGCCCCAAAATCGACATCATTAGGATAAGGGCAAGGTTGTCACAGAAGAGAGACAGAGAGAGAGAGTCACTCGTGCTCACAGAGAAAAAAAATCTTGCTTGAGATGGATGGCTATAGAAATTGAATGAATAAAATAAATAAATAATCTAGCTTGCAGTTCTCCTTTTTCAGCAGCCCCTTTCTCCTTTAAATTTCATTTTTTTTCTCTTTTGTCTTTCTTGAGACATGTAGGAAGCTTCCATTACTCTGTACATTTATAGTATAAGCTTTCGTGGATTATAGTTGATTTTATTGTACTGTAAACCGGCAAAAGGATCTGAATCAGGAATGTGAGCAGTAGAAGACAGTGGATATCAAGTGGGTTGAGAGCTAGACTTCTAGTATAAAATCCACTGTTTGTGACAAGGAAAAATATATTGTGTTAAAACATAATTGGAAAAAATAGAATGGTGCTTATTATGCGGGAAAAAATATATGCCTTCTTCAGATTCTGTGACAGTTGAAAAAACAAAATCCTGAAGAAAATTGCCGGGTAAATCTGTTTGATTTGCATATGCTTAGATATTTTGTAGAATATGGATGACTTCAACACAGAATTTGAATAGTTGGCAAGAATTAGTATATCTACATGCATTTTTCTCAATAAATAAGTAGGTAATGCACTGCTATATATCTGAGATAACTGTGTACTGAATACATATTTCCACATTTTAACTGTACATGCTTTTTGAAATTCACCTTGAAATGTGATTTTAAAATATTGATCATATTTAGAATTAGACATTTTTCTTTTAAAACTATTAGCAACCTAGTTTCTGTATATAGTTAGGGTTCATGATACACTGTAACAGAACAAGAAAATTGACATTTTGCTATTATACAAACCCATACACAATAAACCATTTGTACTATAATTTTATTTGGGTAACATCCATTCATGATTCAACTTGAGCTAATTAAAATATTCAAAAGTGCTCATAAGTCAGTATCATTATTGAAAATAATATTTTCTTGAAATATTGGCAAAGTTGGTTATCCATTCTATGTTTCTATACAGTTCTCTAATATAATATATTTATATTTTGTGTAGCTGTTATGCTTTCAAAAATATAAAAAGCAATAATATCAATAAAAGAAAATGTGGATCTACCTTGTATGAAAAAAAAACATACAGAGAATAAATATGAGTTGAAAATGATTTACACGGGGTACATTTTGTATCCAATTTGATTTATCATCAAGTAACAAGAATGGTTAATGCCATTCACAGAATTTGGATATGCAGATAAGAGGGCCATGAGGATTAAGCCAACTGTACTAGAGCATCACTCAGCTCCCCAATCTCCATTTTGTTCCGGAAGTTTGTTCCAAATTCTTCTTCTGCACATAATTCACAAAGTAATCCTAAAATGGATGAGAAAGTGCCAGAGGAAAGAGTTTCTACTGGTATTTCTACCCATAGGATGGCTCATTTTCAAAAGTATATTTTCTCTCACGTTCCAAAGACACATCTTGTTGCCTCCATGAAGAATATTGAATATAGAACACCAAAGCTGGAAGGGACCTTGGAGGTCTTCTAATCCAACCCTCTGCTCGAACAGCAGACTCTATACCAGGGGTCTTCAAACTTGGCCCTTTTATGACTTGTGGACTTCAACTCCCAGAATTCTTCAGCCAGCATGCCTGGGAGTTGAAGTCCACAAGTCATAAAAGGGCCAAGTTTGAAGACCCCTGCTCTATACCATTCTGGAATAATGGAGGTTCAATCTTTTCTTGAAAACCACCTCTGATGGGGCACCTGTAACTCAGGGAGGCAAGCTGTTCCATTGATTAATTGTTCTCACTGTCAGGAAACTTCTCTTTCGTTCCAGGCATGCAGAATAGAAAGATAGCAAAGCTGGAAGAACCAGCCAATTGCTTTGCTTACTATCGATTGCACACGCAAAATGAGGACAATGTCATTGGATAGCAATTCACTACTGAGGCTGCAAGAGCAAAATATGGATCAGCCATTAGAGCAACTATTTTCACACTGATCATTTTCTGGCTGCCCAAGGATGGTTAGAGATACTTTAACTCAAGAGAGAGGAAAGGTGCTCACATTAAATATTAGGAAGAGCTCTCCATCAGGCCACCCAAACCAAGAAAGACACACTGTGATTCTTCCAAGCAGATTATTTTTATTGATCCTCATCTATAGACAGAATCTTGCCAAGCTGAAGCAAACTACCAACCTCCCCCAAAAAAGCATATATTCCACAAACTACTAGGGGGAGACTGTCTTTATCCTCTTTCTCTCATATCAACTATCTGAACTGAGTTATCTCTTGCTCCTGGACTCCAACCTATCACATTTCCTTACAGTGTGACTATAAATTGTGCACTTTCCATCATTAAAGGTTTTTAGTTATACGGAGTTCCAGGTTCTGCTCCTAAGTCTGTCTTTAACCTGAATTTGTATGTAAGTCAAACTTGTATTTAGGAAACGGACTGTCTATTGCTAAAAATGGCGGATGGCATTGTCCTTCCTTGAACCAATGAACTGCTAAAGCTGCACTATGCTTTCAGGAATGGCTACAGTGGCTATATTAAATGCTATGTTAAAAATGTGCAGCTTCAACAATTCCTGAAAGCATTGCATGGCTTCAGTGGTGTTGAAGGAAGAGTCTCCATCAGTTTATTGAAGAGGAGAGCCAGACAGTAAGATGGCTCTGGAAGAAGAGAGAGAGAGCACATGTAGGGAGTGGGTTTTTATACCCTCTGGGGCCTTTGTTTGGAGTTGTTTCCTTTGTATTTCCTGTGTCATGTATTCTGACCTGAGTCTGAGTGTGCCCCTTTGGCATCTGTGGGTTAATCCTATTATGTCCTGTCTTAGAGTTTGGGTATGTAGATTTTAGGTGTCTTTGTCTTCTTAATCTTCTAGCTTGAACCTTCCTGAATGGTTTACATCTGCATTTCTACCGAGCTGGTTTCTGCTTGGGGGAGGGAGACTTGGGGCTATTAAGAAAACTGGGCATGCTTTTCTCCCTCTTTAAGATCCTTTGAGGAAATATATTTTTTCTGCCCTTTTAATATTTCCTTCTCTGTGGGGCTGACTTCCCACAGTGGTTTGTTGACTCAAGGAAGGAGTACACCATCTGCCATTTTTAGTAATAGGCAGCCTGTTTATCTCTAGATGTTGTCCTTAAGCTGGACATTCTTAACTCAGGGACTGCCTGTAATTATAGGAGATTAGGCTAGATAAATCTCTTCCAGTACAGCAGCTTGAATCCAATTGGTTTCAGGGGGACTTAAGGGATGAGCAGGCTTCATATTGTTTTTTTTTAAAATTAAAATACTGAGATCCATCAGCCTGCAGCCTTCCAGTTTTGGGTCAGGGTGGAGTATTCTGAATTTTGAAAGTGTGTTGTGGGCATTTTCCTCAAATGGCTGCCACTGGGGCTGTGTGTGCAAAAGCCACTAGAGCAGCCCCCCAGCGAGATAGGCAACAAATAAGTTTAACAAATAAATACAGTGGTACCTCGGTTCTTGTCATTAATTGGTTCCAGAAGGTATGATGAGTACTAAAAACAAGTACCAAACAAATCATGTGACTAACACATCACCCTTTGTTTCAGCTGGAAAGGGTAGCATGTCACAAGGCAGCCAACACTGACAGGCTTTATGCCTCGTACCAAACAAACAATGAGTACCTGGACAAAATTTTCACATCAAAATGCATCTTGTACCAAATTCGACGAATTTCAAAGCAGTTGAGTACTGAGGTATGATTGTAAATAAATTTGTCCAGGAACAGCATGGCTGCCTCAGGGGTGGGTGGGTGGGTGGGAGGTGTGGCCACTTCCTAAGCCTCTACTACATGCATGTCAAACTGCCGGCCCGTGGGCCAGATGTGTCACGCCGAAACCGCACCCACCCCATTGCCAGCAATGGGAAAAGTCGCGATATGTTGCACAATGTCACATGACGTTGCGAGTTTGACAATGCCTGCTCTGCTAGAAAGCAGGTTGCTGAGATGCCTTTAATCCCCTTATTGTCCACATTTGGGAATGGGAAATTGTTTTTGATAAAAGATGTGGAGTAACATTATGTAGAGTGCCAAAAGCAAACCAAGTCCTGGTTTGTCTTTACTTGGATTTTGCAAGGGAGTTTGGAGAGTGGGTAGGTTGTCTTTGTTTTCTACATTGTGTTAACTCTATTTTACAACTTGTCTTATTTTTGTGTGCATATTTCCCAGCCCGGAATAACAAGAATTTATGCCACCAAAGGTTGGCAATGATGTCAGAGGCAGCTCAGGGGAGGGGGGGAGTTATAAAAAATATTTAGGAACTGAATGCAGCCTTGGAAGGGTTGTGTTTTTTTCCCCTGTGGTGGACTATTCCTATTGTACGCTGCAATGCCTATACTTTTCCCATTTACCAATTGTCATCCAGTTAGCCTGCATGACTGTTACGTCTTCTTCTTTAGAAGTCTAGCATTCTGGCTGACAGCCCACCCGGTTAGATCTTCTCTACTCTAATTACTTAGCTGTGTTTAAGTCTACACCAGCTTTGATTTCCTAACATGTTGAAGGTATTGAAAATGGGATACACAAAAACAATCTCTTTATAGCCAGCCAGATGATAATCCTAAGAAACCCAAGATCCAAAGGTAAAGACTAAATATGTCATACATACATACATACATACCAGTTTTTAGACTGACATATTGGCCAATCTATTCACTCTTGTTTATGTACGGATCGATTCCCCTCAACTCTGAGCAGTGGGACAAATATTCCCTTATCTATCTCAATATTCGTTCTCTGTATTGACTGGCCTTCCTACGTGTTCATGCTTGCTAAAGAAGAGCTGACATCTTAAATGGGGAACAAGGACAGTCAAAAGGAAGAATACAAAAGGCAATAATGCTTGTGTACATTTGCCGTAATCCTTTGCTCTCTAAACATCGGACTACAATAATGTTTTCAACCCTCAAGTGCTGTTTGGTGGAAATCTTTCACTCATGTTATAATAATCCCTCTGTGTCACCGATCAGCCCAGTTCACCAGCCCGCTCTTCTGCTGATCAGTCTTCCGTGATCTGATCTGCTGGTCTCTATTCTTCTCCTCCATCCCTCTCTCCTTCCCTGTCCTCTTCTCTCCCTTGTTCAGTCCCCTCTGTCACCTTTGACCCAGCTGCTCCCTCATCTCAGCTTCCAATTTTTCATCCTTTTCAAGCAGCCAGCTGATTGAACACAGAATTAAAAAAACAGGGTCCGTGATGCTCTGTCTTCCTCTCCTCTCTCCTTTATTAGATGTTAATCCCTCAAACCTGGCACTGGTACCCCTTTGGCACTAATGAAGTTGTGTTTGTGTGTGTGTGTGTGTGTGTGTGTGTGTGTGTGTGTGTGTGTGTTTAATCAGCTGCTGCTCCACTTCTCTGCTGATTCCTATCCTCCACGGACTGTGTCGCACTGAAGGGTGCCGAAGCACTTTGCTGCCTGCTCATTTATCACCCTGCTTATGCCACCTCTCCAGTCACCCAGCCAGCGTAGAGAGATTTCTTCCTACTGAGCAGCTACGGAGAAGCATTTTTTACAAGGTGCAGGTGAACCTCTGGGAATTGCTCTTTGCATCTATCTCTCTGCTGAAGATCCTTGCATCTTGTCTATGGGCATCAGCTGAATATCTTTTACTTTCTTTTTTTTAAAAAGAGGACAGACCTTCAGTCCTCTGTTGGCGTGACGGTCCAGAAGTGATTTGGTCAAATGTTCCAGGATTGGTCTCTGTCCATCAACTGAGGGATCTTGAATCATACCCTTGACACTTGTTTTTGGGATCATTTCTGGAGCAACCTTCTTTTGGATCTGTTAAGGAAGGGGAACCAACAATTCCTGGATTTTGAGCATCCAACGTTTTCTTCAAATGGGAATATTTGTGGCTGACAGCTTAAGTGGCATTGTGAGCCGTTGTTAATGGGTGATACTTTGTACTCTTCGCAATCCAGTCTTTCAGCTCCCCCATGCAATAAAAGGCCTGATCCGCTTGGTTCAAACTGCTTCTTTTTAGGGTTGTGAACTGCTGGACCGTTCAGACAGAGGGCCACTCCTTCAGATACACATTTCCTCTCTTCCTGCATTTGTTTCCGTTATTCTTCAGCGCGAGCACTGGATCTTTGACATTCCTTCTGGGCAAAAGTTTGAACTGGCAGAACTCCAAAGATTTGACAAAGCCCGCTGCATGCTTGTGGCTTGTAATTGTGATGAATAATTAAAAGAAGAAAAAGAGTTTGCAACCTTGTGGGAGAGAACTGTAAAAGAGCTGCCATGGATTTCAGAAAGACAATTTCTTCCTTCAGGAGAGGAAGAGGACTGAGAAATGATTCTTAAAGTAGGATCAACAAAGCAACTTGTGAGCTGTTTCATCCCGAGGAGAGGCAGCGTTGTGGGTGCAGGGGCCAAGCAATGTCACTTGGTTCGGATAGACTGCATCCAAAGATCACATTTTGAATAGATTTAGCAAGCCTGAGGGGCCCAACAGAGCTGCTGAAAAGCAAACTAGGGGAGATTTCAGGGGGGAGGCATTTGGGGGGAGGCATTTGAAATGATTAGGAGTTCCTAATATTCTAGTTTTTGAGACCCTAAATGTCTATGGAGTCACAAAGGTGCTTTTTCAAGAGGCAACTGGACTTTTTTGATTTTCTTTAAAGACATTTTGCTTCTCATCCGAGAAGCTTCTTCAGCTCGGACTGGATGGTGGCAAATGCAAGGATTTATATTCTTAGTGGAGTATCTAGGAAGCGAGGCTACCTTAATGTTTTGCCTAGTTACCACACTGTTGCTCCAGAGAGAAAAGAAAACGTGGTAGGAGACTCATTGACATGGCAGACTGGCTAGTTGTTCACTTTGAAGACTATTAGCTTCTGATCAGGGGTCTCCAAGATAGCATTTTAGAGTCAGGTAAGGCCTCTGGAAGTTTCTAGGACTTTTTGTAATTTGCTATCAAAGATAAAATTTTGCAGTAGTATGTTGTGTAAGAAGCTGGTCTCTGTAGCCTAAGAAGGAAATTTTTTAACTCTTTGAAGCTATATCAACCCCTCACAAGTGTATGGGTGGCAGATGGTGGTTATGGAAGGCTGGAAAAAGATCTCCATAATTGGGAAAGCTTCCTCAGCTCTTCAAAAAGAAGCTTTGCTAGTTACAGAAAAGAGATGAAAAGCATCCGAAGATTCTGTAGATTCTGTGACATGCCAAAAGACTTTTAGCATTTGCTTTAAATTTACTGATGGCCTTTACATTAGAAAGGGTTTAGGATTGTCTCTGCTTTTTAGTCAGATTGAAAGGTTTTGTTCCTGTTAATAGGGGAGTAAACAGGAAGAAAAGGCTTGTCAAGAGGAAGATTTTTTTTTAAAAAAAAATCTTTTCAAAGTATTCAGCACAAGCCATTTATCTTGCTGATAATATCCACAAACATCGCGTCATAACATAGAGAAGCTATATCAGACTTTTTGGGGGGGCCGAGTGCAGAATTTTGTCACCTTCCATTTATAACCCATTTCCCCCTATTACCTTTCCTACCTTTTTTTTTCCACAAACGCATACACACCCTGAAATCTATTAAGGCATGAAGGATTAGCTGTGTGGTATCTTTCGCTCAGTCACATTAGGAGCTGTCATCGGGGAGCATCTAAGATTGATGGCACCCATCTCTTTATTTGCTCATTCAATCTCATTGACATACACCCCTTGGAATGTAGGTGCAAACTTGCTTTTCCTTCTGATCCTACATCCCACTTGTTCCTTTGGCTCCTATTCTTTATATCCTCAAGTAACCAGATCTAACTCCAAGTTCTGACATGCTTTTTTCCCCCCATTAGGGCGAATGCTTTGTTGAACACAGCCTACTCTCTGCTTATAAAGATGAGAGAATGATGAAAATTGGAGAAGCAATTTGCCCACCGGACTCTTGTGCAGATTCACTAAATCCAGACGATGTCTGATCGATCCACCACTTAGAGTGACTTTGAACAATTGGGTTTGATCTCAAGGACCAACCCCGTCTCTTCCTGTAGCTCTGGGGAAATTGTAACGATGATTCAATTAAGCCGAAGAGCTCGCTCAATGCTTTCCTTGGGCCTCAACTGTCTTGCCCTCTGTTTTTCTGTGTCGGCTTTCAGCACCAGCTATTGGTGTGAAGGGACCCACAAAGTGGTGAAATCACCCTGCCTTTCAGTGGTCAAGAAAGGGAACTGTGTACCCAGCAACAGCAACGGGACTGTGGATACAAACGAGACGGTGGATCCCCACAAAGTCCAGTACATCTGGGAGACGGGTGAAGACAAATACGCTTTTAAGTATTTCCACACGGGTTTCTGGCTGTCGTGTGAAGAACATCATGGAGGTATTAAAGAGGGTCACCTTCCCTGGGCAGTTGATTCCATGACTATATTTGTAGTTAGACATTCTTGTTTTCATGGGGTGGGAAAGAATTGGCTAGATAAGCAATGTAGACAATGTCGTAGGAGAACTTCAAGGGGCTATAAAGGACCTTAACGCGCAGAGTTTTATAAGAAGGGACTAATATATCAGGCCAACCTATAAATAAGAGCACAGAGCTTTTTCCCAGCCACACCTTCTTAACTCTTTCTCCTATACTTTTGCCTGGGATCCTCTTTGTAAAGTACTAGTGACAGAGTCTTGTCTTACTCTGTGCGATGTATAACCAACAACAGTAATAACGAGTGGCACAGTGGAAAGTGAAGTATTTAGTATTCATATCCTCAGAAACCCAGGTGAGGCTCTTGGGCTAACTTATCTCACACCATTATTCTTTCTCAGTCTGATAACTTTGGAGGACTGTTGGAATAGAAAATGGGAAGTGGGGAGGGAGAGGCTTGTAAGAACTCAACTGAGCTTTTTGGAGGAAGGATGAGATAAAGGCAACAGATAATTATAAAACACTACTTGGCTACATCCAGGATGCTTTTTTCCAGTGGATTGTTGGAAGGAGGGTACTAGTGCTATGGTTTGTTCTCTGGAACAAAGCAGGGAAAGATGCCACTAAAGTCCTTGGCATGCTCAACCTTCTGTGTGAAAAATGGAGGTGGTTTTTTTTCATCCCGAGTTTGCCCCCACTTGAGATTTTTTTGTAGTTTTGCAAATCTTGACACCTGTTCTCTCCCTCCTGTATCTCAGAGCATGGCCGAACAGCTGTGTTCAAGGGCTTTCTGCAAGTCTGTGAGCCTGGAGAAACATATGGTGCATAAATGGGGTTCTTTTCATTGCCAATCCCCATTCTGCCTCACTAATGAGACCTTAGGAGGGGCTGTCTGCATTGTTTTAATGTGGGGCGAGTTAAAATCAGTGATTAATGGATATACCCTGGCCACCAATTCTGGATGGTGGTGGTCCAGACTGATACAACTCTCCTAGTGGAAAGAAGCAAATGCTGCCATTCTCTCAGTTAGAAAGGTTTTGGAACACAGTGTCCACAGACCAGACACAAGGTGACATGTCTGTACTGAGGTGCTGAGCTGATTACAACCCTTAGCGAGGTAGTCCTTGACTTACGACCAGAATCAAGCTTGGAATTATGATCCATAATTTAATGTATTGTACAAACTCAGAGAACATACTTAGTTGGCTAAAAGAAGGTTAAATTAGCTGCAAATAAGCAATACTGTTCAGAACCAATCACAGTAGAGATAGTCCTTTACTTATGACCATAATGGAGCCGGCCCATCATGGTCGTAAGTTACTACGTGACCAACCTCATTATATGCCATTTTTTCAGTGGTCATTAAGCAAGTGTCCTGGTCATAAAGCAAACCAATAGGTTGCTATGGGCATGGTTTTGCCAAAAACTGGAAATAAAAGCGTAACTGTCATAAAATGCAGTCATGTGACTGAGGGATGCTCAAAAGGCTGCAAATGCAAGTTGCAAAGTGCCTGAAGTTCGATGATGTGACTGAGGGACAATCATCAAAATTGCAAATCTGGGTTGCAAGTTGCTCCAAGGTAGGTCCATAATTGCTTCGGCCAGTGCTAAGTGTCCAGACATAAGTCGAGGACTACCTGTAGCCAGTCAAATCCAATTTTAACTGAGGAGGTAGACCCCAATTTTACCCTTATTGGAGAATTCTTCAGGAAAGAATACCATTTTTTTTGAGCAATGTCTGAACATGGAGATGTTCACTAGCTGGATTTCTCAGCACAGATCCCAATACATTTCCTTCACGGCATTATGGAAAATGTACCTAGCACCACAGTCTCCTAATTATTATAAGAGGGGCCAGCGGCTGGACAAGATTGCCAGACAGGTTAGTGTGTGGATCAGAATTTAGAGTGCAGTTAGAGAGATGGAGAACTTTAAACTTCAAAACAACTTTGAAAGTCATAGTTTGACCCAGGGGCCTTCAAACTTGGCCCTTTTCTGACTTGTGGACTTCAACTCCCAGAATTCCTCAGCCAGTGTGCCTGGCTGAGGAATTCTGGGAGTTGAAGTCCACAAGTCATAAAAGGGCCAAGTCTGAAGACCCCTGGTTTAACCCTTCCCCAACCCAGATGCCGTCCAACATCCCAAGCGTCCCGCTGGATTTTGTGAGCTAGGAATTCTGGGAGTCTATTGTAGTTGAGGAAAAATGGTATTTGGACTATGGCTCTTTCTTTGATCCCTTTGTCTTCTCAACCTGGTGCATTTTCTTGCTGAGATCAACTCAGATCGACCTGCCGTTACTTAGCGGCAGAAACAGAAAGATCCCCTTTTCCTGGGGACAGGGGAGGGATGTTGGCATGAAGTCATTGCCACGTTCAGCAGCAGCTGTGGCTAAACTGTCATTGTCTTTTCTCACTGTTCCCCTCACGCCAGAGGAGAAGTGTCGGAGTTTCATTGAGCTGCCTCCAGAGTCAGAAAAAGGTGAGAATTTGGATGGCAAAATAGGCCAACTCACGCAAGTGCAAAATGAGTGGGAAGCAACACCGTAAGTACCGCAAAGTTTATTTTTCTGAGGTAAACTTTCAGCTAGTCAAATGTTGCCTTCTCAAAGAGATAGAGAAGCCTTGTGGTCACCAAAGTCTTTTCTCCCACCCTGCACTCAGTCAGTCCAAATGCCTCTTTGTTATCATTTTTTCCAGTCCTTCCCAGCTGGGCTTTTGAATTTTATAAGCAGAGGCAGTGGGAAAGCTTCAGGCAGCCTCTGGGACAACAGAATAATTTAGCGGCTGCCATCAACTTCTTTCCTGGTAGCAAGAGGCAGCTTAGCCTCTTTCTTCCCCGTAACCCTTTTTTTCCCTGCAGGAGTGCTGTGGCTCTCAGTTGCTTCTGAATTTTTTTATATCATCCTGTTGAGTATTGGATTCCTGCTGATGTGTTTAGATGCTATCTACTATGCCAACTTCATTGACGGCCTCAAGATCAATGCTTTCGCAGCTGTGATCACTGTTTTGTCAGGTATTGCCCCTTGCCCTCCAGTCCATCTCTTTATTCTGTGTAGACAGAAATGTCTCTGAGATAGTGCCGATGTAGATTTCCCAATCTTGGCCATTTTCGGAGAGGTAAATTTCAACTCTCAGAATTCTTAGCAATGTGGTCAGGCTGACTAGGGAATCCTAATTAATGCCCAAGGTGGAAAAAAGAGAGTTATAATACTGGGTGCGATTGACTTAACGATTGCTTTGCTTAGCGATGGAAATTCTGGTCAGAACTGTGATTGTAAGTTTAAGACTAGCTGTATGTTCCCGTCATTCTTTCCCCCTCTCTTTATAGAGTATGTACTGGGGTGAGCTTTACTCTTAGATTTGGTTGAATCAACCCACAACTTGCATATCTGTGTGTATGGGTGTTTATAGGCTTGCCCGCTTAGGTTGTTGATTGCTACATGGAACATTTCCAGGCTGCCAAAAGAATTATGGCTTGAATGGGTTTATTGACTTCTTCTGCTCCACAGGTCTCCTGGGCATGGTGGCCCACATGATGTACATGACTGTCTTTCAGGTGGCTGTAAACTTGGGGCCAAAGGATTGGAGGCCCCAGACATGGTATTATGGATGGTCCTTTGGGTGAGTAGCCAGCTTTGAGGAGTGTGAGACTAGGAGGATCTTTCCCCTTTAGAGTTTACCACCTTGTTTTGGTCAGAATGGAAAGAAAAGAGAGGATTTGATCGAAGTAGGAAAAAAAGAGGGAAGGAAGAGATTCAGAGGTGTCTAAGAATGGTTATACGGTCCCAAGAGGTGGCTGGTAATAAATTCCTGTGACAAACAGCATGAGATTCTGATCTACCAAAATGTACAGTCTGTTCATTTTTGATGACAATAGCACAGTGGATGGTAAAACAAAGAGCGTAAATCTGAATGAGTAAAAAGAACAAAATATAAAAATCTGAATCTCAAGAGATATTTTAGAGAAAGCTGTCTCATAACTCAAGATGCCTGGTTTTCTTACTTGTAAAAGTGGCAAAAAAAGGACCGTGAAAAAGAAGAATGATTCTAAAACACTGAGATGTGGGTGTCCATGGGTAGAAGGTTCAAAACAGTCAAGAAGATAGCCACGATAGAATGATTGAATCCCCATTCCTTTTAGGCGTGCCAAGCGTGTGTTGTACATAACAAAGAGGTGGGATTTTAATTGCCCAATATCAACTGCTGTCTTGACTGTCTCAGATACCTCTGCAACCAAGCATGTTTAAGATTCATGGATCAAAGCTTCTGCTTGTATTTATAATAGAGGAGACATTGACCTTAGCCTTAATATTGAGATTCTGGAGATGAGGGAACTTTGTGGATGAAAGAAGCAGTGCAACTGAGTGGGTGGATAAATGTTTGGGAATAGTGATGGACAATTGAGGAAGACATCAGTGTATCAGTGGCCAAGGGATTCAAGTTGTGTTCTTTCCTCCTTTGCTCACCTCTCCTGATGTTCTCCCCACAGCTTGGCCTGGCTCTCTTTCACTCTCTGCATGTCAGCCTCGGTGCTGACCCTCAACACTTACACCAAGACTATTCTGGAGTTCAAATACCGTCGGCAGATTTTTGAGAAATACACGGTGTCAACGGGAAGCATTCGAGGTTCCAACTCACCAGTGCTGGCCCCTGACATGGAGCGCTTTCTGTGGGAGAAATATATCTTCAGTGTCAGTGAATCCCTAGACTTCTCTGCAAGTCCAACCGGCCGCTTAGCTCTCAGCGGAGGCCGAAAGGAGTGCTCAGGAGGATATGCTGGGCTCCCAAGGAGTCAGAGTGGAGATAACAAGGATAGGGATGATGGGGAACCTTGCTGAGGAGAGGAGGCTGTGTGGAAAAAGAGAGCCTTGTCCACCATTTTTCTTCTCCCTCTCACATTCACTCCCTTCAGCACCTAGTTTTAATGATGTTTTCTTCTCTCTCCTGTTCGAAGCTCTCAGTAACTTTCACAGCTTGGAGACAACCTCATCACTGAGGACCTGTTTTAAAGAAGATTTTTACCCCATAGTTTTTTTTTCATATACGGTACCACTCAAGGTGGCAAACATATCAACATTGCTTGCTATTTTCCCCACAACAACTGTGTGGGATGAGTTGGGCTGAGAGAAAGACCAGCCCCAAATCACCCAGCTGTTTTTACATGTTTAAGGCGGGATTAGAAGTCATCTGCTGATTGGCCCCAAATCATCCAGACCGTGCTCATGCTTAAGGTGGGACTAGAACTCACCATCGCCTGCTGATTGACCCAAAGCTACCCAGATGGCATTCGTGCCTAAGGGGGGGGGGGAACTAGAATTCACCGTCTCCTGGTGATTGGGCTAAAGCCACTCAGCTGGCTTTCATGCCTAAAGGGGGCCTAGAACTCACCATTTTCTTGAGATCTGCAGATTTGAAAAAGACAAATTGCCAGATCCAGGGATCCAATCTCCCTGTCAGGACAGTTACAGACCATGAAGGAAGCTTTATTAATTTGGGATGTGATGGGTGTTGAATGTCTCATGTCAAGGCAATTCAGCTGCAAATGGATTTTGGAGATCGACCTTCCTGACTGATCTGAATTACAGAAAGAGAAAGAGAGCCATCTTACCAACTAGTTAGGTTTTGGCAGAACTTTTGCCTGATTTCTGAAAGATGGTGGCTCATTTGAACAAGTGCCACTAAACTTTTCTGCTCCGTATATCAGAAGGTCTGTTTGACTTTGTATCCTCTGTAATATTATCTCTTTGCCTGTTGGCCAAAAGTTTTTCAAGTCATCAAGAGATGATGGAAAATTACTAATGAAACAGCTCATTACACTGTAACCATTAATTAAGTCATTAATCTCACCAACAACTACCTGCAAAGTTCAAGACATCATCCAAGCATTGATTGGAATCAAAATCCCCATATTATTATCATTTCCACTCTCATTTCTAAATGTTCCCTTAGAAACTTCATTAAGTCATGCATATTTGTCTGGGGAGATCATTTTAAAGAGGTAGGGAGACCACAGGAAAAAATATCCTACCCAGTCAAAAAGGATCATGGGATATCTCTCCCTATACGCTGCCTCCAACTGTACAATGCAGTGTTCTGTTGGATCATCACACCCCAAGACTGCTATGGACTCCTAGAGTCCTTATTTTTCTTGTGGCTTCTGAGGGCCAATTTGCTCAAAGCCCCCTGCAACTCATCCCCTTGGCTTTCTTTTGATCATCTTACTTAGATACTAGGGCATTCACTTACACTGATGGACACAGTAGACCTCAGAGGAAGTAGATCCCCAATAGACCTCCTTCCATTTGGTGTATTTCAACTTCTTATGGGAAAACCCTCATCTGCCCAGGATGAGTTGGCTTGTATGACGTCTAGTATATTTTCTTTCTTTCTTTTTTTTTCAAGATCCTCTCCAAGAGTGCAGGAGTAGTTCAAATGAGTGTGAAAAGTCATTGTTTATGCTCATCTATACCCCCAACACACACACACACACACACACACACCTACCTGTTCTGCTTCCTCCCGTTTGGAGGCTGGTTCCGTAGCACAATAGGGGGACTCCCACGCCTTGCTCTGTCATCGTGACTGGTTTGTGGTGTGTTTGGTAATTAGAGCACATTGGAGAACATGTGTGCCAAAATTCAGCTTTCACTGTTGTAGAATTACTCCCTTGGGGCATGAAACATCAAAAGATGCTCAAGTATCTTTAGAGACATGGTCTGTGCATAGTATGGTTGTTTGAGTAATAGAGTAGGTATAGCTCCCCCCCCCCCGTTATTCCAAGTAATGACTTAGCCATTTGGATCCGATATATTCTGCCCTGCAATTTCACCCTTCCTCCCTACACACACACACCTTTTTTTTCATGCCACATTGCTTCTGCTCTCTTCTGTCCCTCCACCTCCAATATCCCTGCCCTCCCCCCGAAACCCATTTGTAGCTGTCTGGTTAATCTGATCTGCTTTAGCATCATGCAATTTTCTCATCTGTAGGGAATGATGGAAGAGCAAGAGTCATTAATTTCTGGTTGATTAAAGAAATTAAGGAATTAATCAGTGTCAGTCTGCTTCATTTCATAAGTGGGGGAGGGAGGAGGAATTTTCCAGCTGCTCCTCATTTCTCTGCTTAAGAGAGAGAAGAAAATCAAGCAGGGGGATCAGAAGTATGAAGCCCACCACAGCAGCTTACGGTAGGATCCCCCTGAGAGAACCTTGTGTGATCTCATAGGTGGGCAACCAGGAGTGGTTTCCAGTTGTCTTAATAGGAGCCATTTAAAAACCTCCTGTCTTCCTCTTCATAAATTACACCGCTGAGAAAGGAAACTTGAGCAGAAGCTAGGAATCGAACCTCTGTTCCTAGGAGCAGAGAGAGTTTAGCTCTAGTTCTAATCCTGATCTCAAGGAACTTAATCCTTTACCTCTTGTCCAGTTGTAATTCTGAACTGTAATTGGTGCACCTGAGTAATCCAATATGCTTCAGTGACTCCATCCAGCCACCTCATTCTCTGTCGTCCCCTCCTTCTCTTGCCCTCAACCTTTCCCAGCATTAGGATCTTCTCCAGTGAGTCCTTCCTTCTCATTAGGTGGCCAAAGGACCAATGGGAGAGGCCAAAACAAAATTGGCGGAGGGCTTCTGTATGGTCTCATAAACAGCCCATCCCATAACCTGGAAGATGCCCAGAGCAGCAGAAGGATACTAGCAGAGATAGGGACTGAGTAAAAGAATTGTCTTTTTTAGAAAAAGGAACAGTACTTGTACTGTATTATTAAAATAATGAAATACAAAGGGAAAAAAAGATCTACACTAAACACTAAAAGTTGAATAACATAAAAAATGGCAACTTCTGAGCCTAAATAAAACACAAACAAAAATATTATGGGAAAACTTTCCAGTTACACATTCTTCTCTTCTCAGCCATTTATTTCCTCAACTGCTGACCACAACTTAGATATTTAAACTGTACATTAAATATTAAAGATCGCTGCTGGTATTTGTTGAAATCCTTTCATCTATTAGTTTTGATTGGTCTCATCTTTTTTCCCCCTAAAACACATAATCTAAAGGTCCAAAATTGTCCTGCTATATAGATATACTGGGTATTGTCAGTTTTGCGATTCTTGCATTTTTTCCAATTTTGGTCTCCCAATTTGATACCATCAGCAAAGTTCACCTTTTCCAGTGTTGCGCAAAATTTGTTCTCCTAACTGCCAGCATGTATCTTAGTAATATTTTGTGATATTTTTCATTTATATTTTCAGGAATTATGCTTAATAGGAATACTAAATGTGGCTTCAGCTCAAATTTTGTTTTAAGATTTTTCTTGAATATTTTGATGTATTTTATTCAAATTGAAATGGTATAGCGTTTCCTGCCTGAGCAGGGGGTTGGACTAGATGACCTCCAAGGTTGCTTCCAACAACAACAACTTCTTCTTCTTCTTCTTCTTCTTCTTCTTCTTCTTCTTCTTCTTCTTCTTCTTCTTCTTCTTCTTCTTCTTCTTCTTCTTCTTCTTATTATTATTATTATTATTATTATTATTATTATTATTATTATTATTATTATTATTATTATTATTATTATTATTATTATTATTATTATTAAATAGTTTTGTGCATTTTTGGTACATAGCCATCGTATAATGTACAATCCTTCTTTGATATGGCATTTCCAATCTTTATTATTATATGATTTGTCTATTTTGGTAATTGTTGATAGGTTATCTATAAAATATTGTATATGGTTTTCCCTTAAATTATAAATTGGAGTAAATTGTTTTAATCCCCCCCCTTCCCCCGGCTCTTCTCATTGTTTCACTGTGATTATTTCTTTGATTTTTTTGCATACACTTTATCAAACAAGTTTTTATTTGTTACATCTCCATGTCATATTTCAATAACAATTTATGTGAGTGTCCTAATAGGTCAGGGGTGTCAAACTCAATTTCATTGAGGGCCACATCAGCATTGCGGTTGCCCTCAAGGGGCCAGGTGGGTGTGGCCTGGGTGGGCATGGCCTACTGGATGGGCGTGGCTAGAGTGTGTGTGGCTTACTGGGTGGGCGTGGCCAGCTCTACATCATTCGCATCAAGGGTGTCTATGGGGGCCTGGGCAGGAGTGGGGCAGATCTGAGGGTCTCTGGCAGGAGGAGGGTCTCTGGGCCAGGGCCAAGGCAGTGGGGGCCGTTCCCTCACTGTTTCCAGGATGGCTTCGCAGGCCGCATGAAACCACTTTGTGGGCCGGATCCGGCCCCCGGGCCTTGTGTTTGACATGTCTGTAATAGGTGATCTTGGTTTTGTGTGAGTCTTTCAGACTCTTGTCATTCTCAAAGTCCCTCCTTTCTTGAGATGACTTATTAAGTTCTAACAATTTGTAAGTATATCAGCCATAATAATTTCCTACCTTCATTAAGCAGTTCTTGATGTGTTTTAGGTTATTTCTAGAATCTGGATGTACCATATTGGCATATGTGATTAAATCTTAAATTAAATCAAGTATTAAATTAAATATTCATCCCTGAAGTAAAAGGCATTTGATGGTGAAACTAAAACTGAAATTGCAGACTTATTCTCATTTTTAATAGATTCCATATTTTTATCAAATCTTGTTTTATACTGTGTGCTTTCAAATTGTTTTCTTCTTCTGTTTCTTTATACCACAAGTAAACCATGAACTCCATGGGCTAGGCTAGCTCCTTCTATATTTGACAAGCTACAATTTAATCCATTCTCTTATCCATGATAGATAACAATATAATTTAACCACCCCTTTCTTTTGAAGCTTGTAAAATTTTAAGTTCTAGGTTTCAGTCCCCCCACCCCCATCTTTCTGGCTCTTTGTTTAAAATTTCTTTCCCTGATTTATTATAATTGTTCTGAAATATGCCCTTTTTACATCTTGTCAAATAGAGCTCCAAGTATTTCACTGGATTTTCTTGTCATTTCACAATTCTTTCACACACACACACACACACACACACATACACAAAAATCACAATTCTTTTTCCACAAAGTCTTCTTCTGAGGTTACATTTTTCTTATTATCTTTGTTTTCTTTTGATTTTAAAGCCAGAGAATTCACGAAAGTCTTTGATCTCATCAGTTGTCAGCCCTGAAAGGTAGCCCAGACAAGAAGCACCCACCATGATTATTAATACTATCTTTCTTGTAAGGTTATAGTATCATAATCTCGAAAGCAGTGGTGGGATTCAACCGGTTCGCACCACTTCGGCAGAACCGGTAGCTAATTTTTTTGTTGCCCAGGCCCAGAATGGACTTCCGGAAGCAGCATCCAGACAGAGAACCGGTTGTTCACATATTTGAATCCCACCACTGCTTGCAAGTTGCAATGTTGCGTGGTCACACAGAGAGACGGACACTTGAGCTGGGTAGTAACTTCTTTATTGGATCAGGAATGAAGCTGGGGCAAAAGGGGTTACCTGGCGTCTCTTTATACCTGCCCAGGTGAATCGCGACCAATAGATTCAAACCTGGGCTTCCCGCCAGTGCAGGTGGCCAATGGATTTAAACCCTGGCTTCCCGCCAGAGCTGACCATGCCCCGGGGCTGTCAACGACTTGCTCTATTCAGGCTTTCCTGCCAAAAGCGGTTATAGCCTGGAGCTGTCCAGCCCCCTGCTGTGCTGACATTTCCGTGTATGCTTTAAGAGCATACACTACACAAGTCTAAAAGTACTTCTCCCCTCCTTTACTTTTACCACCCCAAAGACTAGGGAAGATTGCTTCTGACGTGCTTTCTTTGGATTCAAATGATATTTATCAGACATCTATCTAGGCTGCAGATCTTCCCCCTGTCTACCAAAGTCATTCTCATTATTTCAACTTATGATCCTCTCCCTGAATTTTATTCCCAAATATTTATCTGTTTCACTAAATCATGTCCACCGAAATACCTAAAGCAATTACAAATGAGAAAGAGGATACCTTTGCCTGATGTTTTTGCTTCTTGAAAAAATTGTGGAAACTGCTGTATTGAGTGCCCTCTTTGCTGTTTGCTGTTGATATGTGCCCTCCACCCCAAGTTTTACATCCTGCTCCTGGATGCATTTTGTTTAAAAATGCTAATAAGAAAGGTAACTCCAGGTTTTCTGCACTGAAAAATATTATTACTACTACTCTTCCTACTTTTTATTGTTGACATATTCTACTGTAGTCCATTTATTATAAATCTACTGTTGCCCTTCATTTTCCTCTTAGGAATGTAACCAGTTCAGTCTGTACGTATTATTTCAGAAGTACACTTTCTGAAATGTTCTGTTAAAATTGTAGTAAATAGTTTATAGTCGGCATTTAGTTAAGGAATCGGTCCACTTGACTGCGGTTTCCCCAGATCAAAAGAAAGGACTGTCAGAGCATGGCAGATTGATTGCCCATCTTGTTTTTGCAAATTGGAATGGGATACCGTCTGGCAGCTTCTTAAGCTTTCTGCTTCCCCTACCGTGGCTGCCAAGGATGTTGTAGGCCACTTAGGAGGAACCAAAATGTAGAAGGGAGATGTTTCTCTGCCATTCCATTTGGAAAAGTACAAGTTAGCCCCATCAGTGTCCCAGCAATGTTCCTGCAAGATCCTGCAGGATCTTTAAGGTGCTGGTTCTTACCTATAAAGCCCTACATGGCTTAGGCCCGGGATACCTGCAGGACCGTCTGCTGCCAGGAACGACTTCCCATCGCCCTGTGCGCTCAGACAGAGAGGGCCTCCTCAGGGTGCCGTCGGCCAGACAATGTCGGCTGGCGACCCCCAGGGGGAGGGCCTTCTCTGTGGGGGCACCTGCCCTGTGGAATCAACTTCCCCTGGAGCTCCGGATGACCCCAGACCTCCGGTCCTTTTGTCATGACCTTAAGACATTTCTTTTCCAACAGGCCAACCTGGACTGATGATAAGGGGTTTTTAATATGGTTTTAAGGTTTTATTGGTTGTAGTTGGGGCTATAGATATAGTTTAATTTTTAATATTTGTATTTTTACTTGTATTTTACTGTTGTTAGCCGCCCTGAGTCCTTCGGGAGATAGGGCGGCATATAAGTCCCATTAAATAAATAAATAAATAAATAAGTTTCCCACCCATCGATCAAGGTTGCCACAGTCAATGGTGAAGGATCAAGGACAGGGTGCATAGGGCAAGTGGCTGGTAAGGGATGCCAGAATTGAGCCTGATCTCTTATCAGATCATAACAGATCAGGATCTGGTCAAACCAGTTGTTCTCCACTTTAGATAACACCCCTATACAGGTAGTCCCTGACTTATGACCACAATTGAGCCCAAAATTTCTGTTGCTGAGTGAGATATTTGTTAAGTTATTGCCTTAACAATTACACGGCTGCTAAGTGAATCTGGTTTCCTCATTGACTTTGCTTGTCAGAAGGTTACAAAAAAAGTGATCACATGATGCCAGGACTCACTGCAACGGTCATAAATATGAGTCAGTTGCCAAGCATCTGAATTTTGATCACATGACCATGAGGATGCTGCAATGGTTGTTAAGTGTGAAATATGGTCATAAGTCCTTTAGTGCCGTTGTAACTTTGAATGGTCACTAAATGAACTGTTGTAAGGCAAGGGCTACCTGGACATTCCAAGCTAGCTGGAGTGATGGTTATAGGTGGGCTTTGGTTATAGGTGAAGGATATCAAGTGGGTGGAGGCTGTGGCTGTCTGTCTTTCCTCATTGCTAAGTTGAAGGGTTGTCTAGCCATCCTTGAGCTGGCAAAATGCTACGCAATACTAGCAATGGAAGTTGCTAACCACCTGGACCAGGGGTAGGCAACCTTGGCTCTTTTATGACTTGTGGACTTCAACTCCCAGGATTCCTGAGCCAGCTATGCTGAGGAGAAATGGAGAGGTTTCCATGCTGAGCCATGCTGGCTCAGGAATTCTGGGAGTTGAAGTCCACGAGTCATAAAAGAGCCAAGGTTGCCTACCCCTGACCTGGACGGTCTCTCTTTTGCGTTTGTTGCCTCTGTCCCCGTCCCTTGCAATCTCAACTTCCAGATAATGGGTGGGTATGCCTAACAGATGTTACCCACTTCCAGGTTTCCATGAGGAAGAATCCAAATATGAGGGGAAATTCTACTTTTAATCATGTTCTAGCTAAGGATGAATTAGGCCTGTCTCACTGGGTTAGAGAGGAAGTTGAAGGAGCATCACAGGGACAGGAGGGAAAAAAGATGTCGCGGGCCTATTTCTACGCCACTGTTAAGGGCAAGTACAAAAAAGCCTGTACAAATTGGAAGTGACCCAGATGTCTTGCAAGACAATCCGATGAACAAGATCAGTGAACTGGCAGCTATTCTATCCATTGACTGAAGGTAGGCCTCAACTTATGACCACAGATTGAGCCCAAAATTTCTGTTGCTAAGCAAGACAATTGTTAAGTGAGTTTTGCCCCTTTTTACAAGCTTTCTTGCCACAGTTGTTAAGTGAGTTACTGCAGTTGTTAAGTTAATAACATGGTGGCTAAGTGAATCTAGCTTCCCCATTGAACTTGCTTGTCAGAGGGTCACAAAAGATGACATGACCCCAGTTGCCAAGTGAACTTTGATCACATGACCATGGGGATGATTTAATGGTCATAAATGTGGGAAATGGTCATAAGTCACTTTTTTCAGTGTCGTAAGTTTGAACAGTCCCGGAATGAAAGGTGGCAAGTCAAGGACTGCCTGTACAGCCGTTATTTTAAATGAATCAATTACATTTCTAATAACTGAACGATGTTCTCTCCTCCCACCGACAGGAAAGACAAGACTCTTTCGTTTAGACCTTTGTGAAGTTTTATTTCAAATGTAATTTTCCCCATCTTTTGAAAAAAAAATATTACAAAAAGGAAAAGTTGGAGGGAAAAAGAGAGAAGCAGGTCAATAAATACTTGGAAAATACTCAAAATAAAATAACATTATTAATAATATTAATATAATAATAACCACAATAACAAAAACAATAATTAATAAAATGACCCAGACTGGGAACAGATAAATAAAAAATAATAACTTACAAGGGTGAATTCTAACGACTTTATAAATATTAGGGATTATGAAGTATAGGTTTACTGGAAAAAAGAGAAGGGTTAATAACAATTTCATACAGTATTAGGGAACCAAATGTTGATGGAGAACAACCACTACTATCCCCAATCAGTTGGAATCCAGTAATATTTGGAGGCCACAGGTGCCTATTCTTGCATTAAAGAATATTAAACAAGAAAACCCTATTTAAAAATATAATATCATCCTGGAAGGAAGGATTAGACTTCTTATTTCTGTGTTGCATGATCCTGTTTGAATTCAACTGTGTAGTGTGGGATATTATTGCGATTTTTAATTTTTTTCTGAAGTTGAAGCAATTATATTTGGTCCTTCTTACACTGTATGGCCCAGTTAATTTTCTGGAAGTTAAATGCTGACTGGCTTGACAGAAACACAATTCATCCAGCAGGGGGCGCTGCTGCTAAAGGAAAGCAGGAATTCACTTATTTATCAAGGTTTTTATTTGGAAACTGGAGCATAATTTCCTATAACCTCAACTTCACTTTTTTCATTCTCAGGTAAATTCCTTTGAAGCAAGAAAAGAAGAACGCACGTGTTTCTCCATATTTATGTGTGTAGGGTATTTTTAGAAGTTGCTAAAACGAAAAGAGAAAAACTCTGAGATTGAATTTTATATACTAACAAATATCTCATTAGGAGAAAAGTGACCCAAATGCTTAAAAATTCCCTTATAAGTTTTTTTTCCTGATCTGTTTAAACTCTTTCCATTTTAATTGCTTGTGCAGTTAACTGAATCTCCATCAACGTGCATATGAATAATAGTATAGTTCCTTTACTAAAGAAAAAAAAATATTTTCTTTTGGTAAATGCAGGTCTGAGAGAAACAGAGCAATGCCTGTCCATCTTGTGCTTTTTCTTAATGGATTTATATTTGTAAATTAGTCCTCCACTCTCAAAAAAAAATTTTTTTTTGCCAACAACCTTGCAGCTGCTCTATTAATTTTGTGCGAGGAGTATTCTTTTAAGGTTAATAGGATCAAAATGGTAACTAGTAACAGGCTTCATTGTAGCACATCCTGTGCTGGCCTTGCTGAAGATATTAATTCTTTGTTGATTAGTGGCTACAGGTTTTGATATCCTGTAATGGATACAGAGAAACCAGTTGGGGTCTATTAGTGAAAAGAGGATGGCAGGTTGAGAAGGTCCAGCCTCCCCATAAGGGGCGCACTTCCTCATTTCAAGATATACCTTTCCTTCCTTTTATGCTCCAGAATCTCTAAATCTTTCGAGGTATCCAGGAGTATGCCTTTATGCAGGTTCTTATGCAGGAGCGCTGGTAGCGCATTGGTTAGAATGCAATATTGCAGGCTAACTCTGCCGACTGATAGCAGTTCGATCCTGACCGGCTTAAAAATTGACTCAGGCTTCCATCCTTCTGAGGTTGGTAAAATGAGGACCCAGACTGTTGGGGGGGGGTGGGGGCGGGGGGGGCAGCATGCTGACTCTGTAAACTGCTTAGAGCAATCCCTGGGCTGTGAGCTGTTTAGAACCGGGCCATGGAAGTGGCAGGTGAGCGTCTGTGCACTTATCCCCACTTGCGCAAGCATCAGGTGTGCGTGTGTGCGTGCGATCCATTCGTGCAAGCTGTGGGGGCGCGTGCCCACCGCTCACACAAATGGAACTGCATGCGTGTGCTTGCCGGCCGCTCACACAGAACCACCCCCTCTCTCTCCCACATCCACCCTGGAATGGTTGGGAACTCTGGTTTAGAACGTGGTGTAAAGCACTGTGAAGCGGTATATAAGTCTAAGTGCCATTGCTATAAGTCTAAGTGCCATTGCTATTGCAGTGACTTTCCATGGAAAACTACTCCTAACCTCATTTCCTCCACTTATGTTGAGAATAGAAGTTCCACAAATCCCAACCAACATGGACCTGCCCATCAGAAGGGCACCAGGGTACAGATCAGCCTAGACTTATGTGGCATAGCTCCTCCCCCACACTGCTCTCCCCAGCATAAACTGGGAGGGCAACATAGGTTGTGTGTCCCTGCAGGCAAGATCAACAATGGCCCACAGGTTGTGTCTGAAACAGGGATTCCATCACCATTATGGATAATACTACAAGATTCGTAAGTGGTACCCGCCAAGAGGGATCCCCCCTCTACTTGACACAGATCAATGCACATGTCTGAATGAGTTGTATTCTATCAATGGAGAACAGGAGGGTTTAAAAATTTCCTTGAAAAAAGGGGGTAGCATGCTTTCCCCAATTATTTTTCCAAGCCTGCAGGGAGAAGATAAGGTGATCGTTCTGAGGGAATCGAGAAAGCCGTCTCCTGTTCCACAACATCCCCACAATGTAGAAAAGTTATGAGTGGGTAGGCAAATCTTCTCTCTTCCCGCTCCACTGCAACCGTTAAAAGAGGAATCTAGTCTCATAGCCTTTCCTTCCTTCTTTGAGCCCCCCTCCATAGGGGATTTCCAGATAAGAGTTCCTGGTCGGTGAAGAACATCTCCAAAACATCCTGGACAGTTTTGTTTCTTGGTTTTTCACAATTTCTTCCGGATCAAGACCAGCACTCGGGCTGCCCAGTCTAAATAAAGATGAAATGAGTGGACAATGGCATGTCCAGCCTGGACAATAGACCAGTGGGTCCCATGGGTCGGGAGGGTTGGCAAAGTATCATTGGATCGTGTGACGTTGAGCTTCGTCATCTGGAGAGAAAAGGACAAGTGTGAGATGAATTATCCACAGGAAGACTAACAAACTCAATTTAGACAACTGTCCCCAATGATCATACAGCTGCTAATTTGGAACTACCATATTTGGAATGCAAAGATGCAGGAAGTCACTAGATGGCAGCAAAGAGACACAGAATATCAGAATACTTTGCTGCCGCCTGGTGGCTGCCTCAAGGTTTGCAGCGCAGATATTACTGTTCTCAGCCTACTCATTTCAACCTTACCACGTGTTCCAATCTTCTAACAAGGCGTTCAAGCCGAGTGTGCACTGTGCCAATATCATGCTCCATGGGCCGCAGCCATGTTGCTGCCTTCTTCAGCCACTCAAAATGCCGCTGGTAGCTTTGCAAATCGGAGGCATACCGGAGTAGACCTGCAGAAACCTGGAGGAAGGGAAAACCATACAGAAATTAGGAAGGAGAATGATGCTGCGGCCCCATCCTTGCCTCGCAACAGAGAAACTGAGACTCTGGGGACATGGGACAGCAACTGATTTGATATGAGTCTCCAGAGAAAATGGGGAAAAGTCACCAAAAGGAAAAGAAAAGTGGAATGATGATGAAGCAGCCTTCCCCGGCCTGGTTCAACTGCCAGAATTCTCAGCAATAGTTATGCTGTTTGAGGGATGCTGGGAGTTGAAGTTCATATATCTGTACAGTGTCTAGTTGGAGAAGGCTGCTGTCAAGCATCTGAAATCACCACCAATTGGGCTTCTTACAAGTGCTTTCCAGAGCTTGTTGTCCTCCAGATTATGTTGGAATACAATTCCCATGAACCTGGAACATAACCAGAGCCATTGTCCAACATATCTGAAGGGGACCATGGTGAGAAAGTCACTATTTTCATAGAATCACTATATTCCAATCAGACAGAAGATGAGCCTTCTCCAAACTGACATTCTCTAGATATTTTGGACTACACTACTTCATTCAGCCCACTCAGAGGGCATAAGACTGGAAAAGACCGGCTTTTGGAAAGAAGCTATGATGCCATCTTAAAGTGGCACCAAGAAAAAAAATGGAGGCTGTTTTTACCTGGATGTTGGCAAGTTCTACAGCATTCATTGATAAAACTGGCAGTGTTTCAAGCTTTTGTTCACCATCTGCTGGGAAATGTTTCTTCTGCACAGGGAACACAAAGAGAGAGAATTGTGAAGGCAAGGAAAGCTGACCTTACTTTTAAAAGGAGGACTAACTTAGCATAATCAAAACAACAACCCAAATGTCCTCCAAGTCTAAGATAACTGATTTTTATTAGAAGCTCGGAGTAGTTTTCTGCTTATTCTGCCCGTTGGTCCATCGGTAGGACAAGTCTCTGGAAAATGAAGAGAATGGCACCAAATTTGGTATGATGGGGAAAACCAGCCAAAGAAATACTGAGCTCAAAAATGGGCCGAGTAAGGCTGCAGGCAGCGGAGAAAAACAACCAAGAAAATGTTTCACTAATGCAGGGGTCTTCAAACTTGGCTCTTTTATGACTTGTGCACTTCAACTCCCAGAATTCCTCAGCCAGGCATGCTAGCTGAGGAATTCTGGGAGTTGAAGTCCACAAGTCATTAAAAGGGCCACGTTTGAAGATGCCTGCACTAATGCATCCCTATAGGAGAGGCAGCTGGGCAGTGGCTCAGAATGTTGCCAACTGCTCCATTCTAAGCTCATCTACTTCCTGGTCATGTGACCCAAGAATATATGCACCCTGCTCTGGGTTTTGTTGTGCACACACAAGAACACATAGACACAGGGTATTTGTTACACAGAAGTAAATATTGAAAGAATTCCAGCCACACACCCTGAAGCCTTTCTATAAGTGTTTCTCAACCTCTAACCCTACCTTAAAGTTACTAAGGTTGAGAAAAACTACCCTATCTTAACAAGCTGTGTTTATCTTTCTACTGCTCTGTGAACAATGCCTTTGCAGAAGGTGGCTTTCTTTCTTATGCTTGGTTGCACAGTCAGCCAGATGTTTACACTGAATTTGGCATTTTTATCTACCCAAGGACCTTGATAGGTAGATGTTGTTTGATGGTGTTAGATGTATGGTTGCAGGATGTAAGCCATTCCAAGTAAAGCTGCTCTTTGCAATTGCCATACACTAAATAATAAAATAATCTGGTATGTTATGACCGAAGACTATCAGTCTATATTCAGAAATCCCACAATATTTTAACCTGATCATTTTCTTTACTACTTTTTCAACTTTATGTTCCCATCATTTTTTTCATAACTGGTACATGATAATTTTTACAGATGTTCCAGTGAATCATTTTTGCCACCATGTTGGTGTTTATAATCAGTTTATGGAATCTTGCATGACCTGACGACAAGATCATCTATTTATTTATTTATTTTTCTGTTTCTTTGCACAATAATAATAATAACAATAATATCCAATGGACTCTAATAGGGAAGACTGCTGGACTTACAAAGTGGTTGGAGAGGGTCTTGGTGTCAGTTAGCAGGCTTCTGGTCAAGGCAATAACAGAATCAAACTCCATCCGAGGGTCTGTGGGCTTCAGTCTGGGACTAGGTGCAGCCCAGAGTCCCTCATACAGAGTCAGTAACACCACTACAATCTGACACACGCCGTCTGCAAAGACAAAAAAAAAAGAACAGAGGCCAAGGATGGCTGTTAGAAAGCCGGTGGCTACAAACCAACTTTTCCAAAACATCCACCTGTACATATGGGACTACCATCTCTGTAAACCGCAGGAGAGGCAGTCAGTGATAATGACTCATAGACTGGGACGATGCATGAAACTATTGTTGGGTGTGACTCTGACCTTCTTGTACTGGTGAGCTGGTTAACCTTTGTAGAGCGATGGGAAACTTCCATCTCTGAATTCGTGAGAAATAGCGTGAAATTTACTTGTAAATTCTTGCGCATCTCTTTTATAGGGAAATCTGTTTCTCCGATTCAGCGGCCTCCTCCTCTCTCCCTAGGAGTTGGACTTTGATGTGTGTGAGAAAGAGAACGAAGGGATGACTGCAGCCATGAAGGGTATCCCTTCCTTTTCAAAGTTGGAAAACATTTTAAATCTCTATCCTGATTAGCACCTTGAAAAGATTCCACTCATTTATTTGTTTTACTATTCTGGACTCTACTAACTGACTCTTTGACTGATTCTCGTGGCTTAGCATGGACCCTTAAAGGCAGAGAATTCACAAATAAGGAACTCTGTCCAGTAGCCTAAGGAGAGGTCTTAGGCTGGGGTCAGATTTCTAAGGTTGTTGACCCAAAGTTGCTTTTTCACAAAAGGCAACTGGACTTTCATTGTTTTTTTGCTTGAAGACATTTTGCTTCTCCTCCCAGAAGCTTTTTCTTTATTTTTGCTTGAAGGAGAACTGAAGAAACTTCTTGGACGAAAAGCAAAACATCTTCAAGCAAAACCAAAGAAAATCCAGTTGCCTTTTGAGAAAACATCTTTTGAGACAACCTTGACCGGGACGACACGGAATCTCCATAGACAAGATGGATGACATTCATTTTTCAATGCTCCCACCTCTGCAAACCTTGGGTTTGCTGGCTGCGTTTGCTCCAGACTTGCTTATTCTGAATGAGTCTGCTCTGGTTTCACATGCTATGTTGAGTGGGGGAGTTTGCAAAACAGAATATAGGTAGTCCTCAACTTACGACAACTCATTTAGCGACCGCTTCAAGTTACAAAGGCATTGGAAAAAGTGACTTACAAGTTACAGAAAGTGACTCCTTGCACTCCATCATGGCACCCTCTGGTGACTTTATTGTGATAAATGGTTGCAGAGTCCCAGGGTCACATTATTGCAACTTTCTCAGCTGGCTTCCAATGTGCAATGTGGAAGCCAGCAGAAGGCCACGAGTCGGTCTCACTTAATGACCATATAAAAAAGGTCGTAAAATTGGGTGCAGTCATGTGATGTCTCATTTAATGACAATACTGCTTGATGCTGAATTTTCCAGTCTCAATTGTGGTCATAAACTGAGAAGTATTTGTAAACCACAAATAATGAACTAAGGTTAGTATGTTGTCTGAATGCCACCCCTAGGCTTATAATGGACCTGCAAAGTATAGTAGGTTTAATGCATACTCCTGCATGTGTACTTCTCAATTTATCCTCTGGGGCTAAGGGTTCAAGGCCCATCGCCTTATGCTTTTGTCAAATGAAACTGTTTTCAAGTCAAGTCCTTTTCTCTGTCACTTTGATGGATTAATGCAGTGCCTGCAGAATTTGATGTTAGTTTATACACATTTTTTCTTCTGGAATCTAACCCCCACCCCTGCACCAACATTCCTTTTTCAAAAGACCTCTTTCTTCCACTTGGTGAGAGAGAAGTGTCAAGGAATATTTTAAAATATTTTTGTGTGTGTGCGTATGTGTGTGTGTGTTTGGGGCCTCAGATGATCTAAATCCTGCAGCCAGTTCCTGGTTCAAAATTCTTTAAGCTCCTAATTAAGTCTACTCAATGTGATAGTGCTGTAATCTATGGCTATGTTCATCCAACTCCCTTCACTAGATCAAATAAGTCTTAGCAGATCCATTCACACAACACAATAATAGAGTTAGCCTTGACTGTGTGGTTCTGTGTCGCTTTGCCCTCTGGGTGAACCCAGATCATTTTGATGAGTTTAGGATGCAAACCTAGACCATGATTGACTACAATAGCCAGGTTAATGCTGGCTATGTCATTTTATAGATGGGTCACAGTCACACTGAGGTTGGTTGATCGCAAATGTGCAAAAGTAATGTGAAAAGACGAGAAAATGAAAGAACAAAGTCTCTTAAATAATCCCTCCAAAAGGTAACGCTGTACAGGGAATCCCTGATTTACCATCACATCTCCTATTGCTAAGCAAAGCTGTTGTTAAGTGAGCCACGCACGATTTTACAACCTTTTCGCCATGGTTGGTAAGCGAGTCACTGCAGTTGTTAAATGAATCGTGCGGTCGTTAAGCAAATCTGGCTTCCCCCACCGACTTTGCTTGTCAGAAGCTAGCTTGTCAGAAGCTTGTCAGAAGCCCTGGCTTGCTGCAAGTGCCATAAATACATGCCGGTGGCTAAGTGTCTAAACTTTGATCATGTGACTGTGGAGATACCGTGAGGGTCATAAGTGTGAGGACTGGTCAGAAGTGCCATTGTAACTTCGAACAGTCGCTAAGCAAATGATTGTAAGTCGAGGACTACCTGTACTGCAGCAACGTGAAACTGAAGCCTGTGTCGGCCTTCCATAGTTTTCTGAACCTTGCTTTACTAAGCAAGAACCCACCCCCACCCCTGACCGCTCGTCTCTGAGGTGCATTTCACTGGAAGGCCAGCTGCCATGACAGAGAGCGAGCACTTTAAGACTAAGGGTGTCTTATGTTCAGGCTATGGGGGTGGGGGACTGCAGGAGACTTTCTGAGGGTTAGGCTAGGTGTGAAAAAGTCCTGTCTGAGATGTGGCAGTGAACTCAGGAGTGGCCCAGAGGTGCCCGTCAGAAACATCTGGCAGTGCTTCTGAATACATGTCTGCTGGACAGGCAGGGCAGAGAGAGAAGGCTTGTTGGGTTAGGGAATTCCTTTCCTAAAAAGAGAGTCATCCCGGCGCCTTTGCCATGAGGTAAGGAAAGAAAAAAAAGGTCTCTTGGTATTCGGAAACAGTGATGCTGGGTCAGGAGGGAGGGTGAAGGAGGGGGTGAGTCAAGGTGTTTTCATGGAAAAGCTCTCCGATGTTGTCTTAGAGAGCAAACTGCATATTTTTTTCCTCTTGCCAGGAGTGAAGGCATCAGCCTGGATTTCAAAGGTGGTTGGGGTTTTTCGTGCCTTTTTCTCCGCCCGCCCCTGCAGCTGAAAATTCTTCGGCAATTCGTGGGGGCAGCTGAAGCCAGCCTTCCAGAAATGGGTACGAGAGGGTATGATTTTGCTCCCGCCACTACAACTTTAAGGACAGCTGGATTTGCAGCACTGACCAAGCTGCTGGTAGAAGGGGAAGGAGCAGGGTTAACTTAATTTTTAAATATATATATATTCTGAATCAACACACCTCTGAATAAAAGAGCTCTAGAATAGAGGTCCCCAACCTTTTGGGCACCAGGGACTGGTTCTGTGGAGAGAGGGTTTTCCACGGACCGGAGTGTGCGTGGTTTTGTGTGCTGCCTGCATCCCATGAATGGGGCTTTGCTTGTTTGTGTGGACCGGTTGCTGGCATGCCGCGGCCCGGTACTGGTCCATGGACGGGGGCGGGGGGGGGGGTTGGGGACCCCTGCTCTAGAAGTCTGAAGAGATATTTGTGGTCGATCTATTTTGCACCCTCGTTTGCAAGCACAGGTAACGCTCAAATTTATAAACCATTTGTTTAGGGACTGCTCAAAATTACAATGGCACTAGAAAAATTGACTGATGACTGTTTTTCATACCATTAAGACCGCTGCAGCATCACTGTGGTCACGTGACCCAAATTTGGCCGCTTCACAACTGGCATATATTTATGCCGGTTGCCGTGTCCCAGGTCATGTGATCATTTCTAACCTTCTTGGCTGGCTTCTGACAAGCAAAGTTAATGGGGGAAGCCAGACTCACTTAACAACCACACAATTCACTTAACAACTGCAGTGATTCACTTAACAACTGTGGTAAATGGGGGCATAACTCACCTAACAACTGTCTTGCTTAGCAATGGAAAGTTTAGACCAGGGGTAGGCAACCTTGGCTCTTTTATGACTCGTGGACTTCAACTCCCAGAATTCCTGAGCCAGCATGGCTCAGCTTGGAAACCTCTCCCTTTCCCCTCAGTGTGGCTGGCTCAGGAATTCTGGGAGTTGAAGTCCACGAGTCATAAAAGAGCCAAGGTTGCCTACCCCTGGTTTAGGTAGATATGAGTAGCAGTTTCAGCCAGCCAGTTAATCAAAGAAACCAGGTGCAAAGCACTGGGTGAAGACCATCCAGGGGGAAAGCGTGGAGAAGGGATGAGGGTTGGTACAGGTTGGAAGGGCTTCAGACACAACATCTTACCCAGGTTCTTCAACCCAGCCAGCAGTACTAATTAAACTGGGATCCACAACAGGTGGAATAAAAACATGACGGCCTCAGTCCTTCTGAAGCTTTTCAACTCATCTGATCCTAGGGAAATTTGGCTCAAAAGGGATTCTCTTTCCACACAGGCCATGTTGATCTTCTTTATATCTCCTCCCCCTCCCAACCACCATTCTGCGGTAACAGTGGGCCTTGGGCTAATCCCAGGAAAGCAGTTCCTCTTATGGAACCGTGGTCCCTGACGTCATTGTCTTTACACCGTGTCCAAGTGAAGGCATTTGGTCCCTGTTTTACAGTTTTGCTGGCCATTGGATTGGAAGGAGACCAAATTGCTGAGCTTTATTGTAATCTGCCTGGATAAAATAGTTAAGAAAGGCAAGGCGAAAACGTTTCAAAACAAATAGATACTTGAGGGTAACAGAGTAAATTCACCCAAGGACCTGACTAGTTTGTGTTTACCCTGCAAACTTAGGAATGAGCAGAAAAGGCCTGGATCCTGTTGCTGGCTGCGGGACTCAGCTAAATGGCTTTCTTGAGCACCATTAAAGCCACTGACTTCCAAATAGCTGCTGCTTCTCTTGAGTCAAAACTTTAATGGGTATGAACAGGCTGCATTATGCTCCTTAGCTCATCCTGGAGACCCATACATAAATATGGTTGTGCTTGCATTTAGAAATTAATAGGTAGGATGCATAAGATTAGACATCCAGGAGGAAGGGTAGAGGGATTGAGAGAAATGAAATAGACTTAGCCAAACTGGGTAGCTATGGTAAAAGAAGCAGTTAAGGGGGTGCGGGGGATGAGAAGTATTTGGTATGTCTAGTTTAATGAAAAGGACTAAGAGTGACATGATAGCAGTGTTCCAATATCTCAGGGGTTGCCACAAAGGAGAGGGAGTCAAGCTCTTCTGCAAAGCACCTGAAGGCAGGACAAGAAGGAATGGATGGAAACTAATCAGGGAGAGAAGCAATCTAGAACTAAGGAGAAATTTTCTGACAGTCAGAACAATTAATCAGTGGAACAACCTGACTCCAGAAGCTGTGAATGCTCCAGCACTGGATGTTTTCAAGAGATTGGAGAACCATTTGTCTGAAATGGCATAGGGCTTCCTGCCTGAGCAGAGAGTTGGACTAGATGACCACTAAGGTCCCTTCAAATTCTGTTATTCTATTAAGTATTAAGCCAGATTAATCTTGTATCTGACATGAAGGCAAATGTAGTCTGTTCACCCAATCTTGTTTACAGAGGCAGCCAATTGCAACTCCCTGGAGCAAAACATGTAGAAATGCAGTTGCTAAGATATTCCTGTTTGGTGCAACATGGGCATGTGTAACTCTGTAGGTGTTCACCTTAAAACTCTTTAAATTTGGGTGGCTCTCTAAGCAACGTAAGGTTGGAAACATAACAAAGAGTTGCTGGCACTAATGGATTAACACGTTTTGTGGCTGCAATGAGGGATGAGTAAATGAGCAGACTGGGTCTGGACAGTGGGGGAGGGGGTGTACAGATGTTCTGGACCTCAACTTTACCCAGAGTTGGTCAATAGTTAAGAACAAGGTACTGGCTAAAGTACCGTCCCAAACAGCTTGAAGCCCCTGGTTGCTCTCCTTCAGAAGACATGGACAAAGAGGTTCACACCATGCCAAGACAAAACCAAGATTTTGTTTTCAATTCTCCCCAGGTCAACAGACAAAGGCCTAGCAGCATGAGACAGAAGAAGTTGGCATCATCTGGTGCAGTTCTGAGGCCTCAAGGAAGAAGGGAGGGTTATTTTCCCAGCATTGGGATTTATAGGCCTGGCTTGGCTGGATGAAGTCTCATAAAGAGGATCGAAGGAGCGAGGGAAGGCGTTAGAGGCCATGAGCTGATGCAGCAAGATGCCTGCACAAGCATCTCCAGCTGGGTGGGCAACCTCTCCCCCCCCCACTCCCCGAGCAGCCATGTGTGCAAGGCTCAAGCGTGCCTGTACCTTGTGATGCCTCCGTTTTCTTTAGTGGAGACAGACAGACATGCACAGGAGCAGCAGCAGAGAAAGGCACACAGCCACCTAAGAAAAAAACATATATGCAGAACCAGTTCCTAAGCTACATGTGCAAACTACAGGTAGTTCTCGACTTACAACCACTTGTCTAGTCACCGTTTAAAATGACAACGGCACTGGAAAAAAGTGATTTACATCCCAGTCCTCACACTTACAATCCACAGAACGTGCCCATGGTCATGTGAACAAAATTCAGGTACTTGGCAACCAGGAAATATTAAGGATTTTGGTAGCATCCCATCCTCATGTGTGATCTTCTCAGGCCAGCTTCTGACCACCAAAGTCAACGGGGAAGCCGGATTTGCTTAATGACCGTGCAATTCACTTAACTGCAGTAGTTTGCTTAAGAACCATAGCAAAAAAAGTCATAAAATTGGACGTGATTCACTTAACAACTGCCTTGCTTACCAACGGAAATTCTGTTCTCAGCTGTGATCATGAGTCAAGGGCTACCTGTATAGCTGACCTGGTTTCTTTCCAAAGGCACACTACCTCACACACGCTGTCATTGCACAATAGCATCTTTTGCTACCCAGGGGTGATGTACAGGGCGGGGAGGAATCAGAAAATCAAGGTGGAAGCTGTTATTTTGCCCTTTTTTTGACATGTGCCAATCCACATAAAAAGGGGTGGGTGGGGCATCAATTATGGGGGGTCTGCCCACCATTTAAACTCTTTCCCCCTCCCCTCAATATAGATGGTCCTCCACTTATGACCATAAATGGAACCAGGATTTCCATTGCTAAGCAAGGCTGATTTAATGAGTTGTGCCTGACTTTACAACCTTTTTTTGCCATGATTGTTAGGCAAATCACTGCAGTTGTTAAGTGAATCATGGGTGTACACAGGTTCCCCCATTGACTTGACGTGGCAGAAACTAGCTGGAACAGTTATAAATGGGAATTATATGAAGCTGGAATGCTCCAACTATTGTAAATACATGCAGGTGGCTGAATTTTAATTATGTATCTGTGGGGATGCTACAATGATTGTTAAGTATGAGGACCAGTTGTAAGTCTCTTTTTTTCATTGCGACTGTAACTTCAAATGGTTGCTAAATGAATGGTTGTAAGTCAAAAACTATCTACACCAGGGGTGTCAAACTTGAAACGTCATGCAATGTGTCGTGACATACCGCAACTTTTTTTCCATTGCCAGCAATGGGGTGGGCGCGGTTTCGGCATGACGCATCCAGCCCGCGGGCCGGCAGTTTAACACCCCTGATCTACACCTTCAACAGAAGAAATAAATCTTCAGAGAGAGAGAATTTCAGTTTGAAAGAAAGTTTTTTTTAGCGGTTCTGAAATCTTCACCACACTATAATTGAGTTGCTGTTATTGCTCTGCTCCAGCTCTGGGTGAAAGGGACCATCTATTTCTAAAAATCTAACATGCGCACACTTACACACACACACAGACACATTTTATTTACTTTTTTGCAATAATGGTGGGACTATTTAAATGTACTGGGACTATGTAAATGTCTGCAGAGATGATTTAAAAAGAGAGAGAAGCAAAGAAAATAGTGGCTTTGATGTTGCGATTGAAGCTTCATCTGTTTGTCATGTGTGAGGCTGAGCAATAATTGCAAGGTCACAGCTGCCACCTTGAGGGTTTTATTTAACTGTTTTGACTATACCCCGCAAAACACCTGAATTTTAAACTCCAAAATCCCCATCAGGCAGATTCATTGAGAACTGAGCTTCTCATTACACAGAAGCAGCAGGCAACACAATTTAGGTCAAGTCAACTCCAAGGAACAGTGGTTTAAAATAATAACTGTAGCAGTTGCTAACCATCAGAAGGAAAGGAAAGATCCTAAAGCTATTAGTCAGTTGGGAAGGTGACCAGAGAGAGAGAAGTGAGCCAGTAAGAAGGATTATATATATATATATATATATATATATATATATATATATATATATATATATATATATATATATATATATATATATATATATATATATATATATATATATATATATATATATATATATATATATATATATATATATATATATATATATATATATATATATATATATATATATATATATATATATATATATATATATATATATATATTATCCATTTCCAGAGGGGATGGCTATGCTAACAGGCGGCCGAAAAAGAAACACAGTTAGGCCTCTTCACGTTGCTGAACTCAAAGGCAATTTTTGCATTCCTTTGAGCAACTACACACCAGAAATGCAAACAGGAATGGGTTTGGGAGGCAAGTGAAATTCAATTTTTTTCCTCTGGGTTTTTTTTTTTGAAAGGAGAATAGAAGATGTTATCTTTTGCTTCCAATTTCCTGATTGAGGGTGATGGGGAAAACCGAGGACTGGATGAAGAGAAACTTCAGGCCCTACAGGTTTTGAACAAATAAAAATTCTGATGGGCAGCCCCATCTTGGACAGAGAAGGTCACCCTGGGAGGGCACTACGAGAACCTTAGTCATGGTGTGAAGCTACGGCTTAGGGCCCTCAGGCATCCAGGTAACCCATGGACATCCTTTCCCTGCCCCACAACCGCTTTGGCTGTAAATGCTTATCTTTTGGAGAAATAAATGGGAATCTAGTTTGCAAAACTAGCAGAAGGACTGTGGGAATCCAATACATTTAAAAGGCAACAGGTGAAGGAAGATTGAAGAGGGCTGCACACAGGGAATTCCATTTTTCTACGGTACCTGGACACTAAAATGCAGACAGACAGATTTTATTCTGAAGATTAGTTTTATAGTTGCAAAGCTTTCTAAGAAAATGCTCTTAAAAATGGTATTTTCTACTATCTCAGACGTTTGATAGTTTCTCAGCCTGGTTCCCTTTTGATTAGTGTCTTTGCACAGTGTTAGGCTAGGCCAGGGGTAGGCAACCTTGGCTCTTTTATGACTCATGGACGTCAACTCCCAGAATTCCATGAGTCATAAAAGAGCCGAGGTTGTCTACCCCTGGGCTAGGCTGAAATGAGGTGAATTGTTTGAGGATTTGCATGTTTGTAAATCTAGTCCATGTTCTAAGAATGGAGATCTCAGAAACGCCAGGGAGACCAATTCCAACTTGATCAGTAGAAATAAAGGACTGTTGTTATTGTTGTTGTTATTATTATTATTATTATATTGTTGATCACACAGTCTAGCCAGATGCTTAGACTGGACTGGGCATTTTCGTCCACCTATTGGTTCTTTCCCAAGTACAGGTAGTCCTTGACCTACGACCGCAATAGGGACAAGAATTTCCATTGCTGAGCAAGGCAATTGTTAATGAGTTGTGTCCAAGTTTATGACCTTTATGCCACAGATGTTAAGCAACTGTTCAATGAATCACATGGTCATTAAGCAAATCCAGCTTTCCCCATTGACTTTGCTTGTTTAAATCCGGCTGGGAAGGTCAGAAATAGGGATCACGTGACCCTGGCACACTGCAACCGTTGTGATTATGCACTGGTTGCCAAGGGCCTGAATTTTGATCACGTTACCATGGGGATGCTGCGGTGATCATAAGCGTGAGGACTAGTCATAAATTATTTTTTTCACTGCCATTGTAACTTTGAACAGTTACTAAATAAATGATTGTACGTCGATGACTAGCTGAACTATGGCTGGTCACACAGACCCAGATGTTTAGATTGGATTTGACCTCCTCCTCTTCCTCCTCCTCTTCCTCCTTTCTACTCCTCCTCTTCCTCCTCCTCCTCTTCTTCTTCCTCCTCTCTCCTCCTCCTCCTCCTCCTCATCATCACCACCACTACTATTTACACATAGTCCACTAGATAGTTCTAACTGGATTTGGAACTTTTGACAATCAAATTCTCCCCAAAGATGTAGGAGGGCATTAGTAATTTAATAATATTGTATTAGTATTATTTCTAGATAGACATGGTCCTACAAAACCCCAAAGCAGGTTCTTATTGCTTTACTGCACAGAGACTGAAATCATTAAAATCAGAACAATCACCAAGGCAGTTTATAATACAGCTCTATGTTTAAGAGAAAGAGGAGTCATTCTTATGTTGCCTTTACTCTTAAAACAAGACAGACAAGAGTTTTTAGGGACTGAATTAATGGAAATCAGGCACCAACTACAGTGTGCAAACTTCGTACCATCTCTTCTTCGGGAAAACTCGGCAGCATGCCCCTGTGGTTGTGGGGGTGTGTGAAAGGGGAGGAATGAGGTGGTGCAGTTTTTATTAGGCACTTGCTAAACTCAAGCAGAGGTTTACAAGGGGCCAGATAATATAATCCTTTCCTGAAAGTCTCTCAGGGTTCCTGCCTGGGTTACTAATTGCAAAATAAGCCCACAGCTGGACAGAGTCCTGCATGATACCCTTTGAATGGTGGTGCCTGTTAGAGATTAAACTTGATTTGGGTGACAATATTATATAATGGAGTAAAAACACCTTTAAGGAGTTAAACGGCCTAAGGGTGTGGCTGTACTTATTCCACATAAAAGAGAGTTAGATGTTACACGTAGTTGCTCTTGTATATGTGTTTGATGTTAGTGTTTGGATACCTCTTGTTCTCTTGTTTGCTAACTTGATATTTATTCTCTCAAGAATCAACTGCTTGCTACAGTGTATATTGTTTTTGATATTGGTAAGCAGCTTTTGTATTTTGATACTATGTTTTTTATGGACTGACTTTTATGTGCATGATACTGGATTGATACTTGGACTATTTCTTACTGTGTTTCTTTTTGTTGTCTGAGTAAAAATAAGTTATAAAACTCGTGTTAGTGCATTACTGTTTGCCTAAAAGTCCCAGTACAACTTCCACTGTGTATTAATAATACTCTGTTAAACAAACCATTTTTTCAACAACATATTCTAACAATGGTTATGGGCCCAGATCCAGTGTGGTGCTGAGGACAGGCACAGTATTGTATTTATATTTCCTAACTGAGTTTTCGAATTCAGACAATGGCACAAGGACTATTCAATCCATTCTGCATTACCCGGCTTAATGGGTCAAACTACGTATCCTGGTCTACACAATGTAGTTTGCTATTACAAAATCAAGGTCTTTGGAAAATAGTCCATAATCCTCCTGATGTAACTGCCTGGGATCCAACTAATGAAGAAGATAACAAGAAGATTGTAGACTTCAATAAAGACAATGATAAGGCTTTATCTATCATTGGGCTAACATTAGGAGACCAACAGCTAGTCCATGTGCGTGGAGAAGAATCTGCTGCTAAATGTTGGGCTAAGTTGAAAAAGATTTTTGTTCGGGACAGTGTTGGTGCTCATATAAATCTTACCAGAAAGCTATTTAGAGCTAGACTGGAAAAGAATGGCGATATGTTAGCTCACCTTAACTTTATAAAAGCAACTTTGTTGGAACTGCAAGAAAAAGAACTTATTTTCTCAGAGCTTCACCAGGTTTACATCATTTTATCATCATTGGATGAGAGCTACGATGCCTTTGTATCGTCCTTGGAGGTTTTGTCCAAAGAAGACCTAACTGTTTCTTCAATAACTGGAAGGTTGTTGGAAGAATCAAGATGTCGTATGGAGAGAAAACAGTTGAGAGAGCCATTGCAACAAGAAATAAAGAAGACTGAATCTGCTTATATTTTAAGGAAATGCTTTAATTGTGGGTTAAAGGGACATATTGCTAAGTTTTGTCAGAATAGTAATTGTCAGAGAAAGGAAAGCCATAGAAAGAATAAAAAGCTGATTAATGTAGCTGTAGCTAATAGAACTACTAATAACCACGATTGGTGGGTGGTAGATAGTGGAGCTACACACTGTATTTCAAAAATAAAAAGGGATTTTGAGAATATAAGGTCTAGTAAAAAATATATTTCTATGGCTAATGGCTGGAGAGTCAAGGTTTCTGGAGAGGGTAAGGTTTACTGTTCATTTTTAAAACAAAATTTGGAAATGCTATATGTTCCCAGATGTGATTATAATCTATTATCAGTTAAGGCATTATTGGAAGCAGGTTTTAAAGTTACTTTCCAAGGGGAGGAATGTCTTATTCAAAAGAATGAAGTGAACTTAATAGCTAATATGAAAGACGGTTTGTTTGTAATTAGCAATGATCCTATTATAATGGCTACTACTTGTACAAATCAAAAACCACATGATGAATGTATTCATTTATTACATAGAAGATTGGGTCATGTGAATTTTAATACACTAAAAAGAACTGTAGCTTTATCTAATGGGTTTAAGTTAAAGGCTTGTAAAAAATATCTGCAGTGTAACGTATGTGGTAGAGAAAAGAGTAGGGCATCACCAGCTAATAGGTTAGATGGTTTTAAAACCACAACTCCATTAGAACTGGTATTTATGGATTTGATAGGTCCTATGAAACCCAGTTTAGGGGGTGCTTGCTACATATTAAATATTCTAGACCATTATAGCAGATATGGGTTCTGTTATCTCCTTACGTCAAAAACTGAAACTATACAAACAATATCTAATTGGCTCAAGTTTGTACAAAGGAAAACTCAGTTAAATGTAAAAACCATAGTAACAGACAATGGAACTGAGTTTGTTAATAAACAGTTCAATGAGCTGTTAGTTTCAGAGGGAATAGAGCATAGACGTACAGCTCCTTATAGACCTCAGCATAATGCATTTGTTGAACGGAGGGGCCAAACATTGCAAGCTATGATTAGATCTATGATTGAAGATTCTGGTTTACCTGATAGCTTATGGGGAGAAGCAGCAAAATGTGCTAATCATATTTTAAACAATGTGGTTAGTTCAGCTACAGGTAAAATTCCTTATACCTTATGGTATAAGAGAAAACCAAATCTTAGTTATATTCACACATTTGGGACACCTGCTTGGGTACATATTCCAAGTTCAATAAGAAATAAAGGAGAACATAGAGCTAAACAATTATTTTTTGTTGGCTATGAGTTAAACCATAAGTCTTATCGGTTCTGGGAGAAAGGTACTAAAAACATTTATTGTAGTTCTAGCGCTGTTTTTCAAGAACAGTCAGGCTGGGAAAGGGTAGAAGATATTGTATATATTCCTCAACAAGATTTAACTAACTCCTCAAATGAAAGTGATAAAGAAGAGGAGGAACCTGCTAGAGAGATCAAACAAGAACCACTGATAGTGGAGACAGGAGAGGAAGAAGATAATAATGTAAATGTACCTATAAGTCCAATAATTCTCAGAAGGTCTAACAGGGAAAGACGACAGCCTGATCGTTTCGAGGCAGGTTTAATTTGTCAAATAGACATTGAACCTTCTAATGTTGAAGAAATAAAAATGTATCCTGAGAATGAAAGAAAGAATTGGAAAGTAGCTATGGATAAAGAAATAAAGTCTTTGCAAGATCTTAATGTTTATCAAGAGGTTAAAATACCTAAAACAGAAAAGTTAATTGGATGTAAATGGGTTTTTAAACTGAAAGAAAGTGTTACAGGAGAGGTAATACATAAAGCAAGATTAGTTGCTCAAGGATTTGCACAGAATAATAATGATTATGATGAAGTATTTTCCCCAACGTTAAGAGCTTCCACTCTTAGGGCTGCTTTAGTTTGGGCAGCAAATAAGAATTATAGTATAAAACATGTAGATATTGAAACTGCTTATTTGCATGCAACATTAAACCATGATATATATATGAAAGTTCCATCAGGAATAGAAAGTAAGGTAGGGTACTGTTGGAAACTGAATAAGAGTTTGTATGGTTTAAAACAGTCAGGTTATGAGTGGAATAGATGTTTAGTAAAAGAGTTAAATAGTTTGGGATTTAAAGCTAGTATTGCAGATCCTTGTTTATTTATAAAACAGCAAAATAGTGAATTATCATTGTTATTATTATTCACTGATGATATTGCTATTATAGCAAAAGATGAAACAGAAACTGAAAGAATAATTTCAGGTTTAAAAAGAAAATTTAGAGTAAAAGATCTAGGAGCTATTAGTCATTATCTAGGGCTGGATATTGTCAGGACTAGTAAAGGATTTAAACTGTCTCAAGCTAAGAAAATTAATGGTTTGCTGAAACGTTATAATATGGAAAACTGTAAACCAGTAAAAACACCTATGGTTCAAGGTTTTGAGAGTTCAGCAGATAACAGCAATGTCTTTGATAAAAAGATATATCAATCATTAATAGGCAGCTTGATGTATTTATGTAACTGGTCAAGACCTGACATAGCATTTACAGTTAATCATTTAGCTAGATATTGTGAGAATCCTACAACCAGATGTTGGCAAGGTGCGAAAAGAGTTTTAAGATATTTGAAGCACACCATACATTATTCTCTATATCTAGAGCCAACAAAGGAATTGGAACTAAAAGCTAGTTTTGCATCTGATACTGTAACCAGGAAATCCACTTCAGGATTGGTTGTATTATTGGGAAACGCTTTAGTAGGATGGAGGTCTAACAGACAGAAGCATATAAGCTTATCAACAACTGAATCCGAATTTTCTTGTTTATCTTTATTATGTACTGAGCTATTGGTATGGAAACAATTATTGTTTGATATGGGTTTAAATTGTAATGAACCAATAAAAGTGTATGAAGACAATCAAGCAGCTATAAAATTAGCAACTAATGCTGCAGTGAAAACTAGATCAAAACATACGGATCTACGGTATCTAAATGTCAGACAATGTGTTAAAGATAATTTGATTAAACTGGAATATTGTGCAACTGAAGATAATATTGCTGACCAGTTTACTAAAGCTCAGGGTGCTATAAAGCATAAATCTGTTTGTGATATGTGTAATTTGAGATTGTAAAAATATATGTATAATATGCCACCCAAAAGGGGAGATTGTTAGAGATTAAACTTGATTTGGGTGACAATATTATATAATGGAGTAAAAACACCTTTAAGGAGTTAAACGGCCTAAGGGTGTGGCTGTACTTATTCCACATAAAAGAGAGTTAGATGTTACACGTAGTTGCTCTTGTATATGTGTTTGATGTTAGTGTTTGGATACCTCTTGTTCTCTTGTTTGCTAACTTGATATTTATTCTCTCAAGAATCAACTGCTTGCTACAGTGTATATTGTTTTTGATATTGGTAAGCAGCTTTTGTATTTTGATACTATGTTTTTTATGGACTGACTTTTATGTGCATGATACTGGATTGATACTTGGACTATTTCTTACTGTGTTTCTTTTTGTTGTCTGAGTAAAAATAAGTTATAAAACTCGTGTTAGTGCATTACTGTTTGCCTAAAAGTCCCAGTACAACTTCCACTGTGTATTAATAATACTCTGTTAAACAAACCATTTTTTCAACAACATATTCTAACAGTGCCAATATTTCTCCACCAAGTAGCATTCTCCTTCTGGAGGCAAAATGTCAATTTCATCAGCAGCCATGGGGTTGATGTTCTACCTTGACTAATGGCTACCTTCCCCCAATTAGTACTGACTGGGGTCCTTGATGTTCTCTGAACTTGGTGTTTTTCTTGCAGACATTTCATTACCAAACTGGGTAACATCATCAGTGCTAGCCAGTGTTATTCTTCTCCATATGAAGGGGTCTACAATGGCCTCCCATCCCTCTGAACCCAAAAAGAGATATCCTGTTTGGCCTAACACATCTGGAAGGCACCAAGTTGAGAAAAGAGCTGGGAAGTGGACGAGTAGTCCTCAACTTACAACCATCCATTTAGCGACCATTCAAAGTTACCGCGGCACTGCAAAATCTGACTTTTTCATTACTTATGACCGATGCAGCATTCCTGCGGTCAGATAATCAAAATTCACTTAACCACTGTCTTGCTTGGCAATGGGTTCGTATTTGTGACAGCTCAGTGTCATAGATTCATTCAACAACTATGTTACTGACTTAGCAACTGCAGTGATTCACTTAACAATTGTGGCCACCAAAGTCATAAAATGGGGCAAAACTCACTTAGCCTTGCGTTGCAGCAGAAATGTTGGGCTCAATTGTGGTCGTAAGTCAAGGACTGTCTGTACTCACCATCCCACACATTGTTGATCTACCAGAAAACACTGAAGGTGCACACACACCTAACTGATACAAATGACAAAGCACACCCTTAATTCAGCTTCTTATCCTGAGGTCCCTTCTCTAGTCTCTTCACATATCCAAAGGCGTTTTTGTATTCTCACCCAGTTGACTGAAACTGATGTTTCATTCCAGTCAGGAAAGGAAGTTAAAGATTCCCTTGAGCAGAGATCCTTGTAGCTTTTTGGGGGGTGGGTGGGGGCTGGGGACTGAGGGGCGGAAATAATTTCCCATAGTTTTGTTCAGATTCGTTTTTTGTTTGTTGTTTGACTTAGTCTCCTCAACAGCCCTGGAATTTCTGGTAGTCTCCCATCTAAGTACTTACTAGTATCTTTTCAAGGCTAAAGAGCCATTTTAATCTTTTAAACTGCCTATAACGTCCAGTTATAGGAAGACATATAAATGACTCCACAAAAAAAGGTGCCAGGCTTTGAACTATCACGTCAGCAATGGACAATCCTGAATAGGATTCGTGCCTCACATGGTGTCTGCCGGGACTTTCTATATAAATGGCGCATAGTATCTTCCCAGTGGTGGGATTGAAATATGTGAACAACCGGTTCTCTATGTGGATGCCGCTTCCGGAAGTCCATTCTGGGCCTGGGCAACAAAATATTAGTTACTGGTTCTGCCGAAGTGGTGCGAACTGGCTGAATCCCACCACTGAATCTTCCCCTCAGTGTGACTGCCGGTCTCATGTCAAACTGTAGATTGCCTCATGATTGTTTGCAAGCTGAGGGCATATACCATTCCTGGTATCTGATATATTTTTTAATATAAATAATGCTGCACTTCAGTGGTTAGATGGCCTAGACATTGATATCTGAACACATATCTTTTTGACATTTATATTTTATTGGGTTCTACTAATCTAGTTGAAATGTTAATTTATATTGTTAGTCCATGTATGATATGCCTGCCATATGCTAAATAAAATAATAAATAAATCTTTACATTTCCTCTTGGCTTTTTTTTTAAAAAAGTAGAATATTATTTGTTATTTTCTACTGTAGCTTAATTCTTGCTTTGCCTATATAAAACAGAGGCTGCATCTTCCAATTAAGGCTACTTTCCTATAAGAATATTACTTAATGTTGACCTGGCACTTTTAATTCCCAAACTGCTTAATGATCCTTTCTTAGCTCATTCACTTAAACCCAATTGTCTGCTAGGAAGTCATCAGTCTACCTACCTCCCAGGGTTGTTGTGAGCTAGTAAATGAGATAAGGATTGTAAAAATGCCAAGCCATTAAAAAATGTCCATAAATACTCAATAAACATGGCTGGATTCAGACAGCTGGTGCCAGCAGAAAAAAAGATACAGTAAAATAGATTAGGTAAGTTTTATCACATTTTTTTGTCAGGATGGGATTTTGTTTTCTTTCATGTGTGGGGTAGAAGGTGGCAGTGGTGTATAGTTTGGTGTCAAAGCTTACAAGCTTATAAGCTTTCCCCTACGTAGCATTCTATAACTTGATTTAGTGGACTCTAAAGAAACAGAACAGAAGAAATATTGAGCAGTTGCTTTTTGAACTTTAGTGTTGCAGAAAACTCCTGAGAATAATGTGGGCAACCAAGAAAACAGACAGATTAAAAGAACAAATCAACAAATCCATCCAGAGTTCTCACATCAAAGCTCAGGATCCAAAAAGATCTTGATAAACTTGCACAATGGGCCCTAGCCAACAAAATGAAGTTTAATATGAAGAAAAGCAAGGTTTTTCACTTAGGCAGAAAAACCCAAAGGTACAAGTACGGATTAGGTGAAATCTGGCTCAAAACCAGTAACTTTGAGACGGACCTTGGAGTCCAAGTGGGCAATCACTAAAATATGAGCCAGCAGGGTATGGCAGCAGCCAAAAAAGCTAATACAATCCTGGGTTGTATGAACAGAGGCATAGAATCAAAATCACGTAAAGTATTAGTAAAGGTAAAGTTAAAGGTTCCCCCGCACATCATTTCCGACTCTAGGGGCCGGTGCTCATCTCCGTTTCAAAGCCGAAGAGCCAGCGCTTGTCCAAGGACATCTCTGTGGTCATGTGGCCGGCATGACTGGACGCCAAAGGCGCACGGAATGCTGTTACCTTCCCACCGTAGTGGTCCCTATTTTTCTACTTGCATTTTGACGTGCTTTCGAAGTGCTAGGTTGGCAGAAGCTGGGACGAGTAACAGGCGCTCACTCTGTTACGTGGCACTCGGGATTCAACCCGCCAAACTGCCAACCTTCTGATCGACAGGCTCAGCGTCCTAACTCAGTACTGCTTTATAAATCCTTAGTAAGACCACACCTGGAATACTGCACCCAGTTTTGGTCACCACTATTGTGTAGTGGGTCCGACGCAAGAGAGACACCAGCCGGTGTGTGAGTTCAGCTCTTTATTGGAAGGGGAAGTGAACTGGGGAATGAGGGCTACCTGGCCTCCTTATATACCTGGCCAGGCAAGCTAACAGCCAATGGGGTTGGCCCTAGGTTTCCCGCCGAAACTGTCCAGGCCAACGCCCCCTGAGGGCTGTTGCTATGCAGATGCCTGCATACATAACACCCCTCCCCCCTTAGAGAAGACCCACATAACAACAACAACATGCAACTACTATAACTATGAGTATATATATATAAAAAACAGTGGTGTCCTTGTGTGAGGATCACTTGCACACATAGTCCGACAGGTAGGCTGGTGTCCTGTGTGGACGGGTGGATCGTCTGGGTGTGCTTGGCCCCTGGGCTTGGACCGTGGGTTCCTGAGGCCTTTGTGCAGGGCTGCAAGGAGCCGGCATCAGGAAGTCCTCCTCCTCTGGTCCCTGCCCTGTGACATCCTCAGCTGGGTTGACCCCTCCTGGAGTGTGGTCCTCCTGTTGATCGTGTGCATTGAGTTCAGGGACGTGTGTGACGCGCTCAGGGGCGTGTGTGACGTGCTCAGGGACTCTTCCTCTGAGCTGATCGATGTGTCGCCTTATGCGTCTGTCCCCCTCCACCCCTACAATGTACGAAAGGGGTCCTGTTTTCCCGACCACTGTCCCCGGAACCCAAGGATGTCCAGCCCCATAGTTCCTTGCCCAGACCAGGTCCCCCAGGTTGAGGACCCTGTGTGTGGATGATGATGGCAATGGTGATGGTAGTGATGCTGGTGGTGATGGTGATGATGGTGATGATGGTGATGTTGCCCTACCGGTTTCGGCTGCTACCCGGTCTGGGTGTAAGCGGTCCAGCTTGGTGATGAGGCGCCGTCCCCATCGCAGTTCTGCTGGGCTCTTGCCGGTAGCCACGCATGGTGTTGTGTGTTGGGCTAGTAAAAATTTGGCCAGTCTGTGGTGCCAGTCCCCGCTGATGATGCGCCGGAGTGCGTCTTTGGTCGTCCTTACCATCCGTTCGGCCTGCCCGTTGGTAGATGGATGAAAAGGCGCAGAGGTGGCGTGCCTAATCCAGTTCGCCTTCAAGAACGCCTGGAAATCAGCAGCAGTAAACTGAGGCCCATTATCAGACACAATTACGTCGGGGAGGCCGTGTGTGGCAAAGAGAGCTCTGAGCACCTGGATTGTCCTCCCCGAGGTCATGTTGGGGACAGGGACTACCTCTAACCACTTGGAGTGACTGTCCACCACTACTAAAAATAGTTGACCCTGGAATGGCCCCGCATAGTCAATGTGAATGCGGGACCATGGCGTGTGTGTGGCCTCCCACCGGTGTACTGGTGCATGTGGCACTTCTGGCCTGGATCTCTGGCACGTATAACAGGCCTTGACCCGATCCTCAACCTCCTTGTCCAACCCGGGCCACCAGAGGTAGCTCCTAGCCAGTGCCTTCATCCTGACCACCCCCGGGTGCCCTTCGTGTAAGGAGTCCAATACCCTGGCGCGTAGTGCGGGTGGAATGATGACCCTGCTACCCCAAAGGAGGCACCCTTTGTGTGTGGAGATTTCATCGCGTCTAATGAAATAGGCCTGAAACTCTGGTCCCGGGGATTTGTCCTGCCACCCTGTGCAAACCCATGAGTGCACCCTGCCCATGATGTTGTCTGTGGCTGTGTGGCTGGCAATGTCCTTGGCAAGAACTGGGCACTCGGGTAGTTCCTGCAGGGCTAGGATCTGTGTGGCTGGTGCTGGGTCTGGGTCGTGTGTGTCTAGGGGGAGCCTACTTAGACCGTCTGCGTGGCCCATCTCCTTCCCTGGCTTGTGTACCAGCTTGCAATTGTATGCTGCAAGGAAGATGGACCACCGGAGCATCCTGGGGGACAGAATCTGGGGGGTTTGCCTGTCTGTGGTGAACAGGCCCAGGAGTGGTTTGTGGTCCGTGAAGACAGTGAACTCCCTGCCATATAAGTAATCGTGGAATTTCTTGATTCCTGCCACGATTGCCAGGGCTTCTTTGTCTATTTGGGCATAGTTTCTTTCTGCTCCAGACAGTGTCCTAGAATAGTATGCTATGGGAACTTGTGCCCCGTTGGGCTCAAGGTGGCTTAGGACAGCGCCCACACCATAAGGGGATGCATCGCAGGCGATACAAATGGGCTTGGACTCGATGAAATGGGTTACTGTGGACTTGTCCGACAGCAATGCCTTCAGGGCCTTGAATCTCTGATCATGGGTGGCCGTCCAGGCCCATGTTGCCTGTTTGTCTAGCAGCCTGTGGAGCGGTTCAGCGATGGCTGCCTTGTGTGGGAGGAATGTATGGTAGAAATTCAGCAGACCCAGGAATGCCTGAAGCTCTGCTTTGTTCTTGGGTGTGGGTGCTAGTTTGATGGCCCTCACCTTGGATTCTGTGGGGTGGATTCCCCTGGCGTCTACTCTGAACCCCAAAAATTCTGTGGAAGGAACGCCTATGCTGCATTTTTCCTTTTTGAGTTTGAGGCCAGCTGTGCGCAGCCTTGCCAGCACTTCCCTAAGCCTCCCTGCCAGTTCCTCTGCTGATGCTCCTGCGATCAGGATGTCATCAAAATAGGGGCAGACTCCTGGAATGCCCTTGAGTGTCTTTTCCATAACCTCCTGGAAAATGCCGGGAGCAACGCTGACTCCAAACTGCAGCCTGTTCACCCGGAACGCCCCCCTATGGGTTACTATGGTTTGGATGTCAGCTGTTTCCCTAGTGACTGTGAGTTGCTGGTACGCCTGTGCAAGATCGAGCCTTGCAAAAATGGCGCCGCCTTGGAGGGAAGCGAGAACTTGGCTGACCGCGGGAACCGGGTAAGCGTGCGGGTTTAGGGCGCGGTTCACCGAGCACTTATAGTCGGCGCAGATCCTTATTTCCCCGTTGGGCTTGAGGGGGGTCACAATGGGGGTTTCCCACTCCCCTCCATCTACAGGCTCTAAGATTCCCTGGGCCACCAACTTGTCTAGTTCGCGCTCGATTTTGTGTTTGAGCACAAACGGGACTCGCCGCGGCCGGACCCTAACGGGGGAGACATTCGAGTTAAGCTTGAACGATATGGGGGCCCCGGTGTACTTGCCTAATGACCCGTCGAAGACGTCGGCGAACTCCCGGCAAACGGCCTCAACGGAGTCCCCCTGGATCCGATGGATCCCGGATACTGAGATTCCCAGGGCCTCAAACCAGTCCAGCCCGACCAGGCTGGCTCTGCGGCCCTCTACCACTACAACATCCAGGTGCCCTTCGCGACCCTTAAAACCCACTGAAATGGTGGCCTCCCCCTTCACCTTGACCGGCGAATTCTGAAAATCGGTCAGGGTTAATTTAGTAGGCCGTAATTTAATCCGTTGCTTGCTCCGGCTAATTATGTGGTTAAGGGTCTCGTCCGAAATAATCGAGACTGCTGATCCGGAGTCAAGCTCCATGCTGCAAGGGACACCTTGCAAATGGATTGTTAATCTAATTTTGGGTTTGAGCAGCCGGCGGCTACCCGTATGGTTAATGGCCAGCCGGCTCTCGACATAGCCAATTTTTGTTTTGGTGGGGGCCCCAGTACCTTCGAACGGCGGTTCCTCCGGCTGCAGCTCGTGGATCTCCTCTCGGGGGCGGCGGCTACGGCAGACGGCGGCTATGTGGCCTGTTTTCTTGCAGGCCCGGCACGTGGCGGACCGGAACTTGCAGAGGCTGCGCACGTGGTTCCCACCACACCCTGCGCACCTCTGGGGAACGGCGGTGTTGCTGGGAGGCCTGGTCCTGTCTGGGCGTCTGGCTCACTGGTCGGGGGTCGACTTCCGCTGGAGGAGGTCGATGCTCAGGTCGTCCTCCTCTGTGGCCCCTTGCCGGTGGACGCTGGTTGCCTGGTTGCCGGGCCGGGTTTCCTGGCAGGCTTGGACGGCCCCGCAGGCCGCTTCGTGGGCTAGTATGGCGTCCTCGGCTTCCTGGAGAGAGACCTCCTCTCTTTCGAACAGGCGCTCCTGCAACCGCCTGTCGCGTAGGCCGCAAATCAGCCGGTCCCGTAGTCGCTCCTCCAAATTTGTGAACCTGCAAGTGACGGCAGCTTCCCGCAGGGCGGCGAGGAAGTCGGCACCGGTCTCGTCGGGGTGCTGGTCCCTTTTCTCGAATTGTGACCGTGCGGCCACCTTGGAGCGCCGAGGCTTGAAATGTGCGTTGAGCCTGGCCACGAGGTCTCGGTACGCGACGTTGTTGATGGCCTCCTGGGGGAACAGGTTCGCGGCGACTTCCAGCAGCGCTGGTCCCCCAAGGCAGAGCAGGGCGGCCGCCTTTGCACCGTCCTCGGATATCTGATTGAACCGCATGTACAGTTCAACGTGAGCCAGGTAACAGGTCCAGGTTTCGGGGCGGCGGGTCTCGAATTCGCGGGGTTGTCCGGCTCTAGCCATGGCGGCAGTTGGTCGTGGATGTGGCGCTTGGCGTTGACGGTTCGGCTGGCGGTCGTGGGGGGAAGAAGGAAAAATGCCTTTCCCTTCAGCTCGCGGAGCGTTTCCCCAGTGACTTCAGCTCTTGGTCGGCAGCAATCCCACCTTCGTCGCCACTATTGTGTAGTGGGTCCGACGCAAGAGAGACACCAGCCGGTGTGTGAGTTCAGCTCTTTATTGGAAGGGGAAGTGAACTGGGGAATGAGGGCTACCTGGCCTCCTTATATACCTGGCCAGGCAAGCTAACAGCCAATGGGGTTGGCCCTAGGTTTCCCGCCGAAACTGTCCAGGCCAACGCCCCCTGAGGGCTGTTGCTATGCAGATGCCTGCATACATAACACCCACATTAAGAAAAGATGATGAGACTTTGGAAAAAGTGCAGAGAAGAGCAACTAAAATGATTAAAGGCCAGGAGACTAAAACAAGAACAGCTGCAGGATTTGGATTTGGCTAATCTAGAGAAAAGAAGGACTGGAGGGGACATCATAGCAGTGTTCCGATATCTAAGGGAGTGCCAAAAGAAGAGGGAGTCAACTTATTTCCTGAAGCACCAGAAGGCAGGACAAGAAACAATGGATGGAAACTAAACAAGGAGAGAAGCAACCTGGAACTAAGGAGAAACTCCCTAATGGTGGGAATAATCAATCAGTGGAACACATCTTCCCTTCAGAAGTTGCGGGTGCTCCATCACTGGAGGTTATTAAGAAGAGACTGAACAGTCGTTTGTCTGAAAGAGTAGAGGGGATTGGATTTCCAGCTCTATTCTGATTGAAATGACCATTCTCAAATTATCCTACTTTGGGCACCTTATATGAAGACCGAACTCTATGGAGAAAGTCTGATGCTGGGAAAGTTGGAAGGAGAGAAGAAGAAAGGGGTGACCAGCTGCAAGGTGGATGATCTCAGTTAAATAAATGATGGATGCATTGTCGGAAGGTCCAAAAGCCCACATTAGGATAGATCCTCCTGGAAAATTCTGTGCTGTGTTCACTAAGCATCATCACTGACCTGATAGCATATTATCGTTCAATCAAACTTGATCAAGACTTCTACAACCATCCATTTAGTGACTGTTCAAAGTTATGCTGGCACTTAAAAAAGTGACTTTTCACACTTAGAACTGTTGCAGCACCCCCATGGTCACGTTACCAGAATTCAGATGCTTAGCAACTGATTCATATCTATGATGGTTGCAGTGTCCCAGGATCATATGATCATCTTTTGTGACCTTCTGACAAGCAAAGTCAATTGGGGATCTAGAATGTAATGTAATGTAATGTAATGTAATGTAATGTAATGTAATGTAATGTAATGTAATGTAATGTAATGTAATGTAATGTAATAATAGAATAGAATAGAATAGAATAGAATAGAATAGAATAGAATAGAATAGAATAGAATAGAATACTTTATTGTCACTTTAAATGTTTACTAATCAGCATACATTAAACTGAAATTTCCTTGCATTCAGCTCTCAAAGGGTAACCACCTCCAATATACACTACATAAACATGACAAAAAATTATGCATATACCCACATACACGCACATTTATGACACAGAGAAACAACACAGTCTAGTTCGGATGTATGCATATACATCAGCGGCTCCCAAACCCTTTTCTATACCTCGGACCCCTAGAATGCTTCTAATATATCCTCGCACCCTTTACAAAAGTTGGAAATAACGGCAACGAATTATGCATATACACTATAATTTTGAAAACTGAAGTTTTTGCACCCCCTGGAATATTGTCTCGCACCCCCAGTTGGGAACCCCTGATATACATGGTGAGAGGGGAAAAAAATCCTGCGAATTTACAAGACGGATGGTATGAGGAACAAAGCTGTTACAGAATCTAGTAGTCCTGCTGGAAATATTTTGGAACCTGGAGCATGAGGTGGGTGCATGGGGTCCCTAACAATGCTTCGAGCTCTAAGCATATAGCGCTTGCAAGCAGTATCCTGAATAATGGGAAGTAAACTTCCTATAATCTTCTTACCTTCTGTATGGACCTTCTACCTGTGGCTCTGCTACCACTAAACCAAAAAGTGATGCAGTTTGTTAAAACACTCTCAATCGTGCCTCTGTAAAAAGTAGCCAGGACAGAAGGAGAAAGATGTGCTCTCCTCATCTGATGCAGGAAATGCAGACGCTGGTTTTCACAAATAATAATAATAATAATAATAATAATAATAATAATAATAATAATAATAATAATAATAATAATAATAATAATAATAAGAAGAAGAAGAAGAAGAAGAAGAAGAAGAAGAAGAAGTTGGAAGGGACCTTGGAGGTCATCTAGTCCAACCCCCTGCTCAGGCAGGAAACCCTATACCAGGGGTGTCAAACTCAATTTCATTGAGGGCCGCATCAGCATTGCGGTTGCCCTCAGGGTGCCGGGTGGGTGTGGCCAGGGTGGGCGTCGCCTACTGGGTGGGCATAGCTAGAGTGCATATGGCCTACTGGGTGGGCGTGGCCAGCTCTACATCGTTCGCATCAAGGGTGCCTATGGGGGCCTGGGCAGGAGTGGGACAGATCTGAGGGTCTCTGGCAGAAGGAGGGTCTCTGGGCCAGGGCCAAGGCAGTGGGGGCTGTTCCCTCACTGTTTCCAGGATGGCTTCGCGGGCCACATGAAACCACTTCGCGGGCCGGATCCGGGCCCCAGGCCTTGTGTTTGACATGTCTGCCCTATACCATTTCAGGCAAATGGCTGTCCAGTCTCTTCTTAAAAACTTCCAGTGTTGGAGCATTCACAGCTTCTGGAGGCAGGTTGTTCCACTGGTTAATTGTTCTAACTGTCAGGAAGTTTCTCCTTATTTCTAGGTTGCTTCTCTCTTTAGTTAGTTTCCATCCGTTGCTTCTTGTCCTGCTTTCAGGTGCTTTGGAGAATAGCTTGACTCCCTCTTCTTTGTGGCAGCCCCTGAGATATTGGAACACTGCTATCATGTCACCCCTCACTCTTCACTAAAGAAGATTAATGAAGAGACCAAATCAGATTGTTAGTTATCTGTACCCCCAGATACTTAATACTGTTGACCACCTCCATAGCTCCAGCTTTGATACAAATTGGAGTATGACTATGCCGGCTTTTTCTAAAGTCAACACTGATTCACTTAGCAACCACTTTACTAACTTAACAACTGCAGCGATTCACTTAACAACCGTGGCAAGAAAAGTCATAAAATGGGACAAAACTCATTTAACAACGGTCTCGTTTAGCAACAGAAATTTTGGACTTAGTTGTGATTATAGGTCAATGGACTACTTGCGTTCTGAAAACTCACATTTTTTTTAAAGAAAAAGCTAAAAAGAAAAAAGAAAACGAGGAAAAACGAGAATAGCTGGGTTGAGATGTCATGCGTAGCCTCCTGTGATTTATGTTCATGACTTTCTTAACACTGTTGAGGAACCCAGCAGCTAAAGCTGCTTAGCAGTGGTTTAGGGGTTAGCCTTTTGTGTCAACCATCCAGTTGTGGTTCCTTCTACAAACCCCACTTAAGGAAAGCTACCTGAACCTAGTCAACATGTATTAAGGGTGCAGTCTCAGATACTCCTTTCTGACAATGAGGCCTAGTTTCTATTGCTGAAGGAGAACAAATAAGCATGTTTGGAATTCTGTTGGGTCGATCCATACAAAGTTTCTCCCTCTCTCAGTAGAGATATAGAGGTGATCGCCGGTGGCAAAGGGGATAAGAGGGAGGATGGGGGAAAGTTCTTCTTGTCTGTTTGCTGAGAAAACAGTGAGAAGCTCCAGATTTCAGTGGGTTTAAAAACCTAAGACGTTAGAAGTGTCACTGAGGCAGGTGTGTACCTTCAAGGCAGTGTTGACTTCTGGCAACTGCCTGGACGAGTCCCTGCAGTTTTCTTGGCCAGGTTTTTCAGAAATGGTTTGCCTTTGCCTCCTTCCTAGGGCTGAGAAAAAGTATCTGGCTGATGGCCGCCCAGCTGGCTTTGTGCGAAAGGTGAAATTAGAACTCAGGGTCTCCTGGTTTCTTGTCTGGTGCCTTAACCACTGCATCAAACTGCCTCTTTGATATGTCATTAACACACATTTTTCTAACGTTAACAGCACCTTGGATCAAAGAGGTTAGGACGCACCTCTCCCACAAACCTTAAATGGAGATGGGGGAAAGACCAGAAAAATCCTGGAAGACAGTCAAAGGTTTATTTGCATATATTTTCTGAAACCTCAGCAATTTTCTCCCTTGTTAATAGGAGAGGTAAACTACTCTGTCCCTTTTTTTTTTCTTCAGAGAAGAATTCCAAATGCTGTTCCCCATTTTATCCTGAGGGGGAGGAAAAAAAAAGGTTTGCAGTTTCCCCCCCCCCCCCCCCCTTCGGCCCCACAGCGATTAAAAGAATTTGGGAGATTCAACCCAAATATTTTTGGCAGGGTGAAAAAGGTATCTACACTTCTTCATTGAACCTGTCTTCCCCAACTTGGTGCTGTCTTTAGCGTCCAGAAATCCAGGTCATACGAGAGTACAAGGTTGGGGAAAGGTATCCCACATTTTTTGCCACTTCAAATATTTTCTTCAAATAAACATAGTTGGCTAGGTTGCTGTTGTAAATCCATCCCACCAGCACTGATGGGGGTGAAAAGGCTTAGGTTTTGATGGGATCCTTTCCATCTTTTTAGCAAAGGGTCTGAACTGTTTACTCAGAAACAACATTTTCATCTCCTTGATAGAGTGTTTTTGATGAAGCCGGTTCAAACATTCAAGTAGCAAAGTATGACGAGTATGCATATTTAATCTAATAAGTTTAAGAAACTTAGAGTAGCTAACTATGGAGTTCTTGTGTTCTCTGAGGTTGGATGTTTGCTTGTAGACATTTTGTTACCTCACTAGGTAACATCAGTGTGAGTGTGTTGTGGAGTTTTCTCCCTGTTTATATAAAGGGAATTCCTTGATTAGAGTATTGTTCCTGATAGTTCCTTGATTAGGGTATTGTTTTTCTAGCTTATCATTTGTCTGGTGTCAGTCCATGCTTATCTGAGTATTTTGCTACTAGAGAGGATGTGTTCTGGCCTTTTTGTTTCCTTCTTAGTTTTTTTATTGTCTCTCCAGCAGCAAGGATTAATATCAGACAAACAATCAAGCAGAAGACAATACCATAATCAAAGAACTGTCAAAGAGAAAACCACACCTCCACCAAAACGGGGCAAGTTGCTGTATATCAACAGGGACCAAACCCCACACTCACCACTACTGATGATGTTATCTAATTGGGTAATGAAACATCTGTGAGCAAACAACCAAGCTCAGAGCACCAAGCACTCCACAGTTCAACCCTGAGCATATATTCTCTTCAATTGGAGAGCACATACTGTTGTGATTCAGGGTCAGCCTGTGGGTTCGGCAGTTGGGTCGGACGACTCAGAGGAGGGGGGTGTTGAAGAGCTTGCTGAGGGGGTTGAAGATCTTGCTGATGAGAGCCCTCAGCCAGGCCCCTCCCACCTGGTCACGACGGAGACCCAGCTGTGTGAGCCTGACAGCGTGGATGAAGATGACCCACAGCTGGCCCTGTTCAAGGACGCCCGACGCAGGAGGCAGTCAATCAGGAGTAAACAGAGGAAGGCAATGGGGCACCTCGGAAGGAGGCAGAGAGAAGCCACGCCCTGAACTGTATAAAAGGGGAATGCGTGGGAGGGCTGGTTTGCTGAAGGCAACCACTTGAAAAGCTCCTGTTTCTTGGTTCGTGTCTTGTTCCGTTTGTTTTTGTATTAATAAATTTGGCAGGCTTAATTCCAGCCTCTTGCCTTCTTGTAAAAGGGGTTGTCCCTGCCTTTTCTGCAGGGCCAGTAGCAGGCTGGTACAGAACACATACGCGTAGATCAAGGCATAGTAGAAATATTCCAAAATAAGATATAAACATTTGGTGTAAGCTCAGAGAGCAACTTCTCCAACAGGAAAGAAAAAGTATAAGGAATAACCATGTCTTTCAAAAATATTCTTAATCTCCCTCCCAAAGACAAAGAACATTTTTACATTCCTAATCTGTAAAGCACTCTTCTTGAGTCAGGTGTTCTCCAGATGTGTTGCTCTACAATACCCACTTTGGGTGAGGGAGGATGTTATGGGCACCAGGTTCATTTCCCAAACGCTGAAAGGTGCTGGGTTGAGGAGTTAAACCTGCTGTTGTGTGACTTAAGATGAAAGCAGATGTGAGCAAATTGGCTCTTGAGCAGATGTGGAAATGTATCATTAAGAGGTGATGGGTTGACAAAACAGGGTTATCAGCAGAGCAGAATTATCTTTACATTCTCTCTGTAGGAGGTATGCAGATAGGTCTGCCTATTTAGTCTTACAGTCAGCAAGGTTACATGAGGCTGAGACAATAGCCTTCAAACTTTAAACCTCAAAGTCAGGAATTGGACTCTGTTCTTGCTTAGCTGGATGACAGAACTTGGTGTGAAATTAGCAAAATCTGAAATGAACATAACCATGCATTTAAAGGAAGTCTACGGAAATCCATTTTTGTGCTTCTGTCTGTTTGGGTTTCTGTCTGTGAGAAAGAGGGGAGGGATGGAAGGGAAGGGAAGGGAAGGGAAGGGAAGGGAAGGGAAGGGAAGGGAAGGGAAGGGAAAGAAGGAAGGAAGGAAGGAAGGAAGGAAGGAAGGAAGGAAGGAAGGAAGGAAGGAAGGAAGGAAGGAAGGAAGACATCACAGGGCAGCATTGAAGATTTTGTGTCCTTGTTCACTTCATACAGAAATTGTAGCAACAGCATTGAAAGTAGTATGCAATAGAGTTCAACCTTTTGCACTTCTTTTCTTCAGGTGCCTATTAAAATACAAGCTTTCCCCCAGCAGTTTGGTTGGTCACCACCTCAGGTTGCATTACTGTCTAAAAACGGTGGGCCATTTCCAAGTAAAATGCTTGGTTAATGTAACACACTCCAAAGTACCCACGGACCTTGGTCTCACTTATGAATTCTGACTGTACATCAATGGAAAAAGCATTATGATACGCAGTGTCGAGTCCTCAAGAAAGAGGCAACTCCTCTGCTCAACCATAAGAGCATATCTCTGAGTGAAGCAGAGAGAAACAATGAAGAAATTCCAATTTTCTCCCGTTTTTCCTTTCTATCCAACAGAACTACTCCTCAGAAAACAAAGAACTTATGGTGGCGCAACCTAACCCAAGCTGGTATGCCCCAGATGTGTGGGACTGAGTTTCTGCCATCCCTAACCAGTGGTAAATGCTGGTTGAGGATGATGGGAACGCTGTTCCTACTTATGTGGAAGATTTCAAATTGGAGCAGGCTAGGGTAGTGGATAGAGTTTAGACATGAAGAAAAACTAGTACAACCACAGTCAAAATTAAGGTGGCTTAATCTTTGGCAGTAGGAGATTTAGCTCTCCCCTCTCCCCAGAGTCCCACTGTCACACTCACACAAATGCAATTGTAAGAATGTCCTTTTGATCAAACAAAGTCCAGGATGCTTAAGAAGCCACACATTTAATCAGAGCGGAATCCCTGAGCCAAAGCAGAAAACTCTATGTTTTCTTCCTGCCTGCCCACCCAGGCAGCTTAAGATACGCAAGTATTTAGTTCTGCAAAATATAGGTGAATTTATTAGCAAAGCCATCTCCCCACCACCACCCCTGCTGCCTCTGCTTGCAATCACATTCCTTGTTCCCCATCCAACCCTCCACTCAAGTTCCAAAGACAGATATCTTCTCATCCTAAGTAATAAAGATTCAGTCCTCTCTATAAGCAAAGGATAACGAAAACATCTGCCTATCTAAAACAAAAATCAAGCATCCCACCAAAGGCAATAAACCTGAATTTACGACACCGTAATTCATGCAAAGGGAACGAGATACAGCTATTATCTGTCAATATGTACATTTTGAGATAGAGCAGCGGCTGTCAAGAAAGGAACTTTCAACATGTCAAATTAAGCAATATCTATCATACCAAAGTTTTTTTTTAAAAAAAAGAAGAAGAGTAAACTTACTTTTCATGTTTTGGAGAAGATTTGAGGGTTACTTTTCCCTGAGTTAAAATTCCCTCTTCTTGAAAAATGTCTTCTTTGCTTATATTGTTTATGGAGTATTTTTTTTGAGGGGGGGAGAGGGGTATGGGAATTTAATACAAAATTGGTTTGGTTGGGGAAGGGGGTTGATTTTTTTTCCTTAAAAAGTTTTCTTTGGGCTGTAAACGTCTTCCAAACCACACCTGTCCTTGGTTTCTCAGGAGGCTAGGTATTTGAGGTAGATGAACTTGTACGTACACACACTCAGGAAAAAAATTCCTCAGACAGCCCCCCAACAAAGTGACAATATTCTTCAATTGATAAATAAATAAATAGCCAAATAAATAAATAAATAAATAAAAAAGCACCAGGCGCAGCCAATTTTCTTTTGTTCTTGTTGTTTGTTGCTTTTGGGGTGTTTTTTTTGCTTTGTTTTTTTTTTAAAAAAGTCTGCAATCTCTCAGCTTTTCCTTTGTTCAGTTCAAAATTTTCTTTTTCTCCCTCTCTTTTTTTAAAAAAGAAAGTAATGGAAGAACCCAAAATTATTATTTTTTTTAAAAAAAAAATTAACTCAGAGCAGTCTTGAACTGTTCAGATTTGTATATGTGCAAGTGTGTGTTTTACATCACTTACAAATTGGTCTTTATATATACACAGGTCTTGTCTAGGCGAGTGTTTTTTATTTTTTTTTTCAAATGATGACACATCTTGACTCATACACTTTTCCATTCAAAAAAAAAGAAAGAAAGAAAATGCTGCTCCTCATGGCCCTGGATGACACATACCTTTGTAATGTGCTATACTATCCCTTTAAGATGGATTTTTAAGGTATATATATATATATATATATATATATATATATATATATATATATATATATATATATTCCCCCCCTGGTGTGTGTGTGTGTGTGTGTGTGTGTGTGTGTGTGTGTGAGAGAGAGAGAGAGAGAGAGAGAGAGAGAATGGGAGGGGGAGAGAGGAGGAAGGAGAAAGAGAAAGAGAAGAAGGAAGGAAGGAAGGAAGGAAGGAAGGAAGGAAGGAAGGAAGGAAGGAAATGTGACGAGGTCATGTTGCAATTACCATACTTCCAAAACTTAATAGATTGTCTCTGAATATGAGTTTTTTTAAAAAATCACACACACCTTGAATTAGGCAACAACAACAACCCAACCCTGCAGAATTTAAGTGGGAAAAAAGTAAGATGGAAGAGAGAAAAAAACCATGAGGTTTAACAGAGAAACAGATAAAACAATAACCCTGGAAAGCAATCACAGTCAGGGATGACTGGCTTTGAACCCCCAGCTTTGGATGTACAAAATGCCCAAGGTGCGGCATCAAATTATGATATCTGTCTATCCGGTGCTGTGTCTCTAGCAGGGTCCAATTGGTGCTACAGAACCACCACTGAATGTCACTGAACATGAATTTCTCATCTCTTTCAAAGCAGCTGATCCCACTTGCCACCTCCAGAGGCAGCAAGGAGACCCGTATTTTAATCCTGAATCAGCCCCACACAACATTTCATGCTGGGCTTGACCCTTATGTAATGGTTTGTACTCAAATAATAAATTGACCGATTGATTAATTGGCCAATCTATTTCACATGAAACCTAGGTGCCACATTTTGACAGAGGCTACGATTCGGCAAAAGCGAAATGCTTTTTAACTCAAATACTATGTTTATTATATGGTCATTGTTTTGGGCTTAACTGGCACAATTATTTACAAAATGATACCTGTGTCCCAGCGATTTTAAGCAATGGGTGGAAACTAACCAAGGAGGGAAGCAACCTAGAACTAAGGAGAAAATTCCTGACAGTTAGAACAATTAATCAATGGAATAACTTGCTTCCAGAAGTTGTGGATGCTCCAACACTGGAAGTTTTAAAGAAGAGATTGGACAATCATTTGTCTGAAATGGTGTAGGGTTTCCTGCTTCAGCAGGGTGGCGGCGGCGGGGGGGAGGGTTGGACTAGAAGACCTCCAAGTACTTTTCAACTCTCTTTTTCTGTTATTCTGATATAATGGAAAACTTATCAACCTGCTGAAATCATCCCACTTAATTAGTGATTCAGAATGCTCAAATCTTTTTTTAACTGAAAGGCACATTCCAAAATTTCCTAGCATCATTAAATACCTAAGGTAGTAACTGTTTTATTATTGTTTTTGTTGATGATGGTGACAACGATGATATTTATTGCATTTATATTTCATTTTTTTAAAAAAACAACAACTGAATGTTAGAATATGAAAACCAACAAAGATGTATGATAATATCTCCCATTTCAGTTTATAACTTGTATTTCTTTTCCCATCAGAGAACCACATTGAAACTAAGACATTACTTTTTTAAAAAAAAATCCCAGTGAAGGGCTTTATTTTGGCTACATGTAGTCCTTGTTTAGCAACTGCCTTATTTAGTAATTGATCACGTTACATTTCAGTGATGAAACAATAACTTTAGGACCGAACCTTGCAATTATGACTTTTGTAGGTCTGCAAAACCAAGGAAAGCTGAAGCTGAAGTAAGATCGTAAGCGTGATCGTAGTTTCACTTACCAACTGCTTCACATAATAATCTAGTTGCTAATCATAAACATGGTCATTAAACAAGGACTACCAATATGCTCACTTCTTGGATACTCCAAGAATACCCCCCACACACACGCAATGGATTTTCTGAAGTTTAACACTACCACAGAATTTCCCTTTTTTACATGTCTCTGAAAACCTTTTCTGAGTTAATATAGATCACTTTCTGCAATGCATGGATTGGGATTCATTGACTAAATACAACTCCATTTTAAGGAAGTGAATGTTGCTGTACAGTGGTGATATACAAGTAGTCTACTTACGACCACAATTGAGCTAAGTGAGGCAGTTGTTAAATGAGCTTTGCCCCATTTTATGACACTTTCTTACCTCGTTTGTTAAGTGATTCACAGCAGTTGTTCAGTAAGTAGCATGGGACGCTGCAATTGTCACAAATATGAACCAGTTGCCAAGCATCTGAATTTTGATCATGCGACTGCAGGGATGCAGCAACGGTTGTAAGTCTGAAAACTGGTCATAAGTCACTTTTTTCAGTGCCGTTGTAACTTCAAATGGTCTACTGTTGTAAGTCGAGGGCTACCTGTATAAAAGGGTTTTTTCTCATTCCCATGCTGGCTGGGGAATTCTGGGAGCTGAAGACCAAAAATCTTCAAGAGGCCCAGGTTGAGAAACACTGTGCTACAGGATTACAGGTATATAAACAAACATAGACCATATCCATTTTCTCTCTTTTGTTTTAAATGGGACTTTGGCTCCAATCATGCCTATGTAGGTTGACTGCTATCCAGTCTAAAGCTCACATATGAAAGGAAACAGAAGCAGGAACTTTGAAGGAAAAGTCGTGTTAGTCTACAGTGGCAAAACATCAGAAATCTGGCAACACCTTTTCTGACTACAAATTTTATTAAAAGGCATCAGCTTTAATGAGCTGGCACAAATTCCTTCCTCTGGTTCTCAAATTAAAGAAACTAACCCTCCCTGCCAAAACTTGTGACATAAGCACACACTTTTCCTAATGTGAATGAATTACAACTGTTCCCATTCTGGCTACAATTCCCATCACCACATATTGACTGTGAATGATGGAGTTTGTGATCCAACTTGTCTGCAAGGCTCTTGCGCGATTCTTGTTATTATTAAATTTGTATGCCAGTGAATCATTCCAGTTCTGGGCAGCTTGCAAAAAAATAAAAACATCCCCTGTATGAAGAACAGGAAACAAATATAATTTATTGGACAAGTTTGACACTCCGGGTGTTCAAGTCCGGGTCCTGAGTAAACTAAGTGGTTTGTTTTATACCACATCACAATCAGAAGAGGAGAAGGAAGAATGCAGTCGGGAAAGAGACCTTAGCCAGCTGCAAGTCAAAGCAAAGTCTGGAGTCATAAAAGCCCCACAGCAAATCCCACGCCATGAGTGTGAGCGAAAGGTCTCATTTCAAGAAGCTCCCTGTATGGTGATCCGAAGCGCTGTGACCTGAGCAGCTTGGCGGCTCCATTTTTGGAGCAAAGAATTTAGAAGGGAAAAGATGCTTCCTTGTTCGCATTGCCTGGAGCGGGAGCGAGAGCCAGGCCCTGCCACATGCCTCTCTCACCTTAGGCCAAACTCGACAGACAGGGTCCCAGCCAGGCTGTTAGAGCAGGATGTGATCTGGGTGAGGGGATCACATCCATCCCTCTCCTGATTTCCAAACCACATCAGTGCACCTGCCCACAGCAGACGTATTCCTGAGGGGGAAAAGGGGGACTTCCTCTGGGGTGCAGCAGCTGTTTACGCAGACATCTCTCCCCTGAACCTGGGCCGCAACAGCTGAGTTTGGGGTGGGGGGGGAACTGCTTATATAGCACCTCTTGTCCAAGCCTGAGTGTCAGCAGATGAGGGCCACTTGTAGAAAGCAGCAGCAGAATGCAGCAAATAAAGAAGACGGTGCAAGCCTGTTTGTTCTTGTGCAGGGTATGCAAATTAAAAAGGGTGAGTTGTGTATTTAATCCATTTATAAGCTGCTTTCTAACGACCCCCCCCAAAACAGTGCATACAGTAGAAGCACATACAATGTGTAGGTTTGAGTATATAGGGCACACTAGGAATTCTTCAATCCCGATGGGAGTCAACAAAAGAGATAAGCCAGAAAGGAGTTCTTGGACACCACCAAAAAGGCCCTTCTCTCAAATAGTCTGATTTTATGGGTAAGTATACATCAGGTCCTAATTTTAATGATTAGCCTTGATAGGTCTTGGTGTGGCTGTCTAAGGCATCCATTTCCACACATCAGTCTTTCTCACTGAGCTTGAAAATATGCCGATAACTGATCCTTTAAAATGGCGGCTCACCTTCCCCCAACCTGATCTCCTCTATGTTGGACTATAACTCCCATAATCCCTATAACTCCCAGAATGGAGGGGTCCAGATAGCAGAAAGCTGAGTCGTAAGGTAGTAACTTATTCTCCCAGGAAATAAAATAGTATGAATGTCTCTGCTCCTGTTTTGGCAGTTTTGCTCCTCAGTTACATGGGGGCTGGCAATATTCAGTCCTCACTAAGAGACTGGTACTTGGTATACGTTCAGAGGGATGAAACATTATTATAATTCTTGTAATCTTTCCATTATACTCTGTCAGTCCACTGGTTCTTTGCTGGTTCATTGCTGTGTATTCTGGTTGCATCTCACCAGGATTGTAAATATTTCCCATTTTTTGCTGCTGGATATTTCTAGGTTACACTCAGATATTTATTTCCCTTGAAGCATGAGCAGACATGGATCAGACTGCACTGCAAGCTGCCGAGGGCAGGAATCAAACATGACACATTTAAAATATGTGCTCAAGCACTAAGCTTGAATTCTTGGATGATCTGAAGGTTAAGCTTTATGTTCAGAACAGTCTTCTCCAAATTGGGTGCCATCTATGTGGGCAGACTCCCACAATTCTTATCAATGGCTACACTGGCTGGGGAATTTTGGGAATGGCCCACATATATGAAGGCTAGCAAAAGGATAGAGAGAGTATAATAGTTGCCGAATTCAGTGCTCATAAAGATTCTATTTCAGTTAACAGCTCACATTGCCAGAAGACTGGCAATAGATTTAGATCAGATTCCTACCATTCCCTTGTTTAGTGGTTCTGACCACATTCATGCTAATATGGGGCTGGCTGGACATTCTGATGTCATATTTTGGGGATCTATGTCAATACATAGCTTACCGTACTTCTAGCCTGAAATTGAAAAGCACTAGCAAAGACATAGTCCACCAAGTAGAAATATTAAAAGGGCTTATTACTGTTGGAAGAGCAACGTGAGTCTTTAGATAATAACTGCGATCAATTGCATGCATTTTATGCATATTTACTTGAAAGTCCTATGGGATGGAGTGGGGCCTACTTTAAAGAAACATGTGTTGCACTGGGCTATCAGGAAACTGTATCTCAAAAGAAGAACCAGAATGCTAGATAGTTTGAATTGTATTTAAGAGAAGTCCCTGGGAATATTTTAAAATAAACAAGGTATTTATGAAGTCAGATTAACCACGCAAGTCTGGCATTATGGGAGCTGAAGTCCAACACACTTGGAGGTGACAAAATTTAGAGGAATGTATCAGATGCACCAAATCTCAGGAGGCATTCTATTATTTTTAAACAGTATTCAGCAGAGATGTCTGCAGGGCAGGAAAGAGGGAAGTGTCAAAAAAGATGAAGATGGTAGCCACAATCACGCAAGCCTTGTTATCCCCAAGAGTACCCTGGATATACCGAGAAATAAGTATATATGGCCGAGTTGCAAATAAGCAGCCCTAAACAAGATGATTTTGGGAGTGGGAAATTTATGCTTGGTGGGATGAAGTTAGCAACAGCTGCTGCTGCTGCTGCTGCTGCTGCTGCTACTCTTTGCTTCAATTCCAGCATCATTTACTTTTCTTGCTGTTGACATTTCAATGTTTATGTAAAAGACCCCCCCCCCATTCCAAAGCCTTATGAGAGAATGTCTGTTTCTAAATCCAAATTCTTCCAGATTAAATTGGGGAGGGGATATATATTAAAAGGAATGCTTTTTGGGATTGCCAAAATCCTTGAACCTATACTTGGAAGACTTGGGGAGAAAAGCACAAGGCACGGCAAAGAGTTAGGCGGAGTCATGTGAGACATTTAATTTGCTCTTCTTGTATGTATCCTACTCTTAAATCTCCCTGACCAGGAATCTCAACCCTAAATCCGGGAGACTTTTCTGGGATTGACTTTGCTCCCCGACTGATGACTTTGCACTCTGTACAGGCACGAGTGCCAACACACACACACAAAAACCCCCGAGATGGCTTTAAGAAGAAAGCTTCAGGAAAATGCAGATGCCACTCATGGCTGCTGAAGATCAAAGCTCCTCTCAAGGAAAAGCAGCGGGGCAGAGGAAGAGAAAGGAAGCCCCCCCCCCCCCAGCCAAAACTGATCCGTTTGCCGTCCTGTCCCTGAGTCACTCCAGGAGAGTCCCTGAAAGAAGACGAGGTAGCTGGCTCAGTCACCTTTCCCTGGCCACGGCGTGGTTTTGAGATCAGCAATTGAAAGTTTGCGGAGACTTTGAATCTGCAGCTCTGACTCCACGGGAAGGTGGTTGCACAAGACCTACGCGCCCCCCCCCCGCCTTCCTCCCCGTATCCAGCTGAGTCAAGGCTGGCCCCCGGTTCGCGTTCGCATTCGCACGAAGCGGGACTGCAATCCTCCTCCTGACTCCTCCGCGAAGGCGCGCGCGCGCCTGCACGCAAGTCGGAGACCGCCGGTCTTGCGAAGGGAAGCCAAGGCAGCGTCAGAAAAATGACCCCCCAGACACACACACACACACACACACACACCCTCTCTCTCCTTCCCCGAGACCACCGCAGGCTGCTGACACATAAATTTGGAGGCCGAGGTCGAGGCGGGAGGAGTTGCCACCCCTGGCTGGGAAGAGGGCGGGATGGCTCGCCGGAGGGAATGAAATGTCACCAGGCTTCCTGGGGGCTTCTGGGAATTTTCCTAGGGCCAAGACGGCCGAGTTACAGGTGCCCCTTCGCTTCCTGTGTGCCTGGCAGTGATGAGAGGCTGCCGGGAGGGAGCCGGGCTGGCGGGCTGGCAGGGCCTGGGGGCGAGGAAGCGGGAAGGGAGGATGATATTTAGGAGCGACGGTGACACAAGCCGCGCGCGAAAAGCGTGCGGTCATCGCACCGCGGGGAAAGCGTGCCTCTTCCCAGAATGCTCTGCTCTATGCCAGGCGCTCCCATTTCCCCTAAAAAAAACAAAAACACGGGCGGCGTGGCTCTTGCAGAATCTCGCCTGGAGTCATTTCCGTCCCAAGAAACAAGGGTGGGGTGTGGAGGGGATAAATCGATCCCAAAGGGGCTTTTTCCAAAAGGCGACTGGGATTTCTTGGTTGTATTTTTTCTTTTCCTTTGTAAAAGTTTCTTGGAGAAGGAAGAGTTTCTTGGAATGAGAAGTTGCGGGATTTGGGTAGAGAAAAGTCTAGAGAAAAGAAGGACGTGGGACTAAAGCAGGGGTCTTCAAACTTGGCCCTTTCATGACTTGTGGACTTCAACTCCCAGAATTCCTCAGCCAGCATGCCTGGCCAAGGAATTCTGGGAGTTGAAGTCCACAAGTCATAAAAGGGCCAAGTTTGAAGACTCCTGGACTAAAGGAAGAGCTAGGGACGACATGATTGCAGTAGTCCAGTATTTGAGGGGCTGCCACAAAGAAGAGGTGGTCAACCTATTCTCCAAGGTAATCAAGAGTGCAAGACAGGAAACAATGGATGGAAACTAACCAAGGAGAGAAGCAACCTGGAATTAAGGAGGAACTTCCTAACAGTGGCAATAATTAACCAGTGGAGCAAGACTTATTTCCACCATGGGCGTGGGGGGGGGAAATAGTCTTGAGTGTGGAGTTGGGTTCCAGTTGGGTAACTCACTTGACTAGAACGTTGTCCTTCATTCAGTCGTTGCCTTTCAGCTTCTCCTAATTTGCAAGTTTATTGAAGGGTTAATGTGGGGAGGGTATCATAGAATAGAATAGAAATAGAACAAATAGGAATAGAATAGAGCTGGAAGGGACCTTGGAGGTCTTCTAGTCCAGCCCACCCTCTCAAGCAGGAGAACCTATACCAGGGGTAGGCAACTTTGGCTCTTTTATGAGTTGTGGACTTCAACTCCCAGAAGTCCTGAGCCAAGGTTGCCTACCCCTGACCTATACCATCTCAGACAAATGACTGTCCAGTCTCTTAAAAAGCTCCAGTGATGGAGTGCCCATGATTTCTGGAGGCAAGCTGTTCCACTGGTTAATTGTCCTCACTGTTAAGAACTTTCTCCTTAATTCCAGGTTGCTTTTCTCTTTGATCAGTTTCTGACCGTTGTTTGTTGTCCTGCCCTCTGGTGCTTTGAGAATAATTTGACCCCCTCTTTGTGGCAACCTCTCAAATACTCAATACTCAAATCTCTGTCCCCTTCAGATATCAGAAAGAAGGCTGGAATAAATAAGTGTAAATAAGATACTTCAAGTTATATAAAATAGCTTGATGTTGCCTTTCAGCTTAGGTGCCCATAGCAACATGTCAGTTGGGCGGGCAACAAAAAAGTAAGAAATAGTGTCCACAACAATGCAATTGAAGGCTTGCCATATTAAAAAAAGGGTGGGGTTTGTGATAGTTGCCATCTTTATTTTTTTGAAGCAACCAGGAAAACTACTCTCTTATGGTATTCTGGGGAAAAAAAATGTAAATACAGGTATCCTTGAGTTACAACCATTCACTTAGTGACTTTTTGAGGTTCAACAGCATTGAAAAAAGTGACGACCGGTCCTTGCACTTATGACCATCATAGCATATCCACAGTCATGTAATCAAAATTTGCATGCTTGGCAATTGGCATGTATTTACTGTGGTTATAGTGTCTGAGAGTCACGTGATTGCCATTTGGACCTTCACAGACAGCTTCTGACCAGCAAAATCAATGAGGAAGCCAGATTTGCTTAACAACGGTGTGATTCATTTTAAAAACTGTAGTGATTTGTTTAACAATAGTGGCAAAATAAAGGTCATGGAGTGAGGCACAACCTATCTAACAACTGCATTGTTTAGCAACAGAAATTCTGTTCCCGATTATGGTCGTAAGTTGAGGACTACCTATAATAATGCATTTCCCATTAGAACATCCCACACAAAGACAATCTGCACCCAGTAAATATCTGCCTGTTTTTAAAATTGAACCCTGAAAGGAAAAAAAAGATAAAAATATTTGTGTGTGTGTATGTATGTTTCTGCAGTTTTTACACCTCCACACCCAACAAGAAGGGGGTTTGTCAACAGCCTGAATGCTTTGTGGGATTGCATGAAATAAAAAGTAGAGTAAGCTTATCTGGTCATTTTGAATACCTTTTTAAAAATCATAACTTGGCAAAAGTAGAGGGGGGGAGCTCAGCTGCAATGCCTTCTGTTGGAAGCAATCACAACCTCACAAAAAAAAATCCTGCTCCCCAACAGTCTTCAAAGGAAAGAGATTAAAAAGGCCAGGTCCTTGGATGTAGCTCCGGGGCCATGAATAGGGCCTGTGTCAACCCAGGCTTCATAAACACTCAGTTCCCCATAACGACGCGGGAAAGCAATGGAAAACCTGAGTCAGATATATCTGTGCCAGGGAGTTGGTGGGGAAGGGCAGGTGCCTAGCAGGATGAAAGACAAAAGTCCCCCACAAGTGAGCCCCTGAGCGGTGGGTAATTAAGGGACCAAATGAGGTTAATGCTCAAGGCCCCACACAGGGCATTTAAGTGGAATCACACTCAACAGAGCAACTGTCTGACCCTTTATTGTCATAAGCAATGGCAGACATTTCTAACCTCCACATGTGCTGGAGACTGCAACTCCCAGAATTCTCCCCACTGGCCAAAGTATCTGGGAATTCTGGGAGTTGCAGTCCCAGCAAACCTAGAAGGTGCCAGATGAGGAAAGGCCAGCAAGGGGGATATTTTCATATTGAAATAAAGTGGCACATTTCTATTCTGGTTCAAAGCATTTTTTCCTAATTCCCCCATCTGTATTTGCCCCTGCCCAAAGCATGTAATTCTATGAATAAAATTTATGTCCCAAGTTCAGAGAGCATCAAGGATGCCTCAGTTCAACCCTGAGCTAACAGCTACTCTCTTCTCTTAGAACCTCATTCTACTGCTGCTTCCCAGCAACCCAGATTTAAAGCCAAATGCCTATGATTCAAGAAGTAATAAACAGCCATCGATACTAGGCGTCATTGATAGCCTGATCCTCCAGGAATCTATCCGGCACCCTTTGAAAACCATCCAAATTGGCTACCATCATCACAATTGCTGGCAGTGAATTTGACACTAACAATGTGCTGTATGAAAAACAGCATGTATTTCATTCTGTTGGTCCTAAATTTCTGTCAGTTGATGTCCTTTACTTCGTACGCCGAAAGAGGAGGAGAAAAAACAAACAAAAAACCTTTCCTCGTTATGGATGCCGCGCATGAATTTTTATGCCTCTATCATGTTTCTTTTCTATCCTTCAGACTAAAGAGTCCATATCTGCTTTGTAGTCTTTTCTTTCCAGGGGCCATTTCAGCCCTCTAATAATTTTGGTCGCCTTATCTAGTTCTATCTCATCCTTCTTTAAGAGTGGTGACTAGAAGCATACACAATAGTCTTAAGTGTAATGTCATTATTGTGTTACTGTATTTTCAATCCTCTTCCTATCAGTTCCAAGAAGAGAATTTGATAAGTTTTCCCAAGATCTCTTTTCCAGATAGTTCCTGCCAGCTCAAATGCCATTAATATGTAAATTAATACATGGAGGAAGTTTTGAATGTTTACAAGAAGCTTGTAATGAACTGCATTTACCATTTAAAAATCCATTTGTCCATTTTGGAAATATCCTTTTGGAATTTAAGCAAAAGAAAACATCTGTGGCTCAGGGTTGAGAGAGCTGGGTTGTTTGGTAGCAGACATTTCATGATCCACTGATGATGTTACTTAGAACTGGGTAATGAAACATCCACAAATATCTCAGAGACCACCAGGAACTCCTAGAATTTTTCATAGTTTCTTCTTTCTGACTTTACCATCCTGAGTTGACTTCCACTCTTCTCTTGCATCTCCCTAGAGAGCTGTCTAAGCGACCTCTAATCCTATAGATCCGTGGTGGTGAACCTATGGCACGGGTGCCAAAGGTGGCACGCAGAGCCCTCTCTGTGGGCACGCGCACCGTCACCCCAGTCCTAGGCCTTCAGCTGGGTTTTATAAAACCTTTACGCTTTAGGCCTCCGCCGCCGTGTGCAAGAAGAAAAAAAGGTTCAATCAATCAATTTCAACTTCTCGCGGGGGAAAAAAAGATCTTGCAAAGTTGGAATTGATTGAGTGAACTTTTTAGTCCCACCCAGTCTGCTGTTACCACTGCAGCCACGCCCACCCAATGGGCCACGCCCACCCGGCACCCAATGATACATACATAAGTGGGTTTTGGGTTGCAGTTTGGGCACTCGGTCTCTAAAAGGTTCGCCATCACTGCTATAGATCATCCATGCAGTTTGCTGAAACATGGGTGGATCTGGCCTGGGATTGCTCAGTTGTGTGCCACACCACATCATTCCACACCATCTCTGCCCCGCCAACTTGGGGGGAAGGTCTTATCTATACAAAAGGGAGAACTCTTTTGCTTAAGGTTCATTACTGCATGGAGAAGAGGAAAAGAGTTGGGGAACAAAAGAAAGAATGTTTGGATTATGGCAGAGAGGGAGGGGGATGGATGGATGAATAGGGGAATTCTTGATGTGCCATTAAGTTGGTGTTAATGCTTAGGAATCAGATCAGTGTTTCTCAATCTTGACAACTTGAAGAGGTGTGGGCTTCAACTCCCAGAATCCTTGTTGGCTGGGGAATTGTGGGAGCTGAAGTCTACATCTCTTCAAGTTGTCAAGGTTGATCATATTTCCTAAATCTGGCCCTTCACGTCTTCCGACAGTTATGCCCTTTGCGCCATCCTTCTCTATGTTTCCCAGCTCTCTATTGAGAGTTAAGTCTTTGCAAATAATAATCTTTGATAAGCTGGTCATTTGTGCCTCAATAGAAAATTCTGGATCAATTTGCTGTGTCATCCATTTTTTATAACTTAGCTTTTCATAATATTCTCAGGACTCTTCTCAAAGACCAGTCTTTGAGAATGCGCTTCTGATCCTGTTTCTCCAAAGTCCAACTTTTGCTTTCATAGTCTAGTCCATGTCAGTTGCAGCATAGAATTCCAAGAAAGTTATGTATGAACAAATGCAGCTTTCAAGCTGAAAAGTGTTTCTGATCCTGGATCTCCACAGGGAATCATTCTGCTGGATTGAAATCTGTCTCATTTCTCCATTGCTGGCTCACAAAGCTCTGAGCCTAAATGAAGATACTAGCTGATTTTTGAGGTAGAGAAGTATTGGTAGTCCTCAGCATACAACAGTTCATTCAGTTCATTTAGTGACCATTCAAAAATACAATGGCATTGAAAAAAGTGACTTATGACCGTTTTTTCACACTTACAACCATTGTAGTGTCCCTGAGGTCATGTGATCAAAATTTGGACACTTGGCAACCGGTTTGTATTTATGATGGTTGTAGTGTCCCAAGCGTCACGTGATCCCCTTTCGCAACCATCTGACAAACAAAATCAATGAGGAAGCCAGATCCACTTAACAGCTGTGCCACTAACTTAACAACTGCAGTGATTCACTTAACTGGGGCAAGGAAGGTCATAAAATGGGGCAAAATTCACTTTACAAATGTTTCTCTCAACAACAGAGAATTTGGGCACAGTTATATGGTTTTACTGCCTTGAGTGGATTTTCTGTACTACTCGATCATTTCAAATGCTGAAACATACAGCACTTAGAATGCCAGAGGATGTCCAGAGACAATTGGTTCCTCTCCAACAAAGATCCTAACCTCCTTATAATTTTCTTAGCTACCAGGGTAAAATCCTGCAGCAAAGAGCACAGCCTCAGAAGAAGAAAGTCAGATGGATGTGAACATGGAACACCAGTAGGGATTGGACTAAGACATCATTTCCCAACCTTGGTAAATTTAAGATAAGTGGGCTTATACACACTGGCTGGGGAATTCTGGGAATTGAAGTCCACAGGTCTTCAAGTTGCCAGAGATGGGAAACACTGGACTAAGAGACAGGCACCTCTGTTTTTCCGTCCAGCTTCTCCCAACCAGTTTACTTTCAGCTATGCTGGGTCTGCCATTCCCAGAATGCCAAGCTAGTATGGCTGGAGGCTGTAAATTCTGGAAAGTGCAGTCCCAATGTTTCTGCAAGAGTGCCAAGTTGAGGAAAGCTGCAGTGCCAGAACGTCTTTGAACAGCCGACTTTGTCTCGTGGAGGAAAACCGAGGAAAAGAATTGATGCAATCTGGGCTTTTTTCTAGGGCTGCCCCCAAATCCAGCTCCTTGGAAATGTCAATGGAGTGACCAACCGCTCTGCTAGAGTTTACAAAACAAACAGTTTGGAAATCCTGAATCTTGGCCAAGGAATTGAAATCAGAGCTCACGTCAGCACTGTATTGTAAACGGAAGTACTGTCTGAGTCCACTGTAACCACAAGGTATGGAGCTCAGGAAAGTCCTGACTAGCTTCCCTTAAGTGTCTTCTGGTGGGCATGGGACCAGGCTTCCTTCTGCTTTGGCCAACATTCCTCCTCATGGCTACTTAATTCCAGTAGACCTTTTAAGGTCATCTGATGATGGTTTAATGAAACCGACAGTTCTTTTGGGGATAGGATGAGCTGGGAAGTTCCTTTTAAGACTCATAGGGGAAAATTCTTTGCAAGGGGGAGCAAATTCCACCATTTACGCCAAACATTTGTACAGAATTAGCCAAGAATCTTCCCCTTTGTCACATTCTGGAGGCTGAGAAATTGGCAGCGATGTCAAACAGTCTGGGCATGTGTACATTTGAATCAAAGGACGTAAATATGCTTACATAAACAAACAAATAAACACAAACACCTTTGCTCTCCCTTTCTCAAATCTTCCCGGCACCACTGATTTCTCAGGTAGACGGTATCTGTCAATCCACTGGAAAGCTCTCTGTCCTTCAGCTGGGCGGGACCCAGACATGGAGTTTCCCCCACTGTGACTCAGGCATAAACACAGCTCCAGGCCAAGGTGTGTGTGCAGGGAGGTGTTGTGAAGATATGTGTAAGCAGGTATGCACTTGGAACTTTAACATCAGCAGACCGCCCACCCGAGCAAGTGGCACGCTTAGGGGCATCTGAGATAAAATTGAACTGTCATGGGCTTGCCTACAACTTTTATATTAGAATGGGATGGAGAATTATCATCTTTTTGAACCCCTCTATCCCAAAATGCACTGCCCTTTTTTTAAAAAAAAATAAAAGTCTCATATTTGGAGTGTCCTTTTCCATAACATTGTAAATAAGCATTCATAAAAGATCCATGGAATGATCCTCAAGAAAAGCGATTGAATTTACACAGCTGAACCTAATTCAAGTCAAATCCTCAGCCCTAATGCAAAGATGTGGGTCAGACCTCCATGGTGGTTATACCCCATCTGTGGTTTAACCCATGATGCCTGTTCAGCCTGATATTATTTTCCTTAGAAAATCTGTTTTAATAATCCCTTTACTGCTTTTATGACTTCTTCTGGGCAATCTCAACCTTTGTGTGCTGGTGAACATAAAGGGTTTTAAAGTTGTGGCATTATCAATTTCACTTGTGGAAAGCAAGACACTGTTTATATGAACAGGGAAAAATCAAGGCAGGCGGCTTTTTTTTTATGGGAATTGTGAAAACAACTAGAAGGCATTGAGATTTGGGTTACTGATAGGTTCGGTTTTTGCAAAGTCAGGGAAAGATAGGGGAGGGTGGTGGAGAGGGAGCGAATGGGGTCTGCTCCGTGGTTGATCATTTGGTCTTTGGGAAAAATAAAACTTGTATCAAGAGGGCAGGACCTGAGGAATTATGTTTTGAACCTAACCACATTTACAGACAGGAAACTGGACTTTAAAAAATGGATACATAAAACCACATCTGTAAGATGCAGCTGCAAAGTCAGTGGTCAGCCCAAACACGGGCCTTTCTAGCATATACTGTAGATAATCCTCAATTTATGGCCACAATTGGAACTAGAATTTCTGTTGCTAAGCAAGGCAGTTTTCAAATGAGTTGTGCCCTATTTTATGACCTTTCTTTTGCCATGGTTGTTAAGCAAATTGCTACAGTAGTTAAGTTAAACATGTCATTAAATGAATCCGGCTTCTCTAATTGACTTTGCTTGTCAGACGCCAACTGGGAAGACCGCAAGTGGAAATTACATGATCCTGGGATGCTGCAGCTGACATAAATATATGCTAGTTGCCAAGTGCCTGAATTTTAATCATGCCACTGTGGGGATGCTGAGAGTTGTAAATGCAAGGACCAGTTGTAAGTCACTTTGCAACTTCAAATGGTTGTATAATGATTCTCTTTGACCCTACTGCAGTAGGGTAGTATTTGTCCATGTATCTCGGGGTGGGGAACTATGGTCCTTTTATGACTTGTGGACTTCAATTCTCACAAGAGATTTGAAGTCCACAAGTCATAAAGGGGCCATAGTTCCCCATCTCTGATGTATCTATTGAGCAGCACCTACATTATAAAAATCGTCCAGGGTAATGAAAATTTGACCTTCATAGCTTTTTCTGAGTGTCTCAACCAAGAGTTCTTTTTAAAACAACCCTTCCAGTCTGGTTTTCTGCAGAAATGGAAAACTATCATTCTCTTCATCCTTAGAAGCCCTAAACCTTTCCCCAACATATGTTGCTGTATCTGGGGCTTAGGGTAGTCTTAATTTCAGCTTCAATACATTCTGCAGTCGGCTGCCTCTCTTTACCTTGAATAACAGGGCTGGGAAATTTCTCTCTCTCTCTCTCTCTCTCTCTCTCTCTCTCTCTCTATTTTTTAACCACCCATCTCCCTCACAGAGGAACTGTTAAAAGAAGACATTCATAGAGAAACTGATGTTTCTTGGTGGTCTGACCTGAAATTTCAGTGATAAAATTTAGAAAACTGGAAAAAAAGAGAAGTAGCTCAGGTTGTAAATTGTCTGCCTTGTTATGAGGTACTCTGTTGATGCTCAGAGGCCTTCTTATTGGTCCTTTGCATTATTTGCAAAATTTGATGTGAACAGGTTACTTATTTCTCAAACATATTCATTTCACTGTACAAACCACATTGGTTTGTGCTTAAATTGTAAGCCGCCCTGAGTCTTCGGAGAAGGGCGGGATATAAATGGGATTAAAATAAAAAATAAAAAACCCTATCCTTTGCATAGCCCAAGCATGATTAGGATTATTTCTAACTAGGATTATTGGGGGGGGGCGGGGGGGGGGAGGAATCTGCATAATGAGATTTCAACTTTCCAGCAACCCTAGCTTCATTTTGAAAAAGACAAACAATCTAGTCTTTATGAGCACTAAGCTGATCTTGAAACTTGGTTAGCAATGGGAGGCCTTATGCCAGCAGTTCTCAAACATTTTGATCTCAGGATCCCTTTACATTCTTAAAAATGACTGAGGTTCCCGAAGAGCCTTGGTTTATGTGGGTTATATCGTTATTTGCTGTATTAGAAATTGAAACTGAGAAATTTTAAAATATTTATTTTTTTGGACCTTGTGGATCTCCTTGAAAGGGTCTTGGGGACCCCCAAGGGCCCTCAGACCACACTTTGAGAACCTCTGCCATGCCATGGTCATCTTATGCCTTCTGAAGAGCATGCTGGTTTCAGAGCAGCTTATGTGTAAATGATATATAATAGAAAAATCTGAGATGAAATATCAAGGAGCCAGATGGCCGCCAAAAAACACACAAGCCGGATAGATAAATATTTGGCCATGAGGTGATGGGGGAAACCTTCGCTCTCTGCTTTTGGCTTACAGCCCATTGGGGTTTTTCAAACTATACACAACTCATGGAATGTTAAAATACGATGCCCGCATTCAGAAGCTGGGGGAAATCTATCTCCTCCAGCCAGAGAAAAGGGCTTGGCAGAGGTCATAGGAATGAGTGTCCTTTCTCCCCTACCTTAGTGCCACAGATTTACCAAATGGAGTCTGAGAGGTTTTGCAAAGTTCTACCATCGGATTGGCCTGAGTTGCTTGCAAAAACAGTGCTCTGAAAAATAAATTGCCCCTTAACTGTGCAAATGGTGTAAATCATGTATGTTGGAAGTGACTCTGGTGTTTTTTGTAGGGTTTGTAGGGTAGTAGGCTTTGTCATTATGATGCTCAATAAGACCATCATTTAGGAATTAAAATGGAAAAAATATTTTTCCTTTGATATTTTCAATCCCAGCTTATTATACAGAAAAGTGACTTTTATAAAGCGCCCTTTCCTAATATCTTGCTCCCCATTTCTAAAATGGATGCAATTAGGAGATATTTCATAGTCAGCAAGTGAAAGAAAGATACACAAAGGTGAGAAATTGTGCATAAAGAATTGGCTGCTGAGTGCTGGTAGGCCTATGAGGATTCAACATATCTGCCCTCCCACCATTTTGTCTGGTTTCACACAATAACCCTCAAACCACAAACCATGATTTATAGACAAGACTGGCTTCAAACCAAACGCAGCACTCAATGTCTTAGAGTATTGGTGAGTCTGACTATCCTATTAAACCATAATATGAGTTCTTAGTTTTCTCTGTCTTGCGAAGACTGCCTTTGTGGTCTGTTAATTGTGGTTTTAAAGTTTATGGTGTTGTGCACACATTGTCATAGTGGGTGCATTTCTCGGGGAACCCCAAGCATGACCCAAGGACTGTGTGAACTGAAACAATTTGTATGAAAAGCTTTCGATCACAACAAGGAAACATATTCATGGTCAACTATTCTTTTTCTCCTTATGCAGCTAGTCCTCAAGTTGAGACTGCAGTGGAGCCTGCCCATCGTGATCGTAAGGCGTAACTCATAAAACAATTTTACAATGTATTTTGCTGTGGTCATTAGGTGAACATGGCAATTGTAAGTGTGAATACCATGGTCATTAAGCATATCCCATGGTTATTAAGCAAACCCATCGTAAGGCGTAGCTCATAAAACAATTTTACAATGTATTTTGCTGTGGTCATTAAGTGAACATGGCAATTGTAAGTGTGAATACCACGGTCATTAAGTATATCCCATGGTTATTAAGCAAACCCATTGTTTGCTCTACGCAGTTTTGCCAAAAACTGGAAGTAAGTGCTGAATTTTGGCAAAACTGATGTAAAATGTGGGCACATGACCACAGGATGCTGCAAATGGCCCTAAATGGACCAAAGTTTATTAAAACTGAAGCATTTTGTTACTCCTCCAAATAACCTCTTCAGTCAAAGTTACTTGGATGAGTAATGAAACGTTTCCGTTTGAATAAACTTTGGTCCAGTTGCCATGATTTAACCTTTTGAGATACTTTTGGCCTGGAGGATGAAGTCTTCATTTACATCTTTTTCAGATAGGTTGTAACTTCAAATGGTTGCTAAGGGCCTAGCCATGAGTCGAGGGCAACCTGTTAGAGAAAATAGAAAAATGATGACATGATGTACAATGCAAGAAGGACTCTGAGGGACTGAAAAGAGTGCAGAGAACAGTGATGGAGATGGTGAGGGGCTTGGAGGCGAAAAATCCTATGATGATCAAAACTGGATGTGTTAGGTTGAAGAAGAGAAGGTGAAGGCAAGGCCTGATAGTAGTTTCAAACACTTGAAGGGAAGAAGGTGTGAAGTAGGATGAGAACCAACAGATGGAAACTGAATAGAGCAGGGGTGGGCAACTATGGCCCCTTTCCGACCTGTGGACTTCAACTCCCAGAATTCCTTAGCCAGCCATGCTAGCTCATGAATTCTGGAAGTTGAAGTCCATAAGTCATAAAGGAGCCGTAATTGCCCACCCCTGTTATAGAGGAAGTTCTAGGGGAAATTTCATAACCGTAAGAGCTGTTAAGCAATAGACTAGCCTTCTTCCTGGCAGGGCTGGTTTTCGGTCGAGGCAAATTAGGCAGTGGGCTAGGCTGCCAAAGCTGATGGAGTTCCAATGCTGTTCTGAAATCATTCAAAAAAATGCAAATCTTTGCATCGGTGGGAGGTGGTGTCATCAGTAAACGTGGCCTGGGGCTACCATATACTCTTGAGCTGGCCCTGCCTGCTGATGAAGGCTCCATCCTTGGAGATTTTCAAACCAAGATTGGACTATCAGTGGTCTGGGATGGTCTATCCTCTCTCTCTCTCTCTCTCTCTCTCTCTCTCTCTCTCTCTCTCTCTCTCTCTCTCTCTCTCTCTCTCTCTCTCTCTTATACAGCACTCAGCTTGTACTGGTCTCTGAACACAATAAATAGAATTGATTGATTAAATTGATTGATTGACAGACCTTCTTGGTAGCAGCCCGTTTTTTATGAAGCAGCTTGCTCCTGGTATGGGTTACCCTCTTGTTGCTTGGCATCTGCCAGACAGTAAAAACTATTTAGTTCTGTGTTTTTTTTTATAAACTGATTCTGGGATGGTTTTGTTATTTCCCAGTTAGTTGCCTTTTACTTGTGCTATAAAATCAGCCACCTGAAACCTTTAGAAGTAGGGTAAATATAAACATTTGTATCAACACAGAATAGATGTACTAGAGTCATAGCAAGAATAGGAATGGATCATTTGCAATCTGCAGTCTTTCAAAATGCGAAGAAGCTAATACTGTGCTGAAATTATGCATTCATTTACTTTTGAGTCCTGCTTTTTTTATTTTTCAGGAGCTCTGGGGAGAACACATAATGTCCCTTCCTCTCCTTTTAGCCCACAATGGCAAGCTGATGAAGTAGGCTGGGTTTAGCAGGAGTCACTTGTCCAAAGTCACACCGTGAGCTTTGCTGGCAAAGGGTGGATTAAAACCACATCTCCCTGATCCTTCTTTACATCTTAATCACTATATCTCCCTGGCTATAAATAAATATTATCTGATTTACGGACATGCCATTGTTTGAAAAATGTCACGGCAAAAGGCAAGATGTCACGTATCGCGCTATGAAATTAATTCTATTTTTTAAAAATAAAATACTTAGTATTAATACTGTTTTTGATTTGTCAGCTGGTTTGCTGTCTGCCCCATCAATTGGCACTGGACTCAAATTCTTCTGACTTTTTTGTCTTTGATGCAAAGCTCGCAGGGCAAATATTACTACTGATTTCAACATTTTATAAGAATGGCTAGCTAAAAAGAACTTTATATTGTGAGTAAAAGATAATAAAGCTTTTCCTATCAGCAGGGGCTTGACTTTTGCTATCTGAAAAGCTGGTAAGAAGGATAATAAAAAGCACAAAGGGGAAATTAAACCACTTCTTGTTCCCAGAACTACATAGCAAATTAAAGATGAATTTTCATTGGGGTGCATTGCTCTCCTTAGAAAATCTCATCTTGTATTGTAAGTGGGAAGTTTATAAGATTGCACTAAGAGAAAATGCACCAAAAAAGAGACAAATAATACTTAGTTATTGAAATTTATTTAATTATCCATTACATGGTTTATTTCATTCATCCCTCATCTTTCCATTAAAGAAGGAGATCAAAGCTACAAGGCAGCTGCAGCTGTGTCAACAAAATGAATTAAAATCAAACCAACAGCTCAGATGTCATGAAAAGGTACAGATAAAATGTTAAAATATTAAACATTAAATATAAGACCCCGTGCCTATAAATCAGCTCAACTCTTGGATGAAGTAAGATCTCTTCTTCTAAAGTAGAGTTGAGGAGCTGAGGAATTCTGGGATTTGAAGTCCACAAGTCATAAAAGGGCCACAGTTCCCTACCTCTCTTCTAAAGGGAGAGAACAAAATAGTGTGACCCACTATCGAAAGAGGAAAGGCACTCCAGAATTGTTTTCAATGGTCAGTGAACCTGGATTCTTGGAAACATTGTGCAAATATCACACAGAGGAAGGCGGCCTCTCCTGCTTTCGGCACTATAGTAAAAGGCCGGGTCTTGAACCTCAACAGCTTTCGCTGATAACTTCTTTGCAACATGGAAAAGCCCATTCGCTCTAGCTGTAACTTTCCTGTCCTCTGAGGCTTGGCAAAATCAGTCTCTGAATTTCTTTTGAAAATGATTCAAAGGTTCTTCTATTTCAACAATTATTTATATTTGGCAATGCATTAAAAAGAAAACCCCAAATGTTCTCAATATAAAAATTATCTTTAAGATATATTGCAGTGTTGCAGACAAGTGTGCTGCACATGTTGTTTTTTTTTTAAAAAAATAAATACGTGGTCCTCTAGGCATTCAAAAAGGCCCGGCCAATATAATTGTAATATGATGCAAAGCATATCAGGACATAATAAAAAGTTTACACTCTAAACCTATCCTACGTGGTTTGGGTCCCACTTATGTTAGTTGCATTTAGTTACCTACGGGAGCACCTACTGCAAGCGTCAACATCCCTCCGTCCTGTGCGCTCCCACAGAGAGGGCCTCCTCAGGGTGCCACCGGTCAGAGAATGTCGGCTGGTGACCCCCAGGGGGAGAGCATTCTCGGTGGGTGCGCCAATCCTTTTGAACCGCTTACCAGCTGAAATCCGGATGGCCCCCGACCTTCGCTCCTTCCGGCGTGATCTAAAAACTTATCTATTCCAACAAGCCGGCCTGGCCTGATGGATTTGGGTTTTAAAATTTTCTCACTTTATTGCTTTATTGTATTCTTACTTTATTACTCTGTACAGCGCCCTGAGTCCTCCGGGAGAAGGGCGGTATATAAAACAAACAAACAAACAAACAAACAAACAAATAAACAAATAAATAAATAAATACGGTAAATAAATACCCTTGAAATCAATCAGATTCAAGGAATGACTGTTTCGCACCATGGAACCCTAGGGCAGGTAAATCTAGTCACAAATTGAAGCATTCAGTCAGAGTGATTGCAGCCATGATTGTAGAAGGCAGACATGCCTTCTGTTGGATGACAAAATGCAAAAGACGTGCAGCTCTGAAAAATTAGGCTGGTTTATGGATTTCAATAATGTTGTGTAGGCTGCTTTTCATGGGATTTGGTTGGCTGCACATCACTTGTCATGGGTAGACTTTGGGGAGTGGGTAACCATGGGACTGGAATGTATGAGTCTTCTCTTGTGCTGAGGATGATCTGTGGCTCATTGCTTTGCTGCTGCTCTGTGCCTGAGGTTTTTCCTCCCTGGGCAAGACTTTCACATGGTGTAATCAGAACTGCACATACGTGTGTGGTACTCTGCTCCAGCCTTTGCAAGGGTGCTCATCAGAGACAGAGGGCAGGCTAAGAAGAAAAAGGAAGAGAAAACAGGTGAGTCAGTTGGCAACTTCTCTGGTACATGACAACTCAACCCAGGTGGGGAAAATCTGGGGGGAAAAAATTCAACATATTACAAGAAACTCCACCTTAATGGCTCACTCTGAAGGAGAATGGGAAGTTCTCTGCAGAGATTCCAAGGTTCTGTATGTATCCCAGATGGGCTTTAAGGCTACCTTAGGGAAGCTTGCAGAGTTCTGTCTGGACCAGTGGTGGTGAACCTTTTGGAGACCAAGTGCCCAAACTGCAACCCAAAACCCACTTATGTATCATCGGGTGCTGGGTGGGTGTGGCCTATTGGCTGGGCGTGGCCCATTGGCTGGGTGTGGCCCATTGGGTGGGCGTGGCTGCGGTGGTAACGGCAGACTGGGTGGGACTAAAAAGTTCAATCAATCAATTCCAACTTTGCGAGATCTTTTTTTTTTCCCTGCGAGGTTGAAATTGATTGGTTGATTGAACCTTTTTTTTTTTTTGCACACGGCGGAGGCCTAAAGCGAAAAGGTTTTATAAAACCCAGCTGAAGGCCTAGGACTGGGATGACGGCACGCGTGCCCACAGAGAGGGCTCTGTGTGCCATAGGTTCGCCACCATGAGTCTGGATCATCTTCCCCTGTTGCATACGGGTGATTAGAAGAGCTGGCAAGGACCTGTGATTTGACATTTCATTTGGTGCATGGAAGTCCCCCCCCCCCCCCGCCTCCACTGTGCATTAAGTACTCCTTGGCAGATGGAAGCAATACTATAACTATCAAATGGTATCTCAGTGAGTTTCTTTCCTCCAAAGGCAAGATGGGGGTCCCAATGCGACACAGTGACACATCTGAAGCACTGAAACCTCCCTGGCATATTATTGCCTATTTCTAAACCGGGTGCATGGGTGTAATTCTTCTCTTCCCTCCCTCTGAGATCACTGTACCTGTCTGTGAAACGCAGTGGAAGCTTATTGTAGGCATCTTGGGTGAGAGGGAAATGTAATTTGTGTAAGCGGTTTGCTAGATAAGCGTGTGCAGAACTGTGCGTGTGAGCCCCTGCTGCTTTTAAAAGACACGTCCCAGGAACCCCCGTCATCAGGAAATGCCTCGTCCATTTCCCTTTGCATCATGCGCTCCATAACAGCTGAATTTCACATTGCGAAAGCTTCATTTTAATGTAATAAGCATGAGCCACAATAGGTCCGGGAGGTCGTGTGATCTTCTCCAGGAAAGCCATGTGGAGGAAAAATGGAGGAAACACTGCTGCTGCTTTTTATTAACCATGGCCAAAGCCCATGCCAAACAAAAAGGCAGTATCTGAAATCATCAACGCTGGAAGACTAAGGGATGAAAATGAACTCTTTGTTATTTCAATGTTTTAGTATGCTCCCCACCCACTCCCTCTTCCTCGGTCACTGAGGGCAAAAATAGAGAAAAGAAATGATGTTGACACAGCAAGCTGTAAAAAAAAAGTGGGGGGGGAGGGATGGAAGCTTGTATCCTGGACATCTCAGAATTTTAAGAACAACAGCTGGATAGGTGGCGAGCTGCAGCAAATTTTAACAATGACTTGTTGAGCTAAGCCAGCTTCCAATTACATTTACAAGCCTGATGGTTGCAACAAGCCAACCAGAAAGGAGATGAAAGATTAGTGCAAGGAGAGGCACCCTGATGCATTCCAGATGTGCAAAATGCTTCTATTGTGGACCACACTGGCAGAGGCTGCTGGGAATTGTAGTTCCACATCTCCCGTTTGTTACAAGCAAACTCTCCCTTCAGGCACAATTATTATAAGGCGACCAGACTAACGGATGTGACTTTCCCTTTGCATAGATGTTTACTCATGCGCTGCGGGCATCATAATACAGCCATTTCCCCCAAGAGTTGTCACCAAGTTATCCCTCGGATTGTGTACTTTTGATGATTATCTCCTCTAGTTTGGAAGAGATTGCCAATAGGAAGGAGCCATGCTACGCAAAGGGCAAGGGAACTATTAGTCGAGATCAGCAGGGGTGGGTGGGTGGGGGGGATATTAAAAGTGGAGGGAGTAACCCCTTCTCCCTCCAGTCTGGAATATCAAGGAAGGAGAGTAAAGCCTCCGGGGCTGTGTGGTTGCCTTGTCAAAAGGTCGATGTGGTCAGCCTCTGAGTTGGTTTTGTTTGCATTTGGCTCAGACACTGCCACAGCAAAAGACTACGATGAGTCTCGGTCCTGGCGTCATTTACCCCCACCCAAGCTTTGACCCCCACTTGGGGGGAAATGGACTCACTATGAAAATATCAACCCCTAGAAAAAGAAACAGACCCCGGGAAAGGGGAAAAAAAGGATTCACGAGGTTTTAAACAGGAGGAGATCCATGTGAAGAGGGTATGTTGTTCATTGTCCCCCTCCCCCCCCCCGCTTCCCACGTCTGGAGGCTTCCCGTCTCTCAAAATCTGCTGCAGGCGCTTCCAGATCAAGGGAATGTTTTTGAAATTCATTGTCCCCCCCCCCCTTTTTTTTTCAGGCGATATAATTTACTACGGGAACTTGGAAGGCATTTTATCGGCTGAATTGGAGCCAGCCCTGGGAGTCCGCATTCGGAAACTCACTTGAAAGACAAGGTTTCCGGATTCAAAACACATCATAACTTTCCTTTTTCATTGATCGGAGTCCTGAAATGGCTTTTGACAAAGAATTCCGACTCCTTTTAATAATAATTAACAACAACAACAACAACAACAACAACATCTGGAGCACCACTTGAACACCATCCACATTGACAAATCCACCGTCAGTCAATTGCAAAAGGCAGCTTTATTCACATTCTGTGAAGATAATTATAACACAATTAAATACCTACATCTGCCTATTCCAGGTCCTTGGGAAAGAACTTGATAGGTGGGTAAAAATGCCAAATCCAGCCTGAACATCTGGCTGGCTGTGTTAGGAACCATGATAAAAACATGATAAAAATAACATTTCCCCCCTTTCTTCCTTAAAATGAATTCCAAATTGGAAGGCCGTAAAGAGAAGCCAAAAATTGACCAACTGTCAGCAAATAATATTAATAATAATAATAATAATAATAATAATAATAATAATAATAATAATAATTTGGAAGGGACCTTGGAGGTCATCTAGTCCAACCCCCTGCTCAGGCAGGAAGCCCTATACCATTTCAGGCAAATGGCTGTCCAGTCTCTTCTTAAAAACCTCCAGTGTTGGAGCATTCACCTCTTCTGGAGGCAGGTTGTTCCACTGGTTAATTGTTCTAACTGTCAGGAAGTTTCTCCTTAGTTCTAGGTTGCTTCTCTCCTTGACTAGTTTCCATCCGTTGCTTCTTGTCCTGCTTTCAGGCGCTTTGGAGAATAGCTTGACTCCCTCCTCTTTGTGGCAGCCCCTGAGATATTGGAACACTGCTAACATGTCACCCCTCACCCTTCTCTTCGTTAAACTACACATACCCAAATGAAAAAAGAAATTACAATCACAAATTGAGTACCACTGAATGTCTGAAAGAAGAGCAAAATTCTTACTGGCTCCTAAAGTGCCAGGCAGAGGTGCCCAGAAGTGTTTTCACTAGCTTGGACACCTTCCTGGCAGCCCCCAGGACTCTCAGGCTATCATGGTCAATGGTGAAGATTTTTACTCACCTGGAAGACACCAGGTTAGGGATGGCTGTTCTGGAAACTCTCAGAGAGCCCCTGGCCATATCTGTTTGGAAAGATACGTTTGCTTGGAAGACGTTTTTGGGTTGCTGTTAAGGTCCCTCTTCTCGTAAACCGTTGTTCCTTCCTCAACAGTGGTAAGCAAAATCCATGATGTCTCCATTATCTGCCTTTCATCCATCATGCTTTTTTTTTATTACATTTATATCCCGCCCTTCTCCGAAGACTCAGGGCGGCTTACAAGCTTAGCAGTAGCCTTCATTCTATGTATATGCCTGCTTGTTAGGGCTTGATGTGAGTTGTCTCTTCTTGGGCAACTGAGCTCAGTGTAGCTTACACAGTCACTTTTGCTCGATGTAATTTGCAACCAGGAGGATTACAGTTGGAAGACATTATTATCGCCCCAAAGAAACCCCTACTCTGTTGTTGTTTTTAATACAATAAGAACACAGGTAGAAGCCATCTTAAGGAACACATTTTCCCGTTACCCCTAGTTCAGGGGTAGGCAACCTCGGCTCTTTTATGACTCATGTACTTCAACTCCCAGAATTCCTGAGCCAGCATATTTGGCTCAGGAATTCTGGGAGTTGAAGTCCATGAGTCATAAAAGAGCCGAGGTTGCCTACCCCTGCCCTAGTTGCATCCTCTAGCTCAAGGGTCTCCAAACTTGGCAACTTTAAGACTTGTGGACTTTAACGTCCAGAATTCCCTAGCCAGCATAGCTGGCTGAAAAATTCTGGGAGTCAAAGTCCACAAGTCTTAAAGTTGCCCACTTTGGAGATCCCTGCTCTAGCCCATTTGGGCAAAGACTTGATATATTTATATAGCTCTGGGAGAAGGCATATTCAAATTTTGGGATTATGTGGTAGGCATTCTTATGACATGGTGGCCATGGGAGACTTGCCAGGTCAGCATCCGATTACTGTGGTGGACATGGCCAATCACAACATTTCAATAGGTAATCCTTGACTTATGACAACAATTGGAACCAAAACTAAGCAATGTGTGGTTGTTAAATGAGCCATCATATGACCACACCAATTTTATCACCTTTTTTTGTTGTGGTTGTTAAGTGAATCGTGCGGTCCTTAAGTGACTCCAGCTTCCCCCCCTCCCCTCATTGACTTTGCTTGTTGGAAATTAACTAAGAAGGTTGCAAATGCTGTTCACGTGACACTGACACCCTAATAAATGAATGCCAGTTGCCAAGTACCCAAACTGTAATCATGTAACAAGCAAGGTTCTGTGGCTGTCGTAAGTGCAAGGACCTGTTGTAAGTCAATTTTTTCAGTGCTGTCATAACTCTGAACAGTTGCCAAACAAATGGACACGAATCAAAAACTGCCTGTAAAGCTAGTGTGGAATGGGAGATACAGACATAGATATATTCATTTAACATCCATAAGGATACACACGTTCATGTAAAATATGCTACAATGCACTGTTGCTTCAATCCAACATATAATAATAATACTAATAATAGTAAAGTTGAAAGGGACCTTGGAGGCCATCTAGTCCAACCCCTTGCTCAGGTAGGAAACCCTGTACCATTTAGGGCAAATGGCTGTCCAGTCTCTTCTTAAAAACTTCCAGTGTTGGAGCATTCACAGCTTCTGGAGGCAGGTTGTTCCACCAATGTATCATTTAAATGGAAGGTTGGGACAAATGACTGGTAGGACCAGAACTAAAAATCACATCTGATTCAATCTAATTTACATTGGAATTTAATTATATTAGTTAAATGCAGCCGATAAGATTGCCTCATATATATTTACAGTAATTATAAAGGCAAAGGTGTCATTCCCGGAAACTCTGCTTTAATTGGCTCTGAAGACTACATAACAGAATAACAGATATGGAAAGGATCCTGGAGGTCTTCTAGTCCAACCCCCTGCACTGGTAGGGGACCCTAAGCAACGCTGGACAAATGGCTGCCTAATCTCTTCTCAAAAACCTCCAGTGATGGAGCACTCACAACTTCTGAAGGCAAGCTGTCCCACTGGTTACTTGTTCTCATTTTTAGGAAATTTCTCCTTAGTTCTAAGTTGCTTCTCTCCTTGATCAGTTTGCATCCGTTGCTTCTTGACCTGCCTTCTGGGTGCCTTGGAGAATAGGTTGAGCCCCATCCCCCTCTTTGTGGCTGCCCCTCAAATACTGGAACACTGGTATCATGTCATCCCCTAGTCCAGACATGTCAAACACAAGGCCCGGGGGCCAGATCCGTCCCGCGAAGTGGTTTCATGCGACCCATGAAGCCATCCTGGAAACAGTGAGGGAACGGCCCCCGCTGCCTTGGCCCTGGCCCAGAGACCCTCCTTCTGCCAGAGACCCTCAAATCTGTCCCACTCCTGCCCAGGCCCCCATAGGTACCCTTGATGAGAATGATGTAGAGCTGGCCACGCCCACCCAGTAGGCCATACGCACTCTAGCCACGCCCACCCAGTAGGCCACGCCCACCCAGGCCATACCCATCCGGCCCCCTGAGGGCAACCGCAATGCTGATGCGGCCCTCAATGAAATTGAGTTTGACACCCCTGCCCTAGTCCTTCCTTTCGCTAGACTAGACATACCTAATTCCTGCAACCCTTCTTCATATGTTTTAGCCTCCAGCCCCCTAATCATCTTTGTTACCCTTTTCTGCACTCTTTCCAGAGTCTCAACATCTTTTTCGTATTGTGGTGATCAAAACTGGATGCAGTATTCCAAATGTGGTCTTACCAAGGCCTTATAAAGCAGTACTAACACTTCACGTGATCTTGATTCTATCCTTCTGTTTATACAACCAAGGATTGTATTAGCTTTTTTGGCCACTGCAGCACACTGCTGGCTCATGTTTAAGTGATTGTCTACTAGGACTCCAAGATCCCTGTCACAGTTACTACTATTGAGCCAGGTTCTACCTATTTCACCTATTCTATTCCACCTGGGTATATCCTTGAAGCTTTCTTGGTCTCCAATACATTCGTGGTTTTCCGTTGCCTTCTTTCAGAATGTTTGTTGGCTTCTCAATCTAGCCTACAACCATGCGGTGTCCATGTCTCATCCATGTACTGAATAGCTACTGATGCTGCTTGGTTTCTAAACATGGCAAGTTATTGAAGTCCTATCAGTTATCATTCAGTAACACAACTTGTCTGTTTGATTAAGAAGTGGAAATTGTTGGGAATCTCTGGAGAAGCTTTGGGGGTGCAGTCAAAGCTTTCTTGATCTGTATATGGCCTGGACTATCAAATTCCACCTGCCAGATTGAAAAACCCACAAAGGTCACCATAAATGGAGTGTGTGAAAATGGTCCACTGATATGAGGAAACACCTTTCAGCTCTAAATCTTCTTTTTAAGGTATGGATAGGAAAACAACCAGAGTTTGAAGACAGGATGAAAGCTTGGAAGGAGTAAGCAGATTGGGCCAGCTTCTCCTGTAAGCACAAAAATTATATTCATTTCAAGATAATCACTGAATCCCAAACCCTTTACTGCTTCTACAGTTTGCTGGATTCAGTTAATCTCACAGTTTATTCTACAGTTTGTGTGTGAAGAGACATGTTAGCTGAATGGCATTTTCTGCACTTCAAGAAAGCACTTTTTAAGATGCACCCCGAGAGACGAAAAATGGCAAAAAGGCAACATCCACCTGCAGAAGTGCCATTTGGAGGGAAAACATCTGGGTCCAGCACATGAGTAATGGCTGCGCATTTGTTTCATGACATAAGAGTTGTGTGGGATATTTCTAGAAAGACACACGAGTGTGCGATAGTGCACGCAGGCTTCTTTCCAAGCTTGTCTTATGTGTAAGCGTGTGTGTGTGTGTGTGTGTGTGTGTGTGTGTGTGGTTGTTATTTGTGTACTTTTCTGAGCATTTATAGCATATTTCCTGTGTGGCATTTGTTGCTTGGGTGGAGGTGTCAGTGTCTGGGAGTGAGTGGTTGTGTAGAAATACCTCTAGGAGCACATGTTTGGAGTGGGGTGTCCCCGTGTGTTTGTGTGTTTACGTGGTTATTTTCCTGGAGATCCTTTCCCTCCTCTTCTTCTTACAGCCTTAATGACACAAGATGCCCGGATTACCACGTGTGCTGCTGACGGCAGATGTTTGCTCCTATCTAAACATCCCTTAGATGCCTCCTGCCACGTCAGGACTACTAGGAATAGAGGGAAGGAGGGGAGCTAACATGTCCAACCACAGAGTTATGATTCCCTGGAACTGGGCGAGATAACTCCAAACCACAAGCAAGAGCAGCCAACGTCCATGAGGGCCTGTCACTATCTAGACAGACAGATCAGTCGCAGGGAATGAACAAAGAAGAAATGAATATCTCAAAAGTGCAGGTGGAAGGGAAGCTCAGTTCTGATGTGTATTATGCATACTAAAATGCATTTAATAAGCATTGAAAGCTTTACCCAGTGATTTATTGGAGCATTTTAACAGACTGATTATATCAAGTCAAGCCAAAATACCTACAGTAAAAGGTTCCTTTCTAAATCGTAGGACACCCTCCTGTAATTGGAAAGCCGATGCAGAATTGGACGCTCTGCTTTCTAATTTGGACTTGGCAGTCCCAAAACGTTTCCACATATACCCAAATCAGGTTCTATTGTCAGTGATGAGCTAGCATTATTTAAATTGCAGCTTGTCTTCATATAGTAGTCAGGGATTAAGCCTAGTGAAGAAACTCCCTAAGGAGGCCGTGATAATGGATTTTTTTTCCTTCTCCCAGTATATTGTCCTAGCAAACCTGTGAGGTATCCACTTATGTCTCTAAGGACAGCATCTTAATGGGGGTTTGAAAGCAGGCTTATTGGTATGGAAACTAACCAAGGAGAGAATCTACCTAGACGTAAGGAGAAATTTCCTGACAGTGGGAACAATTAATCAGTGGAACTGCTTGCCTCCAGAAATTGTAGTTGCTCCATCCCTGGAGGTTTTTAAGAAGAGATTGGACAACGATTTGTCTGAAATGGTATAGGGTTTCCTGCCTGAGCAGGGGGTTGGACTAGAAGACCTCAAAGGTCCCTTCCAACTCTGTTATTCTGTTATTCTGCTTATACACTGATACTCTAGGACAGGGGTCGGCAACCTCGGCTCTTTTATGACTCGTGGACTTCAACTCCCAGAATTCCTGAGCCAGCATAGCTGGCTCAGGAATTCTGGGAGTTGAAGTCCACGAGTCATAAAAGAGCCGAGGTTGCCGACCCCTGCTCTAGGAGAAGGAGTGGCAGAACCCAGAGCAGAGTCAAAAGAGGAATCAGCTTAGAGTCGTTATGTAGCCACAAACAAAGTCCAGCCCCTCTTGCAGTCTGTTATCTAGTGTCAAAACAGTGCTAACCATTTGTTCAGTAGATTCAGTGCACAGACGTGAGTACAGGTAGCCCTCGACTTACAATCATTAGTTTAGTGACTATTAGAAATTACAGTGGCACCGAAAAAAGTGACTCGTGGCTGTTTTTCACACTAATGACCCTTTTAGCTTCTTGTAGTCATGTGATTGGGGAAGAAATGGAGGTAGTGACAGATTTTATTTTCCTGGGCTCCAAGATCACTGCAGATGGGGACTGTAGCCAAGAAATTAAAAGACGCTTGCTCCTCGGGAGGAAAGCCATGGCAAATCTGGACAGCACACTAAAAAGCAGAGACATCACCCTATCAACAAAAGTGCGTATAGTCAATACTATGATCTTCCCAGTTGCAATGTATGGCAGTGAAAGCTGGACCGTAAGAAAGGCTGAGCACCAAAGAATTGAGGCCTTTGAACTCTGGTGCTGGAGAAGACTCCTGTGAGTCCCTTGGACTGCAAGGCGATCAAACCGGTCAGTCCTAGAGGAGATCAACCCTGACTGCTCTTTAGAAGGCCAGATCCTGAAGCTAAAACTCAAATACTTTGGCCACCTAATGAGAAGGAAGGACTCACTGGAGAAGAGCCTAATGCTGGGAAAGATTGAGGGCAAGAGAAGAAGGGGACGACAGAATGAGGTGGCTGGATGGAGTCACTGAAGCAGTAGGCGTGAGCTTAAATGGACTCCAGAAGATGGTAGAGGACAGGAAGGCCTGGAGGAATGTTGTCCATAGGGTCGCGATGGGTCGGACACGACTTTGCAACTAACAACAACAACAGTCATGTGATCAAAATTCAGACGCTTGGCAACTGGCATGTATTTATGATGGTTGCAGTATCCCAGGGTCTTGTAATCACCTTTGTTCAACCTTCTGGCAAGCAAAATCAATGGGGAAGACAGATTCACTTAACAACTCTGTTGCTAACTTAATAACTGCAGTGATTGACTTAGCAATTGTGGTAAAAAGGATTGCAAAATGGGGCAAAATTCACTTAACAACTGTCCTTACTTAGCAACAGAAATTTTGGATTCAGTTACTAACAGTGAGGAGATTTAACGAGTGGAACAGCTTACGGGACTGGACACGCTTGTCTGAAATAGTATAGGGTCTCCTGCCTGAGCAGGGGGTTGGACTAGAAGACCTCCCAAGGTCCCTTCCAGCTTTATTCTGATAGAATTGTGGTTGTGCGTTGAGGACTACCTGCAGTAATAAATCAGTTTAATTGGGACTTCCATGTGGTCCAGCTGTTTCATGCCTGACAAATACCTTCTTTTCTTTACCTAGAGATGCCACAGCATCTCCAGATTTCTTCCTCTTTTCCAGACAATTCCCCACCCAATATTTCCATGGAGGCTAAGTAGGAACATTGGAAAGGGAAATGCAGGCCCATTGAAGGCTCCCCTATTTTTATATTCCCCAGCAGACAGTGGCAGAGGGCAGTTGGATTAATGGCTGCAGTAATACAGGTAGTTCTCGATTTCCAACCATGACAGAGCCTTCCTGCCACTGTCGTAAATTGTGACGGTCATAAAACGAGTTTTCCACATGACCTACCAATTTTATGACTTTTTTGTGGCACCCCTCAGGTTAGATTGACCCAACCTTATTGGCCTTTCAAAAAGGCCTGAAGACCTGACTTTGCCACTAGCCTGGGCATCTAGTGCTGATGTGGAGTCTGGAAAATGGTTATACTGTTAGTAAGATGGATTGGACTCACCCTACAGCAGTGATGGAAACCTTCTAGAGACTGCAACCAAACTGCAACCCAAAACCCACTTATGTATCGCCATGTTCCGTGTGGGTGTGGTCCATTGGGTGGGTGTGGCCAATTGGGTGGGCGTGGCTGCAGTGGTAACAGCAGACTGGGTGGGACTAAAAATTTCAATCAATCAATCCCAACTTTGCAAGATCTTTTTTCCCCACGAGAAGTTGAAATTGATTGATTGATTGAACCCTTTGTTTTTTTGCACATGGCGGCAGAGGCCTAAAGCGAAAAGGTTTTATAAAACCCAACTGAAGGCCTAGGAGTGGGGCCTTACGTTCGCCACCACGGCCCTACAGATTACGTTTTTATATTATAATGTATTTTAATGGTTTTTGTTCCTCTTGTTTTGGTTATTTATTAGTATTCTCTCTGTGTCACTGTCTCTGTCTCTCTCTCTCTCTCTGCATCCAGAATTGTATATGTGATATGGGTGATTATTCAAATTGAACAAACAAACCAATAAACAAATAAGCACATGGAGAGGTTGAGTTTGAGAGCCTGTTGGTAGGCAGAAAGAAAAGTAATAAATAGAAATTGACCTGATGAATGAATCTAATCAAAGTAGAGTTGGATATGATCTCCTTACTAATTTATAGCAGTAAATTAATAGTTAGTGAGCCAGTTTGGTGTAGTGATTAAGGTACCAAGCTAGAAACCGGATGTTCTGTACCAGCCTACTACCGGCCCTGCAGATAAGGCAGGGACAACCCCTTTACAAGAAGGCAAGAGGCTGGAACTAAGCCTGCCAAATTTATGGACACAAAAGCAAACAGAGCAAAACAAGACACGAACCATGAAACAGGAGCTATTCAAACGGTTGCCTTCAGCAAACCAGCCCTCCCATGCATTCCCCTTTTAAACAGTTCAGGGCGTGGCTTCTCTCTGCCTCCTTCCGAGGTGCCCCATTGCCGTCCTCTGTTTACTCCTGATTGACTGCCTCCTGCGTTGGGCGTCCTTGAACAGGGCCAGCTGTGGGTCATCTTCATCCACGCTGTCAGGCTCACACAGCTGGGTCTGCGTTGTAACCAGATGGGAGGGGCCTGGCTGAGGGCTCTCATCAGCAAGCTCTCCAACAACCTCAGCAACCTCTCCAACACCCCCCTCCTCCTCCTCTGAATCGTCCAACCCAACTGCCGAACCCACAGGCTGACCCTGAATCACAACACCGGAAGACAGCAAGTTCTAATCCCATCTGGAGAACAAAACCAGCTAGGAGACTTTGGGCCAGTCACTTTCTCCCAGCCTCAGGAAAGAGGCAAGGGCAAGCCACTTCTGAAGAAGCTTGTTAAGAAAACTGCAGGGACTTGTCCAGGCAGTCTCCAAGAATTAGATACAACTGAATGGGGGGAAAAAATTGGGGAGGAATTTATTTAGAAGCAATTTCAGGATATTCGCGGCCTTGTCACCTATGAAACAGGAAGCAACTGAAGCAGAGACGTTGGATTTCAAGGAGTTTATTTGGAGGACCAGATGATACCCCTGTCCTGCATTTAGGTTCTTGAGCAAGTTACCTGCCTTTTAACCTTCCTAGCTCAGCCTTTGTGAAATGTTTTGGGGAAAAGGTAGTAGAATATTGTGTGAAAGGCCAGCAAACCAATAGTTTATTGTGGGCCAGTAACTGCCAGTTTTTGGCGCAACCATCCTAAAACATGCTTATGTGACTGCGGGATGCTGCAAACAGTCATAAAAGTGGGTTGGTCGCTGAGCACCGGAAATTCAGTCACATGACTGTGGGACGAGCAGCTGTCAGAACCTTGGAACCAGATCATAACTACCCACCAGGGATGTCTGTCACAACTTTGAACAATTGCCTAGCAACTGTTTGTACGTCGAGGAGTACCTGTACACTGTACTGAACTTGTATGAAAAGAAAATTGCCCCAAATTTGAGACTACTCACTATGGAAGACAACAAGGAAAGAAAGACATCTGTCCTCATTACGCTATCTTTAAACCATGTTAAGCATGAGTTATTTATGTGAAGGGGATGCCTAGCCTTCTTGTCAAGTAAATAGAGAGCTGGGCTTCAGGTCAGTTTTACATTCCAGCCTGAAAACTTTTCCCCCATCCTCTAATTCTCAGTCTGTACAGATCTCCCTCCCGTTGCAAAATCTTATCCTCATACTTGGGCCAATGTTTTTCGATTCTGATCCGCAAACACCCAGCTCCAGCCCATTGCGATGCTTGCAAAGCCTGTTCTACTTCTTTCCCTCCTGGCTTTAGCCTTGAGCACTGTCCAAAAACACACAACAGAGGAACACTGTGCTTAACCGGAGTGAATTCCTGGGTCATGGAAAATTTGCTGAATCAGCAGTGGAGGAGCTGAGGATTAAAGAAATGTGCAGACATTGAACAGTTTCTCTTTTAAACCTCCGTTCCCTCCTTGATCTAGGCTATCAGCGTTAGGGAGCCAGTCCAATGGCTCACTCACACCCTTATAACCAAAAGTCTGCTTCCCCCTCTAACCGAGGCCTAGTCCAGCCTTTCTGTGACGCAAATGGGAGGGAATTCTATGTGGGGGGCAGATGTTAGTGTGGTTTGGCTGCGGAGCTGTTTGGGGGATTTGGGTGGCTTCCTAGGGGAGGCCTGTGGGGTGAGAGAGAAAGAGAGCGTCGTGTACCCCATGGAAGGAAGGGTACACACGTACAAGCTCATAGCCTTGCATGTGGGATGCTCTCCATCTTAGTACATAAAATTTTCAAGCACATCCAGGCACAAACAATCCCCAGCTGAAACATCTGCATCTTCATCTCCTGATCCGCTTTTGTTCCTCTTGAAGATCCTGGGAAAGTTACAACACAGGCAGCTTCCCAGCTATGGCTCACTTCTCTGGAAATTAACTTTGGGCCCAGTTAGAGCAGTGCAACAGGTAAAGCTTCCCATAGTACAGTTACCTGTCTGGAAATATGTATGCACAAAAGAGAAGGTAAGGAAGACAAGCTGTTGCAGTTGGACTGGAGGTTAGCCACTTGCACAGATCTTGCTTCCCTCAATTTTCCTTATTATATTGCTTGTCAGGTGTGCTAAACTACAAGAACTGAATATTTCTAACTTAGGGTTGAACACAGGATTGAATATCAATGTGATGATGCTACCTAATATGATAATGAAATATCTGCAAGAAAACAGCCAAGCTCAGAGAGAACAGAGAGCAGAGAGCACCAAGAACCCCACACTGTAAGAACTGGCTGGGAATTATGGGGTTTGCTGCCCAACACATGTGGAATGCGTAGTCCATGAAAAACTGATGTAGATCAAAAGTTTTTTTGCCTTGGGTAATGCTAATATTTTTTTTTAAAAAAAATACAGAGGTATCTTATGCCTAAGTGCCTCATGCTCAAATGAAGTTGTCTGGAATTGTGATTGTCATTATTGATTTATTTATCAAATTTTGAAATTGCCCATTTCCCTCTCAGAAGGACTCTGGGAAGTGTACAAATAAATGTGCTGAAAGACAGAGGCAAGATGTGGGTGTTCATAGAAATTAAGTCTATGTGGTTATAGAAATGTATATATTTATGTCTTCCAAGCCTTCTTGTTCACATTTTGTGGATTTGAAATCACCTAGCCACTACGGGAAACGACTTCACATAAATACTTTGTCCTGTATTGTTGCCTCTGTGTCTCTGGGTATAACAACAGCCACCATTGAAGCTGCTTAGGTCCTTTGGTCTTGATTTTAAGCCAATTAAAAAAAACCCTTGTCTGGACTGAGCATTTTGGCAGCAGCTTGTAAGATATTCAGTCCAGACAGTGGGCTACCATATCCTCCCTTTGGATTAATTCCCATGGTGCTTTGTTCTTCCACTTTTCTCTTTTGGATAACCAACTTCTAATCATGGATGAGTTTTCTTGGGCATATATACTTTTCGATGTGCTTATGTATGAACAACCAGGGAGTTGGGAATTGGCTATATGATTGCTGAGAGTTATCTATCTTAGATAACTAAAAAAACAGTGACACCGTGCACTACAGGACTATTAAAAAAAAGCACAGAGAAAAGTAGGAAGCCCAGAGAAAGAAAAAATAGTAATTAAAGAAAAAAATCTGTCAGGCTTTGAACCACCAACCTTCTAGTGACAAGGCAAACTGTTAAAACTGTTATGTTACTGTAGCATTCATAGAAAAAGGAACAGAGACTATGGTAGGTATTTGCTCAGTTGAAGGGGCATAGCTATTCTCTGCAAAAGAGTTAGTGTGGTGCTATGGTTAGCTTGCAACAACCTGAGGCATGTTACCCAAAATGGAACATTTAAGGCCACAAATATGAGAAAGTATCCTTTGGAAATATAGCAGAAAAATACCCCCTGAAGACATTTCAAAGTGTATGGAGAATTAATAGATGACAACATCTTTAATTTCTGTCCTTCATATCCAATTGCCTGTCCATTCTGGTGACATAGTAAATAAGAACTCACCTGCTTCATCATGATACAAGTGGTTTTATAAATGTCTGATGTAGGTTAACTTTCTAAAATGAAAGGCATCCAGGTTCCGATTGGCTAAGAAGCTTCATTTCTACTATTAGTACAATGTTTGCTTTCTTTTACCACACTTGTTTTATTTTTATTTGCAGGTCTTTGTATTTTGTGATTTTTCTCCACTTCTTTATTATTTTGGTTTGTTGCATAGTCAGCCAGATATTCAAACTGGATTTGGCATTTTTGCTCACCTCTCAAGTCCTCCTCAAGGACTTGGGATAGGCAGGTGTTGATGTCAGTCAGATGTTTAGACCAGATTTGGCATTTGTGTCCCAAAGACATGGGACAGACAGATGCTGTGGTTTGATGGAGTTAAAGGTATCATTGCAGGATGCAAGCTTTTCCGAGTAAAGCTGCCTTTTGCAATTGACTGATGGTGAATTTGGTCAATGCCAATGGGATTCAAGTGATGCTTCAGCTATTTTGGGATTGAACCCCAGGCACGTATAATTATTGCTACTGTCTTTGCTTTCTTTTGCCACAGCCGTTCCATTTCTATTTGTAGGTCTTTGTATTTTGTGATTTTCTCCAGTTCATTATCATTATCGAATCAATGGCATCAGCTTTTGTTGTGTTCAGGGAAGCCACAGTTCAGAAATGCTGCAGGATACATGACCTCTGAGCCAAATCCCAAAGGATATGAGTTCATTTCTTTTATTCAATAATAGTCTTAGGGACTCTTCCAGTTCGGAGGGAAAAACAACATAAAATGAATGCTGACATCCCTTCTACCATGTTCCAAGGCTCCAGTGCCAGCCTGGTTTGGCTCCAGGGAATCCCGTGCAAAGGAACGCTGGCTTCTTCTCCGGACTGGCGTCTAGACATTCCAGGAGAATCCAAGATTTGCTGCCAGGGGCGGGTCACCATTTGGGCATGGCGGTTAGACTCCTGAGGTTGCTGCGTCCATGGGCCAGATGAGCTGTTCCAGCAAATCTGGGTCATTTCCCCATTTTTTTCTCTCTTTTGCATGGAAAAATATTTACTAGCAGGTGGTGGAGCTGAAACAGCCACTTTCGGAAGCCCATCTGTTTGTGTGTGTGCATGTGTGTGTGTACACAAGTACGTGTGGCAATTCCTTCTCCCCTCTTTCAGCCAGATGAGGCATTTTAGCATAGAACTTTTCCAGTCTGACTAATGAAGAGAAAAAGTACTTTACTGCACCGAGCAAATAATAGGCCAATGCTTTAAAAAAATAAAAAAATAGCTAACTTCCCCAAAGAGTGGAAACTCTCTGACAGTGGGGAGTTGAGGGCCCAGCCTTGCCAACTGCACCCCAGGAATATCCAAACTCTCGGCATCTGGCATTGTACTGACATTCTGCAGTGCTGGGCTCAACTTTTTCATATTTGGTCACCACAACTATTCAGCCAGCTAAAGGTTTCAAAACAAAAGGCTCTGCAGGCATTAATTTCTGTCTGCAATAGGGGAGGGAAGAGGGTTATCTGCACCCACAAATTTGTCCCCTGAAACAGACCCAAACCCACATGCCAAACTCGATCTGGTCTCACAGGGTCATAAAATCACACCTCCCGCTTGTCCTTCCTGCCTCAAATCCGACCCACTCCCCTCCTTTTGAAGATCAGTTGCCATCAGCCTCAGTTCTAGGTTTTTGTGGGTCTGTCCTCCACCCTACCTGACTTCAGTTGTTCCATGCTGGGCGCTGGGACTAGGCTGGGTGGCTCTCCTCTGTCTTGCAGACACAGTTGTCCCGTGGTCGGACAGGGTCCAAAGAGACAGGATGGGAGTAGGAACAGCTGCTGTTCTCCCCTCTTGCTGGCAAGACCACTTTGGTGAGAGGCCCAGCCAATGCTTGACCAAAGCCAGCCTTGGAGATTGAGGCTGCAATCAATCATTCTCACTTTTTCTTATTCAAATGTAGCCTTGCATGGCCTCGCGGGGGGGGGGCAGCGCCACGGTCGCACAAAACCATGGCAGCACTGTCAACTTCACAATCCCGGTTCTAGTCATGGGCCAAAGGAATGACCTTGAGGGACAGAGGGATGAAGTCAAGCAAGACAACAGTCAGATTAAAAGAAACCTACGTCCTGGGCAGAAATATAAACTGAGAAAACTACTCAGACAAGAATCTCTTTAGTGCTCATGAACGGGCTCTCCAAACTTGACAACTTTAAGACTGAGGGCCTTTAAGTCCCAGAATTCCCCAGCCGGCCATGGAAGCTGAAGTTGGACACCCCTGCTGGTGAAGATTGAAGGAGGGAGGGAGGGAGGAAGCCCATTTAGATTTGCAATATCCTGTTAACGATAGTTTTATAGTAAGAGTAATATTAGCATTCATAACTTTGGTTGCTTAGTCCCACCCAGTGCTTTTTTTGTAAAAAAAAAAAAGGTGCTGGAACTCACACACATCATACAACCCACCTTGCCTACCCTACAAGGTTCCATCCAAAAAAGATGCCGGAACTCCGTTCTGAGTGTTCTATGACAAAAAAAGCCCTGGTCCCACCTATCTCAGAAGGACCGAAAAGTTCAAATCACCCCACCGCTTCCAGCATGGAAGTGGCATGTAAACATCGCACAGGTAGTCCTCGACTAACGACCACAATTGAGCCCAACATTTCTGTGGCTAAGTGAAACATTTGTTAAGTGAGTTTTACCCCATTTTGCGACCTTCCTCGCCACAGTTATTAAATGACGCAGTTGAAGTATTCAGTTAGTGACAGGGTTGTTAAGTGAATCTGGCTTCCCCATTGACTTTGCTTGTCAGAAGGTCACAAAGGGGGATCCCATGACCCCGGGACACACTGCAACCGTCATAAGCATGAATCAGTTAACGAGTGTCTGAATTTTGATCACAGCATCCACGGAGATGCTGCAACGGTTGTATGTGTGAAAAACTATCCTCAGTCCCTTTTTTACTGCTGTTGTAACTTCGAATGGTCACTAAATGAACTGTTGTAAGTCGAGGATTACCTGCGCGTAGCTGAGCACCCAGCACACACAGTGTATGTGTCGTGGTCTGGAAAACTGGCCTTCCAATGGCTTTATTTTTCATATTCATGTTGCATGTTTCCTTTGCATGTTCCAAGACAGAAGGAAATCTGCCTGGCCAGGTTTCTCCTGTGCCAGACCAGCTTCATAGCACCCCTGCAGAACAGAGGACAGGCAAATTGCAAACTGCAGCCCCCCGCTACGTTTTGGGGATTCTGACGGAGTAGCTTGCTGCTTGCTTGACGTATGACCAGAATGCAGCCCAAAATTTCCATTTGCTAAGCGAGATACTTGTTAAGTGAGTTTTGCTCCATTTAACAACCTTGCTTGCCACAGTTGTTAAGTGAACCACTGCGGCTGTTAACTTAGCTACATGGTTATTAAGTGAATCTGGATTTCCCTTTGGCTGTGCTTGTCAGAAGGTCACAGAAGGGGATCACATGACGATGGGAGCATCGTAAATACATGTCATAAATACATGTCTGAATTTTGATTATATGACTATGGGGATACTGCTACCGTCGTACATATGGAAAATGGTCATAAGTCACTTTTTTCAGGGCCATCGTAATTTCAGACAGTCACTAAAACAATGGTTGTAGTTGAGGATGTGTTTTGTCACTCCTGAAATGGGCAATGAAGTGATATCCATGTGAAAAACAACGCCATGGCATTTGGTCCTCTGAATTACAGGTAGTCCGGCGGTCATAAGTTACTATTTTCAATGCCGTTGTAACCTTGAATGGTCATCAAACAAACGGTTGTAAGTCAAGGAGTACCTGTACAAATTCAGCAGCAAAAAAAATTGCATTTTGAAAGAGAGAAATGAAGCCGAAATCTCTTCAGTTCAATATTCCATTCTATTCATTCCGGCTTCTCTTTATTTTAAAGTGGTGGCGGAATTTTTGAATTGCCGGGAATTGAAAATTATCAAAGCCATACAGCCTACGTTTTCTCTTTTGATCTGATTCTTGTGTTATACATTTCACCACCTTTGCCCTGTTCTTGCCCTTTCCCATAAACCCATGCTGCAAGCGAGGTTCCCCAAACCTGTTGCTGTACAGCTAGATCCCGCCATTTAGCTGCAAAATGCAGAGGACCTTTTCCTGCACCCAGTTTGGTTTAGTGGTTAAGGCACCAGAAACTGGGAGACTGTAAGTCCTAGTCCTGCCTTAGGCACAAAGGCCAGTTGGGGGACTTTGGGCCAATCACCAGGAGATGGCGAGTTCTAGTCCTGCCTTAGGCATGAAAGCCAGCTGGCTGACTTTCCCCAGTCTCTCTCTCTCCCTCTCTTGTAGCTCAACCTACCTCACAGGGTTGTTGCTGTAGGGAAAACAGGAGAAGGAAGGAGGATTAGATATGTTCGCCGCCTTGAGTTGTTTAGAAAAATAATAAGCGTGGGCTATAAGTAAAAAACAAACAAAACAAAACTAGGCAAGAATGGCTGGAAGAAGCTGAAAAACAAATAAAAGGGCAACTCTTGTCCGGTTTGTTTTGCATAACCGGGGACTCTTCCCTTGTGCTCCAGGGAGTGAGACAGAGTCCAGGTCACCACACATACCAACTTTGAACCTGCTGTCCTCGTGGGATCCCCTCCGCCCAGGGCTGCCGGCTTCCCCTCCCTTTGGAACCAGCCAGCCAGACCTCCTGCACCAGCAGACAAGCTAAGCCTGGGCTGTTCCATTCCTTGCACTCTCTCTGAACACGAGCCCAGACTGAGGTTTGGGAGTTGGCCTACTTGTGGTGAAATTAATGGAGCCAACTGTTGGCCGACTCCCTACCGGTCTTTCCTCCCTCACACAGAGCTCTGATCTGACTCCCTCCGGAGGCTTCCAAACCACGACCGACATCACCCCAGGTCTCCGGAGAGGCTTGGATACTGGCTGCAGGCCTCTTCTTGGCCAGGCCAACCAGCCCTGCTTTTGCCCTCCTGGCCACCGAGTTGTGGGGGGTGGTGGTGTTTGTGTGTGTGTGTGCATATTTTCTCTTTCTAAAGGTCAGCCCCGATACTAGAATCAGAGAAGCATGAAGGCAGACTTTGGAGACATGTTTTACACGACAGGTAGTCCTCGACTTATAACAGTTCGTTTAGTCTTGAATGAAGGCAAATGTATTGATACTAGCTCACTTAGTGACCGTTCCGAGTTATAACGGTACTGGAAAAAAGTGACTATTCTGACCATTTTTCACACTTACGACTGTTGCAACGTCCCCATGGTCACATAGTCAAAGTTCAGACACCCGACAACTGATACATATTTATGACGGTTGCCGTGTCCCAGGGTCATGTGATCTTCTTTCTTTGTGACCTTCTGACAAGCAAAGTCAATGGAGAAGTCAGATTCACTTAACAAGTGTGACAAAAAAGGTCACAAAATGGGGCAAAATTCACTAAACAACAGCTTAGCAATGGAAATTTCGGGCTCAGTTGCTGTCGTAAGTTCGAGGATTACTTGTATTCAGATCTTCCTCGCTTCAGGAACCCACTTTACTCTGCAGAACAGATGGCTGATCTAGCCTCCTTCTGAAACCTCCAGCCAGACGGATCTATTGCTGATCTAGGGAAATTGTTCCATTGCTTACCAGCTGCCACCCTTAAAAGGTTCTTCCTAATAACACAGATTAAATCCATTACACAAGCAGTCTCCAACTTACAATCAGCCACTGAGCAACTATTCACAGTTACAGCAGCACTGAAAAAGGTGACTTATGACTGGTCCTCACACTTACGACTGTCTTAGCATCCCTACGTCATGTGATCAAAATTTGTGTGCTTGGCAACCTGCATGTATTTACAACAGTTGCAACATCCCCGAGTCATATAATCATCATCTGCAACTTTCCTGGCCGGCTTCCGACAAGCAAAGTCTGTAGGAGAAGCTGGATTCGCTTAATGACTGCATGATTCACTAACAGTTGCAGGGATTTGCTTAACACCTGTGGCAAAAAGGTCATAAATCAGGTGTGACTCATTTAACAACCATGTTGCTTAGCAACAGAAATTGTAGTTCCAATTGTGGTCATAAATCGAGGACGACCTGTATTTAAATTTCACCTTTGGGATCTTTGTCCTGCCATTAGTATGGATGGAGAGCAGCTCTGCTCTCCCACCCTGACTCAGCTTGCAAATAACAACTTTCCAGATATTTATTGGCTGCTATCATCACATAATAGAGACACTGCCAACCTAGCAGTTCGAAAGCATGTAAAAATGCAAGTAGAAAAATAGGGACCACTACGGTGGGAAGGTAACAGCGTTCCGTGCGCCTTTGGCATCTAGTCATGCCGGCCACATGACCACGGAGACGTCCTCGGACAAGCGCTGGCTCTTCGGCTTTGAAACGGAGATGAGCACCGGCCCCTAGAGTCGGAAACGACTAGCACGCATGTGCGGGGGAACCTTTACCTTTACCTTTATCATCACATATTTTGCAAGTTTAAGACAAGCAGTCCTTTTAACTATTTCTTGGAGGTTTCCAGATGCCGTATATCCTTAGCCCTCCTCTGAATCCACACCAGCTCCTTCCTGTCTAGTACCTTGAACTGGTAGGCAACCTTGGCTCTTTTATGACTCGTGGACTTCAACTCCCAGAATTCCTGAGCCAGCATGGCTCAGCTTGGAAACCTATCCCTTTTCCCTCAGCATGGCTGGCTCAGGAATTCTGGGAGTTGAAGTCCATAAGTCATAAAAGAGTCAAGGTTGCCTACACCTGGCACAGACTATTCCGATTCTATAGAGTACTGAACATCGTGGATCTGTTACCTCATGGGAATGAGAAGCAATGCTTCTGTTAATGCAGCCCAAGATTACATTAGCCTTTTTAGCTGCCACATCACACTATGTCAGGCCCAGAATCAAGAATGACACATGGCAATTTTTCCAAGCTGAGTTCTTTACTGTTTCACACTTATAGACAAAATCTTTCTAGAGTGAGGTCTCTGCTACCGGTATCTGCATATATAATATACTCTGTGAACTATTAGGGAGGAGCTGTCTTCACCTCTTTCTCTTACACATAATATCTGGACTGAATTGCCTCTTACTCCTTTGGACTGCACCCCATCCCTCCTGGGGACCCACCTCCTGACTACATTCCCTCATACATTACAAGTAGTTCTCGATTTACAACCAGAATTGAGCCCAACATTTCGGTTGCTAAGTGAGACATTTGTTAAGTGAGTTTTGCCCCATTTTACGGCCTTGCTTGCCACAGTTGTTAAGTGAATCACTGCAGATTTTAAGTTAGTAACATGGCTGATAAGTGACTCTGGCTTCCCCATTGACTTTATTTATTTATTTATTTATTTATTTATTTATTTATTTATTTGTTTGTTTGTTTGTTTATTTATTTATTTATTTATTTATTTATTTATTTATTTATTTAATTTTATTGGATTTGTATTTGTATGAGTCCTATTCCCGTAGGACTCAGGGCGGTTTACAGGGCAGTTAAAACCATGAATACAAAAAATTAAAAACAATTAAAACAATTAAATTAAATTCAAGCCCCAAGAGTAAATCTAAAACCCAGTTAAATTAACAACCCCACAGTCTGGACCAAACAGATCGAAGAGCCACGTTTTCAGGTCCCGGCGAAATGAGCGAAGGTCGGGGGCAGTCCTAAGTTCTGTGGGTAGTTGGTTCCATAGGGCAGGCGCACCCACAGAGAACGCCCTTCCCCTGGGAATAACCCGCCGGCATTCATTTGCTTGTCAGAAGTTCACAAAAGGAGAACACATGACCCTGGGACACTGCAACCGTCATAAATATGAGTCAGCTGCCAAGCATCTGAATTTTGATCTTGTGACCATGGGGAATGCTGCAATGGTTGCGTGAAAAATGGTCATGTCACCTTTTTCAGTGCCATTGTAACTTTGAACAGTCACTAATGAACTGTTGTAACTCAAGGACTACCTGTATTTACTCCACTTATACTCCTACGTTCTTCTTACACTGCACTTCCGCCATGCCACGTCTCACTAACTTGTACTTTAAATTATGTTTTTGTCCTTTAAGGTATTAACCTAGGTACTGTCTAAGTCAGGGGTGTCAAACTGCCGGCCCGTGGGCCAGATGCATCGTAGCGAAACTGCACTAACGCCACTGACGTTCCGAGCTTGATACCCCTGGTCTAAGTTATTAACACTATCAAATCAAATATCTATTAGGGTCATAGACCAACATAGTCTAATACCCTAGTTTAGTGTCACCTGCAAATTTGATCAGCATTCCATTCCATCTCTTGGGTCATTTATAAAGATATCGCCCAACACTGGGCCAAGTCTTGAGTGCTTCAGGATTGTGTAGAATCATTTCTCAGCATTCAGAGACATGAATTTCTCCAAAGACCTAACACATCTTTACAGATAAAATTACCCCTCTTTTTCTTGAGTCTATTTCTTTTCAATAAGTAATACTTGTCTAATATAACATTCTAATTACAATTTTCATTGTATTATTTTTTTTCTGCTCCCTGTTAGGTTGATTTCCCTAGTTTTCTAGAGCACTGTGATCATTAAGTAAACTCATTGTTTGCCAGTTTCTGGCAAAAATATTATAAATTGTTGTCATGTGACTATGGGGCATTGCAAACAGCTGCAAATGCAATTGCCGAGTGCACAAAATACTGACACTTGGCCATCAGGGTAGGCAGGCTGGATGCAGGATTTTCAAAACCAGGTTATAAATCCCTTTTTCAGGTTCCATTATAACTTCAGCCTAAATCTCCCTATCACAGTTATAAATCTCAATGTTTGTAAAATGGGACATTAATCTAATCAACCCAATTTTATGACATATGTTGTTAAGTAGGCTAAGGGCCCAGTTTTGCCAAAACCCAGAAATAACTGCTAGTTTTCAGCAAAACCATCATCTTATGACTGTGGGATGCTGCAAACATACTTAAATGCGGCCATGTTCTGAGCACCTGAAGTTCAGTCATGTGACCACGGGAAGAGGCAATTGTCAGAATCTGAGAACCAGATCACAGATAGCCTCAGGATAGGATTGTCCTTTCAAACAGTTGCTAAGCAACTGGTCATAAGTCGAGGACAGCCTGTGCGTACTTCTACTCCATGCAGCAGCTTGTCATCCAGGGTGACAAACATGAAATCTGCCTACATGTCAGCTAATATGTGCCGAAGCTGAACCACATCCCTGTCTCACTCATTCCCTACAATGCCGGTTCCCGTTGCGTCAACGAGTAGCTTGTCTTCCGCTCTGCTCCCTTCCATTAGAACGGCATTTGTAACCACCAAGTCCATAATGGTTTGGACTGCGTTCCTCTCACATTCCTGGGCCAATGCCTGATCTCCAGGGAGTTCCCTGCTTGATGTCACTCTACTTCAAGGACCTTGGCTGCTTTTGTGGTTGATTCAGATGGAACAACAGTGGCTGCACCCTCCTGTTTTCCACACAGCTCCCTGTTTGGTGTCCCAACCAGAGGGTGTGGGGCCAGGAGAGGAAGGACAAAAAAGCCAAGATGGGCCACAAGAGATCATTGGAGTTCAGACAAGAGTTTGACGCTTGAGAAGATGGCCCCTCTGGGGTCCCCGAGAATGGCTGTTATTAATGGTGGACTTTCCAGCAGCACCAATTTACCTTGCAAAAGCATGGATTATAAACTTGGCCAAAAATGAGAGATAGATTGGAGACCAATGTATTTTGTGGTTTCAGAGTTAAGATGAAGAACCATTTTCTTTTTCTCAGATGGAACATCTGCCATTAACCAATACAGTACATTCAATCTACAGCAGGGGAAGGCCACTGTGGCCCCTTTATGACCTGTGGACTTCAACTCCCATAATTCCTAAGCCAGCCATGACTGGTTCAGGGATTCTGGGAGTTGAAGTCCACAGTTCATAAAGGTGCCCGTAGTTGTCCAGCCCACCCTCCCTGATCTGCAGTCCCCATGTTAAGTCTGACACTTTGTTGTTGAAACAACCAACACAATTTGGGTACTTTTCCTTTTCCCCTTTCCTGCTTTTTGTAACAAGTTCCTTAACAACTTTTAGATGTGAATTCTGAAGGATTCAACTCTTGCATGTTTTTTTTTGTTTGTTTGTGTTATTTTGGCCAGCCCCAATAAACTATGATCCAAATCTGGATTTGGGATTTTTTTCCATCAAAAAAAAAGGTTCTCCTTTCATGCCTAAGATTTGGCATTTAATGAATATATTAGGATAATTCCCCAGAGTTTTTGCTGTGACCCCCAAATATCTATAGATGTACAGAAATTGATCAAAATGTCTAGCCAAAAAGAAGTAATGTCCTGTTATAAAGTCATATTGTATTTTCAGAGACTTTTGCATTTTAAATGAAGGTGTAGTCTGATAAAGAATTTGACACCCATAATCCACATAGCAAAAGAGATACATCAGGCCTTGGAATTGAATTCAAATTAATTGAATATTCTTCTTATTTTTTTTATTCCCACCTTTATTATTTTTATAAACAACTCAAGGTGATGAACATACACAATACTCCTTTCTCCTATTTTTCCCACAACAACAACCCTGTGAGGTGGGTTGGACTGAGAGTGAGGGACTGGCCCAAAGTCTCCCAGCCGGCTTTCATGCCTAAGGTGAGACTACAACTCACAGACTCCTGGTGCTTGGCCCAAAGTTACCCAGCCAACTTTCATGACTAAGGCAGGAGTAGAACTCAGAGTCTTCTGGTGATTGGCTCAAAGTCACCAAGCCAGCTTTCATGCCTCAGGTGAGACTAGAATTGGGTGCCTTAGCCACTAGACCAAATTTACACATGCTCACTCAGAATTCCCATTGTGTTTAATTGGGTTTGGTTACCAGCTAGTGGACATAGGACTGCAGCTGTCACCACACCTCAAGCAATGACTTGCTCATTATCTCCTGATTACACTAATGGCTCTTATTTAAGAGTGGAAATGTATAGGGCTGCATTGTACAGTATGCCAAGATCCAACGTTTAATGCTTTGTAATACAAATAAGGAAAGTAAAAAATTGCAGTGGGGTCATATTTATAGGGTGCAAACTGCTACACCTGTTGTGGCCAGGATACTCTGATTTTCCTTAGACTTTTCCTTAGACTTCCAGATTTAATTCAAGATTCTTGTGCTAGCATATCAAAACTATGAAGGATTTATACTATGAAGGAAGGAATTCCTCTTGAAATATTGAATTATTTTTGCAGGAGTGGACTTGAAGAGGGACTCTTTTGGAAATAGCTAAAAAATAAAGGGGGGGGGGTTGGTTCTTTCCCCTGTTAGCGTCAGGAGATTGAGGCTTCTCCATCTTTAGAAATTTGGACTTCACCCTTCCTCATTTATGAAACCTTGAAAAACTAATTTGTACCCTCACCAGACCCTCTTTAGAATGCTGCCCAAGATTTTACCATGGTGACTAGGAATATTCTATTGCTTTTTATGGTATTATTTATAGATGACAAATGTGTTATGATAGTGCTTATTAGCTTTGATTTATGATGTTGGAGTTATATTATTAGCCATCACAGCCTGGTTTGCACTCAGAGCATGGAAGGAAGGAAGGAAGGAAGGAAGGAAGGAAGGAAGGAAGGAAGGAAGGAAGGAAGGAAGGAAGGAAGGAAGGAAGGAAGGAATCAGCAGAGAAAAAATCAACCGCCCAAAGCACATTCCCTAATCTTCTTTTTCCATAATAATGGATTTTTTAAAAAAGAAAAAACCTAAATTATATGTTTTTGTGGACAAAACAATATGTGAGCAAGAAGATTCTTATGAGATAGATGTTGTCACCTGGAAAATAGAAGGGAAAATAGCTGCCTGTGAAAATAACCAGGAGATAAGTCCTTGAAAGTTTCAAGGTCAAGTTTGGAAAAGTTTGAGCAAGCAGATTTTTCAGAGCAATCAATGTTCTGTGTTAGGTCTTTAGAAAAAAATGCATTGTAGGGTTAATGTGTAGTACAGAAGACAATTTTATAGGTCATGGCTAACAAGGCAAGTGCCTGCAGGTCTCCTTATAGAAGATGCAACTGATGGCTTGTTCCAAAAAGAGGGGATGCTCGCTCGCTATTTCTTTCTTTCTTTCTTTCTTTCTTTCTTTCTTTCTTTCTTTCTTTCTTTCTTTCTTTCTTTCTTTCTTTCTTTCTTTCTTTCTTTCTTCCTTCCTTCCTTCCTTCCTTCCTTCCTTCCTTCCTTCCTTTCTTTCTTTCTTTCTTTCTTTCTTTCTTTCTTTCTTTCTTTCTTTCTTTCTTTCTTTCTTTCTTTCTTTCTTTCTTTCTTTCTTTCTTTCTTTCTTTCCTTCCTTCCTTCCTTCCTTCTTTCTTTCTTTCTTTCTTTCTTTCTTTCTTTCTTTCTCTTTCCTTCCTTCTTTCCTTCCTTCCTTCCTCTTTCTTTCTTTCTTTCTTTCTTTCTTTCTTTCTTTCTTTCTTTCTTTCTTTCTTCCTTCCTTCCTTCCTTCCTTCCTTCCTTCCTTCCTCTCTTTCTTTCTTTCTTTCTTTCTTTCTTTCTTTCTTTCTTTCTTTCTTTCTTTCTTTCTTTCTTTCTTTCTTTCTTTCTTTCTTTCTTTCTTTCTCTCTTTCTCTCTTTCTCTCTTTCCCTCGCTCTCTCTCTCTCTCCCTCCCTCTCTCTCTCTGTACAATCTGTCCGTAAACACTAAAGAAAATGTAACAAATCCAAGTGGCTCCTTTTTCACTGTCAGCAGACATTGAATTGCAAAACCAGATCCGATCAATCCCTAGACGGCAGGCAACAAAGCGATAGAGAGAAAATCCACACTTTTTTGCCATCTCGTAGTCGTCTGTATTTTAGCCAGATGTGGTACAGTAGTTCTAACAGAATAACAGAACAGAATAACAGGACTGGAAGGGACCATGGAAGTTTTCTTATCCAACCCCTTGCTCAAGCAGGAAATCCTGTGCCATTTCAGATATATGGCTGTCCAGTCCTAGCTTGGATTTGCTACAGAGTCTTTCTTTTGTAAAGCTATCATCTCAGTGCTTAGATTCCCATCTTAGGCTGTTTATTTATACCCCAACCTTTACGATTTTTATAAGTAACTCAAGGCAGTGAGCATCCCTAATGTTCCTTCCTCCTATTTTCCCCACAAAAACCACTCAGTGAGGTGAGTTGGGCGGAGAAGGAGGGACTGGCCCAAGGTCACCTAGCCAGTATTTGTCCAAAGACAGGACTGGAACTCACCCTCTCCCAGTTTCTCACTGTTGCCTTCACCCCTAGACCAATCTGGCTTTCACGCTGCTGTAGAAAAGCTAAGGCAGGGGTCCCCAACCCCAGGGTCATGGACTGCTCCAGGTCCAGGGCCTGTTAAGAACTGGGCTGGACAGACAGAGGTGAGTGGCAGGTGACCAAGCGAAGCTTCATCTGTAACAGAGCCGTGGTGGCGCAGTAGTTAGAATGCAGTAAAGGTAAAGTTTCCCCCCGCACATACGTGCTCGTCGTTTCCGACTCTAGCGGCCGGTGCTCATCTCCATTTCAAAGCTGAAGAGCCAGCGCTTGTCTGAGGACGTCTCCGTGGTCATGTGGCTGGCATGACTAGACGCCCAAGGCGCACGGAACGCTGTTACCTTCCCACCGTAGTGGTCCCTATTTTTCTACTTGCATTTTTACGTGCTTTCGAACTGTTAGGTTGGCAGAAGCTGGGACGAGTAACAGGCGCTCACTCTGTTACGCGGCACTCGGGATTCGACCCGCCAAACTGCCAACCTTCTGATCGACAAGCTCAGTGTCCTAACCCACTGAGCCACCGCATCCCTTAGAATGTAGTACTGCAGGCTAACTCACTGTTCACTGCCAGGAGTTTGATTCTGACCAGCTCAAGGTCGACTCAGCCTTCCATCCTTCCGAGGTCAGTAAAATGAGGACCCAGATTGTTGGAGGCAATATGCTGGCCATTTGCAACCACTCCCCAGCATTAGCATCACTTCCTCAGCTCCACCTCAGATCATCACGCATGAGATTCTCATAGGAGCACGAATCCTATTGTAAGCTACACACGCGAGAGATTTAGGTTGTGGTCCATGGAAAAATTGTCTTCCACCCTGGTGCCAAAAAGGTTGGGGACTGTTGAACTAAGAGGTAGAGGAGGGCTTGAATTCTGATTTCTACTGCAACCAGAAATAGGTCTGGCAATATGGAAGAAGACAGATGTCAAAATGAGATTCAGTGATTTTCTAGAACTTGTTTTTCCTGGATGGATGAAGGAAGGAAGGAAGGAAGGAAGGAAGGAAGGAAGGAAGGAAGGAAGAAAAAGAAAGAAAGAAAGAAAGAAAGAAAGAAAGAAAGAAAGAAAGAAAGAAAGAAAGAAAGAAAGAAAGAAAGAAAGAAAGAAAGAAAGAAAGAAAGAAAGAAAGAAAGAAAGAAAGAAAGAAAGACCAGAGTACGAATGCCATCTCTCTCTTGGATTTGGAAAGGAACATTTCTAACAGTATGTCTTCTTCTTTGCCAATGGGAAAAAAATTCAGTTGTTAGCAATGTTTATCCTTTCTATGTTTCTGCTTATAATTTGGGTCTAGAGGTGAAGGAAAATGCCATATTTAATACAGCCTATTTTAGTCCATTCAACTGTATGTCACTATCCCTCCAAAGAGAGTTGGCGACCCCTAGTGGCTTGGATCAGTAGTGCGTAAAAGACACCAGCAATTGCCTGCTTGGAAAAAACATATTTCAAACACCCCTATAAAAGGGAACCCATGTTCACGGGCCCCAGTTCCTCTTCCTTTGTTCTACTTCCCTGAAGTTTGGGGTCTTAATGTCATTACTGGCTACGGTGGATGAGGGAAGCACCACCCAAAACTCATCTGTTTAGGAAAGATTTAAGGCTGATCAAAGAATTGCAGTGATTAAGGGTACAGGGCTTGGAACAAAAGCAGATACAGGTAGTCCTTGACTTATGACCATTCAAAGTTACGATGAATCCCCCCCAAATCTACTTCTGATCTGGATTCAAAGTTCTAATGGCCGCTCCCCTCTTTGTGCTCATGTGACCCCATTTTGGGTGCTCAACAACCGGCCTGCATTTATGACTATTTGCAGCACCCTGCAGTCACATGAATGTGATTTGTGAAGTTTTTGCAGGAAATTGTCACATTCTTCCAGCTTCTGGTGAAAAACGTCCCATAAAGAACAATGGGTCTGCTTAATAACCACTGTGTTGGCTTTATGACTGCCGGGGGGAAAAATGGCAAATTTGGGCTTAGTCACGTGTTGACCCACTTCATGACCATCACAACCTGTGGGCTCCATTATGGTCATAAGCCAAGGACTATCTGTACATCTAATTCAAACTGGGATGATGAAATATGACAAAACCTGAACCCCCCATACAGATCCCTGACTTTCCTCTTGAGTGCTACTTCAATGCACTCCAGGGCACTCCTTAAAATGGAAGGATGAAAGTGACAGGATTTATCTGACGCTTCTTCATCAGTTGCCTCTTTCTTGATGCCCTGCAGATGCCTGTGATGAGGGAGACCTAAAGTTAAGTCCACTCACAAACATGGAAGCTCTCTGGGTGACTTTAGACCAAGGCTTTTCAACCAGTGGTACGGGTACCACCTGTGGTACATTGGCACCTGGCAGGTGGTACGTGACCATCCTAGAAAAGTGGTAGCGGGGGAGGGGAATGGCAGCACCACACAAGCCTGAGCGAGAGACGGCTGGAGCTGCAGGGCTGTCAGGGCTCAGTGGAAGCCCCAGGATCAGCGCCAGGCTCCAGCTGGAGCTCAACGCTGATCCCGGCACGTCTGCTGAGCCCAGAAGAAGCGTCGATCAGCTGGAATGTTGCAGCATCTCCAGGGTCTTGTGATTTACATTCAGATGCTTGGCAACTGATTCACATTTATGATGGTCACAGTGTCCCAGGGTCATGTGAAGTGACCAAAACCTGCTACAACCACCCAGCAGATGGGATGGGGGAATAAAAACCAAACACCCCACCCCACCCCACCCCCGCTGCCAATCCTCAGCAGAAATGCTCACAACAATGAAAAGCTCGGACAGGAGGAAGAGCGCTGTTGGGCAGGCAAGCAGGTGTCTTGCTCGGCTGTGGCTTGGGGGAGGCACTTTTTTTCAGTACCATTGTAACTTCGAACGGTCACTAAGTGAACTGTTGTAAGTTGAGGACTACCTGTACTTCATCACTTTTTTCCTTTTTTTTTTTTTGGTCATCAAATTTTGGACACCTTGCTAGGCGACTGGTGGTACTCGGATGTTGCCCTATCCTAAAAGCGGTACAATGGGTGAAAAGGTTGAAAAGCCCCCTGCTTTAGACCACTTCAAGGCCAGTTTTCAGTCCAGCCTTCCCTGCAGGTTTGTGTTGGGCAGACAAAATACAAAGGGATTTCTAGGGAATATTCTTGGGCTATTAGAGGGGAGATGGTAGAAACCCAACAACTAAATAACTAAATCTGTATATGATCTATTTGTGCAAGAAATGTTTCAGGATTATTTATTTTGCTTTGGTATGGCTTTCCTATTTTTATGGCTTGTTTGGCCAAATATAAAATAAATGTAATTAGCTTAAAAGGCATCATATTGTATTTACTTATTCAGGTTTCTATGCTGCTCCAATCCAAAGATTCCTGCTCCAGTAATTATCATGAAAACTGTTATGTATTAAGCTTTATTGCAACACCTAAAGCTGTGTATAAGAGTCACCACCAGGAGGCGTTGAACTGTAACTGTTTTGGCGGGAAGCATTTCGGCGGGAAACAGAGGTTCAAACCGATTGGTTGGTTGAGTACCTGGCCAGGTATACATAAGAGTGTAGGTAGCCCCTATTCCCCAGTACAGTCCCTTCCACCTAATAAAGAGCTGCTCTGCTGTACTCATCGTCTCGGCGTCCTTCCTGCTCTCCAGAACCCACTACACAACAAAAACAATTTAAAAAGTCAAAATAAACAACCCATCCCAATTGTACCACGTTGGTCAACAGTACCATTATCCTGTGTGTGTGTGTGTGTGCGCGCGCAATCATCCTTCCCTCTGAAGAATGTCTGCAATGGGGTTTTAAATATAAAGTCAAGACGATGGCTTTGATTTTGTGAAGCCCATTGCTTTTTTCTTTCTTTCTTTTTTTGATGACCCTGTCAATCCCCAAAGCCCTCTAGAAAAAAAAGATCTAGAAATCTGTACAGAAGTGTAGCCAGGAGAAGACTGACTTTGCATTTAAATACGTAGTTTGGGGGAAGGCCTTGCTCAAAAGGCTCCTGCATGGCTTGTTTCTGTTTAGGTATTTCTGTAGCTTGGATCTAAGGACTCCTTCAATTCTGCTGCCCAAGGGGGAAAAAATCTGGGCACAAAATTGTTTAGATATTATGCTGAACAGCAAAATAGACAGCTACTCATTGGCCTAATGTGCCTTGTGAACCAAATCCTTGTAGTTAATATATGGGTCAATCGGTTGTACAAACGGTGAACATTGGATTAATGGAATAAACCATGCATAAGTTCACCTTGGGTAATTCTGGCAGAGAGGATTTGAAGTTAAATGTCCTTTGTGAATAAATATTTTTCCCTTCTGAAAGGGGAGATGGTATAAACCCTGAGGAACAATCAGAAAACTATTTCCTCTTGAACAAGGGGTGACATGATATAAGTGTTCCAGTATCTCAGGGGCTGCCCCAAAGAAGAGGGAGTCAAGCTATTCTCCCAAGCGCCTCAGAGCAGGACAAGAAGCAATGGATGAAAACTAATCAAGGAGAGAACCAACCTAGAACTAAGGAAAAATTTCTTGACAGTGAGAACAATAAACCAGTGGAACGACTTGCCTCCAGAAGTTGTGAATGCTCCAACACTGGAAGTTTTAAAGAAGAGACTGGACAGCCATTTGCCTGAAATGGTATAAGGTTTCCTGCCTGAGCAAGGGGTTAGACTAGAAGACCTCCAAGGTCCCTTCCAATTCTGCTATTCTATTCTATTCTATTCTATTCTATTCTATTCTATTCTATTCTATTCTATTCTATTCTATTCTATTCTATTCTATTCTATTCTATTCTATTCTATTCTATTCTATTCTATTCTATTCTATTCTATTCTATTCTATTCTATTCTATTCTATAGATGTAGAAATTAGCTCTCTCCAAAATCCATTTTAGTTTCTAGATCAGGGGTCCCCAACCCCCGGTCTGTGGACCAGTACCGGGCTGCAACATGCCAGAAGCTGGTCTGTGCAAACAAGCAAAGCCCCATCCGTAGGATATAGGCAGCACACAAAACCATGCACTCTCCGGTCCGTGGAAAAGCCTTTCTCCAGAGAAATAGTCCCTGGTGCCCAAAAGGTTGGGGATCTCTGCTTTAGACCACATTTGTTCAGATAATGGTGGAGACTGCAATACAGGTAGTCCTTGACTTATGACCAGTTGCTTAGCAACTGTTCCTACAAACCCCCTCTAAAAGGTGCTTATGACCCAGAAGTTCTGACATTGGCCCCTCCCACAGTTACATGACCACATTTTGGGCACTCAGTAGCCAGCCCACATTTACGGCCATTTGCAGCTTCCATGGTCATGTGACCACGATTTGAGTTTTTTGCTGAAAACCAGTGTTTACTTCTGATTTCTGGCAAAAACACCCCATGGCAATCAATGGGTTTGCTTAACTGTGGTGTTTGCTTAATGATCACAGTGTCCATTTTATGATTACTATAAAAACCAGGTTTTACCACTGTCACAACTTACCATCCTAATTGGCAAGCTCCATTAGGGTTGTACATTGAGGACTACCTCTAGTTATTGGAGGTGTGTGTGTGTGTGTGGGTGTGTGGGTGTGTGGGTGTGTGGGTGTGTGGGTGTGTATCTGGTGTCCCTTCAGATTATGACATGGCAGTCACAGCTGGGAAGATGCTGTTGGATCCCATCATTTCCCCTGGGGCTCTGCAGCTATGACCTCAGTTTCCAATAAACGAGAACCTCCATGTTTTATGAGTCTGACATGAAGAGAAGGGAGGCTGAACTTGCATTTAATAACTCTTGATTAGATTCCCTTCTGTGCTGCAGGGCGCCAAGAACAGTGGAGCCACAAGATGCTGGGAATTTGAAAGATGGGGCCTACTTGAGAACAAAGCATAAATATCCCTCTTCGATCCTTGGCCGTTTGGGGTAAAATCATGAGTAGGGGCATGGAAAGAGGGAGCGGAGCTGAGATCAGCAGGCCAAATTAAAGCAGCCTGTTTGAAAGAAAACTCTTGTGGGGAGAGGAAGTGATTAAAAGCATGTCGTTGTGGGGAAATTAAACGTTCTGTTTCCAGGCGACTTCTACACACAGTGTGACTGGCCTTTCTATGAGTGGCAATCAACACAGGTCTATATAAATAAATCCAAGAGCTTCTTTTAATCCCCTCCTCTTCCTTTCTGGCCAGATCTGTCCAGGTGTTTTAATACAGAGGAGATTCCTTTCCACAACATACCAATGGGGATTTTCCTCCAGGCTGCTGGGTACCTGAGTGAATTCCTGGCCTCGGCTGAATCAGTCCAGAATTACAAAGTGACTGAATCTCCAAATCATCTTTATTCCTTGAATCATAAAACCCAGATAACCAGAATCCAGGTAGGAAGACAGGCGATCTTCTGTTTACTGGATGGCATACTAATCACTACTTAGGATCTGTTTGTGAAGCTAAACCATGATGCTCCTCAGTGACTATTAATGACTCACTGATGTCTCTGCTCAGTGCTGAGTGTTGGTATTTTCTATGCTTAGGACAGATCATAGACCTGAGCAATTTCAGCTGGCCCAAGAAGGAAACAGAGCCACAGATTTTGCAAGGAGAAACCGGGGGGGGGGGGGGTTCAAACTAAATAAAATTATGCTACTACTCAAGGAGAAGCAGTGTTCTAATGCTGTATGTTGTTGTTGTTAGCTGCGAAGTCGTGTCCGACCCATCGCGACCCCATGGACAACGTTCCTCCAGGCCTTCCTGCCCTCTACCATCTTCTGGAGTCCATTTAAGCTCATGCCTCCTGCTTCAGTGACTCCATCCAGCCACCTCCATCCAGCCACCTAAGACACAACCTTGTGGTACCCCTCTGCATACTTCCCTCTATGTAGGTATAGTAAGGTTTGTTAGGCAATTCAGAAAGTAAAAGGAGCTGAAGCTAGGTGCTGCTGCTTTTCAATCTCTTGGGACAGCCTTCCACCTTGTAGAAATCAGAATGATCTCCTGATTCAGGAGGATGCTAAAAACCAAATTATCCCAGAAAGTATTCTAAATGGCTAGGGAGTTTAAACATCTTTTATTTTTATTTTTACCTTGTTTATTTTTATCTTTTGATCATCATGGTTTATTTTGCTTTCAAATCTTCACTGTATTTTAGGTGGTATCATAAATGTGTTAATGTTTCTACCATATCAGCCACTATGAGTCATTTGGATTGCAATGGGACAGAAATGAAATAAATAAATAAATTCTTCACTCAAATAAAATTATATCAATTGACATAGTAGAATGGAAGTGCAAGGCCAGTGTTCATGAGGTTCATGTCATCTTTGTTGTTGTTAGCTGCGAAGTCATGTCTGACCCATCGCAACCCTATGGACAATGTTCCTCCAGGCCTTCCTGTCCTCTACCATCTTCTGGAGTCCATTTAAGCTCACGCCTACTGCTTCAGTGACTCGATCCAGCCACCTCATTCTCTGTCGTCCCCTTCTTCTCTTGCCCTCAACCTTTCCCAGCATTAGGCTCTTCTCCAGTGAGTCCTTCCTTCTCATTAGGTGGCCAAAGTATTTGAGTTTTAGCTTCAGGATCTGGCCTTCTAAAGAGTAGTCAGGGTTGATCTCCTCTAGGACTGACCGGTTTGATCGCCTTGCAGTCCAAGGGACTCGCAGGAGTCTTCTCCAGCACCAGAGTTCAAAGGCCTCAATTCTTTGGTGCTCAGCCTTTCTTATGGTCCAGCTTTCACTGCCATACATTGCAACTGGGAAGACCATAGCCTTGACTATACGCACTTTTGTTGGCAGGATGATGTCTCTGCTTTTTAGTGTGCTGTCTAGATTTGCCATGGCTTTCCTCCCGAGGAGCAAGCGTCTTTTAATTTCTTGGCTACAGTCCCCATCTGCAGTGATCTTGGAGCGCAGGAAAATAAAATGTCACTACCTCCATTTCTTCCCCATCTATTTGCCAGGAATTGAGAGGGCCGGATGCCATGATCTTGGTTTTCTTAATGTTAAGTTTTAAGCCAACTTTTGCACTCTCCTTCTTCACCCGCAACAAGAGGCTTTTTAGTTCCTCTTCACTTTCTGCCATTAGGGTGGTATCATCTGCATATCTTAGGTTGTTGATATTTCTCTGCATGACACCACAGATTTTGCAAGAAGAACCCATGGGGGTTCAAATTGGATAAAATTGTGCTACTACTCAAGGAACAGCAGTGGTCTAATGCTGTATGGCACTTCATGGGATTGAAGACACAGCTGCTAAAGCACCAGCTTTCTTCGTACCATCAACCTCTGCCTTGGTGGAGCAGTGGGCTAATGCCTCCTTAAGTAACACCAGCTGCCTGCAATTAGTGCAGGTTCGCATCCCACCAGGCTCAAGGTTGACTCAGCCTTCCATCCTTCCGAGGTAGGTAAAATGAGGACCCAGATTGTTGGGGGCAATTAAGCTGACTTTGTAATAATGCCGCTTGGGGTGTGTGTGAAAGCCCTAATAAGCAGGCATATACATAGAATGAAGGCTACTGCTAAGCTTGTAAGCCGCCCTGAGTCTTCGGAGAAGGGCGGGATATAAATGGAATTTAAAAAAAAAACCTCCTCTCCAGCCCAGGTGGGATGAAATTCTGTTTCCCTCTTGGGCTAGCTGAAATTGCTCAATCTATCATCTGTCCTAAGCATAGAAAATGCCAACTCTCAGCACTGCGCAGAGACACTGTTTCATTATTAATAGCCATTGAGGAGACACAGCTGTTAAAGCACCAGCTTTCTTCATACTGTTGGCCTCCTCTCCAACCCAATCCCCAGTGCCTCTCAGAACCAGCTGTATCATGCATCCCCCTCTCCAGTATCCATCAACTGTTTTCAGGACTTTTGAATGCTGGTTTGTCAGGCCACAGCTCGGAGACGACACGACAAAAATCCAGTCTAGTCCAATCCTTTATTTGCTTACACCGAATGGACAGAATCTTGCCAGACTAAAGCGATAACCTTGTAACCTAACAGATATATCCCGAGAGATTCTAGGCTTATGCTACATTCCAGTGCTTTAGAAGAGCACCAAAGCTGTGCTTAAAAATGGCCGGAATAACACATGAAAGGAGGGGTGCAATGCAATAACAGAACTTTGCAGGTCACCACAACTTTGCCTTTTTTATTAAAAAAACAAAACAAAAACACCTCCACACTGGACAGCATCGTCTCACTCCAAGGTCCTTGTCTCTTGTTCTTCTTGTTATTCCCCCCATACCTTTCTTTTTCTTTTCTTTTTTACTTTGCAAGTTCCCTGCGAGCAAAAGCCTGACTCTTTGCTCTGTTTTAAAGCTTTGCATGGGAACAGGTTGCCATAAAGTCCTTCGGGAGAAGGGCGGTATACAAATTAAATTAATAATAATAATAATAATAATAATAATAATAATAATAATAATAATAATAATAATAATAATAATAATAATAATAATAAATAGGAAAGCTGGAGAGCATCACCCCAGTCCAAGATTGGGAAAGGTTAGCACAGGACTCCAGGTTGAAACTGCTCATCAGTATGTTCAATGATCCTCAGTAAGGAGACCTGGAGTAACCCAACCTTTCTTATTGCCCATGGAGAGGAAGTGGCAAGATCTGTGTGCAGGCGAGTTATCATCACAACCCCCCTCCCCCACTGCTATCTCTCACAATGGGTTTGGCCTGCTCTGGGTCCTGAATCCCTGAGCCTAGGGGTCTGGTTGCTAAGTGACTATTCTAGAACTCCCAGGTTCTATGACACTTCTCTGCGATTCTGACGCCATCCATGCCACAGCCCAGCCTCCTTCCCAGGCCCAGCCAGACTGCACAATTTGAAGATCACTCTACCAAACTTCCCCCAGCTCCTGTGAGGAGCCTGCAGTGGGCATCTGCCCCACATGGAACTGACATCCCTAAAGGGAGAGAGATATGAGCCAGCCTAGTCTGGCATTATTTCTTTATCTAGTGCTGGTTTTGGAAGGTAAGTGAAGAAGGAGCCAGTTTCAAGAGGCATTGTAGCAGGAGGGGTCACCAGCAGGGCGCTGCCTCTCCCACCCTCCTCCTCCGCCTCAACATTATCCTCCTCTTCCTTTCTGATTTTGTGCCCTTTCCTCCCACCAGGTATTAATGGAAGTTTCTTCAAGCCTGTCAGTGAGTAAAATACAGCATTTTTTATTTCCCTTTTTTCAATTTGTTCTCATTTTCTTCCCTTCCTTAAATACTTAGCCCAAAGGCCTGCTCTCAAAAAAGCCAGTGCGCTCCCTCTGGAGGCAACAAGAGGAAGTACAGTCCCACGTGTCAACAGTGTTGTTTTTTGGCGGGGGGAAGGGGCGGGTTTTGTCTGTAAGTTAATGTTGACCATGAATGCACTAGTAGGCAGTAAGCTAGGTTTTATGATCAACATCCATACCCGGTGTTGTTGGAAAGAAAGAATTGTTTCAGGAAACTCAGCTTTGTGTCTTAGTTCAAATTGTTCTTGAATTGGAAGTTCTCCAACTTGGTGTCTTTTAGACAGACAGATGGAATGGAATTAGGGATAAACCAAGTAGTCCTGGCCTTAGTAATGCTCATTTAGACCTTTCCGTGGTGAAATGTAAACAAAAACAACATTCTGACTGGGATGGCCCATTTTGGAAATTTCTCCCTTGCTGCCAAATCATGAGGACCATTTCTCATTTTGAGTATTCAGCGTATTTTCAGCTGTGGTGCACAATTCTTCTAAGAAGCAACACAGAACTATAGACCAGCCTTCCCCAAGCAGATACTTTCTGATATCTTGAAACCATTATGGGCCATGCAATCATTCTAGCATATCTGGAACTATCACAGTTTAAGGAAGACAGGGGTAGATTTTGGAGATAAAAGGATTGTTTCTCCCTCTGTTTCCGGCCAGTGACACGCAGAGAGTGTCTCCTTAGTTTAGACTGGTTCTATACTTGATTAATTTCTATTTGTCTTAGATTTGAACTAGCCAGTCTTAAGGAGAGGTCTGTCTACTGCAGGAAGGGCATGATATGGCCACTAATGTAATACTAAATGTAATACAGCCAAGTAAGGAAGGTGAAAATGGAGAGAGCTTGGGACTCTTGACAGACCTTTTAATGTAGAAAGTTGCCATCCCATCATCTGACATTTTGCTTTATCAATGAATGAGGCCTCCTTATAGTAAAACATTGCTCCTGTCATCTTTAGCTCCAGTGAAGCTTTTCTCATGATTCACAGCCACATTCAGTTCCACTCTACCTTCTTTTGGGTGATTTGCATCCATAAATAGGTACATTAAAAATATATTTTCTTGTTTGATTGATTGATATCATGATGTGGTCAGTTTTCAAGAATGTCTGGTTAAATGCCTCTGGGGAATTCCCAGCAAGGCATAAAGACATTGTGAGTCTTCCCTCACGGTCTTTACTTCAACACAACATGTGAAGCCATAATGTTAGACACCACAACTGTGCTGTGTTAAGTTTTTGTGTTAGTGTTGACAAGAGGGAAGAACAAAATGAGGTAGCTACTGAGGTGAGATGGTCTCCATTTCTTCTAGCCTGCCGACTGGAATCCACACCGAAAAAAATCTGTGGTGGTGAAGCCGAGATTTTCTACCCTCACCAATGCTTATTGAAAGGATGCTGTTACAGGAATAACTCCTGCTACTTCCACGTTCTTGATGGTAAAACCAAGGACAATTGCTGCTCCTCTTAATGCCTATGTCTAGTTATCTTCCTTCTGAGGAACCAAATCTGTTTCAAGAAGGCCATTTACTCCCATGTCCCTATACGAGTAATTTCACTATAAGGTAAAGGTAAAGGTTCCCCCGCACATGCGTGCTAGTCGTTTCCGACTCTAGGGGCCGGTGCTCATCTCCGTTTCAAAGCCGAAGAGCCAGCGCTTGTCCGAGGACGTCTCTGTGGTCATGTGGCCGGCATGACTAGACGCCAAAGGCGCACGGAACGCTGTTACCTTCCCACCGTAGTGGTCCCTATTTTTCTACTTGCATTTTTACGTGCTTTCGAACTGCTAGGTTGGCAGAAGCTGGGACGAGTAACAGGCGCTCACTCTGTTATGCGGCACTTGGGATTCGACCTGCCAAACTGCCGACCTTCTGATCGACAAGCTCAGCGTCCTAACCCACTGAGCCACTGCGTCCCTTTTCACTATAAGCCTCCACTAACTGTATATCTAGGTGACCCCCCCAGCAAAGGATTCTGGGGGTTGTAGTTTGAAGAGGTGTCCAACAGATCTTGGGAAGCTTTCCTCAAAGGATGCTTTCCAGGTATGTTTAGAGTACAACTCTTAGCCTGGAGGATGGAGAAAGACTGGATTAGTAGTTTGTTCAATGTTAGCCTTCCCCACTAGTTGCCCTAGCAATATGTTGCGGCTTCTCAGATATACTGGCTGAGAAGATAGGCAACTTTTAAGACCTGTGGACTTCATCTCCCAGAATTCCCCAGTCAGCCATACTGGCTGGGGAAGTCTAGGAGCTGACATCCACAAATCTTAAAGTCACCAAGGTTGGAAACTCCTAAAGTAGGTATTGCAATTCTGAAACATTGGGGCTTGTCAGTTGGAGGGGTCTTTTTAGCCCCCCCCCTTCCCCAGCAGTGTCATTTTCTTGGGAGATAGCATGGCAGCCAAACAAGTTTGCATCTGCTCTATAAACATAAATGGTACATTGCAGATGGAGAAAACATTTTCTGTTCTTCTTCTTGATAAGCGGAAGCCTTGTGATTTGGAGAGGCTTTTGAAGTGCTGGCTGTTTAAGTGCCATAGGCCCCAGTTGGTCAACGCCTGTGACATCAGTGACAATAAGGAACACAAACACCTCCCTGATTCATTCGTGCCATGTTCTGCCAAATATGCCATCACTAGGATATGCATGAATGTGAAAACGATTGCTCCATAAAGCTTCTTAGGCATAGCTCTATAAAGTTCCTTGGGATTCATTAGAAGCAATCCTGTTCCCAGTTTTGCATGTAGATACCTAGAGGAGGCCCTAGGCCAGGGGTAGGCAACCTCGGCTCTTTTATGACTCATGGACTTCAACTCCCAGAATTCCTGAGTAAAGCTGACTCAGGAATTCTGGGAGTTGAAGTCCATGAGTCATAAAAGAGCCAAAGTTGCCTACCCCTGCCCTAGGCACTCCAAAGAAGATGCAGAATGTGAGATGGTGGACCCTATTACAACAGTGTGTCATCCCTCCAAAGTAGACCAGACTAGGAAACCAAAATTATGCATTCTTATACTGCTTTTTATTATTATAAATTCATAGGAACAGAATTTTGAACGTCTCCACGTGCTTCCCTTCTCTCTTCCTTTATCTTCATGTCAGTGGATTGGATCTTGTCTTGTTGTGACTCAGGGCCAGCCTGTGGGTCCGACAGCCGGGTCCGATGTATCGGAGGACTCAGATGTGGGGGAGGAGGGAAACGAACCGGCTGATGATGATTTGGAGGCTTTGCAGAGTCCTCAGCCGGGGACCTCTTCTCAGCTGTGTGAGCCCGAGAGTGCGGAGGATGATGACCCACAGCTGGCCCTGTTCAAGGACGCCCGACGCAGGAGGCAGACGAGCAGGGACAAACAAAGAAAGACTATGGGACTCCTCGGGAGGAGGCACAGGGAGACCACGCCCTGAGCTCTCTATAAAAGAAGTGTTTGGGGAGGGGCTGGTTGCTGAAAGCAACTCTTTTGCTTGAGAAGATAAGCTCTTGTGTGTTTACTATTAAATCTTGGCAGAAGCCTTTTAGCCTTGGACGCTTTCCAGTCTCTTCTTTTGATTAGGGGTGCGAGAAGAGGGCTGGTTCAGAACATGTCTAAGATGCTTCCTTGGGTTACAGATCTACTCTGGACTCAGGTTTCTTTTATCTGACTGTCATCTTGCTTGCATCTCTTTTTCTTATTCCTCATGGTTATTCCTTCTGTTCATTGGACCTACTCAGTATATCTCAAAAGGGCTGTAGAATTAAGGGACTCATATCTCTTCCATTTAACTGGTTGTTTCGGAAGGACACTAAAAAGCTGCTAGAAAATGTAGAAGTAGTTTGATAACTACTAATCAATGGCGTGACAGAACCCTCACTTCTAAAGCTCTCCTCAGACAGTGCCTTCTTCACATAAGGAAAACATACAGGTTGCAGAAAAAGCTAGGATGTAACCCATTTCCCTAACAACCCATTTTGGGGGATATGTTTTAATCATGAAAAGTCAGGAAAAAATAAAGCTAAACAAGCTGCCAAGTCAAATCAAAGGGTTTTTAAATTTTTTAGCAGACCATCAAACATGAGGGACATTTTTATTTGCAGTCTGAAGTGGCACAGTCCAGCAAATTATGCGCTGATGGAAATTTTTAAGTAACATTGCTCAGGATTAACTTTTCCATGGCTGGGATAATTAGAATCAAAATTACACAGACAGCCCTTGAGACTGATGGAGTTTCATTTTCCACTGACTTAGTAGAGTGGTATTCTTCTCACAATGTAAAAAAGCAGGGTGGGGCTTGACAATGCTGTACACTCTTTGACCAGATTGCCTCAGTCTACTGCTATTCATTATATGTGGGTGGGTAGTGCATGATAATGCATTTCAGGTGGCTTATTTTAACGTCTATCTCTCCTGTCAATGAGAGCCTCTTTGGTCTAGACCCAGGGGTAGGCAACCTCGGCTCTTTTATGACACGTGGACTTCAACTCCCAGAATTCCTGAGCCAGCTATGCTGAGGAGAAATGGAGAGGTTTCCAAGCTGAGCCATGCTGGCTCAGGAATTCTGGGAGTTGAAGTCCACGAGTCATAAAAGAGCCGAGGTTGCCTACCCCTGGTCTAGTGGTTAAGGCATCAGGCTAGAAACCACGAGACTGTGAGTTCTAGTCCCACCTTAGCTACAGAGCCAGTTGGGTGACCCTGGGCTAGTTATTCTCTCTCAGGCCTTGAAAGGAGGCAATGGCAAGCCGCTACTGAAATGTTTACAATACAACTTCAGGTATATGTCCAGGCAGAAGTCAACACTAGTTTGAAGGGCCCCCCCTCATCCCCCCCAAAATTGTCATTAACATCTGAACGGGTTTGCGAGTTGCATGGTTGAATGTTATCTGGGGATGGGGAATCACATAGATTAGGCTGGAGTCATCATCTTCACAGGCTAATTTTCTAGACGGAGGATATTTTCTTGGAATAAACAAAATGTTCACTTATGCAACCCCGTCAGCCTGACTCCAGAAAATAATACTTTTTCCCCACTGGATTCTGCTGCATGTATTTTATTGATCTTGCATTCTTTTTTCTAAATATTGTGCATATTAAATTATAAACCACATGGCATGTTATTGCTGAAAGGCGTCATATTCAGAACTAAATAAAATTAGTCTAGAGATTGGCCAGGGAAAAAATGTAGGAGAAACATCATCATTTTGACCCTTTGAACTGGTCAGGAATCCTAGAGCTGAGGAAATAATGTCCAAGTGCTGTATAATCTTCCCCTCTATGAATGTTCTTCCATAGGTTAGAGTTCGCAGACAAAATCCTCTCTGAAGGATCTGGTAGGACCTGCTGGTGATAGCTGTCCTGCCTCTCAGAATAACAGAGTTGAAAGGGATCTTGTAGGTGTTCTAGTCCAACTCTCAGCTCAAGCAGGAGACCCTATACCAGGGGTAGGCAACCTCGGCTCTTTTATGACTCATGGACTTCAACTCCCAGAATTCCTGAGTCAGTTGACTCAGGAATTCTGGGAGTTGAAGTCCATGAGTCATAAAAGAGCTGAGGTTGCCTACCCCTGCCCTATACCATACCAGACAAGTGGCTGTCCAGTCTCTTCTTAAAAGCCTCCACTGATGGAGCACCCACAACTTCTGAAGGCAAGACGTTCCACTGGTTGATTGTCCCATCATAAAATTTCTCCTTAGTTCTCTCCTTGATTAGTTTCCATCCATTGCTTCTTGTCTTGCCTTCTGGTTGACCCCCCCCCTCTTCTTTGTGGCAACCCCTCAAATATTGGAACACTGCTGTTATGTCACCCCAGTCCTGCTTTTCGCTAGACTAGACAATCCCAATTCCTGCAACCGTTCTTCATACGTTTTAGCCTCCAGCCCCCTAATCATCTTTGCTGCACTTTTCTGCACTCTTTCCAGAGTCTCGACATCTTTTTTATAATGTGGTGACCAAAGCAGGATGGTGGTATTCAGTTGTGATCAGTTGTGGCACTACAGATAGTGCTACATTTGTAGACCACTAACCAGTGTTCAGTTATATATTTAACTGGGCATGTTGCATAATTAAAAGGACAAAACAAACCCCCAAAGAATTGAAAGAAAAAAGATAATAAACAAACAAATAAATAAATAAATACCCACTTTAAGGACACCATCTTAAGCCTGGAGCAAAGCCAGATTTTCAAAGTTTTATGCAACCCATGTAGGGTTAAAGCCACATAGAATATAGTATAATACGGTTGGAAGAGATCTTGAAGATCTTCCAACCCAACCCCCCTGCTGAAGCAGGAGATCCTATACCATTCCAGACAAATGGTTGTCCAGGAATGTCCACATGAATTGTTGGTGAGATGCTTTTTCAGAGGACAGAGACCATGACGGAGACGTTACGCTTATGGGATCCCACTAGACAAAATTGCTTAATTGAGGAGGTCCACCCAACCCATTTACAGGTGATACCTCAAATAACCAGGCCATATTCCATGAAGAATTTTATAGGAGAAAACCAGCTCCTTGAATTGCACCCAGAAGCCATCTGGCAAACAGTGCAGTAACAGAGCAGTGATGACACACAGGCATATGGAGGCACATCCATAACTGCTTCGTCTACTGCTTGTCTTTTGATCAGTTGTCACTTCTGGCTGGTCTTCGGATGCAGCCCCAGTAGACCATATTGCAATACTCCAATTGTGAGGTGAGGAGGATACAACTGAAGTCTGAAGGGCCTCCTATTCTAGGAATAGGTGCAATGGGTACATAAGATGGATCCATGCAAAGATTCTTCTGGCTACAGTTGCCACCGGCTCTCTAAGCAGTAATTATAAGCCCAGGAAGACTGCCCCCACCCCCCAGACTGTCCCCAATGTCCCACCAAGTCCCCCACATGTTCATTCAAGGACACTGTAGGAAATTAAAAAAATGTAGCTTGGGGGCTGCCATCTTAAATTGCACAACCTAGCAGTTGCCCCAGTCCTGCACACAATGGCATATTGCTGATCACACTGCTACAACCATTATCAAGGGACAGAGCAACAAGAGCTTTGCAAAAAGTTCCCACAATTTGACATCTCCTGTCCTAACGTCTCAGCATGAGCAAAATTGTTTTTTTTCCCCTTGCAGTTGACAAACAACGCCGAAATGCAGGCATCCTTGGAGGCATCCTTGTAATTATCACCATCCTCATGTGTGTCTTTTTCTCGTGGTAGGTTTTTGGTCCTTTAAACTTCGTAGAACGTGGCTGCCATATTGGGTTATAGGACATTATGGGGAGGCGATTTGCAGTTTTCAGCATTAATTGACATAATCTGTTGATTCATTCTTTGGGATTTTAGTCATCAAAACATCAGGACCATGAGCAGAAATAGGTAGTCCTCAACTTACAACTGGTCATTTAGTGACTGTTCAAATTATGATGGACCACAAAAAAGGTACATATGACCCAGATTTGAAATTTTAATACTCCCTTATGGCCCATGTTTGCATTTTGGGCATGTGACAATGGGTCAGCATTATGGTTGTTTGCAGAATCCTGTGGTCACATGACTGAGAATTATGAAAAAAAAATTGTCAGAAACTGTCAAAAACAATGGGGCAATGGGTTCGCTTAATGACAGCAGCATTTGTGTAATGATTAAAGATTCACTTAATGACTGTGGCAATTTAACTGCTGCAAAAAAGTCATAAAATCAGGTTGGTCTCACTTAATGACCACCCCAACTTACAACCATAATTCTGGGCTCAATTCCAGTCATAAGTCGAGGACTACCTTTATGTACTTCACCCTTTCCATCACAAAGGAACTCTTTTACTCAATTCCAACATTTATGAAAGGTGAGCATCCAGCAGGTGGCAATTGCACACTGCACTTCTTCTGGATTTGGTAACTCCCATATTTTCCAATCATGTCTAGAAAAATGTCCATACTACAGATTTATCTGTTGCAATTACCATGGCTTTTGAACAGAAGGTGCGCAAAACACTCCATGTAGGAGCCAAAGGCTAGACTGTCTCCTGGCTATTGGCCCAAAGTTTCCAGCAGATTTTCATATCAAAGGTGGGATTAGAACTCACAGTCTCCTGGTGATTGGCCCAAAGTGTCCTGCTGGTTTCATGCCTAAGGCAGGATTAGAACTCACAGTCTCCTGGTGATTGGCCCAAATGCCCTGCTGGTTTTCATGCCTGAGGTGGGACTAGAACTCATAGTCTCCTGGTGATTGGCCCCAAATCCCCAACTGGCTTTCATGCCTAAAGCAGGACTAGATCTCACAACCAAGATATTGTAACCTTGTCAAATTGCTCTGTGCTGAAATCTTTCCTTTCCATAAAAGAGCTGGAAGTTCTTTAATGAAATTCTACACTGAAATGGTAGTTCCTATATTATTATATATAGCAATTCCGTTGTGTCTATAGTACAGCAGCGGAGCACAAAGTCCTGTTCCTTGATTTCTCCAAGGGAGGCCAGTAAAATACTACCCCAATGATAGTTTTGCTTCTCATCAGCTTCTCCATGACCCCATGAGACATTTTGGTTGGAAATGATGAGAAGGAGTCATACTTCCAGTCACCTCATCTGTTAACCAAAGTTCCTACAAAGGCTAAATCTAATTGGGAAGAGAGAGAAAAGATCTGGATGTATATATTTGTGTTTCATTTCACGGATGAACACACACACACACACACACACACACACACACACACTATGGAGAAACATTCCCTCCATTTATGCTACATGCACCAACCACTTGCTCACATTCAGCTTTGGATGAAAGCTCTTTTCAGGACACTCATTGGACAGCTCAGACATCAGTCATGGAGCAAAACGCTTCCCTGAGACCCCCTTTGCAGATTATGGCTGTGCATCAAGCTGATTGGCTGCCTCTTGTGTCAGTCAGACAGCCACCTTTTCTCTTCCTCCAGCCCTTTGGAACAGATTTCAAAGGGAAAATAGGCAATGAGGAAAATCTAAACACAAGTTAACCATAAATGAGTGGGGGAAATTGAGGTATTTGCAGCAATAGAAATACAGAACCACACACCTG